>NC_142124.1:17014687-17615625 GCF_056152115.1 Neolamprologus brichardi | reverse complement strand
TGGAAAGTATAATCTCACACCCTACCGTCCCAGCACACACTGAGCTTCCCAGAGCACGCCTTCTTCCAACTATTAGATACGTTTACAGAATCAACTGACTGTCTTTGCAAAATTGTATTGATATCATTCACACAAACCCTCCTTACAATCAGCACGATTATCAACACATTGTTTTGCTGACTCCTCTTCCACCACTAGATGTCACTGAAACAAAGTTTTGAATGAATGAACCCACTTTCAAGTGGGTCAGTACTGGTTCTCTGCTTCATTTGCGCATCACTACTTTGTGTTTCTCCCATTCCTGGTGAACGCCGCTGTTACTTCCTTCCCTGTTCGAACCCACACAGCATCAGCTATGTTGACCACTGTACAGTCTGGATTATGGAGGGCTGCACTGGAGCACATTTAATAGTGATAATGACATGATGTCACACAGTAAATCTTTCTAGGTCCTACAACATTTATGCTGTGTGTGGTGCAGTATGTGTTAATTACAGCGCAGTCATGTCCCAACGTTTCATACGCAGTGCCAGCTGATAGAAACAAATAAAATATCTTCGATTACATCTCTTTACTGAGGTTTACTGATGCTATGATTATTCTTTTATTAAGAAATTAAAAAACAGCAGCAAAAAAGTACAATGCACAGGAGGACTTGATTGTGCTTTCCCACTGAAGTATCACTGGGACATTAAAGGGAATACACAAGCATATGAAGACTATGGAACAAACTTCACTTTTTATGATGCTCACTGTATTTACTAACAGAGGGAGCTGGGAAAGTTGCATTCAGCTAAAACCAGTTTATTGATCTTTAAAATTCTTAATTGCAAACCTGGGACCTGCATACTTCGTTTATATTTATATTTAAGCAAGCTATATATAAACATTTCCCAGCCTTTCCGCAGGACTCTAGCTTTAGGGAGAATTGGGTGCTGGCTTGAAAATGAGCCTTACTGGCCACCGTTACATTAAAATTCTGAGCATTACTTTGAAACGCCTGAACTACAGCATTGTTAGTGGAATGAATTGGCTTAGAGGGGCAGCACAACTAATGAAAGCGGTAAGGAGGTGAGCCCAACACCTGTTTAATAAATCACCTCTAGCTGAGTCTTACCTGTGATGGTGCCGTGGACCTGAGTGCCGTTCTTCAGCTCGATGGTAACAGTCTCATGGCTGAGCTTCATCAAAAACCTGTGGGCATCGTGGAAGAAGATGAACATCTATGTTTGAGTTCAGCCTGGAAATGAACCAAAAACTAGCCTCAAGCTAGCTACTAGCTGCATAGCTTTCACCTGCAAAACAAAACCACCCCCGGAGTGAGACAACCTTATGAAAACCCGCTGAAACCCTCCAGAGTTAACCGCCATAACCAAAATAAATACTGGACTAGCTTTATGCTCCTGCTACTATACATTTAGGTTATGTTTATTTCGTTCGCTGAGTAGCAGCTTAACCGAGGCCGGACCTGTGAGTCTGCTAACGTCCACGAACCAAAGTACTTTTAAAAATCGTCGATGCATACAGCTAATTCCAACTACCGAGCATCAGAGTTAACACTACAGGTGTAGTTTAACTGTGAATGCGATCATTCTAACTCCGGACAACCTCCATTCATTCGGCCCGACGCTTCCCGCTCATATCTTATCCTCCTCTTCTCCGCTTTCCATCTAAACCCATCCAGCCGCAGCGCCTTCACTTCATCATCCCACGTTCACTCGTTCGTTAAATGGCGCATTCCAGACTCCGCTTACCTGACTAGTTTCATGATGGTGATGGACTGTAGAGACAAATCCTCCACCAAAGAGAAAAATTGCAGCGATCGAGTGAAAACACACACAGGCCGCTGTGGTAACAATTACGTTTGACTCGCGCACTTACGACGTCATTAAAGGAGCGACGGCGATGAAGAAGAAGAAGACACGCTGCACGACAACACTGCCGCCTACCGGTGGAAGAATAAGCAGCGTTTTGAACTTATGCCCCGAATCTAACAAATATTTGGATTTATTGAACTTTACAGAAGAAAATATTTAATAGAAGAAATGCGTATATACATTTTTATTGTAATATAATATATGTTGTCAAAGTGTCAACATTAGTAAACTATAACAACAGTAAAAACTTACTGTGTGTAAACTAAATAACAAATAATCAGAAAACGCTACAATATAGTGCAAACGTCTTGAGATATCCTTTATACTTTGCTAGGAAAATGGATCTTCTTGACAGACATCCTTCCAGTGAAAAAGATTTCTGATAAGACCGACCAGTAGGTGTATGAACTGAAGAGCCAGATGCATTCCTGAGGTGTAAATAAAAACTGAAAGACCTTCAGAAAGCCTCAAGAACAGAGATCAAGAAGTTTGGCTGCTTAAAAGCAAAATATAAAGAAAGCAAGGGGTGACTCAAGTTTTTTGCACAGTGCTGTGTCTTGTTTAAGTCTTTGGCAGTTTGGTCATACTTAGTGAGGCTGAGATGCCGCATTGGATTTGTGCTGTAATAGCTGCATATCTAAAAATGTTCCTCCTGACAGATTACAGAAATAAATCGTGAAACTAATCAAACTGAACATTTTACACAATGAAAACAAATTAAAATAAAGAAAGCCTTCCCAAACCCCAAATCAATTTTTAAAAAAAGTAATAGAAACAAATGAAAAAAATCTAACACTTCTGTTCTCCTGAGGTGCAGCTGTGTTAAGTTTTTCAAATAAATGCAGTCTAAACCTAAAGATAATGGGTTTACTTATCATTTCCATGTACATGCTAAGAGCTGTTGCGGATTTGACAGCAGCATGAAGTGAAAAGACGTCAGTCTACCATGTACATTACGATAAATAGGAGACTAATCAGGGAACATGTTCCCTTTTCTTGCTGATGGAAGTTCAGAAATCAAAGCACTAAAACAAAAAAATAAAAATGTCACTGCAGTGCACTTTCAGTTCTTTTTATTGAGAGTAAACTTTGCACTGACACTTTCATTTTTAGTTTTGGCCACACATCAAACCCTTTCTTTTGACCAGCTGGGAATGTATCAAGTATAATCTGTGAGAGTGCAATTTTAATCTCTTAAACTCTGAAGATGTCAGATGAGGGAGCATTAAATCATAAACACTAATGCAACCGCTTGCGTGACGCCATCAATGCCACACACACAAAAAAAGGGAATATTTAGCCGCTGTCCCTCCACAGCCCCACCACACATCCGACACTCGGCAGCATGTTCCTGCAAAACAAAGACGCAGCGTGTGCCCAAACACTGACGTGAATCCCCTCCATCCTCAGGGAGCGGAGCCTGAAATGTCACAACTGCCCTCACATCTCAGCGGGCTTTGTGCAATGCTATGAGCCAACCACCTTCACAGTTCTCACTTTATCACTTCAGGTTTCAGAAAATGCTTAAAAATCAGTTTTAAGTGAGTCAGTTTGAGTTTTACAAAGGGTGTCTTTGTATTTGTCTGACATGCCATCAAAGGACATTTAAAATCCCCACATTTATTCTCATTTCACTCCCCAGAGCACCAAATCAGTCCTCATCACAGCAGGCAGTGTTTAGTTCCCTTGTAAACATTGTATTTGGGCAATAAAGTTTAAAGATTTGAGGCTTGATGACATCCCAGCAGTTACATTTCCGAGGCGGCGTCAAATCAAAGTTCAACATTCACATAAAGTGTTTTTGATCATCGTGGAAAAGCAGCGGATTCCTTCAGAGAGGCTCAAAGAGGTTTTTCATTCAGGGCTGAAAATGTGGGCGCTGCGACTCACCCGTGAGGGGGAATTAAACAAAATCAGTGTATTAAAGTGTTTTCATCATCATCTTTCATTATGAAGCATGTTTAAAAAGCAATGACACTAATAAATAGCAACAGATAAATACAATCAGAACAAAACAAAACAAAGAAAAAGGCACACAGATCCAACAACTCTGGTCTCAACAGAATAAAACATCTTCTCTATAATTAAAGGAATAAAAAGAATCAAATACAGCAGAAACCCAAACCCACATCCCATCGATTAGAGCACACTGCAGGGCGCTATAAGTAGTGGAAAAGATATGATAAAAAGTTACATAAAACCATAAAATGTGCTCACATTTACAGTATTTGTTATGCCTGCTTTGGCTCAGAAACCGCACGACTCAAAGAACCAGCTCACACGAGCACCAAACAAACAGATTCATGAATCAGTGCAGCAGCATTTTAACAATATATTCTCATTTATTTATTTTACAGTCGTATAAACACCGTTTACAGCAGCTTCTGTGAAGACAAAACTTGTGAAAGTGGCTGAAATCTCACTTTTTATGAAAAATCAGCTTGTTTAAATGTGCTGCAGTGTAAAGTCAAACTTTAAAACACATTGTGTATAATCCAAAGTGATAAAGCATATCTTAGTTTACCATCTGCTAACTGTTTACTCTTTTAATTGGTTTAACATTTAATAATTTTGATTGGACGACTTGTTTGAAGCACTTTAAACCTGTTGACTGTATTTTATTTATCAGGTTTAATAAAGTAAAGGATCATTCTGAAGTCAGTCTTCAGCTTAAAATGCCAAATTATTTCCTCCGTGATATTTGTAGTTTTTTTAAAATCAAAGCAAGTATGAATGATCCGAGGAGGTTAAATACTGGATATCATTATTCTCAGATTAATTTGATTGGTTGATGCATTACCTCATTTAATACCCACTGTATTTTGTGTGCTACGTGAGATCTGGTGCACTAACACTGAGCCAAAGTGGCAGAAAAACACTGTAAATCTCTGCAGATTAAACATGAAGATGCATCTTTGATACAAAACATTTGAAATGTGCAGCGAGTAGCAAAAAAACCAAACAAAAACAAAACAACACCCCCCCAGAACAAAAAACAGAGAACTCAATCTGCTCTGCAAACAAGCACCCACTGAACTTCCAGCTTTATGGGCGCTGCTCTGCAGCTGGGGCTGACCCCTGACCTTCACATGCAGAGAGGTGCTGTAATAGTGTGACGTTTACGCAGCAGACTGTGCCAGCCTGCTGAAAAGAAAGATCAGGACTGTATTGGCACTAACACAAACAGGCACAGTGTGCATGAAGGTCCAGAAATCAGAATTAGGCCCTCTGATTGTACAGCACGCTATAAACAGACTCCAAAGTTACAGTTATCTTCATATTTGGCTCTTGGAGCTCTGAACTGGCTTGTGGTTGGGTTAGTGTAAGAATCAAGTGTAGTTAAATGAGGCAAGTTTGGATTTCAGCATGAACAGCACCAAAACGTCACCCTGAACAAACTTAGGAGACAAACAGAAGAGGTGGGGAATTAAATTAAAATAAGAAAAGAACTAAACTAAACTAAAACATGGAGCATTTTGTTGTGTTATGATATCAGTAGCTCTCCGTTCATGGTTTAAACACTTCAAAGAATAATTTGTCTGTTTTTAGAGCAGACAAAAAGCACTTAAAAATAATCAAAACGTGTATGACATCATCTTTACTGGACAGAGTCCGCGGGTCTTTAAGTCCTCTCTAAATACAGTATAATACATACAGTAAACACTCCACCCCCCCAAACACAGGCACCACCATCACACATCTTACATCATCCATCAGTGCTTCTCTCTGATTGGTTTTCTTTCTCTTTATCTCGGCTCTACCTTCTCTTTCTCTCTACATCTGTCACTTTCACACTAGGTGTTCCTGCTCCATCCACTCTTCAGGTGACCGGTCCTCCTCTAACTGAAGGACGAGGTCTGAGTCTCTCTCCATTGCCGGGGCAGTGTGTGCGGGACTGTTTCCATGTTGGGAGTGTGAATGCGGGTGTGTGTGCGCTTCGTCCAGCGACAGGTCAGCCACACACCCTGCGTCCACACCCTCTTCTCCAGCGTCTCTTTTTTCCAGCTCCAGAGTGTTCGGCCTTGACGTCTTCACACCCTCGGCTCCCGGTGGGCCGGTTGCCGACCCTATGCCTACTTCCGACTCGCCCTCCAGGGGCTGCCGGATGGGGGCGGAGGTCTGGCTCTCAGTCTCGGTGTGTGTGTCGGGAGAGGAGTCTGTCTCTGTGGTGGGCGGGGAGGGGATGAGAGCCAGGCTCTGCGGGTTATTCTGGGGGTTTATGTTGTTGTTAAACCAGGCCATGATGTTATCCAGCAGCTGAGCGCTGGCTGTGGGGTCCAAGGGCTCCAGGCTCTGAGGGTCACTGGGGGTGAAAGGGCCCCCTGGGGGAATCACTGGTGAGAGCAGCAGCTCTGGCTCAAGCTCTGGAGATGGGAGGCACAACTGGGTAGGGGGCTGGGGGTCTGATTTAGGGGGGCGTTCGACGGCGTAGGCAGCAGGGCGCTCTGCGGTGTAAGAGCTGCTGTGTTCGGGGCAGGGGTTGTAGGAGCTGTCCGGTTTAGGGTTGCTGTTGTACGTGGCTGTATGTTCCCGGTTATAGGAACTAGGATGTGCGGGGTTTGGAGCGGGGAGGCAGGAGGCGGCGTGCTCAGCCTTGGCTAAATATGCACTCGAATGGCAGGAAGTCTGCTCTTTGCTGTCATAACGAGGGTCTGTGATGGTGATATGATCGAGCACATATGGGGCAGTCAGTGCACTCTGATCCTGTCTGTGGCTGCTGGGGTTGCTGCAGGCAGGTTCAGTGGTGTAAGGAGCAGCATGTGTACTTTGTATGTATGTGTGGTGTGAGCTGAGCTGCTCCTGCGTGTTTGTGTCCAGGTCGTAAGGAGTGGTTATGCTCCCCAGTTTCATAAGGCTGTCTCCCAGCTCCAGCAGCTCTGCGCTGAGGGAGGGAGGAGGCGGAGGGAGGGGGAGGGAGCTGGATACAGAAGGCTGGGAGGTGGAGTCTGTCCTGTTAGGCGGATGAGGAGGATCCAGGATGGACGCGGGGAAGGATGAGCCTCTGGCTCCTGGAGGACCCTCTGTGTTGAGAGAGTGTAAAACAGCATCGACCAGGTCTCCCACTGGAGCCGCTCTTCTCTCCTGATCCACCCTCCCCTCCATCCCTCCCTCCAGCCCTCGCTCTCGGCGCGACTCCTGCAGCGACAGCTGGATGGCCAGAAGGATGTTGGGATCGTCTTCGTCGAGCGAGCCGAGCGCTCTCCTGCGACCCTCGCCCCTCTCCGTGCCTTCTGAAACACGAAATGTCACATTAAAGCACGGACTGCTGTGCGTGGCTTGATTACAAATTGATCCCAGTGATCGATGGCTCTGGGTGCTTCGACTGGAACAGACTGATGGAGCAATAAAGTAAAATCCCATTTACTGGTTGTCTTGTGCACTGACAAGACAATTTATTAATATAGGCAGGGTCCAGAACAGAGTGTTTGCCAATATACTGCCTGTACCGGCTGAATACAGAACAATAAATTAATGAACACTATGCTGTATTAATCTGAAAATCTTTTTTTTGTTAAATACTTTATATAAGCCAGTTATACGGTGTATTAAAATGCTTGACACACCTGTGTTGTCACTCCTCCTGCTGGTCTCTGGTGTGTTACTGCTGCTTCTAAGGCTGTGCAAACTCAGCATGTCTCCTCTGCGCCGTGGTCTGTGTCTGCGACGGTACTGGATGTCAGCATAATCCTGCAAAGAGTTATTCGAGTTCTGTTATAAGAAAAAGACAACTTGCGGGAGCTATTTTGTGTCAGGCAGCATCAAAATCTCAAGCACAGAAAACAACATTCAGCCCATCATGCTTGTCCCTAAATATGCCAAAAAACTGGTGAATTACCTGCGACTGTCTCTCTCTCTGATCTGCTCCCAGTACGGAGTGCCGACTTCCCATCTTAACACACATAAGCAAACTATGTCAGCTGCTGCCGCCGCAGTCATGCATTAATACAACCTCATACACAAGTAGGTCACTAAAGCGGAGGTTTAGGAAGTAGCATTAGCGAGGCATGAGCCAAGATATTAGCAGAACAAAGAGAAGTTGGTGTTTGTGAGTGTGGTGTGACAGAAGGCGTTTGTGTTTACCTCAGGAGAAGCAAAGCCAAGGTACTCCCAATCCCACGATCCTCCAGGGTAACTGAAATGAATGTTAGCACACAATTACTTTTTTTTAAAGCACATTTGAAGCAAACTAAACAACACTCAGCTTCAGTTTAAGTTCTTATGCCACTTCTTTATCCCCTGAATCCCTCTAAGTGGCTCTATGTAGTGAATTTGTTAACTTGAGCCAAAGGAGAACCATATTGTCTCTCTGTGCGTTGTGTGTGTGCTTTCTTACTTCCTGCGAGGAGGCTCTGGAGAGTCATTGGGAGCGACGCCACGGGCCACTGATGCCAAGAACTCCTGCCTCTTCTGCTGCACCAGGCGGGCCGCGCTGATGATCTTATGGCACGGCGTCCTTAGGTACGGACGGTTGACCTTCTGGGCCAGATCCTCTACGACCATCTCTAAGTCAGTCTGGGAGGACAAACAGAAGAAAGTGTTGAACACTGTCTTCCCTCCGTCAGACTGTGTAATCGTCTTGCAATCAACAGTGGTAGGTTGATCGTGCTGCTCAACTTCTGCATGACCACTTGGTTGCATCAAGTACTTACACTTGCAAAAATAGCGCAATCACTAATTTTTCCTAATAAGAGGTTTCCATTTCTAATCTAGTGTGACTAAAATGCAAAAAAACCCAAAAAACATTAAACTGACTCTTTTGCATGTAAATTTTAACGGATGTACCCAGTCCTCTGTCCACCAAGGCCATAATACACCCCAGAATTTGTTTATGTTCTACACAGTTCACCCCTACAGAGTCCAGGAATCCCTGTAGGCACTTCAGGGGAGTTAGTCCTGTTCATGCAGAGGATGCACACTTGTTGGATATATATTAAATTACCTGCATTAACTCAAATATCTCTTTCTGGGTGCTGCCTTGCTGGAGGAAGAAGCCGTATGGGTAAGAGCACTTCAGCACGCGCCGCGTCTTCAGCAGCTCAGTCACGCCGTCCTCAATGAAGCGCGTGTCTGGGGGAGTGCCTTCACCTGCAGAAGAAAAGACACGCATTTTACAGCTAGCCATGACTTTAATGAGCACAGGATTAATGTCTTATGACCTGGATGCACCAAAGCTTGGGTGTGAGTCTGAAAGGCATGATCTATTTGCGCTTTGGCAAAAACAAATATGCTATTCTCTGGCAAACGGCTTGCAGCTGACAAGCAGTTTACTCAGACTTCTTTTGAATCCTTTTCATGAGATCAGTGCAGGACACTTACGGCTAATGAAGGCCCTGCTCAGCTGCTCCATCTTCTCTTTAGCCGTTTTTAGCAGCTTTTGTTCCAACTAACACACACACACACACACACACACACACCAACACACAGAAGAGAGAATACACACACCAAATGATCACATATGTTTCTCTGGAAGCATTTTAAATTTTTGGGCGAGGTTTGCATCGTTATGAACGTATCTGTCGAGTGTATTACCTTGTAACTGTGTTCATGGTTCTTGAAGCGAGTGTAGTAGTGCATGAAACGGTCCAGCTCCTGGAAACTTTTGTGCTTCTTTTCTGCCTGTAAAAAAGAAAAACTCTTACTCCTCTGTGTGTGTGTGTGTGTGTGTGTGTGTGTGTGTGTGTGTGTGTGTGTGTGTGTGTGTGTGTTCACTCACTGTACTCAGTGAAAGAGACTGAACAACTTGTATATTTGTGTGAATATAGACTCACTCAGCTATACCTATTTAGCTGCTCATTAATACATATATCTAATCAGCCAATCACATGGCAACAACTCACTGCATGTGGACGGGGTCCAGACAACCCTTTGAAGTTCAAATTGAGCATAAGAGCGAGGAAGAAAGGTGATTAAAGGGATTTGGAATGTGGTGTTGTTGATGGTCTGAGTATTTAAGAAACTGCTGATCTACTCTAAGGTTTACAGAAAGTAAGAAGAGAAAATATCCAGTGAGCAGCAGTTCTCTATGTGAAAATGCCCTGTAGATGCCAGAGGTCAGAGGAAAAAGGGCACACTGCCATGAGCTGATAGGAACACAAGAGTAACTCAAACAACAACATTACAACTACGACATGCAGAAGAGCTAAGAACAGGAAACAGTGAAATTTGACAGAGGATTGAAAAAATGTTGCCTGGTCTGATGTGTTCCAATTTCTGCTGCCAATGACAAAGTCAAAAATAACATGATAGCTTACTTATTTAGGTATATAAATGTGTACGTATAGACATAGATATATGATTGTTTATATAATGGTAATTATATTTTATGTAAAAAGGAGAGGGAGAGGAAGGAAGGGAAGGGGAAAGAGAAGAAAAAAAACTATGTCACTGTAAATGAGATACATACTTTGTTGCTTGATTTGAATAAAAAAAGAAAAAGAAAAAAAAAATAACATGATAGCATGGATCCATCCTGGCTTGTATCAGCAATTCAGGCTGGTGTTGGTCATTTAATGGTGTGGAGGCCCCCTAGTACCAAATAACCATCGTCTAAACACCACAGCCGCTCCATCCCTATATGGCCACAATGTAAGAGTCTTCTGATTGCCACTTCCAGCAGGTTAATGCACCTTGTGACCTCTGTGGCCTCCACAGTCACCAGATCTCAATCCAATCGAGCATCTTTGGGATGCGGTGAAACACGAGATTCACATCACAGCTGGGCAGGCAACTGTGTGACCCTATTATGTCAATATGGGCCAAAATCGAAGAGCAATGTTTTCAGGGGGAAAGGGGGTCCAACCAGGTACTAACAAACTGGACCAAAAAAAAAGTGTCCAGCAAGTGTTTTTACATCAGTGGAAGCTTATATGGGATAAAGTGTGTGTGTATTCTCCATTTTATGAGTGAGTAAGTGTTTATACCTCTACAGTCATCTCTTTGGACTGCTCTTCAAGCTGCTGGATGACCTCATAGCGAGTACAGCGATAGTAGCCACCTGTTGATGAGCTGTGTTTCTTCCACTCCTCCAGACAGATCCAACAGAAGTCATACTTACACTACACAGAGAGAAAAACATCAAGGTTAATTTATTAGGAATAAAATTAAATAAAGAAAAAAAAAAATTATTACACCGAGCAATCAACATTCATGCCTTTAAACGAAGACACACAGCAGACAGAGTTTAGTGTTTACCTTGGCACACTGCATGTGGTTGCAGCCCTCATTCTTCTGAATGGGAGACTTGCAGTTGGCACACGGTTTGGAGTTGGTCAGCAGCCACAGGCAGTTAGCAGCATCCTCATAGGCCTCGCTCACACCTGCCACTGTGGGAAAGCACACACAAACACACAGGTGGACGCACACACATTAGCAACATCTCTGCAGTCTAACACCTGGCCTGCAGACACATTCCGGCACATTACGCAAATATTAGTGACTTAAACACCTGCCAGCATCACATAAAATACAGCAGGCACATCCAGATAAGACGTCCTGACAGCTGCTCTTAACTACCATATTGCTGGGCAGCTAAAGTTACAGTAAAACAAACAAAACAGCACAGGCATACACTCTTCAGGCTTCATCTCTGTGACTTTCTGGAGCCAGTTCCTCCACATCTGACAATCACATGGCTCGTGGGCCTCGCCAAGGCACTCCCTGCAGACACCGGGAGATAAAGAGAGAAGTTAATAAAGTCAAATCCAGCTGACCAAGACTACATAAGCATAAGAGCAAACACTGAATCCTAAGAGTTTCTGGGAATAAAGAAAACAGAGAAGGGAACACAAAGAGAGAAAGAAGTAAAAGTTTCTGATAAAACAGATTTGGCTGGCGTGGTTTCAGATTAAACAGTAATAACTCTTTTTTGCGTAGTAAGTTAGAAAATGTGTATGCACATTTCATAAAACAATATTTATTCATGCCATTATAATCTGCGTGCACAATGCTGACGTTACTGCTCACACAGCAGCCTTTGTCCAGCTGCATGTACATAAAATGACGATAATATTTAGGTGTTCGGGTTAAATAACACACTAGCCTGTAATGTAACAGATCCAGACTTGTGTCCGGCTTTGCTAAATTACAGGCATACACTCAGTGACAGTGTCAATAAAACATGGCCATGTCTGAATCATAAATCCTGCAGCTTACCAGCAGAAGAGGTGACCCTTTCCACAATCAACAGCAGGTGAGGGCAGAAGGGGGAAGCTTGACGGGTCAGTGTCCCCCGGGCCCGGTCGGGTCAGCCTCACCGCCCGCTCGCAACGAGCTGCAGGACACCAACGGATGGATGGATTGTTCTCCACAAATGCCTGCAAACGGGGATGTTGGAAACAATGTCAGAGAACAGACAGGGAACTTGAAGAGAAGAAGTGAATCAGAGAACCTTGAAGAAACAAAGAAAATGTTACTAAATAGTGCAACAAGAAGCAGAACAAAGGCCCAGTCTTGAAGAGAAGGTGCAAACGATTATTTTGACTTCTACCTTGATGTCAAACTGCAGATAGCGCTGGTCCATCTCTCTGGAAACCACGCTCTCTATCACATGCACAGGCACAAGCTGGTAGCACTCATACGCCGGACAGAAGATATTATGAGCATCTCCCTCCTGAATCTTTACATTGAGGAACCTGAGAAACACACACACACAGAGAACTGAGCTAAAAACACATCTGCTTCAATTAAAAAAAAAAAAAAAAAAAACCCCACACACACGCTTACACACTGAATGTTCATGCGCGTACCCTTCCCAGCAGGCTCTGCAGAACTCGTGGCCACAGGACATGTCCACTGGGTCCTCAAAGACTGAGATGGAGCAGAGACAGATTCCACACTGCAGGGGGGACGGAGCAAATCAGTCACATGATTTCAAATTATTTTTATTCTGTTGATAAGATTACTTCTCTTTGACATGTCATTTCCATCCTCATACACAGAGGAGAAATACAATAGCAGAACCAGTTCAGGATGTTCCGTCTTTGATTAACTCTGTACTTTTGAGGCCACAGATTGCTGGACTGTTGTACTTTAGCCATATCAGACTCTCTGGCATTTCTTCTACGGCCCAAACAGCTTTTATCTTATTCTGCAAATGTTCCACCTCACAGGTCAAACATTCTGAAAACCTAACAGAAAACCTCAACGTTGATTTTCTGGCAGACTTCTTTAAGACTGACAGTAAACCAGAGGCTAATGTTTATATGGAATGACAAAGAATTACTGCTGATGGCCTTGAACCTCTTTTTAGTAGGATTAGACATTAACCTTCAACCATTAGATAAATGAGACATCTTTTTCTGCCTTCAAAAAGAAAGAGCACAAAGAGTCTACCCTGTACTAAATATGCCTTCATACATGATCTATTTTTCATCATGAATGACTGATGTTCTTATATTAACATATATCACCACTGCTCACCATGGCCAGGCCCTCCTCTCCAGGCGTGAGGCAGCTGTCGGTGGTAGAAGTGAGAGTGAGAGTGAGGGGAGAGCGTGGGGTCCTAGGAGTGCGGGGGGAGGGCAGGGTGTCCCAGGCGTTGTACCCGCTAGGCGGTGGGGTCGGCATGGTGACACCTGAGCGCTGGCAGCAGCCCTCAGCGTCGGACATCCAGGCTTCCAGAAGCTTTTCTCTGTCCCAGTCTGAGCAAGTCAAACGTTATTAGAAAGACTGAGACAATCGCATGCATCGTGACAACAGCACTGCGAGGGTTAGTTAAGGTCACATATGAACGTCAACTTTATGACAAACCATGTGCTCGAAGCAGGGCCTCTGCAGTGAAGAGGGGGGCTTGCAGCATGTCGGCTGTCTCTACAATCAACATGTCCTTCAGCCTGCGCAGATCCTGAATCTTCAACCCCTCATAAGGCTGAGAGGATACAGAGGGGGAGAAATGTTAAGAAGAGAAAGAGAAAAACCCGCAGTCAGAGGGAAGGTAAAAGATGGAAACAGAAAACAAAAACAGAATATAAAATATAAGACTGAAAAATGTTAAAAGAAGTGAAAAAGATAATGTGGAAACGATAAAAAGGACTGGGATGTGGGGCAGTCGGGGTTGGGGGTGGAGGTGGGTGAGACAGATTAAGCATTAGCATGGATTTGGCTGCAGGAAGGAAGATCAAAATGCTATCAGCTGGCAGCAGCCGCAGCTATACAGCGGTGCTGGTGACCTCGGTTTAACTGGGACTCAGAGACGTGGTGTGTGTATCTGTGTATCTGTGTATTACTATATACATGTAAGAACCACTGTAAATTGTGGATTGTGAAGAGAGAACATCAACAAGGGACAATCTGGCCAAGAAGCTGGAGACCCGAGTAGAAATATTCTGAAAATCTATAAGCAGTGTCTGCGCAAATGCAGAACACAAAACACTAAGTACAGTTCAGGTTAGACACAGTGTTGAAACAAAATCAGATACATGACCTTCAAAATACAGACAGCACATTTCGCCCCCAGATTGTTTTAATCTACACAGATTAGCAATGGTGACCTCACTGTCCTAAGATATATAGTCGTGAATCTGAAAAATAAACACACTGTACGAGTTCATGAGGGCAACCATCTACCTCTTTATCTTCACATGATTTAAATTTGACCAGATATGCTTACACTTCTTATTTTCTATCATATTCATGTTACAATGATAAACGCTTATGTTGATGTCCAAAGTTTCAAATAATGAGGTCAACGTGCGTGTAAGTAATCCGTGTAAGCCTAAAGCTCAGGATTCAGAGCGCCATAAACGCTCTGCTTCACGGACAGAGCGCCTAATCTTGGATCTTTATGATATCAGTGGAAACTGATAACAATTCTCAATATGGTCATCTGAGGCACACAGCTCCGACTGTGAGACAGAAGCTCCTTGCCGTTTCGGTTTTTTAGTCATGATGGGCGACCACTCTGAAGAAAGCTGTCTTAAAGAGAGAGGAGCTAAAACAGCTTGTTCCAGGCAGTAGCTGAGCTTAAGTGCTGCACAAACATAAAATAAATACAGATTATTCTATACTGTGAATTAAGCAAAGCTATCCTTGATTAGAGCTGTGCCATATCATATAATGGCAATAATGCCGGTATAAATTCTGGGCTTGTCTCATTGTGCAACAACACAGACAAGCAGACACATCTGAGAGCGAAAGCTACGTGTCATTCTCTGATAACAATTCAGTATCTAAAAAAGGAGCCACTACAGTACTTTGCAAAATATGCAAGAAACATTAAATTGGTTTCACCACTTGAGGCAAAACAAACCATTGAGTACAACCAGGCTATCAAGAAATGCGAGGAGCAGATACTAGCAATCAAAACTTAAATGACTGCACCGAGTCCCGCTGGAGCGCTCACTAGCTGCACTCCATATGACAAGAAGACCAAGCTGTGGATGGAAATTTCTGATGCATTTATATGGTGGTAAATGAGGGCTTTAAGCAACTGGTTAAAAAGCTTGACCTGCTATTGTACGTTCATGCTGCTGCTGCTCTGAATCAATGTCAGTAACTTAATGAAAAAGAAGAATGGAAATGCTGTTCATTTCATTTGCACTAATAAATGCTGCTACCTGCAAGCTGCAATCACAGATAATCTGCTATTAGTAGTATTTTTTTTTCTCCATTATCACCAAACCCTAGCATAGATATAGTCCAAAAGTGAAAATAGGGAGCTGGAAATGCTCCACTTAAAGAGTAATCTGGTGTAATAACATTATTGCCATACATTTACCGGTCCTCATTATCTTCATAAAACAAAAAGTCGAACCTTAAATCTGATAAATATTTCAATTCTTGTTTGAATTTGTACACAAGAGTGTTTTCTATTCAAAAATGTAATCATAAGATCTAAATGAACATGCTTGTGCACAGTAAGGATACTCCTTGTCAAGCAAATGTTTTAAAGACGCAACAGTGACTAAAAAGCTTAAAAATAACTTAGGCCAGCAGGGAAACCCTACATCGGGTAACCACGGTCTCACCTCCTTGTACTGCAGCAGGTTGGTTTCACCGTGTGCGTCTGTGTTTGACTGCTGAGCTGAAGAGGAGGAGAAAACCATCTGCGACTCCAGGCTGAGGGCCAGCTCGGTGTGGTGGTGCCGCTCGGCGTGATCGCATGGCGTCAGCTTGTCTTCGTCCTCCACAAAAAGGTCCGCCTCACTCTGGATCAGCAGCTAGAGGAGGGACGAGGCAACAAAAGGAAGGGGAGAAAGAGGGGAGAAATAGATAATAGAGAGAAACAAGAAATTAAGGCACTTTCAACAAATGACGCAGAGGAAGGAAGAGGCCAAGACAATGGGAGCAAACAGCAGGAACACAAAGGGGAAGATGAGAAAACAACAGGACAGGAAAGCAAAAATATGGGAAAGGGGAAGAGATGAAAAAAATTACAAGAGGAGCAAAGGCAGACAGTGAAAGAGATTAAAATCAACAGGAGTCAAAAGACAGTTTTTGGTAAGTATAGATCAAGAAAGGTTGAAGGAAGGATGGAGAAGCCAACGGAAAAGTGTTAAAACTTTTTATCTTAAAAAAAAATCGAATTTCTGATTTTCACAGGGTCATACATGTGAAATTTATGCAAACTTTTATTCCAGAAGAGGTTATTTTTCTGCCTAAGTGCTCGTTTGAGCTGGTAAAATACAAAGCAGATCTACGAGGAGTTGGCATAATTCAAAATCATTGGATTGTAGATTATTTGACTGTTCCAGTTACATAAAATACAGATCACCCGCAGAGAAAATAGAATTTGAACTTAAATTGACCTTTGGGTAGTGACTACACATGCAAGCATTCATACAGGGTTAAAAGAGTCTGTTACTTAACAGAAGTATCTGTATTTTACTGTCATTACAACCACTTCATATTCAAAAAGTGTATTTTAACTTTGAATCAAGTAAATCCCATTTTTAAAAAAGGGTTAAATTATTGTTTTGTAAGCACTGCCCTGCTTTTTGACCTTTGGTTGAAGGTCAAACCTCTTTGTTGGACTCCAAACATTTTCATATGCATGAAAAACCCTGGAGTTTGAATAGCGTCCAAGACTTTGTCTCACCTCCACACAGCTCTTCATGCCTGCAGCGGCAGCATAGTGCAGACAGGTGCTGTGGTGGTTGTCGGTGGCGTTAACATTAGCTTTCTCGTACTGGCCTCCCTCTAGCCTGGCCCCAGTCCAGTTCAGGATCATCTGGTAATGGAAAGACACACCACATGCTTTGTTATCAGCTGTGGCTTCATAGAATGCAGTTTATTCCCACTGCCATGCAAGCGTATACACTAATCTATATTTGCCCCCCCCTTGTGCGTCTGTACCTGCAGGCAGTCTGCACGGCGCTGCTCGTCCCTCTGTGGTCTGGCCAGTCGTGGTGACAGCGCTCCCTCTGGCAGCAGCAGGATCTGTGGGCCTTGGCACAGCACATGCAGGCAAGTCTCATTGTGCACATTGCGCTTGTTGGGGTTTCCTTCTTTGCTGAACAGGAAGGACCTAAATGATGCAGACAAGAATGAAGAGATTAGATAAAAGAGGGTAAAACCGGTTCAGAGGTATTCACATGTGAGGAAAGGCCTGACAGTAACTTGAAACAGAGTCAAAGAGAAGAGGAAGATGAATTATGGAAGTAAAATGGACAGTGAAATGAAGAGACACGGTAAAGATGGCATAATATCGACTATTTCTGTTAACATCTCTGAGATAATGGACATGCTGGCTGACGGGTGTGAGCGCAAACACACGCACACAAACACACACACTTAGCGGGTGATGGATGTGCCAGTTGCTCTGGGAGTAAGACTGTAGCTGCAGTTCTGTTTAGTAAAATAGTTTTCCCTGCTTTATGTCTGTGGAAACCTCCATTTACTGATTACCTCTCCACTCTTTTATATGCCTCAGCACATTTCCCTTTTCAAGTTTCTTTTTACATTTTAAAAACCAAAGTCTTTTTGTTTTTTTTTCCCCCCACACCTTCCTATTTGCGATAAAGCGAGCGAGGAAAAACAGATTCTTTTTCATCAGCGGCACAGCACAAATAGTATTGCACATGAAATGACTCTCTCTAATGCAAATCCAATAAAAGGAGAAGAAAAAAATTGGATGTCACAGGATTTACAATTGTAAGGACACCAGCTGAAAAGAATTTGTAAAGCCTCGCCCTCTCTTGCACAATTTGGACACGGCAGTCGATGCTTCTGAATTTGAAGTTTCTCAGTGTGTAGTCCTTCAGTTTATTCCTCCACTGCTGCCCTGCTTTTCCACTTTTGACCCTCTTATCCTGTCAGCCACAAGCCCCTGCAGCTTCTCTCTAATGACAGTGCACTGCCGATTCATCCGCACAGCAATAATCACTAATTATTCCCTCCCAACTCCAACCCAATACCCCCTCCACACACATATACATGCACAAATCCCGATGTTCAGGATGGATGGCCCTAATATAAGCAGGCTGTGGGGAGGTCACATGTTTTGTGTTGTTGCTGTGAAGTTATTAGTGGAGGGCAGGAAACCTCAGCGGAGCGTTAAAACTAACTACTTTGTCGTACACATGGCTGAAAAGCAAATCAGCTTGAGGAGACTCAATGCGTCCAAGATATAAATAAAAAAATGAATAAATGAAGTCGGCAGATGAAATGTACTCTTTTGATTCTTTCAACAAAAGAAAAACAAGCTGTTCACAATGACGTCCGAGTTGTTATTTACATATTTTTTCCTGTGACTTGTCGTGGAGGAAGGGTTACACTTCCTGAACTACACCCAGTTTTCCAGTAATAGGTCTACTTGAGATTTTCCAGTTTGCACTTCTCACGGGATTACTTGCCAATTCGACCCACAGAGACGACTAGCAGAGAGCGAATAAACACGAAGCAGATACGTGTTAAAAATAATCTGAAACAGACTCTCCATCCAGCAGCCCACGCTCGTCCTCTGTGAGTCTTTATTTTGTCTGAGATTTCTCGGTCGTCTCTCTATTGCCACTGTCCAACTGAACTGCTGGAACAAAGAAGCCTTTCCTCTGATGCTTATCAGGAGCAGAGCGCTGCGTTCAGCACGCCTCTCTGGCCCATTATAGGTTAGTAGGAAGGAACACAAATAGCACATGGATTGATTCACTGTGTTATATTCTCAGACGCATTAAGCAGTTGCAGAGTCTCAGTTTTTTTCCACCTCCTTTAAACACACACGGCCGTGTGCACACATGCAGATACACAGATAATGCACCCCCGCCCCCCCGACCCCCCATAATCATGGTAAGAAAGGCTAAGAGAGAGAGGACAAATGTGAGCAGGAGGAGGAGGAGAGGAAGACTACTGAGTCACTGAATGAGCTGTCATGGTCAAGGCCAGCAGCTTGATTATCTCTGCAGGAGGTAACAAAGGCCCACTGGTGTGCTGCTTGCTATATTTTTCTATAGTTTGACCCCTTTTCTTAAGGCTGTGTTTGACTTAGTGACTCTGGTTTTTGTCAGTCTGTTGACTTGATTGCTGTTGATGGTGCTGTCTGTCTATTTCTGCAAACTCTTGTTTTGAGAAAGTGTGCAGGCGGTGAAACTCCTCACAGCACAATAGCCATGCAATGAATTCAAATCTTTTAATACTCTTAAAGAGGAACTGTAGTGATTTAGCACCGCACTTCATTAAGCAGAGAGACTCACAAGAAAGAGCTTTAAAGGAATGCACACAAAAGCGGATGGAATTTCCCAGTAAGACTTGCATAGTACTGGAAACACACTATTCCCAGAAAGCCTTAGATCAGATCTGCCTCTCCAGCATCCTTATCAACTTCTCAAAATTGTAATACAAGCTTAGTCCACATACTCTGTGAAGTCTATGAAGCTTTACATGAGATGACCTTAACAGCTGTATTTTCAGACATTAGGAAGCTTCGTGCTGATGCAAAAATATTCTAACAAGAAGCAAGAAATGTGCCAGTGAAGCTAAAAAAACTGAAATGTTTTAGTTACTTTATTTACCAGGATGTTGTGTTTGTCTTTGACTTCACTACAGTGTGAATGTCTTGCTAGTTTCTCTGTAATTTCTCTCACCAGATTTCAGTTTGCAGCTATTACTGCGTGTGTGCGTGTGTGCGTGCGTGCGAGAGAGCAAGCAGGCGGGGCACAGTAGAGCAAGCAGCATGGTAGCAGAGCAGGAGTGCTACTTGAGTTTATGACAACTTGTTAGCCTGCAGCAAACATCCAAGAGGTGTTAATTTGTCGAACAACCAAAGGCGGACAGATGCTGGAAGCTACTTAGACCACAAGTAGCTCAGTGTCTGATTTATAGAGGAACCACCTAAGGCCTCAATCACACAGGCCTAGAGATTGGTCAGTGACCATCTGGTCAACCACCGTTCACAAAGGAAAAATTTATTGGCAAGCGGTAGTTTGAAGCTGCTGGTTTTTGATAGGTGAAATTTGTCACAAGCCACTTTTCAACTGCTTTGGTTGCTAGCAGGTTCGTGTGATTGCTTGTAGTTTGTATGAAAGATGCCGACTTGTCTGCAAATGCTTGCAAAGTGACAGTGAAACTCTGGAGACCAGAGACTCTCCGATCCCCACCATCCACTGCTCTTTCTGTATATTTAGGGCTGTGCAGTTTCTATGTCTGGAATGGTGATTGTACAACTTTTACACAGAAGGCTACATTCTCCACTTCTGGTTTGTGAAGCATTCTCAAGTGTCACTACAGCTCTTAAGAGTAAATACCAAGTGTTTACAGACAAGTCGGCATCTTCCACGCAAACTACAGGCAATCTGCTATCAACCAGAGTAATCACAAAGAAGTTTTCAATGCAGCACTCTCTTTACGATCAATTTCCAGCAACCATTCACCAACCAGTCAGGGAATAACATTTTTCCCCAGCGACCAGCAGGGAGCAGCAATCACTCTCGAGGTCTGCGTGACTGAGGCCTAACAAATCCAGGAGGACCAGCTCGTTTTAAAGACAGCAATACTTAAGCCAAGTTTTCTTCTGTGCTGAATAAAACAAAACAAAACAGAATGACAGAGAAAACAGCCGTTGTGTGCACGGTCAGCCTAGAAATAGCAGTTCTGATAACAGGTCCCGTGAACTCATCGCGTATTAAAACAACAACAAAAAAAATAAAAATCAGAACCTTTAACGAGACTCTCAGAAGTGCTCATTCAAGCCATTCGTCATTTTTGAGATGGTGGCTTGCAGTTTTATATCTTACAAAGTAAGTGCCTTTAAGGGTCTAACTACATTTTATTTCCACAGCTCCTCATGGCTAATGCACTTTCCCCGCTCCCTGTAACATCATTTACATAATCTTACAGTATATATGCGACTGGCGTCTTTGGGCCTCCGCACATTAAGTGGCCTTTCTTGCCATCAAAGGCAATTACAGATATGGTGATTCTCAGAAATGTCTTAAATCTGACATGCTGCTAATTGTTATTCAATTTAACATGACTCACTGCCCTCCTAACTGCACTGGATAACTGCTGCATTGCATGAGACTGACTTTTACCTGAGCAGACGTGTCATGGCGTGGCGGCACACATAGTGCATGGGTGTGTTGTGCTGGTACTGCTCTCCATACGATGCGTTTGGGTCCAGACCGTCCCTGAACTGAGGGTTGCCCTCGTACAGCTGCCAGGCCAGGGCCTCGTCACCGTTCACAAGGGACTTGCGGAACTTGGTGGCTGTGTTTCCCATCGCTTCGGGCTCGCAAACGGCCACCTAAAACGAAGCTGTGGCCAATGCCTCACTACTCCTCTCTTCCTCCTCCTCCTCCTCCTCTTTCTCCACCCCCCCGTACTCCACAGGTCACGACTTAGAGCAACATGGTTCAGCGTTTCCTTCCCTGCAAAGAAGAGAAAGGTCGGAATTGATTAGAGAGAAAATGAAGGTGGAAAGAAGGAATAAGAGCAGATGAAAAAAAGGCAAACAATCGATTGAGTCCATTCATTGATTAGCTGTGTGTTAGATGGACAGATGCCATTTTATAGAAAATAGAAAAGAAAACCGAGGGACAGAAAAAAAAAGACCGTTGTAAAGAAGCCAGGCCAGAGGGGAAGGTTGATGATATCCAAGCCATTGATTTGTTAGTTGGTTGATGAAAGACACAGTCGATATTACCACAGCTGACCATTCTGGACCATTGTGTCCAGTTAGGTCACTGTTGTAAGATAAAAATAAAAAAAAATAGAATCTGCATGTCTTCCACTGTTTACATGCTCTTCTGCTACTGAGACTCTGAGAGTGTGTTAAACCATGCAGCACTAACATGCTGGACCCAAACCAGTTTTACTTTGCCCCTCAGCCGCTAAACCAAAGAATCACAAGCGTCACAGCTATGGCTGCCCCAGCAGAGCTTACTCTCCCAGCAACAGCTTATAGACCTACTGCAGATTCACAGATTATCAAAATATAACCGTTGGATTCCCACCATTTCCTTAAAAAGAAAAAAAAAAAAGATATTTTACTGGCCTGGAAAGCTTTTTTTTTTTTAAATTATATATCTCTCTATATCTCTCTCTCTCTATATATATATATATATATATATATATATATATATATATATATATATATATATATATATATATATCTCTCTCTCTCTCTCTCTCTCTCTCTCTCTCTCTCTCTCTCTCTCTCTCTCTCTCTCTCTCTCTCTCTCTCTCTCTCTCTCTCTCTCTCTCTCTCTCTCTCTCTCTCTCTCTCTCTCTATATATCTATATATATATATATATATATATATATATATATATATATATATATATCTCAAGCAATATAAGAGATGAGAGATATGGGACACAAACAAACACTCTCTGTCCTTTCACATATTGTACATTATCTCTGCTTGATGTACTCGTCTTCTCCACCTCTCCTTCTTTCTCTCTCTTACTCACAAACACTTACACAGTTTGGTGTGCCTTTAACACACGGTATTACATGCTGTAATGAGTGGACTGTGTAATGAGTGCATGGGCCTCTGTGTGTATTGCGCTGTTGAGGGTATCATTACAGTCTTCATTCTATAGCCATCTGTCTGGCCTTCACAAAGAGCCTCTTTTTAGCCCGGCTACAGTTGGCCGCTGGCTGGCCGGGCTCTGGAACATTTGAATAACATGGCTGACTGCCTCCCCTTTCTTTGCTGTGACAGAAAGGGACACAGACAGGAAAAATACACACTGACAGACCGGTGAATAATAGCCACTGCAAGTTCTCTCGTGATGCACACAGCAGACCGGATCTTGTGTGCGTTTGTGTATATCTGGAGGGAGGTCGTGGAGGGGGTCGTGGGGGGTGGTGGTGGTGGGGACTGTAGTTAATAGGTCAGTCTGTCTGTTTGGCTCTGTTTTGTGCATGCTGGTTTACTTCCAGTTCACTTCACATCTCCACGTACCTCCCTCTCTGTCTCTCATACTAAATAAGGACAGGAAGTTTGGACATGAAGGAATTTTGGAATTCCAGCGATCACAAGTGCCGCTGTTCACAGTGGGAGCGCAGCTATTGACTTTATTGCACGTCATTCGATGGTGGGGTGGAACTGAGGCACAGTAAGTGTTCCACTGCTTGTTAACTTGGCACTCATCTGCTAGGCTGAATTTCAGAGGCATGTTTTATGAATCACGCTTGAAAGTCAACAATATTTAGTTAGCCTCATAACACAGAGCTACTCAGAACAGGCCTCTGATACATATGGTCTTCCCCATTTTAGGCAATGCGATAGTTGTGACGTAATGACTCATGAGCTCAAGAATCCTAAACACATGAATCCCGTCAGATGACTCCCACTAACAAGGACTCAGTCATGGTGCTCGAGCTTCTCGGAAATCCAGTCAGCAAAACACCCCCATTTAGACCAAATCATGCAAAAAAAGCAATTTATGGTGAAAGTTTGGAAAGAGTCTGCAACTATTGCAACAAAACAAGTAATGGATTGCTCTTTGCTTTCTTTTTTTATAGACGAATGAATCACTTAATATCAAACAAGATTTAATGTCATTAGAATTTTGACCAGCAGTTATTTTTTACTTATTTATTAGTAAAAAATACTAGTCTCATCCTTAGTCAATAAAATGACAGAAAAGTGAAAAACTGTTGTTTCAGTGTCATAAATTGTAAGATGACACAAAAAGGACTGTCCTTACTGACCAGTGATTTATAATAGCATTCATACCAGCAAATCTGAATTTTAGAGAAGACAGAATATGGCAGTGTGTGGCTGAGTGACCAGGTTGTGGATTATTTTTCTGCTGATCCAATAACTGACTAATCATTTGAGATCTGATTACAAAACAGGCATTCAATGCTGGGTTTCAGTCAGTCCTGTTAGGCAACAGCTTAAAAGGAAAAACCATACCCTCTTTCCCCTATAGTATGGGGATCAAGTTGCTTGGTTATGTTGGTGGTGGGTTGGATGACAATGCAACCATTTGTAGGGCACACTGGGTCACTGAACAGTTTAATATGCATGAAAATGATAATAATATTATTTAAGTCCAACTGAAACACCTATTAGGAGAAATTTTGGACTGATGCAACAAATTTAGCATTGTCGTGTTTATCAAAGCTTACGTTCCTCTGATTTTTACGTTTTACCAGTTATGATGTGCTGCAAACTATTCTGAAAGTAAATTCAAAGAGGATCAAAGCATTTACGTTCAACCTGTCACCGTGTCACTAGCCTAATTAAAAGCGATCGCTTTAAATGAAAAACAAAAAACAATCAAACACACATAAAACATGACAGCCACTGGAGTGTTGCTGCTGTTATCAAAAGTTGCTGTCAGCTGTAACACGTCAGTGGTAAAACCTCAGCCAAACTCTGGGCAATCAAGCCACTCTATAAACTGCTGCGGGACAATGTATGGTCGTTAAAAGGGGCATAAAAATTGTGAGTCAACGGCAGAAGCTGCGTTACAACATTAATAATAATAAAAATAATACGATAATACAGCGCGACTGACTTCACTAGCAGCTGGGCATTTTACCAAAATTAGCTGGGTCGCCGTATATCGGCTAAATATTCAGGTCAGACCTCGTGTGGGTGTCTCCGAAGTGTGTCAGTATGAAATGGAGCACAAAACAAACAGTGGCCGACTTCTCTCTGCATGTTTGTGTCCATGCGGCCCCTCGGTTAAAGCTCCTTTGTTCAACACCCGTACAGTCTGCTTGAATTACTACCCCAACTGGGAAGCGAGTGGTAGGTGTGTAGTTTCTGTAATGCTGCCGAACAAAACGCTTTGCCGGTAGTTTTAACGTTTTCGCAGGCTGTGGCGGCGCCGCTGGGAAGCGTTAACACCCAGTGCAGCTTACCTTTCTGCCGTTACCGACGCTAGCAAAGCGTCTCTTTTCCTGTGTCAGGTTAACGTTAGCGAGATATGTTAGCCTCAACTACCTACAGCCGGGCAGCATCTCCGTCGCTCTACTTACACGGTCGTCTCACTTGGTCACTACTTCATTCGGAAACTTGCATACATCCAGGGACATTATCCTGTGGCTGTCATTCGCATCCCCGGCTGCGGTTCCGCTGGACCATCCTCTCTGCCACCGGACCCGGTGGGGACAATGATGCTGTTGCCGACAGCGGAGGGGCGAGACTGACTTGTTCGTTCTCTGTGTTGTTGTTGCTGCCAAAGGGAAAAGCGTGTTGCGCATGCGCAGCACTTACTGTCATGCAGAGAGCTTTCACCGGATTGGTCAGCTGTCTGCGCTCACTGGTTGGTTGGATAAGGTCAATATCAGTTAAGAAAATAAAAATAATAATAATAATAATATTTTTAAAATGTAATTAAACTTTAAAAATCCGAGAAGAAAAATTAAAAAGAAAAAAGAGAAACAGTAACAACATTTATGATGACGTTAATTGAAGGCATGAGTAATACTTTATTTGTCCCATATTTGGGAAATTCTTTTTGTTATAGCAGTAACGAAAACAAGAGACCTAGCTGGAGGTGCCAGAGCTGGAAATCCTAAGCCCAAAAGAACATTCATGGGTGTAGTGAAAGAGGACGTGCGAAGGAGTGGTATGAAGGCAGATGATGCTACAGTGACCCCTACAGGAAGCAGCTGAAATGATGATGATCGTCATCATCATCGTCATCATTTGTGTATGTTATTGGTTGCATGTAAATGCCTTTTATCTCTCTGATTTTGTTTATTGACCTACACCACAATTCCAAATGTCTTTTAGTCACTCAGTCTTTTGGTGTCACCAGCTCCAACAGTGCTCTGCCAGCAGACCAACAAACTACACTGCATTCTCAGCAACTGAGTGATAGCCAAGCGCCATCATTTTGTTGAACGTGAGTTTTGGATACAGCCTCTGCATTTGGCCTTCCAGTTCAACCTGTAGATGTGGATGCCTAGGTATTGGACTGCTCCATCAAGTCAACATCTTGTCCCAGGACAGAAACAGGGAATATAGCCATCCTCTTTCAGAAGCAGATGATTACTTCCAGACCACCCCACAAAATCACCCACCAGTGCGCTGTACTAGTAAAAACAACTGAACTGTTATGTTATTTGCCACAAACACTTTGGGGTTAATTCCTTGTGTGAGTTTGTTAAATTACCAGTGTGATATATATGAACATAAATGATCATAGGCCTGGAAAGCATTTTTATATCTTTGTCCCCTTACCCTGCACCCTGAGACAATGCACCACATTTTGATTGGCTCAACTTTACAAGTCATCACATGTGAGAAAACCATGTGGCTGAAAAAGAGAAGTGCATCTATCCCTAGTAACACCTCAAAAAGGAACAGGAAATGCACAAGTGTATAAAGAGTTTAATATAAGAGCATAAAATGAAATTTCAACTTCAGTTTTGATACTGAGATATATGATCACACAGTCAAACCTTCAGCCTTTACAGCTTGTGCACATTTATCTATTTAGTTACAAAATGAATATCAAAGATTCCCCCACAGATTTTGGTGGGATGTGATAACCACAGTTGCAATTTGGGAAATGAACCAGGCGAAACGTATTTATTTGCTTGTTTAATAAAACCTCTCCATAAACATCATAACTTCAGTGTGATACAATATAGAATTATATGCATAGATTGTAACACAAAGTGCAACTAACAAGAAAAAAACTAGATCAAAGTACTGTTTGATGTAACCACTCTGTGTTTTTGAGCATGCAATGTAGGTACACATGCAGACATATAGTTTGCACACCTCTGTAATTAGTTTGTTATGTTGTGAGAATTTGGGGCCAATCAGAAATCTGCTTGTAAGTGTCTGAGTCATTCTGACCCATGAGCAGTGAAACGGTATCACGGCATCGTTAAAACTCCTGTTTTAATATATCAGCATCACATGTTTCACGTTTTTCATGTGAAACCTTTGTCTGCTAAACGTAACAAATACATGTGGTGAGAAAAAAAAGCATCAGATGAGTGGAATGATGACGCAATACCGATAAACCACCCATCCATCCATCCATCCACCCATCCATCCATCCATACATCTTCTTTCGCTTATCCTGGGCTGGGTGGCAGCAGCAGCCAAAGCAAAGACGCCCAGACCTCCCTCTCCCCAACCACCTCCTCCAGCTTATCCGGGGGAACACCAAGGCGTTCCCAGGCCAGCCGAGAGATATATTCTCTCCAGCGTGTCCTGGGTTTGCCCCAGCCTCCTCCCTCCTGATAAACCAATTCAAGTAAAAGTACAGTAACTACAATTTTTGGATTATGCCTCAAGACATCACACCAAACAAACCAAGAAAATAATCAGGACACACCTTCAGGTTGCACAAAGCCCAAAATAAACACACAACAGTGATGAAATCTTATTATTACTAATGAAGGTTTTCATATTCCTTATTATTATCAATAACTTAGATAATGATGAATAAACCAGCTCATTAAGGAAACTTTTGTGTGTAAACTAGAAAAGAAAGATCTCAAGGAAACAGCAAACAACCAGACTGCTACTCTCTTTACACCTTGCTGTTGCACACACACACACACACACACACACACACACACACACACACACACACACACACACACACACACACACACACACTACTTATCACTTATCATTCTGATCATCCTGACAGCACAAGCCAAAACAACAGGCCTCACACAGGGTTTTTTCGTGGGGTTTGGACCTCCGTCTTGTAGCGCCTGAGTCACCTTCTTCATTCTCATCCTCCTCTCCATAGCAGTTCTTCCGGATTTCAGAAAACAATCTGAGCAGAGCCTCTTTCGCCTCTTCCTTGTAAAAACCGGGGAGATGAAAATTATCGTCTTGGCATCGCCGGCAGGCTTGTCCAAAAGGCCGCATGGTCACCGCCCCCTTACCGCCTCTCAGCCGATAACGGAACAAAAGCACCACACGCACCGAAGGCCAGATCCTCCTGCAGGATGCACACTGAAAACTGTGGGAGAAATTATGACTATAGACTCTGGTCAATGGTGATTTTTCAGGTTAGTAACTCTGCCTGTGTCCCATCAATGCTTTGAACTGATGTTTTTCAGTTTCAGATTGCCATGTCAGCGGAAAGCTTTATAATGATTCGCTGGAATCGAATCGTCAGAGTCATAATAAAGCAAGATAACTGTTCAATTACTGCTGTAACTAAATTGCAGAACCTGTTTTTCCCACAGAATAGCATTGTTTTAATACCGTCCACTGCTGCTCCCTGTCACACAATAACCTCGACAGGTGACCCACCTGCTCCCGTGAACATGAATAAGGTGGAGACGGAAAAAGCACAAGACAATCTTTCTATTTATACCCACTACCTGAAAAATGATTGATGCCTTTTTCTTTCCAGCATAGTTTCTACTATTATTATTATTACATACAGTGTAAGGTAAATATGATTTTATTAAATTAAACATACTTTCCATAAGCGCAGTGGGAGAAGACTTTCCAACCTCTCTTATTTTCCTTCTTGGATAATTTGTCTGTCTGTTTGTAGCTGAAGGTGAGCGACCATGGCTCTCCATAGTCCAGCGCATTATCCCCACAGAAGAGCTCCTCAAAGATGTGTGTCCACAAGGAAGGAGCCCAAGCTGGACAAAGAGGAGAGGGAAGGACGTTAGGCTTATGCTATAGGCAAAACACTCTTTTATTTGTCATTACAAGAACACAGGAAACGCTTTTAAACGCTTTAAGTACTTGATCAAAACAAATATGCAATGCATTAATTACAAATCAATCAGCCATATACGCGTTTAAAAGAAACAAATAGTAGGCTGGTGTGTTACCTGTATATCTTGATGGTCTGATACATAAGGTCTGATATTTGGAGACCTTCTGGGAGACGAAATGAAACGTTGACATGAGACAGAGTTTGACTTGTGAATGCTGCTCTGCAGACAGCCTCTGTTTATTTATGCGTGACGTGTGGAAAACGAAACTTACAATTCACGTTCAGTCTAGCGACTTGTGGTGCTAGTGTGCGACAGTGCACATCTTGGTACTGAACTCATACCAACTAAATACACGGCCAGTATTGCAGATACCAAACTTATAAAGGCTTATGTTAGGGAGAGCAGTGTGATCGTGATCTATGAGATGAATCATCAGCGGTTTTCCAAATTCTGAACACATTTTAATGATCTCTAAATCACAACTTTGACTTTCATACTATATGAGCTACAGGTTATTTCTTGAGTCTATGAAAGGGCTGTGACAGTGGGCTCTGTCTCTGTGCCGAGAGTCTGGGCCATGTCTGGGGGATTTCCTTCCTCCTCTCTGCATTTATTTTTGCTGCTTGTTCCGGGTGAAAAGTCTCTTTTTCGTGCTCTTTCATATCTTTATATAAGTTGGTGTTTTTGCCACGGTAGAGAATTTCCTTCCAACACCCATTATTGTTTGCAGTGTTTTAATCTACAGCTGTAAACCAGCTCAACGCGTCACTATTGCTCTGCTCAGTGCCGCTGAGTGACCGCAGGGCAACAACAACAGTAGGGAGTAGAGTGCGCCTGCACGAGAGGAGAGGGGTCTCCTCTGATGAATGGGAGCAATGTACTGAAACTAAAGAAGGGAAACAAACTAAAGTATCAATCCTATCACCTTATCGATTCGATATCAGTGTTGTATCGATATTATATCAGAATATATTTACCCACAGCTACCAGCGATGAGAAGGAACAGCTTGTGTTTTTTGTTTTATTTAATTTCTCTTTTTTTCTTTTTTTTTCTTTTTCTTTTTTACAATAGTCAACACCTAGGAGTCGTAAAAGAACCCGATTATGCGCTGAACTGCATGCATCCCTGCTGAAACCCAAAGATGTTTAGTAGCGAGAAATAAAAGTATTAACAGTCTTTTTAAAAGCAACAGGAAATAAACAAGTGTCACACAAGATGATCAAGATAAACTGTAGCTTCCCTTTATTCTTATAAAGCATTCAGATGTGACAGGCCTCAAACCAACACCATGTTACATTCATGTAAAGCAGAAAAAAACTAGATCAAATACTGTCTGATGCAGTTACTCCTTGTTTAAACGTGTAGGTACACTGTTGCACACGTTTTAGAGGTACTTTGCATGCAGTTACTTTATCTGAGAGAATTTCCAAGACTGACTCTATAGCCTGCAGTTTAGTATGACTCCAGCTGCACCTTGGTTTGCTATGCTGTTAGAATTTGGGAGCATTCATAAGCTTCCCTGACAGCTAAAACTGACCATTGTTACTTCTATGGCATGTACGTTTTAGTATAATACCAGCATTTCTGGTTTCATGTTTTTACTTGTATCTGGTATGACTATCAAATAAATGGGGTGGAAAAAAGATCTGATCTATAGATGAATGCGAAGTACAGCAATTTCTAGCACGTCTGCCACACAAAACAAATCCATAAAAAACCAAACACCATAAACAAGACTTGATCAGACTTTAGTAATAGCCACAAAATACAATGAACGCACACAAAAGTGATATGATCATATACTGCACCATGAATGTGGATTGTAGTCTTAAAACTGTTAACTTCATGTGCAAAACAGATAGAATATCCCAGGAACCAGTAAACAAGAAAAGAGTTTCTCTGAGCACTTTTAGCACACACACACACACACACACACACACACACACACACACACACACACACACACACACACACACACACACACACACACACACACTCTAGTTATCATCCTTGTCATCCAGACAGCAATGGCCCACATGGCATGCCTGGCACAGGTGGTTCTTGTGGGGTTTGGTCTTTGCTTCAGACTCTGATGATGGTCTTCCATTGTCTTCAGCCTTCTCCTCATCCTCTTCGTGGTAGCAGTTTTTCCGAATTTTGTAAAACTGCCTGAGGAGGGCTTGTTCCACCTCTTTCTTGTCAAAACCGGGGAGATTGAACTTGTCACCTCTACAGCGAACACAGGCCTGACCAAAAGGACGCATAATCACTGTCCCTTGGCCCCCCAGCAGCCGGTACCGGAACACCAACCTCACCTGCGCTGAATCCCAGGTCTTTTTGCAGGATACACACTGAAATCTGTGGAGAAATGATTACATGCTGTGAGGTACACATTTATTTTTATGTACTTACATTTATAGCTTGCTTTTTCCACATGTAGTAACTGAGCCTCCCTATGAGTCTGTGGCTCAAACAGTATTGTGTGGTTCTCTGAGTCACCATAAAGAAATTACATGTAGCAGCAGAACCAGTTTTTTAATCACAGAATGACATTGTTTTGATTCTGTGTACAACCTCCTCCCAGTCACACGGTCATTTGTCAGAGAACCTGCACACTCATGTGATCAGAGAGAAGGTGGAGATGGAAAACTACAACTACACCCACAGTCTGAAACATGTTGCCTCCTTTTTTTCTTCTGGTTTTGCTATGCTGTTGCTATGAATTTATATATTTTTTATATTTTTATGTTGTCTTGCTGTTGTTTCACATTTTCAGTAACTATTACTTTACATATGTTTAAGTTTTTATTGTTTATAAGTTAACATACTTTCCGTTTGCTTGGTGAGTGGAGATCTTCCAGCCTTTCCTCCTCTCCTCATAAGTGATTTCATCTGTCTTGTTGTAGTTAACCTTAAGAGTCCACCGGTCTCCATAGTCCAGCTCACTGTCATCATCCAGCAGTTCATTGAAGGTGTCATACCACAAAGAAGGAGTCCATTCTGGACAGGAGAGGGAAATAAGTTAGGCTGATGATCTCAGTGAATCATACACTTTTACAGAGATCAGTGTTATTTAATGTTGTGTAAAAGCAGAAGAAATGGTGTGCTGTGATGTGCAAGTGATGCACACCTAATCAAAAGAAATGTTTCACTGCTGCAAAATAAAAAAAATACATTTAAAAAGTTACCTGTCGATGTAGCCATGTTTTTTAAATTTTCCATGCAGTCATGGCCGACCTAAACAAACGGGTTACAACAGAGCATGCTGTTATTAAACTGGCTACAAGGCACATTTCATTATTTTAAAGATTAATTTTGGTGGGTGTGTTCTTTTCATGTCTAATCATGTGTACTAGTAATCACTTATAAATCATGTGTAGTTTCAACGTTAACCACATTTGAACTTCATCTAAAGTGTAGATGAGTGCGTCATGTAAAAGTGCAGTAATTTCTGCCTCACAAAACAAATCCAGAAAGTAATAAAATCCATAAAAGAAGACTTGATCAGACTTAAGACTTTATTAGTAGCCACAAATACAATGAAAACCACACAAAAGTAATAGAATCACATACTGTACAATTAATGTGTATCATATAAAGACTGGTAACTTTAAAATATGAAGGAAAGGTTTGTGTGCAAAATGCATTAAAAAATCCCAAAAGAACACCCAACACACCCACGCACGCACGCACGCACACGCACACACACACACGCACACACACACACACACACACACACACACACACACACACACACACACACACACACACACACACACATATTAATCATCATCTTCATCATCCACACAGCAAATGCCCATGCGGCATGCCTGGCACAGGTTCTTCTCGTGGGGTTTGGTCTTCGCTTCAGACTCTGATGATGATCTCCCACTATCTTCATCATCATCCTCCTCATGGTAGCAGTTTTTCCGAATTTTGTAAAACTGCCTGAGGAGGGCTTGTTCCACCTCTTTTTCCGCGAAACCGGGGAGATTGAATTTGTTGCCTCTGCAGCGAAGACAGGCCTGACCAAAAGGACGCATGATCACCGTCCCCTGGCCCCTCAGCAGCCGGTACCGGAACACCAACACTACCCGCGCTGAAGCCCAGGTTCTTGTGCAGGATGCACACTCAAAACTGTGGAGAAACGATTAGACTGTGTTAGGTCCAAATATATTTTACGTACTTGCATCTATAACTTGCTCTTTCCACTTGAATATCTACGACTCTGGTTGAAATAATACTGTGAGCGCCACATAAAGCGAATAAACACTCATGTATTCATATGACCTGCATATTTGAAAGTTTATAAATGCAGGACATGCGGCACATACTTTCCACGGGCGCAATATGTGGAGACCTTCCAGCCTCTCCTCCTCTCCTCCTCGGTGACTCTGTCTGTCTGATTGTAGTTGAAATTGAGAGTCCACCGGTCTCCATAGTCCAGCTCATTGTCCTCATTCAGCAGTTCGTTAAATGTGTCCAACCATAAAGAAGCGGTCCATTCTGGACAAGAGAAGACGATAAGTTAAGCTGATGCTGTCACAAAGCAAAGCGGTCTGTTTTACAGTACACCAAAGATCCAAGCAACCAGCACAGGTGCAAATTCTAAACTAAACCATGTTACCTGTGTCCATGTTGATCGTTTGTCTGTTAACTGAAGAGCTTCCAGCTGATGCGATGAGTCGCTGATGTTGTTCGAGTGGTGAAGGTGGCTCTGCAGCTGGAGGGTCTCTGTTTATATCCTGAGAGCAGCTGTGCGTTTGGAAAACGAAACTTAACATCGCTTTCATTTTCCATGCAGCCATGTCCGACCTAAACAAGCCGGTTGCAACACAGTGTGCTCTTATTTAACTGGCTACAAGGCACGTTTAATTATTTTGTAGATTTTTGGCGGCTGTGGGTGAAAACTGAATTGGCTAAAAGGGTATCAGTGTATGATCGCCGCCTAACATCACGGGCAAAAGTCAGTCGGTCACCTTTGTGCTTTAGTCAAGAACAGTCAAGAACCCCTTTTGCTTTTCATGTCTAATAATGTGTACTAATCACTTATAAATCATGTGTAGTTTCAACGTTAACCACATTTGAACTTCATCTAAAATGTAGATAAGTGCGATAAACTGAGATTATTCATGTAAAAGTGCAGTAATTTCTGTCTCACAAAACAAATCCGGAAAGTAATAAAAGCCATAAAAGAAGACTTGATCAGACTTAAGACTTTATTAGCAGCCACAAAATACAAAGAAAACCACAAAAGTAATAGAATCACATAAAATACAAATCTCAACACGCACACACACACACACACACACACACACACATTTCTGGTTTCATGTTTTTACTTGTATCTGGTATGACTATCAAATAAATGGGGTGGAAAAAAGATCTGATCTATAGATGAATGCGAAGTACAGCAATTTCTAGCACGTCTGCCACACAAAACAAATCCATAAAAAACCAAACACCATAAACAAGACTTGATCAGACTTTAGTAATAGCCACAAAATACAATGAACGCACACAAAAGTGATATGATCATATACTGCACCATGAATGTGGATTGTAGTCTTAAAACTGTTAACTTCATGTGCAAAACAGATAGAATATCCCAGGAACCAGTAAACAAGAAAAGAGTTTCTCTGAGCACTTTTAGCACACACACACACACACACACACACACACACACACACACACACACCTACACACACACACACACACATTAGTCATCATTTTCATCATCCACACAGCAAATGCCCATGCGGCATGCCTGGTTCTCGTGGGGTTTGGTCCTCGCTTCAGGCTCTGATGATGACCTCCCACTATCTGCATCGTCATCCTCCTGGTGGTAGCAGTTTTTGTTTGTTCTTCTCAGGTGTGTGTTTGGAAAACAAAACTTAACATCGCTTTCATTTTCCATGCAGTCTCCGCTATTGCATCATTTACTTGGACTTTTTCCTCTCGATTCAGTGTAGTTTCAGTTCATATCCAGAGTGTTTGCTCTTTTCAGTTTAGTTTTTATTGTTTGCAAATGTTTCAGTTTCAGTTTTAGTTTTTATCTTTCATGCACGGAGGACATATGTCAGAGGCAAGAACATCTGTACAGGTACAACAATAAAAACAAGCAGCGACTCTTAGTCCTGTAGACAGCCATAGTCTCAACAAATACCTCACCAGGCAAGTTTTTATTATTAATATTACTCATTTATTTACGTATTCATTTATTTCAATAAACTAACAGATACTGAAACTCAGGATATTTCATGTTCCTATTCTGGGCTTCTCTGCTCGGGCTGCTGCCCCTGCAACCCGGAAGTCTCAGCTGACTGCAGGTTGATCAGTGGTTGTTAATCAATGGTCATGAAAAATTGCATAATTATGATGAAGGAACTGACCTCACAGCCCTTTGTTCCTTCAGTGGGCTGGTTTCAGTCATTGTGCAAATGTACTGTTTATAAGGTTGGGAAACCTGCAGTCAGCTGAGACTGAGGAAGTCACTTGGATGAGTGACGAAACGTTTCTCCCACTGAAAACGCTACGTCCAGATGAACAGAATCAACTTCTGGACAGATAGGATAAACTGAATCAAATGATAGTGCACTGTCACTGCTGCTCATATCAGGAAGTGCATCCAGTGCAAAACCTGTGCCAGGTCAAAAGATGTAGATATGGGAAATAAATGAGCTCCTGCAGGAGCCAGGAGAGTGTCCTGAAGTGTTACTCATTACCTGACATAAACAACTGCTTAAATATGAAGTTGAGTTTTCTCATGTGTTCTTGATTCTCCTGTGACTTTCCTCCTGTGGCATTCTTATCTGAAAGCATTTCACACCCGTGGGGAATTTTCTCCTGTGTATTTTGTAAAAACACCCCGGAGCACAGTCACCTTCAGCAAAACTGCTGCATGTCTGTCCTGATAAGCTCTGTGATAATTATAATCTTTGGCTCATTCCTGAATGTTTGGATGAAGAAGAAAGCTTATCAAACTTTTCTAATTGTTTTTACCCAGTTTTAGAGGGTTTTTTTATTTATTTTTTTACAGTTGTCTATTAATTTCTAGTAAATTAAGGGGAAATAATATATATTTAGTATTATGTCTGTATTAATCATGCTTTGGATGCATTTTATACTTGTGCCTCTGTGTTCTGTGGTTACATAATATTTGTGCAAAAAAATAATGAATGAAAATAATTGAAATGTTTGTAAATTATTCTTTGAAAGTGAAAATATGCTCTAAACTTTCGCTGTTAAATATTTTTCGCTGCTCTCCCTTTTTGACTTTACACGGTAACAACAATAGAAAATTGAAATAAATGAAAACAATGCGAGGTGCTCAGAATAGGAAGCCTGAAGTCATCGAACCAGTATTCGTGAACACGTATGTCAGTTTAGTAGTTCCGGTTTTAACATTATTGTGGACTCGAGCTTCCTGTGGTGTTTTATATTTTAATGTGTAGTTGAAGTTTATTATCACGTTCCCATAAAAAAATCAAGGCCTGCAGAAAATATAATAATAATTTCAGAAAATTATACCTGTTATGATTTATAATGTGAGTTAATGTGAGTTACAAAAATATTATATTATCATAAAATATTATCACAATGACAGTGCTGGATTTTTCCATATTTGACTCAGGTTACTCTAAATATGTGCAAATAAATCCTTCCTGAACCAAATCTTTCCTCTCGTCAGACATCTTGAAACATCTGCAGGAACTTTTTTGGGCGGTTCTTTTGAAGGATGATCTAAATTAATTTCAGCTTCTATAAAATCCCATCCCATAAATCCCATTTATTCTCATGTCTATTACAGTAAAAGATCAATTCAAGAAAAATAAAAAATAGATCAGAGAAACCCAACTTGATCACAATTTCACAAAATTTTATTACTTAATTAGTACGAATACAATACAATAAAAAATATAGAAAATTTATCATATCTGGTGATTGGTCCTGTTTTTTTGTTGTTGTTTTTTACCGGACCAAGAACCTTCATAACAATAAAAAGCCTTTAAACTTCAAATTGCTGAAGAAAATTTCATGTGCAAACTGGAAAAGGAGGCTGTCATGGCACTCACACTTTGATAGACACACACACACACAAACAAACACGCATGCACACACTTCTAGCTGTCATCCTGACAGCAAATGCCCATACAGCATGCCTCACACAGGCTGTCCTCGTGGGGTCTGGTCCGCACTACGGTGGACTCTGTGGATGACACATCGTCGTCATCATCATCCTCGCCGTAGCAGTTCTTCCTGATTTTGGCAAACACCCTCAGCAGAGCATGTTCCACCTCATTCTCGGAAAATCCACCCAGCTCATAACCATCTTGGCACCGACGACAGGCCTGACCGAAGGGCCGCATGATCACCGTCCCGCGGCCCCTCTGAAGCCGGTATCGGAACAACACCACCACTCGTGCTGAGGGCCAGGTCTTTCTGCAGGACGCACACTGAAATCTGTGGAGAAGTGATTAGATACAGAGCACAGAGTTATTTTCAGCCTTGTAGTTATCGCTAACCTTGCTATGTCAGTGCAGGCGTTCACTTTTCCCATATCGCAGCTGCTTTATCATATTGCTCTTCTAAATCGTATGACTTTCCAGCCAGATGACTTTATAGGGGAGGGTGGATGGGGCCAGTATGGGTGCCACGTAGAGATAAACCACAAGGAATAAGAAATGATAAGACTTTTTGTGCAATCCTCAGTTCTGTTTCTAGAAAATGAACTGCTTCTTTCCCCCCTTGTTCTTCATTAATTAAATGACTGTTGTTCTTCCTTTGAGTGGAAAACAGACTTAGAGACACACAAGGCTTTAGTGGGCAGTCTGGCAACTTGTGGGTCCAACTTTCTTTCTGATTTTAGGTTAGAAGAAGAAACTTGCTCAGGTTACTTATTTAACCAGGTGGCAGAACAAGTTTCTCTCCATTTGAGTAGACAGCTTTGTGAGACAGCTGTCACGCAGACATGTCATCAGATCAGCTGTTTGCTCATGTGGACAGGAATGGGTGGAGACTGTGTAACCATAGCAAGGAAATGTTTGTATCTATGTCTCCTTTGCAGCATATGTATTAATATTGTCAGTGACTGTTACCTCACATAGGCTCTATTTGAAGGAAATTAACACAAGAAATTTTGACAGTATTCAGGGAACATACTTTCCACGGGCACAGTGGGCATAAACCTTCCAGCCTCTCTTCCTCTCGTCCTTGGTGACTGTGTCTGTCTGGCTGTAGCTAAAGTTGAGAGTCCACTGGTCTTCATAATCAAGCTGATTGTCATCATACAGCAGCTCATTAAAGACGTCCAACCATAAAGCAGGAATCCATTCTGCACAAAGGAGTAAAAAAAGAAAAAGAAAAACTAAGAACACAAAAACAAACTAAACTACACAACATCACTGTCATTTGGATAGAAAAAAGCAAAAAAAAAAAAAAAAGTTTTAAAATGCAGACAGTGAAAAATAAATGTAAAAAAATCATCAAGCTCATCAAAAAGCTGTTTTCCCTCCTCTGTTTTAAATTAAGTCTGACTCTTTAACACTGCTACTTAAATGCTGACGCCGCAGCCATGGTGATCAAAACAAACACTGCAAGAAATTTAAAAAAAAAATTTTCCCACCTCATATTAATAAAATACTTAATGAAATAAATTATGTCTTACCTGTGGATCTGCTCATGCTGTTCGGTTGTGGATTAACTCTGTCCGCTGAGGTGAAACGCCGACGTGAAATAAGTAGCGTTTGATTCGTGAATGTTGACCTGCAGGCTGCTTCTGTATATACGCTCTAATATCAGCTTTGGCGTGGAATCGAAACTTAACATCAGTTTCATTTTCCCTTCAGACTGTGCGAAAATATGACGCAGAGCTCGCGAAATATCAACAACAAAGTGTTTGCGCCACAGTTTGATCCCAGTTTTGCTGACGTTTGAATATGCGTACCTTATTTTAGAAGTGGATTTTATGAATAATCTACAGCACTGAATCATGCACAGAGTCGTCAAAACATTAAAAAGGGCAGCACAATAATGTGAGACTCGGTTAAAAACACGATTTCATTTATTGCAATATCATTGAAAGTGTAACAATAAACCTCAGAATTACAAGATGGGAGTTAACATCATTTTCCATAATTGATCAATTATTTTACCCTTTTCAAGAGCTCCTTTTGTATTTCTTATTTTTATTGCTATCAATTCTAAGAAAAAACACGTTTAGTCGCCTTCGTCAGTGGATTGCGTTTATTATTCGAGGTTTTGTTACATTTTGAAGAGATTTGCAAACTATTTTAAACTTCAGCTAAGAACACGTTCAAGTTCCGCCCAGTAGAGGGCAGTATAACACAGATAGCTAACACCATGCTCCACTGCTGATGATCCTCTGGAGCTCAGTGGAAACAACTCTTTTAAGGACTCTGGACTCCAGTCATAAGATGGTTTCTTCTAAGCAGGATCAACTTTCCATTACGATACGTAAGCGTGGTTACATATAACATAGTTAGTATGGCTGGAAAGCTGGGGAGAGGAACCACATAAGGTCGTACTGATGACTCTAAATGACCCCCACAAAAGTCATCTGCTAAAAACGTCCACAGATATTTTCTGTCTTCAGTGATCAGGGTACATTTCTCTAAATCCAGTCATAGGTCGAACTGTCTCGTCAGCTTGTTTTGTGGCAGACAGCCATCATTACATCGCTGCATGTTTACACCTTTAACATTCTTAGTCACCTGCTGATCTGCAGTTTCATCCTGCAGCCCACATATGACACTTTGGCAGAGTTCAAGTCAGAGTTATTAGTACAAACAGAACCTCTTGAGATTTGCAGTTGTGGTCAGAAGTTTGTATCCACTCATTAGTGACTTAAATCTTAATGTGATTTTGAGCTTTTGATGAATTCTTTGAACTGTTCTTTTTCCAAGGTCGAATGACTGTATATCACACATCTTTAATAACTTTAAAAAACAATAATTGGGTGCACAAGTAGTAATTTGTTTTGGATTTTCTCTAATCCACACAGGATCAAAATTATATATACACTCACTTTGGTCCTGAAGGCTCTATAGTGTACTTTAATTTAAAATAGCCAAGAGCTGTAAACATCACTTGACTGACTACAACTGGCAGTTTCTCTTTGCAATCATAAAAAGGATTTGCGTAACTGCACTCACTGGATTGCCTGATACTCAGAAGAATGGGAAAGTTCAAGATCCATTTCCAAACAAGTACTGATTCCAAGATCATCAGTTCATACATTTGCAAGTACAAGTTTATTCAGATGTGTCACTAATTTGCCAAAGTCTCTGGGAAGACCCAATCTGTCACCCTCAGTGACAGGAAATTGATTTGGAAAAGCTATTGCTCCAAGATTGACCATGAAGGAGCCTGTCAAGCACGGTGGTGGTAGCATCATGCTGCAGGGCTGTTTTATTGCTAGTGGTACAGGTACAGTGCACAAAGTGGACGCACTTCTTCAGCTTCTTTTCAAATCTAAGGTAGGTGTTGGGTGTACCAACAAAACTGGTTTTGGATTGGATAAAGCAGATTAACCTTAAGCTTTTGGCTTTTCAAAACACCAACCTCAACCCTACTGAAAATTCGTGGACTAGGCTGAACAGCCATGTACGTGCCAGTAAACTAACCTATCTAAATGAACCCTCCTGCCAAGAAGAGAAGTCAAATATCAAGCCAGAATAGAACCAGAAGCTTGTTGTTGAAGTGCAACTTTCAAAGGCGCAGAGAAATGACAAAATATTAGTGGGGCTGTATGTATGGATACTTCTGACTCTGTATGGATTAGAGAAAATCCAAAATAAATTCAAAGTTGTGCAACAAATTCTTGTCTTTTAAAGTTATTAACGATGTTCACGGTACAATCATTCCACTTTGGAAAAAGAACAGTGCAAAGAAATTATTAAAAGCCTTAAAATTACCATGGCATTCAAGTTCAAGGTGAGTGTCTCTAAACTTCTGACCACAACTGTGAATCTGAAGCACGTTTCATGTCTAATAAGGTTCATCCAAAACCACATTATAAAGGTCTGAACTTCACGTAGGAGTCAGCAGTGATCCGTGAGGTCCTGGAACAAATCTGTCTTGTTTGGTGACATTCATGTCCAAAGGTGGACCAAGCCCTCTAAAATGTGTCATATTACCTGATGTAAAACTATATTTAAAATCCCCCCAGAAATAGTTGTTAAAGGGAAGGCCTCGGGTGTTCTTGTTTTCCCTTCCTTTTTGATTGACTGAGCAGCAGCAGGTCACAGCAGGCTTTCAGTCGAAAGGCATCTAGCTTTGATAAATCAGCCCCTTGTTTGCTCAGACTTTGTGTCCGTCTGTCTGTGAAGTTATGCACATTGTTTCATAAATAATCATTACCATCACGTGTGACAGGTGGTAATAATAGCGTTAAAACGACAACACCTGCCCAAAGTATGCAGTGGCGCTGGTCTGTCATTTATCTGCATCGCACCAAGAACACATACTTTAAATGAAAACGCTGCACTCTCATTGGGGACTTTCCTTCTACCTGAGCTGTTTACAGTTCATAACAAGTGCCCGCCCAGTACTAAAAATAAACAGAGTCTCCTTGGAAGGCTTTAGGCGTCAGGCTTCAGGCTCTGGATGAAGCAGAAATGCACACAGTCACACGCCAGTTTGTCAAGCTCATTAAATTAATTTTAGATCCAATTAACAGGGATTATGCAGGTGTCATCTTTTGCAACAACATAAAAAAATATAATCAGGTCATTAAACACTCGGATGCACCAATATTTATCAGTATTTATCATCAGACCCTGGGTAGTAATGGTGAATGCAGTGTTGTATTGTTAGCATTAGACTCCACGTTTACTCAAACTCCACAGAAACACAGCTCCCCCCCACCACAGCCACCTACAGTACAGTGCACTGTACAGCGTTGGACACCTTTCCTCTCGGCACAGTGGTGTAAAGATGACCTCAAAGCCTCTGGCTCCAGGGAGTCACCTTATACTCCGGTGTGACATTACATGGTGAGAAAAGCATGCTGGGAAAGCTCACAGAGAGCAGTGTGGAGACAGACAAAGAAGGGCACACTCAAAGAGCAACCTCCTCTTATTGTTGCTCCTAGAAAATGGTGATTAAGTCTGCACTGGAAGCTGCAGCAGACATGGACACACGCGGTGATAAGACATGAAGTCAGATACAGATACTCCTGATTTTGACTCATATCACTCTGTTCTGCACTCTGAGACTGAAGGAAAAATGTGACTATGAAACGGTCACAAAAAGAAAAATGCCATGGTTTATTAGGGTCTCCTAGCAACACAACAGTTAATATTCAGTTCTTGTTTGTTTGACTGATCACATGACGGGAACTTTGCGGTGGTTTTGGGGCTTGTGGTGCTTTTGAATTGCTTCGTATTATACACACAAGTACAGCACCATGAACATAAATGGGGTGGACAAAAATGAGAAACGCCTCCTATAATGGCATAAACACAACTGTGACAATCATCCCCGAACTGCATTAATCAACAAGAGAGTTTATATCACACCATCCATACTAATACTCACCTTTTATGAGCTGTTATAGCATTACATGATAGTATTTGATATAAATGGATCAGCATCTGTTGTTACCTCATATACTGATAAAATAATTAAGAATTTATGGCTATTATTTCTATCACATCTAGTTATACTTCATTTAATAGCATATCGGTTCACCTCTGCTGTAATAAGTGCAAAAGTCTTGAGCCACACCCAATTTCTTTACCTTTTGCTCCCAGGACGGCCAACCAGTCGTGAGCAATGGTTCTCTGTGCTTTCTGAAGGTTTTTCAAAGTTTTTCCTTGGACATTGGCTGCCTTTTCTCTTATTTTCAGTCCAGTCCTTGTAATTGGCCATTTTCAATTCAATTCAATTCAATTCAATTTTATTTATATAGCGCCAAATCACAACAAAAGTCGCCTCAAGGCGCTTCATAGATACAGAGAAAAACCCAACAATCATATGACCCCCTATGAGCAAGCACTTTGGCAACAGTGGGAAGGAAAAATTCCCTTTTAACAGGAAGAAACCTCCAGCAGAACCAGGCTCAGGGAGGGGCGGCCATCTGCTGAGACCGGTTGGGGTGAGAGAAGGAAGACAGGATAAAAGACATTTTCAGAGAGTCTTGTTTGTGTTTTTACTTATTATACTTCTTAAAACCGACGTATGAATCAGCATCGGCGTAAAAAGGCATCCCTAACTCAAGGGATGAACCTGTGTTGTGTTTACACTTAACAGAGAATCAAGGAATCAATTCTACATTTTCTTTAGACATTTTATTTGGAGAGGTATTCTCAAAAACTAATTAACGAAAAAAAAAGTTTATCTGGCAAATATTCACTTTCAAGATCGATCTATCTATCTGTCTATCTATCTATCTATCTATCTATCTATCTATCTATCTATCTATCTATCTATCTATAAAAATGTCACAGGATTTCTTCATCTTCATCTAATTCTACTGTCAATATTGAAGAAGCCTTGTCAATAAAGGTTTTTTGAATTCAAATATACCTGACACAGCCTACTAAGCCAGCCCTGCTAAGGTGCAAGCTTGGATTTAGCTCCTGTCTGGACCTGCATACCTGTTCCAAGCCGGCTGGGTGACTCAAGAGAGGGAGGAGATCAGGGGGGAAGAGAGGGGTTGAGCAAGGAAGAGAGAGTGTGTAAAAAAGAGAGAGGGAGCGAGAAAGCGAGAGAGAGGTTGGGTGTGGTGAGATGCCTTGAGCACATTCCTGGCAGCTGCCGCGCCCTGTGTTTCAGCGTCTTTGTACCTGCTAGTGTTTGTTATCAGAAGTCGATCATACTTTCTCTCATGGCCCTCACTTTGATTTCACAAACATGCATATAGTATGGTACAGCTGTATGCACACACTTCTTAAGTCCATTGTGCTTAAAGCGCGAGCTCGGGAATATGGCCACTGCAGCGTATGTGAGTACATGAGTACATTACAGATTAGGACATGGATGAACAGGCAGACACTCAAACAGGAGACACACCCTCAGGAACAGGACTGAACATAAGCCATAACGCTGTGTGTGTGTGTGTGTGTGTGTGTGTGTGTGCGTGCGTGCGTGCTATCAGGGGCCAATCAAAGAAGGTGTGTTCTTTATGATAGATGATAGATGATTTAGGACAAAGGACAGCCAAAGTACACACCAACACCAACACACACACACACATTTCTACCTGCACAGCACTTTGTTTAATGTTATCACTACTGGTGCATTCGAGTACAGGTGGAGAGCCCAGAGAGAGTGAAAAGGCAAACAAAAACAGACAAAAGAAAAGTTAAACTGATAAAAGACTGAAACTGAATGCATTTACTTTGTATCAGGAGGAAACACGTCACAATAATAATTCATGTTTTCAAGTTTCAGAAAAATCCAAATCCAACCTCATCTCCAGATGATGGGTGGCAGAAATGACCCTGGATCCGTGTGGGATTTGAGGGGGACAAACTGTTGGCAGTGCCTGCAGAAACGACTTTGTTACAGTGGACTCTTATAGAAATGAGAACTCTGGAAGTCTGCTGAGTCAGCACTGGTGTTTTGCCATGGAGAAAAACAGCACACTGACTCATTTACAAGGATTCAGACAGGAACATGTTCTCCAAAGAAACCACTTTTTCCTTTAAAGCAGCCAATGTAGCATTTGCAGAAGACAAACTTCTCCCTAACTGCCCATTTGGTGTATTTTTGTAAAATGAGGAATCCCCAATTTAAGGGGATGCTGTGGTTTTAGCAGTTACAGTAAAATGCATTAAAGGTAGCGAGGAATAACTATGAAAGATCTTAAACACAGCAGCATAACATCTGATCGTGACAAAGCAAATGAAGCTGTACACAGCAGAATTGTCTTTACTTGAAAAATGCTTCACATTTTGCCTCAAAGAAATGAAAAAGGATCAATTTAATTTTTGGTTTTAATGTGCAGTGGACTAGGATGTGTTACAGGAACTTAACATGGTATAACAAAATAAAAGAGCAACATTTAATATAAGTTAAAAGCACTTTACTTAATTTAATACCTGAAATGAGTAAAGAAAATCAACAGTCTATTTATGCAAGATAATTCATAATTGTATTGGGGGGGGTTATATTGGTTGGGTCTTATGATTGCGGGGGCCATAACCCCCCTAATCCCTCTGGAAATTACGCCCCTGCTAGGCACAATTGGGCAACATTTATGTTTTAAACACTTGTAACAGATGGATAGCAGCACCAGTGAAAGGCAAGGTTGATCTGCTATAATGTATGGTTTGGAGATTGTGGCACTGACAAAAATACAATAGGCAGGGGTGAAGATGTTGGGATTTTCATTGGAGTGATTCAGGTTCAGGAGTTTGGAGCTAAAGACAGGGCAGGCTAAGATTGTCTGGACATGTGCAGAGGAGAGATCTTTGATGCACTGGACAAAGGATGTTAAATATGTAGCTGCCAGGCAGCAGGAAAACAGGAAGTGAAGAAGGACATGCAGAGGTATGGTGTTACAGAAGAAGATGTCAGAGATAGGGTGAGATGGAGGCAGATGATCCCTAAAGCAATCCGTAAAGGGAGCAGCAGATCAGAAAAACAGTCACCCCAAGACACCATGTTGTTAGGTAATAACCCTACAATAATACAGAGGAAACCCCAAATGTCAAATGACCCCAAATGCCTAGCACTTGGCAGCAGTGGGAGGGAAAAACTTCCTTTTAACAGGAAAGAAACCTCAGCTGTTGACTAAGCAGACCTGGGTGGTTTTGAATTTTTGTTTTGTTTCTCTTTCTTCTTCCTTTCTCTCTGACATTTTCTCAGGTGAAGTTGCGGGTCTAGTTCTGGTCTCTCTGCCTGAGGCTGGTGTCTGTCAGTGTTATTAGTAACTGAGGTATCAGGCTTCAAGTATAAGATGGACAGATGCTTGCTATGGTTAATCTCAGGCTCCCTCAGTTTGTGTCATCTGGCTCAAGAATCAACTTACCTGCAATCTGGTAACAACTCAAGTTGTTGTGGTTCATGTTTGCACCTCCAAATGTCTGTGACCCACTCTCAGGATGTCTGCCCACTTCACAGTCTCAAGAAATGAGTTGATCTGGTTCTATTCACACATCATCCTGCTTTATTCACCTCCTGGACAGCCAATTAACTCTCATTCAAGCCGTTCTTCTTTCCCAGCTACAGTCCTTCATCTGCTCAGTTTCTTTGCAATAAAGCTTACTTAATCAAAAGCCACTGCTTGTTGAGTCTGCTCTTTTACATTATGACTCCAGCAGAACGAAGCTTGGGGAGGGGCAGCCATCTGCCGCACCGTTTGGGAGTGAGGGGAGGGAGACAGGACAAAGACACATTGTGGAAGAGAGCCAGAGTGAACAGAGGTGAGTGAAGGAGACTCGGTGCATTATGGGAATCTCCCAGCAGCCTAGGCCTATTGCAGCATAAGTAAGAGAGGATTCAAGGTCACCTGATCTAGCCCTAACTATAAACTTTATCAAAAGTCAAGTTTTAGGTCTAATCTTAAAAGCAGAGAGGGTGTCTGTCTCTTGAATCCAAACTGGGAGCTGGTTCCACAGACAAGGGGCCTGAAAGCTGAAGGCTCTGCCTCCCATTCTACTTTTAAATACCACAAGTAAGCCACCGAGTTAGAGCGGAGTCCTTCACAGTGGTGATATGGCACTATCAGTTCTTTAAGATATGATGGAAAGAAGATTAAACAGGTGGTGATCTCATCTCTGTCATAATCCTCTGACGTAGTACACGTTGCAATTACAGGTTCACTGGTTTTATTAACATTTAAACAGCAACAACCTGCAGTATGAACCCTGACCAGCATCCCTTGAGGGGTCTCAGTCAGGGTGGCCTGTTGCTATCACTATATCTCTCCTCCATAAAATTTAAAGACTAGACAACTAAAACATTGATTAAAATACTACTAATTACAGATTTGAGGTAAAATATTAACACTGATTATTTGCACTTCTTTGGTATATGTGCAAAAAGCATAGATAACTACATTCAGGGACATAATTTTTTATTTTTATTTTTTAAATGTTAGTGAGTTTAAGGCTGTAGTTTAAATTAAATAAAGTCTTGCTTGTGTTTATAATGTAGCATTAAAATCCCTGATATGATGCATTTTATTGATGGAGAGTTTCAAATTGGTTGTTTTACTGACAAAACATTTCGCAGTGCAAACAACACGAGAGCAAGCAAAAAGGAGCAAACATCGGACAAACATGTCAAAGAGTCAAGTGCAAGGATGAATAAAGCATTCATTGTACGGACCGCCAGTTGGGCCAAACTCCTGCACGGGCACGGAAAAAGTTTGCGAGTTCGGAGAAACTTCCTCTTTTGCTTGAAAGTCAGCAGCCATGACATAAAAGCTACTTTTGAAACGTGCCCGGGGGAGAGAACTTCCAATAGTCTTCCACTCCCAGCAATCAACTGGTCTGGGAGGAGTCTCACCGGTGGGAAAGCCCTGCCTCGCAGGAGTCGCCCCGCCGCTTCCGCCTCCGTTTATTGTGACAGCGGCTGCTGCAGGGTCACACACCGCCGGGACGACACTGAACCCGGGCCTGGAGTCCGCGCCGAGTCCGCTCTGTTTGCCCATCGGCGGTGGAGGGTGCACGCAGCTGGAGACGGGGGGGAGGCTTGGGTGGAGTTTTTTGTCCGATCCGAGGAATGTGACGCGCGGACGGGAAGGAGACTCGCATCAACGGTTTCACCGGGAGGAGATAAAGCCGTCGGTGCACAGAGAAAAAGAGAGGAGGCGAGTTCAGCAGCAAAGTGAGGAGGTACGAAGTTAAAACGAGGGCAAGCTGAGGGACAAAAGAGCCATTGTCTCGTCCTGCTCTGTTGCGATCTGTCCAGTTTTATATTAACCTCTAACTTATTATCTCCTGTCTTCAAAAAGCGTCCTATTTATCTTCTCCCCTGTCCATAAGCGTGAAATGTGGACTCTGCGGATTAATAAAAAGTGAAATGCAGCCTACTTTCCTCATTTCCTCATAAGCCGCTGGAGGTTTACGCAGAGTTAAGTCATCCAGGTAGCTACAGTGCAACAGCGATGTTATTACAGCCCGCGTACACAGAGGGCTCAGTGCTGGGAGGCTGGAAGAGACAAACTGTGCTGCTCTTTTTCCAGCCCTGTGAAGACTTTCATTAAAGAGCATGCTTACAACCTGTTTAGTGCTTTGTCTGCGTGGCATTGTAGGAACTACAGCTAATAAATAATGCTTGAGAGGGCAGGGACACTTTTACAAGTGTGCCTAATGCACTGGTTGCACAACAGCATGCACGCACTGCCAGTCACTGTCATTAAAACCAACCTGAAATCCTTGCAGTAACACAAAGGCATTAGCCTGTAATCGTAAAAACTTGTTTGTTGAGGAAAGAAACAAACACTTCAGGGAGAATATTTTTAAAGGTTTTAACCTAAAAAAAAAAAAAAAGAAGCAAAATTAAATGTGATGCATGCAAGAACAACTCACTTTATGTTCAAACTATTTAGTCCAAACATTCAGAGTGCATCTCTCTTTCACACTTACTCCCTACCTAAGGCTTTGGTTTAAGGTTTTTTTTACTGTGTCTTTATTACAGGCACTTTGGCACTTTTGTTTTGACTCGAGTGTGTATTGATTTTAAACTTCACCATCGCATGCTTTTTCCCTCGCTTCGTTCAAAGTGAGTCACTGTTCAGAAATAGCACGACATGTGGTTATAATTTGAAGAGTAGTGGGAATGTTAGTGCCATTTTTTCCCCTGCGCTGGGTCTGTGCATGTGTGCTTCTTATTATAGGTTTAATCTTGTCACACACTGGCCTTAAGGCCAAGGCTGTGTGCCATTCATTAATTTGTTTGCACTGCTGTGTGTGGTATAGAAAACGGGGGTCTGGTTACAGAGGTGTTGTTATGTATGCGTGAGGTTTAGTGTGTGTGAAGTGGAAATATTTTGATGCCATCGCTTCTGGGTTTTCCATACAGGATGGCTGCAGGCCTTTAAGGCGGTTGGAAAGATGGCGGGGATCTCAGTGGACCAGTTTTTCTAGCAGTACTGCTGCATTAAAACCCCAGCTACACACACAACACAAAGGGGAGGATGCAAGCCGCCGTGTGTTCTCACATACTGTATGAATTCATTTAAGCTGTCTTTTGTGCAGCGTTCAACAGCCACGCTGAGGTGTGATGATATACAGGGAGACAACCAGCGCTGTGTGTGTGTGTGTGTGCACTTATCTACATCTCTGTAGGTTCATCTGACAAAAAAATGTCACTGAAAGGTTCTGACGGGAGCATCTGGAGATTACTGGCTCATCTCTCCAAACCTGTTTTTAAGTATTGTTTTCTCAACCTAGGTTCACACACCGAATTATCACACAGCACGAACCAGCCAATGGTATGCCGGATCAATTGGAGTGTTTGTTTAGTGAGGTGTGTTCGGATGCGAACGAGAGAAAACAGACAGAAAGAGGTGGCGAGGATGTAGTTTGTGTTTTTTTTCTTGATAGTTTGTGTCCTCGGGCTCGCTTCTAACGTGTCTCATGATTCACATGTCAGGACAGATGTAATTTACACTCCCTCTGCTCTTCACCTTCCAGTTTCTCTCTGCATTTGCGCAGGAATGCCGAGAATGGGCCGTTTGTACGCTTCGTGAGCAGACGCTGTGCACGTCTGAATATTTGGTTTATCGGCTCAGAGATGCTGAAGTCTTGCTGCTGCCTTCATGTCCTGTCTGCCAGGGTTTAGTGTTTCAGACCGGCCTTTGTTTATATGGTACATTTAGGGCAGCCTCGTCCTCCTGTGAGCCTCTGAAAGCTTCACAACAAAGGTAGTAAAGACAGGGATCCTGATCATCATGGGACACTTTCTGCAGTTTGATGCTCGCTGCAGTTGCTATAACAGCAAACAAAGCAGCAGTATTTGTTTGAATATCCTACAAGTCGGCCAGGTGAGGCGGGGAAAGTCTGTCATGCTTCTGACATTGTGTTATTCATCTGTTGCCACACTCTACGGTGACACAGCGATGACGAGGATGCAAAGTAAACCCCCATCCCCCTCTACCCGCCTTGGCTCTTTTTAATGCCACCATGCTTCTGAATTAACCGATTAGGTCATTTCCTCCCCAGGCTGCCTTCCTCCAAGCTGCTGTCAACGCTTTTGATAATCACTTGATTACAAAAACAGTAACACTACCAAAAATACTTCTTGTTAGTTATTTTTGCTACATTTCTTTCTCAAACGTGACAGTGAACTTATTGTTTGTTCCTACAGATTAGGTTTGTTCAGCTTGCAGTCTATAATACAACTTTCCATTCACGAGGGAATTAACTCTGACTTTTGGACTGTTGTGTTGCTACATGTGAGTTTTTCTCTTATTTTGCGTCTGTCATCGGTTATGCACTTCATTTGCAGCTTCAGTGCAGTACACCCATGTACACAATGGGCACCGTGGTGCTGCAAATGACTTGGATACAAAGAGCAAAACTAAGCAAATCAAATGACTTGGAATTCAGGGGCAAAATAATTCCATGCAACAAGCATGTGTGCCCCGGCATTCCTCCCTGACCACCGTGGAGCATGGAAAGCCAACGGCTTGCCACAAAGCCCTAATTTCAATGGCTCCACATGAATAGGGAAACAGGATGTCAGCCATTTTGTCAGCAGATGAATCACCATCTCGGCAGTCTGTTGCAAGTTATCCCCAGGCCACGCCAACCAGGCTACTCGATGACTCACCAGGTCGCTGAGTAAACCGGGTTGTCCCACTGATTGTGGGTTAGGACTTTCGGCCCTTAGCTATCACCGTCATTAATCTCTCAAGTGTGCTTGGAAGTTTGCAGAGAACATGTCAAACACACACTTGTAAAGCAGATACAGCCTCACTAAATACTTACCCACCCTACCTCTCAGACCCCGGGTTACACACACGCCCTAATTTGCTCAGACTGTAGGTGTATCCACTTCCTCTTTCGACCACATGCTACATAAGAAAATAAGTTCACTCTTTTCTCCACCAGAATGCAAACCCTCCAGCATGCAGCTGTCAGGACCACATCAAACATCGCTCAGTGGGTGCTCTGGTTGGCTCAGTGATGGTTCATAATATGCAAGTGTGCTGTGGGTTGGAATCAAGCCTGGGATTTTCATTGTTTCTTTATCTAATGCCAAAAAAATCCCCCTCAAAAGCCAAATTAGGTTTTAAGTAAAGTATCTACTTTACCTTTTGAAAGCAGGTACATGGATGTACAAAAGTGGCCAACTAAATACTCCACTGTTTTATTTGGACATCATTTACAATCAGCAGTAATAGATGAAAAGTAAATGGGTTTGTTTGTTTGCTGGACGACACTGTGGTCGAGTGGCTGTCTCATTATCAGCTATTTACCAACATACAGGTATCATTAATTACAACAGCTGAAAAATGAAAACTTAAAAGTAAAGAAGAGATGGGAGAGACCATCAACCACAGTGTGAGTGTTGATGTTGGGTAGTTGGTCCATTCTGTTACTTCATTGTTGGGAGCTCGTGTTTGGAACTCCACAAGCAACCAGCTGATCCAAGCAGAGTTGGACCTAGCATAAACGACTATGACAATGAAACAAGATTATTTTTAAATCACCCTTAATGGTGAGTTTTGACATCTTGGTATATATTAATAAGGATGGTTTGATGACCTTATAGTTTTGATGACCTATAGTTTGGTAGTGGCCACCATGACTAACTAATGCAAATCCAGTTATTTGTTTTATAAGCAGGCCTGAAATACGACAGAAATCACTCAGCTCAGACTTCAAGGGCTTTTCTTAGAAAGCTGTCATGTGTTAAAGAGTTTAACTGACAAATATCAGTATTGGTTGGGCTCCAGTTAGCATTGTTGACTCACTGCAAGAAGTTTCCTGGTTTCAGTCCCGTGGGGACTTTTCTGTGGGGAGTTTATATGTTTTCCCTGTGCCTTTGGTAGGTTTCCTCCAGGAACTACAGCTTCCTCCAACAGTTCAAACACATCTATGTGATTCTAAACTGCTTGTGTGCAGGATGTCAGGCAGAAAACGTGCCGTAAGAAAGGATGGTTTGCTTGATAAGATTAGAAAAGTGCTATATATTACATTTTACAGCTCAAATTATGTGAACATTTATGTTGGTTTTTGGTGCTTCTTTAGCTGATGTGGTTTAGCTGTTTTTAGCCTCTCACCAGCTGCTTTTCCTAACCTTGTTTTATCTGATGACTGTATTCATCCGCGTATGAAACTAGAAGGCCACACGGAGAAATAACACTTAGGCTAAACCTTTGTTTTATCTTGTTTTTTTTTTTTAGAAAGAGCTCGAGATCACCATCACAATCATTCATTTTCACATTTTTGAAAGCTTCATGAGATTGTTTGTGTGTTTGTGCAGGTGTGTTACCCTTGCTGATAGATGAACAATCAAACCTGCGTCTTAGTCACGCCAAAGTCACCTCTTAAAGTTTGGCATGTGAATCATAAATGTCACTATCTCGTTCTCGTTGAAACAGGCGTATATTCACACAGTGTTATGTAACAGCGGACCTGTGACTTCTTTAAGTTAAGTCATGGCCTGCTCATCATGCCCATCTAAATAAGTTTGGTTGCCATGACCGGCAGATTTTTCAGGATAAGGTCTAAGCAGCAACATGAATTATGACGCACCAGCGTGGCAAGTTTACTGTGATATGAAAGAACCTGTCTCTACAACTCCTCACGCCTTTCCCACCTCTCCTCTTGCTCTCTTTAATCTCGTCTCCTCCCTTTGCTTTTTCTGTATCCAGCTGTTCCACTTTGTTCTCACCTTTATATACAGTCTTTCAATAAGCCACACTGAAGGTTGATTAATCGCTGGTATTATTAGAGTGAAGTCTTTTCATTTAATTCAATTAATCATACTTGAAAAATATGATACTTTTACCTGTTCTACCTTTAAATTGAAGGAGTTGCTCTCTCATAGCACCATTCTTTTATGCATGCTTTCTTGAGTATTAATCATTACTACCTGCAATCCCACACAATGTCAAAAAGTATTGTTAGTTTCGTAAAAGTGTTCCGCTAATTGTGTAGGCAAGCAATAAATATCTGTTACAGCTGTTAACATTGTGACAAATTTGCCTGTTAAACTGTTACTTGCTGCTAAGCCGACGTTGACTCAGCGACAATAGTTGCTTTGTGTGCGTGGTTAAAGGTAACGTCTGTTTGTGTGTCCAGACACAAAGGTCTTTTCCTCTCAACACCCAAGGGGATATTTTGTTGAATCATAAGTATTGTGTCTCATGGATGGGGGAGTGGTGTCATATTTACAGTATGTGCAAATAGAGTACAAAACCAGCTGTGATGACGTTAATTATTAATTATTGTGGGACCTCATTTTATATTTTTCCTTTTCCTTGCAGGTTTAAATTCCCCCTTCCTCACCTTTTCTTACTCCTGAGCCTTAAACTTTGACCTGACCCCCTCCAACCATGCCGCACCGGTCTCAGAGTTCATCGATAGGCGATAACCCTCTCGACCCAAATTACCTTGCTCCGCACTACCGTGAGGAGTATCGTCTAGCCATTGATGCTCTGATAGAAAACGACACTCAGGTAAGCGTTGCTCTAATGCATGAAAACACATACACACTGCTTTTATGATCTCCTAAACTTTTCTCTCTCTTCGCACACCAGGGCTACTATGAATTCCTCCAGAGGGCAGATACGGCCGGTTTTCTGGCACAGCCAGAAATTGAACACATCAAGTCGACAATCCAGGGGCCTAGCCAGCCCACCGGCGTCCCGGAGCTGACGTACCACGAGGGAGGCGTCGAGGCCGATGGGTCTTCGGACACCTACTGGCCAGTTCAGTCGGACCTGGCTGCCCCGGGGCTGGATCTGGGCTGGCCGCAGCACAGTTTTGTTGATCCCACAGAGGTCACAACTCTAGTCAACCCCTCTGATCCTGACATGCCGAGCATAAAGGAGCAGGCGAGGAGACTCATCAAGAACGCACGCCAAGTAAGCAGAAGAGGATGAGAATGTGTTAAAACATGCAGAAGTGGTTTTGTTTCACCAGACAATAGAAAGAAAAATCAACCAAAAAATTCAGTGTTTATAAATTCATATATTTAAGGTGCCGACTCAGAGCATGGCACATATCCAGTTTCACAGATAAAACACGAGGAGCTTTTATTTATTTATAGGTAATACTGCAGTACAAGTCGTATTACATCAGAGTGTTATTACCTTAGAAGATAGCGAGAAGAAGCGAGATAGAGAGCTGCCAGGGACATGGTGTGAACGACGGTTATGTTATCTTGATGCTGAGTTCATCTCACTTTTTATGCTCTCTGCCAAGTCTGCCACCACGCCCTTTCAGAAACATTTATAACTGGCTGGCCTTTAGTTAAATAAAATACCTGATTAATGGAAGCGAGAATGCCAAATCCAGTGAGCAGTCAAACCTGTTGGTGTGGTGGGTCGTGTGTGTAACTGTCCTCCATTTCTTGATGATGTGTTTATGAAATACATGTCTGTATCCTGCCAGAACTCAGAGTTAACTGTCAACAAGCACACAGAGGACACTCAACAACACCCTCTTACTGCATTTTATTCATAAATCTTATATAAGCCTTTTTTTAATGGTTTTTCTTCGTTAGTGTCATATCTGTTGCTTCCACTGGTCTGTGCTGAGTTCTTGTGGCTGATCTTCCCACCATGCTTTCCACATGTGGGTGTGAAAGGGCAAAGAGGTCCCAGAATAGCCAAATATAAATATTAATTACTACAGATCAAAATACCAGACTTCCTTTTGACTACAGTTATCCTGACTGAACTGAAATAGACTTTTGTTGATTAAAAAGAAAAACGTTTTTGTGTGTTTGCTCCTGCTCCAGGTTATCGCTGTGGTGATGGACATGTTCACAGATATTGACATCTTTAGTGACCTCTTGGACGCAGCAGCACGACACGTTCCTGTTTATATTTTACTGGATCAGCTGGAGGCTCATCACTTTGTCTCTATGGTCCTCAACTGCAAAGTCAACCTGGAGTTTATTCCGGTCAGTTTGAATTTTATGATATTATCTGAAAACAACATTAAAAAGAAAAAGGCGCTAACAGCTGGGTCTTGTTATGCATTTGCTTATAATTATCAGATATGCATCTGTAACAGAGTTGAAATTCTGATTTCATAGATGATACGTGTCCGGACTGTGGCGGGAATACCTTATTACACCCGGACAGGGAAATCGTTTAAGGGGCAGGTGAAAGATCGTTTCCTATTGGCTGACTGCAGAGCTGTACTCAGTGGGAACTACAGGTGACTAATTTAATAGTATTAATAACATCAGCACTCAGTTATTCTTTAAATAATCTTTGCCTCTACTGTTCTTTATGCTATAGTTTCATGTGGTCCTATGAGAAGATCCACCGCTGCATCGCCCATCTCTTCCTTGGGGAGCTTGTTGCCACCTTCGATGAAGAGTTTCGCATTCTGTACGCTCAGTCAGAGCCTCTGGTTATTGACCCAAACAATACAGCGCTTACTGTCTCTGATCCCAGCAGCACCGGCAACTATTTAGGCAGCCAGTTTGGATTAAAGAGGTCCCAGTCTTTGCGTAACCCAGTAGGTTACCGAAGGCAGCCTGAAATTCCCCCTGCCTTCCCCTATGGTGACACTGATCGTAACCCCGTGCTTCCTTTCCGGAGAAATGACGCGTTTCGTCAAACCCTGGAGCCCGGGACAGGAATTACTATTGGAAAGTATTCACAGCAGCAGTTTCGTCTTCAGCAGTCATTCCTGGAACAGGGGCGGTCCATCGTGTCCCGGCAGATGGAGATGAGCGCCAGTGCCTTCAAGAGGCACAGCTATGCAGAAGGAACCCAGGAAACCTACGCGTCTTCAAGACAGTTTATGCAGCAAAGAGTCATGAACAATCTGGACGAGACAGACTTCCACAGGTAGGAAAACCTTTAAAACCTCCTGCTGTGATCAGAATAATGCAGAATTATCACATGGACCATAAACATAAAATGTATGGTTTATTATTAAGTTATTAAGCAATAAACAATATGTGCTGCACTTTCGTTACAGAGAACAGATTCAAAGCAGCCATTTTTACAGTGAAGGGCCCGGGCCAGGTTCTGGCCACGGACACTTCGACAGACTTCGGGGCCGTCCTCCGCACCTCTCCATTGACCAGTATTCAGACTCAAGTTATCGCTCAGACCAGGAGCCTCCACCTGGGCAGTATGGCAGAGACTACTTTTCATCTGAGGACCTGAGAGGACCCGAGGGCCACAACGCCCCTCCGTTAGCTGGGAGGTATGGGGGAGGATCTTCCCATAAGAGGCCAACCATAGGACAGGCGTATGCTTGTCAGAGCTCACCAACACACCCCCACCCACCTGAGAAGAAACACTTTAACAAACAATTTGATCAAGAGCATGAGGAGGACTCAAGTGCAAAGCAAGGCCTGAGAAGCTGGAGAATCCACTCCTATCTAAATACTTATGAGGATACTGGAGAAGAAGGCCTGGCTCAGCCTATGGGTCCTGATGCTTTTGATGAACCTTCTCAAGCTGTGCAACCAACTGAAACTGAAAGTTCAGCTCCACGCTATGGAATAAAAGAGCCACCAAATGTTCCTCCCAAGCCCAGACCTGATATCCTGAGGCCACGTTTTGGAAAGCCTAAACTACCTGAGAGCAGCAATAAAGACTCTGGCCTACCAACGTCCAAGGATCTACTTCCTTCCCGCCTTATACTGGACAGAAAAGAGAGGGAGGAGGAGAAGGAAAGAGAGCCAGAGAGGAGTACAGCAAGGGAGGGGGGCACAGATGTGGAGGCGAAAGGTGGTCCAGAACTCCTTCTATCCAAACACGAGTCATTCCGGTCGCGTGTTAACCCGCTCCTTCAGCGCAGCTCTCGACTGCGCTCCTCACTTATATTCTCATCTTCTAAAGCAGAGATACACAGTGGTAGCTTAGGTCTAAAACCAGCGACGGAAGAAGATGAGGAGTTAGATTCAGTGCGCACTTCATCCATTGTGGCCCAGATCCTAGAAAAGAGGAGGTCATTATCTCGTGAGCCTTTCGATTGGCGAAGGAAGACCGAGGAGAAGAAGGAGAAAGAAGAAAAACAGGAGAAGCTAGAGAAAAAGGAGATACGGTTAAAAGATGAGATTAAACCTAAAGAGGAACCTAAAGAAACTAATGAAAAAGTAAAGACAACATTTACACTTGAAAAACCTAAAGTCACAGATTCATCATCTCTGAACATGAATGATCCGGCCAGCCGTTTGCAGTACTTCAAAGACCTAGCTGCCAAGACAAAAGTCTCGAAAACAGAGACAGAGCCATCGTTAAAAGCCTTAGAGCCCGCTGAAAAAAGGCAAGATCTTTCTGATAAACCTCCCAACATTACAACAACTTTGAAGACCCCAGCTGTCACACTCAGTACAGCAGAGCCTGAGCAGACAAAACCAGACATCTCAGCGAAACTGGCTGAGCTCAATAATCGCAGACCTTCAGTCAGTTCATCAAGGCCACCACTAATCTTTCCCAAGCCTTTTATAAGCTCACAGAAGCCTTCAGAGATCGTGCAGTCTCAGAAAGAGGAGAATGCATCAGAAGGTCAAAAGAAAGATCTATTCAAGTCTCTAAAGCCTCTGCATTCACCTAAGATCTTCAAGAAGGAGCCGGTGAAACTTAAAGGGATAAATCCTCGTCGCATCTCCTGCGGGGAGGAAATTTTGACCACAGATGCTACAGACGCAGAGAAGACTGAAATGAAAAAGAGTCGCTCTCACAGTTCTTCAATTCTGTCACATGAAGACTCTAAGGAAGGGCTGCAAAGGGTTATGGGCTCTACCACGTCCATCAATACAATTGGTGAGGGAAAGGGTGAGGGTAAGACACTTGACTTCCTAAAGAAACAGACTCAGAGGCTAAAGGGATTCCTGGGACCCAAGGACAAAGAAAAGAAAACCTCGGGAGAGGATAGGGGCATGAGCACCGTCATAGAGGTCACTGACAATTCGAGCAAAAAACAGAGCTCATCGTCTAAAGATACAGCGTCTACGGCTGCTGATCAATCCACCACCAATCATAAAACATCAACAACCGGAACATCTGTCACGTCCCGATACCAGCCCGCGGGCGGCTCTGTTCTGTACAGCAGCAACTTACGAGACGACACCAAAGTCATTCTGGAGCAAATCTCCGCCAACAGCCAAAAGAACCGCCAGGAGCGGGAGGAGACGGGAGGGAACAAAGATGGAGATGCTGGAGATAAAGGAACGGAGAAACAGAACTCCTTAAAAAGGAACCGATTTCTGCGACCGCAGGGCAACAACCAGGAGCGGGAGGGACTGCTGAGGAGGATAGAGAGCCTGAGGAAGGAGAAGAAGGTCTACAGCCGTTTTGAGGTAGTCTATCACAGTAAGGGAGATGTTTGCAGCGTAGATGGGAAAGCAATATGAGGAAAAACAACAACACAAAAATGTTTAGGTGTAAACCACCAAGAGGGGAGGGAAAGGAATCCAAGAGGGGAACCAGGGTTTTAGCTTAAAAATGATATATTTTGAAATGTTTAAAAATAGTGTTTGTTCTCAAAAAGCAGCAGATGAATGTTATAAATTAGCTTTTGAGCAGTGACTGGCTAAATGTGATTGTCTTATATGTACAGTAAGAGACTGGCAAAACCACAGTTCATCACTGTTATGGATTTTTATACTACTTTAAAGAGAATCTGCTTTCAGAAAAAATAATTAACAGATTAAGCTGAACAAATGCAAGTGTGATTATGGCGCAAAGAGCACGGTACGTCCTGCTGAAGGCCAGCGAGGAGGAAAGGCAGGAGGTAAAGAGATTTCACTGTTATCCCTGTTGTTCTGTTAACAGATGGGGAATAACCTGGGATAACGAAAGATGGAGGAGCGACCTTTTACACGGAAACTTATTTAATGCAAGACTATCAAAAAACCTCCACTGTCCACGTTTGTGCCAACGACACTGTGAGAGTTCCTCTGGGCCTTAACACTACAGCGTTTTCTGGATTTTCCACAAGAAGTAATAAAACTTTAAAGGACGACTTATAAAATGGTGAAAACAAACTAAAGTCATTGAGTCTGGAATGTGCGTTTTTGCCAAGACCTTGTTCTATTTTTTTTGCCTTATATGGTGACTGAGAGAAACAAGACTCTACTTGGATACTGGCTTAATGGGCCGGTACGTGTCTCAAAAAAAAACAACAGAAAGGTAGCACAGGTTTACCTGTAAATGAGCTTTTGTGAACAGGACTAAAAGACAAAAAGGGAAATGTTGCATCTGAGAATCAAAAACATATAATGTGCCAGTCACAAAACACGGCACACGTGTAGTACCAGTGTTGTGTGCAGGCCACTTTGTAGCTGGAGCTTGCTTGAAACTGAATGGGAGAAAGTGTCTTTGTGGATTCACCATGTGCCAGTGGCCCATTGAGGGTTTTGCCAAAGTTCTGGTGGGGGGTCATTATTATTATTATTATTATTAACCTGGACAAATAACCAAAACATAGGAATAAAAAGACAGCTGATGAAGAGTAAAGGGTAGAGAAGAGTGAGATCAGAGGGTAGAGTCAGTGAGATTTTATAGAGTGTGAAAAGTATGGGAGGAAAAAACTGAATCAGAAGGTGAAAATGATGGGGGACTACAGTTTGGATGGATGGTAGCGGCTGTGGTGAACGTAACACACTCGACTTCTTTCTAATAAGTCATATACCCACTTCTCAGGGTTGAAAATAAAGAAATAACAATTCCTAGGAGACCTAGACGCTTCCATGGAAAGGGGAGTGGTGTTTATGTATATTAGTGTTCGCCTCATGTAGCGTAAATAAATATGCAAGATTTCCAGTTGGCCTGAATCAGAGTAAATAATAAAACAAAAAACTGACCTCCGTTTTCCTTCTTGAAAACCAAGAATTACCTCTGCAAGAAGGTATACAAGGAAGAACGGGTATATTACACAGTACTGGAGCAGCACCACGCTTCCTTACATAACTCATTTAACTCCTGAGACCTACGCCCTGCACAGGATTCCTAACTCCTTTGTTGGTCGGCACAAACTATTAAACCAAAGACTTACTGGCCCCGTGCTGCCTGATAGCTCGACAGGGCATCAAACCACTTACGGTTCACTGTGTTTTTGCTGAGTACGTCAAAAAAGTATATGTTGTATGGCTGTAAAGACACTTCTGGGTGAGGGTGGGGTGACACTTGTTTTCTACACAGGATTATGCTGTAAATGTTTATGTTTAAAAAAAGGGGGATTGTTTATATTTTAAGTGATGAACTAGATTGTGATCGCCCTCACTGCGCTCTGAACGTGCCTTGTGTTTATTTTGGATTATTTTAATTGAAATGTGAGAATGTGGTTTGTCTGTAAAATAGAAAAAAGAAGTAAAAAAAAAAAAGCAATTGGCATTAATTCGGGGAAGTCATTGTTGCACAGGTTTAATGTGTTCTTTTTTAAACCTCAGATAGTATTACATTTTGTTTGAAATACTGCAACAAAGTCTTGCATTAAATCTCTTTTAAAATTGAACGCGACTGTGTCTCTGTGCATAAACATGAATGAATATATATATATATATATATATATATATATATATATATATATATATATATATATATATATATGTGTGTGTGTGTGTGTGTGTGTGTGTGTGTGTGTACACAACAGGTGTGCATGTAAACTGCAGGGAAGGGTTGTGCTACTTCTAGGATTTCAGAGTGATGAAAACAATGTTACAACAATTCAAACAGGCTTTATAGTTTTTAAATATATGAACACAATAAATAACCTAGTATCAAACAGATGACAGTATATAGCATGTCTCTATGTGAAAAACACTAAGAGATCAACCAGAATTTATCCGTACAGAACATATATTATATGATATGAGAAAAAACATCAGAAATACCCAGAATTCAAATTTACTCCTGAGTCTCTGCAGCTGCTTCCTGAGCCTGCTTCTGGTTCTTTATCTTTTCCAGCTCCTCATCGAGGTTGTGCAGCTGAGTGAGCTTTAGTTTTTCTGTCAAAACACAGAACAAATTCAGTGACAGTGCTGGAAAGTGAAAACAAACGCTGTATTCACACACATACAACATTTGTGCTGAGAGAAGAGTGTGCGGAGATGCTTACCAGCTGCCAACAGCTGGCTCTTTGTATTCTCAACACTCTTTAATTCATCTGGGAGTCTCTCTGGAGTCTGAGTAAAGTCATAATAATAATATAATAATAAAGTCACATCTTTATCTTCTCACAAGAGTTGTGGAGAGAATTTAACACAAACACTTACAAAGACATAGTGCAGATTCTTGTGCTGGTCTATCAGTTGATGAAGCAGGTTTTCAAATCTCATCCTGCAGAAACATGAGTTTCTAAATGTGTAACAACAGCCAGAGGTTTTTCACAGAAAACGAGTCGTTGCACTATTAAACAGTACCGCAGTTTCCGGTGTTTAAGCTTGACATCCTGCATTTCATATCTATACTGCTCCAGCAGCTCCTCAGTTTTCTTATTCAGTTGTAAATGTCTGAAACACACACACAGCAGTATCGGGCTGTACAACATTTTCTAACTATATAAAGATATAAAATAAAAATTTTAAAAAAGTATCCAGGATGTTAAAAAAAGACAGATTACTGCCATCTAGTGTTCAACATCAAAAAACACCAATGAAGCCCATTGATGGTTCAGCAAAGAATGCTCCTTATGACTGAGCAGATCCAGTAAATCTCTTCAAACTTTCAGCACGGAGCTCACCTGGTAGCGTCCTGCTCAGACTCTTCACACTGAAACTGCAGCTTATTGCACACCTCTGAAGAAACAGATGAGCAACTATGTTCATCAGTGGGCTCACATTTAATGCCTGGACACTTATAAATGATGAACTATACGTGTACAACTGTTTGCCACTAGCACTTGCATACCTTCCTTTTCTTTGTGGATTGCCTCCAGTTGGAAGACTTTAGTTTGTACTGTGAATCAAGGACAGTATCTCAGCTGCTGGTTTAGTAAAGACTGTGTGAAGATCATTAACTTTGTGTCTTACAGTTTTCCAGCTCCTTCTCCAGTGAGTCACTGACTGACTTTATCTTCTCAATTTCTTCTTCCAGGGCTCTTTTACCTTAAATTGAGAACAACAGTGCCTTATACACACACGGCACAACAACATTACAAAACACAGATCTCCAAACAAACAACACAAAGACAGGATAAACTTTGCAAAATACTAAAATTATATTTCACAGGTTAATCAGAATGGCTCTTAAGGGGTGTTGCTGTTCCCCAAAAGAGGGAGATACTAATCATATCTCATAGCTCTCCATTCATCATATTCTGCAACTCCATAAATGGAGTAACAGGTAAGGATATACCTCACTGACGATACCCAACCATAGTTCACAGAGACATTATCAACAACGCACATGCATGCTTTACTCACGGTTTTAAATTTCTGTGTAAATATTTAGCACTTACATTCTGCCTATAGCGCTATAAACAGCACGGATGTTATGTAAATTTGTAAAGAAATTGAGCTATATTCTATAATATTTCTGTTAAAGTAAACAAGGGAGCGCGTGTTCATTAGCATATCGCTATATACTGCGCTCTCATTGGTGCGCATAAATAACGTTTCTATCCCTCCGTAAGAAAATTGTTAACGTGTTTTTCACGTTGTATGCGTGTCTCATCACTTGAGGAAACGTGAAAACGTTACAAATTCGCATGCTATCGCGATTTTTGTCTAATATAAGGAAAATTATACGGGGCTTGCTACCGGAAGCGGAACACGTGATCACCTCCCATTTGGATAGAGACACATTATGAGCTGACAGACGGACTGCTTTGTACTAAACACATACTACTTAGTTAGATGCTTAGTGCTCCTACAGATCAAGCGAATAAGCTCATTATTCGACAGATAAAAATGACGCCAACGGCGGATTTATTAGTTATCTACAGGCCTTTGTATAACGACACGCATGCGCGTCGCTATCGCAGGTCAACACGAGACGGAAAGACACGACAACGAGTTCGCTTGCTTTACACGAATCCTTTGATTAAGCCAAATTTACTGCAAACACAGCAAAACCAGGCCCACAAGGCTTCCGATAAAACTCAGAGTTGTTTATCATTATTATTATTTATTATTAGTAGTAGTAGTAGTAGTATCATCATTATTATTATAGGTGAAACATTGTTCGTCTCCCTAAAAAGTCGTCTGAAAAAACCGGGGAGAAAAGGATCACCGGCAGATGCCGCTATTTAGTCTGAACAGTCTTACCGTAAACGTTATATATCTGCCGCCCTGTTAAGTAATATATTTAGCAGCTATTCAAAAAACATCTGATAGAACAGATCAATCATACATTACCCTGTTTAAGCTTCCCGAGTTTTCCGATCAGCTGTTCAACCTTTGGCTCGTGCATTTGTCCACCTGAAGTGCACGGAACCGTATCAGGCTCGAGGTTTTGAAGTTTATCAGTGTGCAGTGAAACGTCAGCTGGTTTACCTCCTCTCAACGGTTTCACATTAATCATGTCCTCGATGCTGAACCCTGTCACGTAATAAAGTGAAACGTTAGAGTCATGAAAACTTGTAATAACTTTACCTTTCTATAATATTCTTACTTACTCTGGTTATAATCTGGTAATAAGTACAAAATAAATAAATAAAGAGTTACTTTTATAAATCATCTTTAACCTGAGGTTAAACTTAAGCAGGTAAGGTTTTCTGGCTAGCTGCCCGATAGTTAGCCAAGTGGAAACGCTAGCTTAGTTTTAGGCTAACCTAAATAAAGACTTATTTAGGCTAATATGAGAGCCTTTAATGTTTAAATTAAGATGATGGTAGAATATTTCACAAAAAGGTTATACTTAAGGGGTAAAATACTGAACATTTACTTTAAAACCTTTGGCAAATATGAAACCAACGGTTGCTTTTTTTTCAGGTTATTTTTTTAGATCAGTGTAAATTTCTCTCTCCAGCTTAATGTACATCGCTTTACCTTCGAAATCACTCATCTCTATCCTGACACCACCTTGTTTTCTTTAACTAACCACAAGAGCAACTGACAGCTTAACTGACGCGCTAAGTTTCTCCTCCTTGCTCCTCATTGGTGGGGCGGCAGCACGAGCAGCAGTACTGACGGGCGCGTGCACAGCACTGCATGATATTTAGCCCTTTTGCTTATTTATAGCGTAAAACTTAATATTACAATAAATAAGTCACAGCTGAAAAACAGGGTGGTATGTGCTTTACCTGGTAATTACAGTTTCACTATAAATGTTTTTAATTAGCATAAATCAGGAGCAAGACAGGCTGTGCTGATGGAATTCATCTCTTTAATGTGATGCGGGAAACATATGTTCGTGTCCGAGTGCATAATTCATGTTTAAAATAATGTATTCAATCATGACTGTTGGAATTTTTTCAATACCCTCCCCCCCAATGCAACTGTCTAAATAAACTGACCAAGAAGACTATTAAAAGGGTGATTATAATATGTTATCATCATTATTATGTACATAATACACTTATTTTTAATAATTTTTATTTTTTAAATTTTTGCTAAAATACTAAAAAAATGTCCTGAAATGTGATGTTTCTAGGATGTCAGGGTAGCACAAAGGTTTTTATTCATCAATTTTTTGAGTGAAGTTAACCAGAGCAATATGGAAGCTCGTTTCCATCACTGAAAAATGGATTTAATAAATTCAGTGACTAAACGAAAGGGTAAAAAAAAGAAAGAAGGAAAAAAGAAAGACCATTTCAGTAAAATTTGATTACTCAAAAATGTTTTCATTTTCTCACCATTTCCAGTACTAAGGCTCAGCTCTAATTTGTAAAGACTTTGTGATACCAACACTGAAATTTTAATATAACAAAATGTTTTTCCTTCCAAAAGGCAAATCGAATTTGGGGTTTATATTTTCCTCCCTTTAGTGGCAGAACCAGTCTTCCACAGAGCCAACCTACTGCACTGGCTGTGCTTTGTTTTTTTTATTTAAAACAGAGAAGTGTTATTAATAAGGCCCAGAATTTTGTATTTCCTTTACATGATCATTTTATCACAACTGAAACACAAAAATCAACACACAGAGCTCAAACTTGTTAATCACTGTATCCATTTTAATGAAAAGCCAAACAGCTGTGTAGGGGGGTTTAGTTCAAGTTTGATTTGATGCAAATATACAATGCGAACAGACCTACAAAGCCCAAAACTTACTTTACCTATACACACCACTAAGGAGCTCTATATACAGACATGTTAGTTAAATACAAACACAGGAATTTTAAAAATAGTCTAATTGGGGTTCAATACACCAATGTGTCCCCAAAACAAGAACAGCTGTACTGTGTACATTTTTCACACATGCAGACGAGGAAAGGGTCATGCAAGGGGTGAAAAAAATCAAAACAAGTTAGAGAATAACAATATTGTTTCATTCAACTTCAATGTCCTTGCATGTACTTTGGCTTCCAGTGCATTAAGATTTATTCTGTGAGTTTCACTTTAAAAAACAAAAAAACAAAAACAAAACTGCAGTCAGTAAGTAATGGTTTCAAAATGCTATTGTGTGATGACGTTACAGTCTCCAAGTTTCCTCTAAACCTTGCGCCAAATTCAAAGAAACCCCAGTATCTACCACAAATTCAAAGTTTCATGTCTTTAAAGCCCAGTACCTGTCTACATTAGTTTTTAAACATGGACAAAAACTGCAAAACCAAAAATAATATTAGTTATCATGACAAAGAAACCCACACAAAGAGTAATTTTTAATTCACATTAATGACCCCCCCAAAAAAGGAGTAAATTAAAGAAACGGGGAAATTAAGAGAACATTTCAGGTTTAGAACAAGAAAAAAGAAAAATCCTAATTTTGAAAAGATATTCTGTAATAATACAATAATTTATGTTCATTTATGTTACACATCCAACAACAAGCTTCATTCTTATGCCATTCAAAACAGCTTTTACTCGTTGCTGGACACATCCATATAAATTACTCCAGCACATCTTTCAGAGGTAGGGGGGATACTGGCATCATATACAGTAAAACACATTAACTATTTACAGCTGTGACAAGCAAGCTAGAGGCATTCCTCTTATAGTTGTAGATAACCATACCATGTCTTTAGTTGTGTTTCCAGTTTGCCATGCAGAGTTACTTTACACCAGCAGGCTGAAAGGGAGAGACAAAGTTTGTGAAAACAGACAGTCGAAGGAAGATGGCATTTCTAACACTAACTTCTCTTTAGGCAAAGCTGGTTTCATCTGTGTCGGCATAATCATTCCTGCTCTTTTTCTATTCAACTTCTGCAGCAGAGCCTGAATGTTTAATTCTGCCATACGAGAAGTCGAGGTGTAGGTATAGACATAGCCATCTGTGTTAATAGAAGCAGAGGACAGTTAGAGCAAGCACAATGGTCAAAGGTGAGGACAGATGATTATGCTCTGTCATTAATTGCAATATTTTTATTCCACTAAATAAATAGTGCCCCTCTCAGCTGACTGTCAAGACCAGCTGCATCATCTCCTCAGCACCTACTACCTCTTAAAAATAGAACTCTGTGTGATGGGAGAGGAAACAAAAGGGGATCAAATAAAGTAATGAAGTCAACGAGAAGGGGCATTTTAGCAACATTTCAAAATAAAGGGAGGCGTTCCTCATCTCCCAGCTGTTCTCCTCTAGGTGCTGCCTCACTCGCGGGAGCGTCCCACGATTGCCAAGATGTAGAGGAAAATGTTGATGATGTCAGTGTAGAGGTTAAGTGCAGCAAAAATGTATTCCTCTGGACTCAGGGCCAGCTTCTTGTTTCCCAGGAGAAGCTGAGTATCAACAGCCAAAAACTGCACAGACAAAAGATGGAATTAGTACACTTTGTATACAATCTATTTGGTCGTCAACTGTTACTTCACATACTGTGGCCATACACTGATAAGGCATTGCATTGTGACCACCTGCCTAATATTATATTGAACCCCTTTGTGTGGCGATATCTGGCACCAAGATGTTAGCAACAGATCCTGTGAGGTGGGGCCTCACATCCCACACATGCTTGATTGGATTGAGATCTGGGCGATTTGGAAGCCAAGTCAAACTCGTTGTTGTTCTCCTCAAACTTTTGCTAAACCGTTTTTGTTTTGTGGCAGGGTACATTATTGTGCCAAAAGAGGCCCCCACCATCAGGCAATACCGTTTCCATGAAAGGGTGTCAATGGTCTGCTACATTACTGAGAAAGGTGTTATGTGTCAAAGTAACATCCACATCGATGGCAGGACCCAAGGGTTCTCAGCAGAACATTGCCCAAGGCATCACATCGCCTCCACCTGCCAGGTAAGTGGCGCACATGCACCCGGCCATCCACACGAGGTCGAAGAAAACACGATTCATCAGACCAGGGCAGTTCTGATGCATGTGCGCCCTGACTGATCAGTGGCTATGCAGCCCTATATGCAACAAACTGTGATGCTCTGTGTATTCTGACACCTTTCTGTCAGAACCAGCATCAACTTTTTCAGCTGTTTGAGTTACAGTAGCTCGTCTGTGGGATCGAACCACACGAGCCAAGCTTTGTTCCACATGTAGATCAATGTCCCTGTCACTGGATCAACACCGTTTCTTCATTGGACTGTTTTTGATACAGTGACTACTGTGGACCGGGAACACGCCACAAGAGCTGCAGCTTTGGAGATGCTGTGAAACAGCTGTCTAGCCATCACAATTTGTTCCTTGTCAAACTTGGTCAAATCCTTACAATTGCTGATTTTTCCTGCTTTTAATGCATCAACTTTGAAGAGATTAGCATTCCCTTGTTCCCTAATATATCCCACCCAATAACAGGTGCCATGACGAAGAGTTAGTTAGTGTTACTCATTTCACCTGTCTATGGTCATTATGTTATGCCTCATCAGTGTATGCTACCTTAAACTGCCATTTGCACAGTGAACATGATAATGTAAGGTATATCGTTTTGCTTTAGTTAATACTGTCATATATATTTAAAAGTGACCTCAGTTTTGTAAAAGTTTACTTTGTAACCCTTGCAAGCCAAATATTTCTCACCATTTAGCAGGGCACAAGAAATGCAAAAAGCTGACAGATAAACCACCTGGATGCGTAACAATCCTTCAAACTCACAAGTATTTGTTTTTCCTTTTTTTGTATATAGAAGACAAGATATATGTGCGGCACTTACGCAAGTGAAGAGTAGCGCTCCCAGTGAGGCATAGACGATGTGCAGGATCTTGTGGCGGATGAAGATGCACAGGATGGAGAAGAGCAACAGCACGATCAGACACACGAACAGCACGCCCCGACAGGAAGTAAAGTCATACTTGCTCTATGAAAGAAAAAGAAAATAGAACAGAAGAAAATTAAAAGCAAGACGTTTAAAAATGGGAGACACGGCACTCTACGGTTAAAGGAATGTAATTCTGAAGTAGCTTTTATCCACAGTCTGAGTATTTGCTTGTTATTGACTGGGTAAAACACCACAGTGCGAACAAAAACAAACAAATGATCTCTTAAGAGAATGATGTTTGGATGCTTTTATGGACACTCAAACATATTTACAGAAGCAGCTATCTGCGCGTGCTGACCTGTAGCGAGAAGAGGACGACGGTGAAACAGACCACCGCGGTGATGCCCACAGCCATGATGACGCTGTCTGTGTCATAGAAGCTAGCGATCATACCCACCATGTAGGAGAGACTCAATGTCAGGATGGACTGTACGAAAGAAAACAGACAAATTACTTATAAAACTGTTTACAAAGAAACATTCCGCTTTCAGAGTGAGAGAGGTCACCTCTTATTATTACTATAAAATCAATCTTAACAGGACAACCTTGTGTGATTTCCATCTGGCCTGTTTTGATGTTTATTCATCTAGATTAATTTGATGTGAGATGTCCAGTTTTGGCAGTATCAGCTATATGATGGCACTTACTTAATGGGTCTTAAAAATGCATTTGAAAAGCTCAGCAGCAAGCAGCCCATTTCCAGAAATCAAGGCCTGCAGCTAGCCAAAAATACAGCTGCAGAATGGAATGTATACATAGCACTGCTTTCACAACTGTCTAAGCTGTAAAAGGAGTGGAAGGAGTTTGGAAAAGTTCTCACCAGAGCAACCAAATTCCAGGGGTGCTTGCGGCGGAAGTCACCACAGCAGCTGAGGACAATCAAAGACACGAAGAAGACTGCGTAGGACACGTAGTACGTCCACGTATTCTTACGCACAAATAACTTGGCTTCATCGACAAAGGTGAAGACAGCAACGAAGGAGAAAGTGATCAGCAGCTGCACAGTGAGAACCATGAAGACCTGGAAATAAGGAGGAATTAAATTACTTTGATTAGGTGTCTTGTTTTGGTTGGATTGTGTGTTCACGTCAGTTATGTTCTATATTCATCTGGTAGAAACAGAGGAACCTACTTTTCTGATGAAGGCTTGTCGGATGTTCTTGTCCTCGAATCCGGAGTTGGTGAACTCATCGTTGTCGTAATAAGATGGAGGCCCGTCACCATGGTAACCAGGGCTCCCTACAGGTGGTGCTACGAAAACATTAGAGTATGATAATTTGGGATTAAAAAGGGCAGAACAAATGATGTTTTAGCACATTTTGACTGTCATGTGTCATTTTGTTAGCTAAGTACGAGCAGAGTGAATATTTAGATCTGTGGACTGGCATTTATATACTACTTTTTGACTCTTATTGCTCATTAAGAGCTCTTTACGCAGATACACTATTAGTTTTCTAATGATCTTTAGTGTAACCACTCACCCATGGGGTCTCCAGGAAAGCCTGGCTGTGCAGGTCCTTGCTGATATGGCCCCTGAGGGTACGGTCCCTGTGGATAGGGCATCTGAGGGTAGGGACCGGGAGCGAAGCCTGGGCCTGCCTGGGGAAAGCCAGGCTGTCCGTATCCAGGCTGCCCATATCCGGCTGCTGGTGGGTAGGGCCCCCCTGGGGCTTGGCTGTAGTTTGGGGGGGGCACACCGAACCCTAGCTGAGGGGGTCCATAGACATCATTATGAAGTGGGTTGGTCTCACCCATTATGGGGTACCTACTCTTGTCCTGGGACATGATGTAGAGAAAAGCTCACTCTGCTTCAACAATCTCTGAAAAGCAGAAAAGCAAAAATATAATGTAACTACTTACAAATATCAGGGCTCGCAAAATCGCTAGCCCGACGTCCCGGGGCAAGCGATTTTTCCAGTCGGGCTACCAAAATCTATCTCTGCCCTGCCCGTTGGGCTATCGTAGGAAGGAAAAATATATGTCAATGCTTTTGCATTCTTTCGGAAATGTAGCTGGGTAATTATGTCATTGGCATTGGTGAGCCACTGTCAATATGTGACATATTGAAATCGCGTTTGAATTTGCGCTTGTTTTTTGCTTTCACTTTGCAATCGCGCAAACTGTGTATAGAGAGCGACAGTACTGATTGGCGAGTGACGATAATTTGCCCACCAATTCCTCTGACATCGTCTTATCAATCGTTAGCTTACTATGCAAACATGACAAGTGAAATCTCCCGCAGCTTAAACATGTGAGAGGTTGATCGCGCAGAGAATCGCTGAGCGTTATGTGAGTGCGTATGTAAAAGCAGCAGGATATATATTTTAGTTCTGCTGAGCCAAATAAGACAGGTCAGGGTGAAGAAGGGACAGCCAAAGAAAAGCTAACCACAAAACGGAAAAGTTATGACAAATCAGACTATAAGGCAAAAAGAAAGTGCAGCTTTATGGTTTCATGGACAACAGAATTTCTGTGGCTGCAATATGACGAGCTAAATAACCAGGGGTGCACATAAGTGGTCCGCAGGTGCGCATTCGCTGTCAAAATACAAAACGCGCACAAGATAAGAAGTTGCAACGCGTGTTTGCGTACATAAGATTTTCTGGAGGAGGACAGACATTTGTTTAGAACTCTTAAAGATGTCGAAGAAGCAAGCTCCTTTAACCAATTACTTTGGTTTTCCTCCATCTCCAAAGAAATGTCAGAAGGAGTCCGAACCACAAAAGAAGCGCGTATTCTCGGAAAAGTGGTTGCAGGAGGTGAGCTGGCTTCAAACAAATGATGAACGCACAGATGTGGTGCAGAATGTGCCGTAAAAATCCCACTCTAGCGGACAAAAACAGTTCCTTTTATATGGACGCAAACGCGCGTTGCAACTTCTTATGTGGTGCGCGTCTTTTATTTTGACAGCGAAAGCGCACATGCGGACCACTTATGTGCACCCGTGTAAATAACATAATGTTCTGCCGGGTGTGTTGTTGGTTTTTCCACGATTTCTGAGTCGACAAGCGCCTTTGTTACTGGGACCAGTCATTTTAAGAAAGGCCCCCATTAGAACCCATGAGAAATGCAAGAAATGCATTATTGCTCAGTCTGCAATATCTTTCCCGGAACAAACACCAATTGCAAATAACATACTCAAAATAAACCTGAGAAATCTGTTTAGAACAGCGTACTATGTTGCAAAGAGTGAACTACCACTGGCAAAATTTAGCAGTCTTTGCAAACTTCAAAAAGCAAATGGCCTCGATCTTGGTTCCACTTGCCTCTTACCCGTGACTTCAGTGAAAATTTCAAATTCAGGATCTGACACAGACTGATTCATGTTCTACACAGTTCTTACAAGTTCATAGAAATTTCTGTTCAATTAGAACCAAGTATTTGAGTTGATGATTGTAATTTTTATACGATGTTGTAATTTGTGTTTCAACAATTTTTTGATTAATGTTTTGTTTCTGTTACAATATTATACTTTAATGTATAATATTGTAAAGGAAACAAAACAGGAAACAAAACATCAATCAAAAAATTGCTCTCTTTTTTATTCGGGCTACTTAAATTTATTTTGGGCTACCAAAATCTGAAGAGTCCCTGCCCGAAGGGCTACCAGGGATTTTGAAATTTTGCGAGCCCTGAATATGTACAGAATAAAAGCACATAATGTAACACCAACATTTCAGCCAAACTGGCAAAGACACAAACACCGCATCTGTTTGATTAAAAGGAGAGAGGTGAGTAAACAAATTCAACAGAGGGAAAGGCAAAGGCACTAGGCAGACCAACAGGATGTTCAAGTTTTGTTTCACAAGCAAAAAGTCAGCTATTTTATCATTACCCGGAGCAAGAGCAGGCCTAGAATTAGTGTTAGCTTGCATTATTCAGGGAGCTGAATGTCTGCCTCTGGGTGCCATCACATGAAGATCTGGTTCTTGAGACAGTTACATCAGTGGTAAATACTACAAACATACTGTTTTATGTTGTTGTAACTAGGGCTGGGCCATATCAAACCGTTCACGGTAATATCAGTGTAATGTTGGGCAACGATAAGAAAATGAAATATCGTGATAGAATATGGGTAAAACGCGCATGTGCAGTGCCTTTGTTTACATACGCACATGGCGGCGATGCAGAATGAGAAGAGCGAAAGTGGATTGTTGAATGAAACGGATGAACCAGAATTGGTTTGTAAAAATGCTGCAACTTCAGTGGTGTGGAACTGGTTTGGCTTTCATCCATCAGATACACAACAAAGCACTATTTTTGGTAGCGCATGCTAGCGGACTGTCGTTATTACCGTGTTTTTTGGAAAATACGGCACACTTAAAATCAATCCTTTGTTTTTTCTGAAAATCGACAGTGCCCCTTATAATCCCGTGTGCCTTATGTATGAATTCTGGTTGTGTTTACTGACCTAGAAACGATTTTATGTGGTACACGGCGCTCGGAAATCTGTCAAATGTTTTAGTACGACTTTGCTAAGCTACGAACCCGCACTGCTTGATGGACTGTCGGAGCATTACGGCTATCGTAGGCAGGAGCCTCGCGGAGTGATACGTACTGTGCTTCAACATAATATTACCGTATTGTGTGTGTATAACCTCTTTTTAAGTTTTGTGGATATTATACATGGTTATGCTGAGGATATGTCAACCAATTTTCACTGGAAATGCCTTTTGGTTAAACTGTCAGCAAGGAGTCAGTTAATTTTTTATATAACTTTAATGCACTTAAAAAAAGCTGCTTGTTTAATTGAAAATACATTGATTTTTTTTTTTTTTGCACTAATAAAGTTGAGGCGTTGTAAAGTATTTTGTCTAGTGTCAATTATATCGTCAGTTATATCATTATCGCAAATTTTCAAATGTATATCGTGATAAATATTTTTGGTCATATCTCCCTGCTCTAGTTGTAAATGTGAAAGAGGCACTCACAGCTTCACGGGTGTGTAGCTGGTCTCTAAGTGAGCTGGGTGTGGTCCAACCACTAAGTACACAAGGGTGTTTGAAGCAGGTGTTGCACACTCAGTAACATCATGTCTATAGGGTGAACTTCTTTTTCTTTCAGCTGTAAATTTGTTTGAATTTAATGTTTCAATCTGTTTAAATCTACTCTTTGCCTCTGTCAGAGCACTTTGTAAATCGTAAAGGTAAATAAAAATCACAGTATTAAAAGCCAGGCTAAGTCTATAAATAGATGTGGTGACAAGCACATGTCTTCTGTTAAGGCTGTTTGTGCCACTGAAGCACAGCAGAGGTGGAAGAGACCAAAGGGTATGACCTCAGACTGTGGTATTTCAGTGTGAACCACTGTAGTGCAGCATGAGTTAATGTCAGGAAAAAAAATGGCCAAAGGTTACTGTCCGAACACTAGACAAGACACTTGCAACACACTCCTCTGTGAAGAAAGATAAGGGGAGGAGTGTCTGATAGTCCTAAATATACAGAAGTACAAACCAACATAGAGGGAAAAAAAAACAGGAATATGTCACAATGTTACACAAGTTGGTGGCAAAGACTGCAGACCCTAGAAAGACAATTTGACAATACACATATTTAGCCAGATAATGACAGTACACTAACATTGTTTGAGTGGCCCCACTACTACTCTTAAAGGGATAGTGTATTATTGTTACCAAGACATCTGAAGTAGGTAAAATAAAGGAGTTTTTCTTTTCTTTTCTTTACACAAACAACAGATGAATCTTTGCTACTACAGATGTATGAGGTTTTGTCAATAAATCCGATCTGAGCGAAAACTTTCAGAAGAATGACTGCCTACCCTGATATCTACTTAAAGCTGTCATGGATGTGAGAGGAAAAAGGAAAATAAACTACAGCACAAACATTGCTCAAACACTGGTGCTGACAGTGTTTCCATGGATGCAGGTGCCGCCTTGGTAACTGTATGTATTATTAATCTGCTTCAGGAGGCAACCTGACATATTGGCCATTACTGCAGTGACCCTCCTCCCACCTGGGCTGCCCGCACACTTTGGGTCAACAGGTTTATATCCTGTAATCTGTAATCTATAATGCTAACAAGGCATCTAAAAGCACAGAGCTCCACAACAGAAAACAAAATTACTCTACAGAGAGGTGCACAAGGCAAGCAGTCGCCATCTTACAAATGTGCTGTGCAGGTTTCATAATAAGGCCTGAAGTCCCCAGAGGAGAACTTGCTCAAAGGGCAGGAAGCCAAAAAGCCACTGAGTCAATTGCTGACTTCAAAAGAACACCCGGGGTGCTATTAATTATGTTAACGTTTGCCTCATGTCCTCTCCTTAAATTGGGAAAATGTTCTCTCTTCCCCATAATAAATTACTTTCTAATCTGTTAATTTGACCTTAAGCAAACAAGGAGAGTGGAGGCTTCTAGAGGAGCTTAGAGAGAGGAAACCTTTTTTTTTTTTTTAAATCAAGTGCATGACATTTAAAAGCCACTGCTTAGAAATTAATATTTCTTCCATCTTTGGATCTTATCCTTGCATCACTTAAACCATTTTACACATCCAATCAATGAGAATCAAGATGAGATATCCTCCACATTTGCCTTCGGCCACACATGTAGTAAACAGCAGGAGATAGCCAGCTTCAGATACAATGTCCTTTTCTGGAAATACTGCATCGGGTTTATTTTTAGGGTGACACTGTGGTAGTGTGTACAAGAGAAGAAAATCACCCTTTGTTAGGACTATAGCTCTATTCTTACAAAGCTACAACTGGGTTATGGAGGACCAGAAGAGTCATACACATTGACATAAGTCTTTTCATGAATGAATGGATATCTAAATTGTGCAATAAAATATTAATTAGTAAATTAAGTTGCAAATTAACTGTTAATGTATTCTATTTATTTAGACATTCAAGTAATGCATTATTTGAATATTTAATGGACAATAAAAAGAGTAGTTATAAATACATTTTTCAAACTACTAATCCATTAATAAATAGTTCAAATACAAAAAGGATTTACAAAAAAGTCAGTAAAAACATTTTCAGGTTCAAAAAGTAAAATAAAATTAAATAGTATTTTCAAAATCTTTTAACGTAAATGGATGAAAAAAAAAATCAAATTAGGAATACAGTTTTTAAATTCTATTTCTTTTCCTGGTAGCTATTGGACTAGTTTCTCCATTTAGCATTTCCATGGCTCTTTTTCTCCTTTTGAAAGTCAGAAAAAAAAACCCACGTGGTGTGATGTAAGAAGCTCTTCAATAGGATGTGACCTCCTGGATGTTTAAATCGATGAATTTTACTCTGATAGCTTTGCACGGCTAAGGCATTTTTTAGAAGTGTTTGTGCATGCTCAGGCTGATGTTAGAGTGTGAAAATATTACATCCCAGCAGTAATAGCTAGCTGACATTTTTTAATAAACTAATGTGCTTGTCACAAGAAGCTTAAACAGCTAAAACTGTTAGAACCAGGAAGGAGCCCTGTTACAATTCTACACAGAATTACAGCAATGACTGAAACCTACAACCTTAAAAATGAATAAAAAGCTGTCTCTAAACACTCATCAGTTCAGATGTTTTTACACTACTTTCTGACAGTTAAGAGTTAAAAGAATTGAAATAATGATACAAGTCAGTCCAAGTAAGTCACTGAAAACAGATGACATGTACCGTTTTTAGTTGTTACATGATGGCTGTTCAGGCCCACTTTTCAACTTTTAGTTTCACTTTTCAGTCAGCATACTACTGGCACGTAAAAGGTTGGGCTATGTGCTGCTACTTTATTGAAGGACTGCACACAGGCACTTCTGCGTAGGTTTCATATTCTTCACTGTTTACAGCCAAATATAAATGCATACAAAAATGCACAATGAGAAGCAATGGTGGAGCAGACTGCAGGTTACCTTTATAATAATAGACATGGCACACTACATGTACAAAACTGTAAACAGTACAAATACACTGAGTACTGAAAAAAAAATACAGAGGTGGATGGAAGTATCCATTCATTTCCAGATCAGTCTAGTAAAAGTTGTTTACTCTTTCACCTTCCTCTCTTTTCAGAGCACACCGAATTAACGGTGAGTGTTATGCAACACTGCTCCATTTCACTCTGGCAAATGCATCCGGACTCCAGTGTGCATCCTCATGATCCCTATCTGTCCATCAGTAGGACAGTGCAGTGAGACACTGCAGACAAACAAGCTGGCAGTGCTTCACAGTGACAGTCTGCATTAAGATCATAACAGATTACAATCATTATCTGAGGAGTCAAATCCCTCCCCGAACAACAATGGTTGCATAAGAGGGATGCAGTATACACCCAGTAGCATATTTTTGTTAGATTTCTTGAAGAATACAATATGTGGTCAATGTTAGCTTACATAAAAAGATTACCCTCCCCTTGTATAGACAGAAATATTAGTCAATTAAAGTAGCCCTGGTGAAACTATATAACCAAAGAGGCCTTAACTAATTATGTGAGTCACCCAAAGCATGTGATATCCACCCCGTCCAATGTTTACAAAAAGTGTGAGTGTGCAACTCACGGACACTTCATGTACACTTTTCAAAGCTATACACATCTCCATTTTATTAGTTACTGGTTTTAACTACTTAGGGTTTTTTTTTTGTTTGTTTGTTTAAAAGGGAGCTTGTTAGGCTTTGAAGTCCATCATTAAAGATAACTTTAAAAACTGAGAACATGAAAGAAAATTTTGAACTTCACAAAAAAGCAGCTTCAAAGTCCTTGTAGCTGACTGCTCGCTTGCTTCTCTTGAGTAAAGCTAAAACTTCAGGATCTTTTTCTATTAATTTGTAACAGCTTAATGTAAATGATTACCTATATAAAACTTTGGTAAAACTTATCTTTCCCAGTTGCATAAATTCAAAAAACATCAGCTGTTTTTATATTCATGTTACATTTAACAGCCGTGACATCGCACTGTGTTTTTGATGCTGAATTTATCTGCACTGCTCTGTTTGTGGCTATGTAGAATGGATTACCTCCTATAATCCAAAGTAACAACACAGAGTTCAAAGAACACGACAATAATGTCAGAAATACACATTAACCCTCAAGTTCAAAAGTTCAATTCAGCAACCAGTAACCACAACAGTTTCACTTCACCGTCTGGGAAAGAGGTTGGTATAGTCAGAGTTTTTTTTTTTTTTTTAAGAGTGAGTTTGAGGCATGGTTTGTACAGCTTTACAAGCATTACGTGAGAGATTTCAAATCCTCTTAGGACAGACGCTCCATCGCCGTGGATAAAGACAGTGCTGCTATCCCTGGCTTCTGCTGATAGCTATCGCTAGTGGAATTAGGTTGAACGGAGGAACTCAGTGGGCTAGACAGAGAGCCAAGTTAACACAATTAGGCTACCACAATACATCGACAAAACCACATTCAAAACGTCACGTACATGCCTGAGCCACACAAGAAGACAAAGTGACAAAACAGGAACAGCTGCACAAAGCAGTGGGGCCAGTATGGAGGTGAAATATCTGGCACTGCAACAACTTCAAATGAGAAGTGCTACACTTGAAAGTCCAACATATTTAAAAACAAAGCATACAACACTACAATAAAACTGTTCAACACTTCCTAAAAATCAGAAAACCAAAAAGCTTTTCAGTTATAGTTTGGGTTAGTTTTCAACTCAAAGATGTAACTGTCTGAGCAGGAACCCTTTGCTTTTCTTTTAGTCGCTGTAGCATGACTAAGTGATATCATCAAAATAAATGCTGTTTCACAGTCACATGGTGTGCATGTAACTCTGCTGCAAGCCTGTTTTGCAACATAAAAAGACCCCACATGCTTTAAAACCACTACAGAGACAGCTGTGCTTTAAACCAAACCCCTCAGCTGACACTGTTCATGTCCTATTAACGAACAGTTAACTGGACCACTTGGCTGAGAGAAGCCTACACTGAGTTGCTTCCTACCAGCCAGCCAGGGTAGCAGTATGATACTGTCATCCTGACATACCATGTCAGCAGCAGCTTTGACTTTGTCAAGCCTGCAGACACCTTGCCTTGTGGCAGATGGATACACTTTAGGTTGGTAGGTTAGCACAGAATAGCAACAGACTGCCGCCACTGTGACATAAAAAAATCTACTCAGTTTCTTCTGAAAGTAGAAAAATTACATCATTATAATGATATTTATTTTGTTCTCATAGTTCTATATTAAGAGTTACATATTTCAGCCATTTTCTCATTTGACATAATACTCTCTCATTGCCGTGTGAAAGTTAATATTGTATCAACATAATAATGAGATACTGAGTTTGTAAGCTCACAAAATTAATGTAACTTAGACAATAGAGTGCTGTAGCAAAACTGCAACTACAAGAAAGCTATTTATTACTAGCTCAGAGTTAAAAATCAAATATTCACTCTCTGCGGGGTTGCCAGTTTCAGGAGGTGGTGCTGGCAAGAGAGATGAACTGTTGGTTGTGTGTCCAAATCTTATGCATCTCCAAATGTTTGATGCAACTCCTCTACAATATTTCATCATCATCAGTAAAACACTACAGCCATATAGAATTCAGTAATCAAGGTATAAGATAAGATAGATAAGACAGATAAGATAGATCTTTATTGTCACTGTTACCAGAACAATGAAACGCAGTTTGGCATCTCTCCATTTGTGGCTGTAAGTTCTTACATTCAACATTCAAGCAAGTTAACTTACTAAGCAAGTTAACCTACAACTGTACAATATTTTTCTCCACATATCACAGGATCATGGTTTTGTCTTTCACTGTACTTTATCATTACTCCTGTCAAATGAAGAATTGACAACTAAAACTGTCAATAATTTATTTGGAGGTTTGTAATTACAAAAACAACCAAAGATGTCGCTTCTTTACCAAACTGGGTATATTTTAAAGGTGTGTGAACTACTCGTGGAGGTTAGAAACAGGACATGAGTAATATAACACAGTCATAGTTTCTGTTAAGGTTGTAGAGCACATATCTCAAAGTCTAGGCCAAATCTAGCACCCCATATCAGGATAACCTAGTTTTTATTGTAGCCTCTCCTTTTTTTCCACATTGTATTTTTCCATGTTCAGCCCTCTGAAATTTTTTGTTCAACACCTGTTACATATATGTGCAAGAACAGTGGTTTACACATACACATAACTAGCAAAAGAGCCTTGGTGTACGGCGACTGTAGGATACAGCAGTATATCCTTACAGTTTGAGCTGGAGGGAGCCAGAAGTCAGAGTTTCTTTCTTCCAAAAAACATAAACAAAAAAAAACCCCACCTTAATATTTGTCAAGGTGTGCACAACCACTAAAAACTAAAAGTATAATTTAGTATATATATATATATATATATATAACTATGATGACACAGAAAGATAGCGATTTCATGTGACTCAGCCCGGATTCTACCTTCTGAATCCTAGTGATTAAATAATAAAGCCACTGCTATGAATACTGCGATATCTGCTCAGTCTCACACTGAGAAACACCACAAATACTGGTAAATACGACGCAAACTCACTGATAAAAGCACCGAAATGTCAGAAAGACTAAACACAAACAGAAATCCGGACTAAAAGTGGAGCAACGCGACATGTTTAGATGAGGTGAGCGACTCTAAACCAAAAACGAAAGCATGCATCGAGCGGTCTCTCTTTTTTTTTCTTTTTTTTAAAATGCTGCACCTGTATTTAGGCGCATCCCATGCAGGCCTCACCAGCGCTGATAAGTGCGACACTGCTACCATCTACTACATGGCATTCACGAATGTTACGCCCAAGCTGCCGAGACCACCATTAATGTCGGAGCGTGGACAAACTACGAGCTTGTGGGCCACAGACACCCGACAGCACAGAGCTAGCCTCGCCATGATGAATCCAATCTGGGTTAGCTACGTTTTTTGGACGCTGACCACACGCCTCGCCCCCAAGCTGAGGACACCGAGAGCTCCTTTTAAAGCCAAACTGCAGTTACACAGACCTTTTGGTATCTGGGTACAAAATGATTAACTAATAACCCTAAATAACAGCATGTGTTTTTGGAATTTACTGCTTTCTATTCCTCTGACAGTTGGCGATAGGCAAGATGCTGACGATTGCTAACAAAAAAGAAAAAGGCGCTCATCATCCATACGTGTTTAATAAAGGGGAAAAACTACTAATAAAACACAAAATACTCATTAATAAACATTACAGCTATTTACCTGAGGTAAGTTTACTCCGAAGTAACTGCCGAAATGTACTCTCGCCGTCTCCTCCTCCTCCTCTCTGCTCGCGCTGGGTTCTGGACAACGGCCCCCGACGTTTTCGACACAGCGTGGTCACGTGTTGTGTGGGAATCACCAGTCATTACAGAAAAACGACACAAATGACTTCACAAACTGCCACATGACATGCTTTTCCCTTCCCCCCCATAACGTCATCTGGATAAAGACAAAACAGAGCCGCTCAATTAAATATGCAAACAAAATGCTTCTGTGGAAAGATCCAGATTAATCTGGAAATTACTGCAGGACTCCTGCTGGTCTTAAGTCACGTGGTTTATTATCGGTCGCGTTTACGGGTTTTTCTCTTTAACCGAATATATTCACCTGCTTTTACTTTGTCATTCTCAGATAGAAATTTATAAAAACAAACACAGTTTCAAGATTAACTGCTTTGTAAGTTTGGCTTGTGCTTCCTTTGGGCTTTTTAATTAAGTGAAAAGAGCAAGGTTTTCCGACAGCGATTCACTGATAAATACATTATGTTTAAATATGTCATTAATTTCAGTATGTGATGTAGTCTGAACCGTTAACATACAGTAGGACGAGTCCATGCTTTCATATTTATGTCAAATTCTGATCCTACAGTTTGAATGTTGGGGCAGAAATTGAGACTCATCAGACCAGGCAACATTTTTCCACTCTTCCACTCTAGCCTATGTGAACTGTAGCTTCAGTTTCTAAGGACCTTGGAAAGAAAAGCGACTGGACTTCTTAGGTTTCTTGAAGATGTTTCGCAGTCAGTTTTAGCAACAAAACTGTTGGAGGAGAAGAAATGTGTAAAAACAATGTTTACTTTGTTTTTTCTTTACATGGCTGTTCTTTTACAGAGACACAGAGTCTGAGTTCTTCCACCTGAAATTGTTCATAGACATTTAAGTGATTCAGTGTTAAACATTATAAAATTCTGTACAAGTAGAATTCTTGCTGGCATGTTCACAAATGAAAAATAATCACTTATTAGATATAATGAATTCACCAAACCATCTATTTGCATATTTTACATGTATCTGCAAGTATTCTGCACCCAAACCACTGGTTCAATGTTCCTAATGTAGTATTAAAACATTAAGCCTCTAGACCAGAGTCAACATGAGACCAGGGCTTATTTTAAACCGACAGACGCTCCTGAGACAAATGCTCAAACTTATTATTTAGCATATGCACTTTAATACAGAGCCTCTACAGACAGACAGGCTAATCCAGCCTTCTAAGAAAAGGTTTTCAAGTTTTTTTAAAAAAAAATACACACATTTACATATATTCATACATTGGTATTAATGCCTAGAATTCATATATATATATATATATATATATATATATATATATACAGTGAATAAATCCATGGGTAAAATCTAAAGGTAACATAAGAGGTGTTTGATCTGCCTGTCAGAATCGTTTCTAGTCCTAGTCTGAAGGAGATCAAAGCAAACTTTGTTGCGTGTTTAAACACATGTGGCACCGGACCCCTATGTAACTGCAGGTATGGCAGCAGTCACTGGTTGCAAGGGCGGCCCCGAAGAAGACTGTCCAGTCCAGTCTTGTTGATGGTGCCATAGGCCTGCGAATAGCTGCCTAGTTTGGCTCGTGGGTCGCCAGCTGCTGCCACGTTACAGTTAGTCTGAAACACTTTCTTGCTGAACCGCGGTGGTGGCCGGGCCTCATGCACCTGAGTGGTGGAGCGCTGGTTCTGCATGAGAAGAAAAAAAAATTAAACCTGGTCAGACACACGTGACAGTCACCAAGTTTCTTTTCTTGCCCCTGAAGCCACCAAGTTTCAAAATAATCACCATCTATTAAATCCTCAAAAATGTTTTAAAAGTCACTTAATTTTTTTTTAAAATTGCATCTGTTCTTTCATATAATATTTTACATGGATGTAGTGGACTGACCAGACGTGCTGATGTGATGTAAAGCCCAGAAGACAAGGATGTCTCATCTTTGCGTACTAACGGGTTATTCTGGGTGTGGTTTAGGGACGAGGAAAAGGAATGGTTATGGGCCACGGGGGCTGAGCGACCTCGCTGGAGAATCTGGTCCATCGACTAGCAGAAGTAGGGTGAGGAGACAGAGAAAAGTACAAATGGTAAGAACTACAAAAAGAAACAAGGCTTACATCACTAAAGGAAAAGAAAGCCGAAGTGGACTGAGGTCTGATGCTTACTACACCAGCGCTGGTGCCCTCTGTTGGTGATGCAACTGCATTACTGTAGCTGCTCTGTCCCACTGGTTTCCTGCTGGCTGCAGTGGATTGGTAGGAATGAGGAGGACCACCTGGACTCCGAACAAAGACATCTGAATGAAGAAAACAAGAGTTTGAGGAAGTATAAAGACAGCTGTTGTACTGTGCTCATTAAATACCTGACATTCTGATGACTTAATAATTATGCTTTTCAGGAATTTTCAAACCCCATCATTTTTTAAACAAAAAGACAGGTTTCATATTTTACACCAAAAAAATAAACTCTCATACTTGGGGCATGTGTGATGGGGTTATATGTACGTTTTCCTATGCCAGGGCCAGCTAGAGGGCTCGTCTTCTCTGCTGCAGGTGGGGTGCATGCATTCACCGCCTCGGTTTTGCCAACTCCTGTACATGGAGGCGCATGGGTCGTCTCGTCAGTTTTTTCAGGTTTTGGTTTTCTTTCATCATCACCATCTCTGATGCTGTTTGCAGCCACTTGGCTCTTCACTCCTTTATCACACTTCACACTGGGCTTCTCACTGCTGCTGACACAGCTTCCTTCCTTTGGCTGGATCAACCTCAACATCCCTTGGTTAGTTCTCCTCTCCAGTATCATCTGCAGGTTACAAAAAGATACAGACTCTAGCATTTTTAACTAGTTTGATTAACTTCCAGTTGTCCCATTTATATAGAAAATTCAGAGACCATGAATGTTCAAGCATGATCACACAGGTCTTGTTTTAAAGCTACCTTGTGTGTCCCACGAAGCACTGAAAAGCCACCTTTTGTTTTTAAACTGTGGAACAGTCTGGCTTTTGTTATCAAATGATGACTTCTTGAAACAGATAAGCACAGTGAAGCCAATTCAACGCATTCTTTATAATGACCAACAGAGACCAGAACATTGGAATAATTGTATAATTGCAGTAGATGTATGGAATTATACTGAAACTGAAGTAAAGCCAGATGTTTCAGAAGTTGCCTTGGAATCCTTCGGTTTTCAAAATGTCTTCAGCATTAAAGTAATGCAGTGAAAATGCAGTGAAAACAAATATAACCTGAACCTGACCATCACAGAGGTTGAGGCAGCACTCCTTTGAAAGTGTTTTTCTGTGACGCGTTCAAAACTGTCAAAAGTCAGTTTATTAAAGTGAGTAGATTCGAGCTTTGAGAGCAGAGTTACCCCTGAGAGCATGAACCTGCTGCATCGCTCACACACCAGAAACTCTCCTGTGTGTGAAAGCTTCTTGTGCTGTTGAATTTACATGTGAGTAAATTCATTTTGCAAGTGGCAATGAACACCTCCGCTTGCGAAAGTAAATTATTTCCTCCTGATTACATTTTTTTTTACTGGATGCAGCTTTTGACATAAATATAATTCCATAGTTGTGTCTTAAGGCCATGAACCATGAATAAGAGATCCAAATTCAATGTGCCACAAAGTTCTCTGTACATTTCATCAGCTGCATTTGTTTACATGCAGCAATGTTAATATGTATCATGCCTGCTTTATAAATAAATATAATACAACTCATGATCCGTCCCTCCCTGTCTGGTTTCAAAACACCAAGAGGGTCACACTGAAGGATTTCGCTTGGGACTAAATTCACTAATTGTGTGATGGCACGGTAACCATGTCCATCTTTTATATACAGTCTATGTCTTAATATTTCTAAAAGCAAGCTGAAAGCCCTAAATTCTTAATTTGGAACAACGTTACAGCACATTCTTATGCTGTGAGGGATTTCATTTGTTCTTGACTAATTTTTTGAAATGTATTTGTAAATTTTGAAACTGTATTGTTTTCTTACATTTGCTTCTTTCGGTCTTGCTATGTGAAGCAGGCAGAGTTGCATGTTTGTGTGAAGGGTCCTACAGCCTACAGAGCTTTTTCAGTAGTTTTTTGTAGTATACCTCAAAGTAATCTAATGTACTCAGTACTCAAACTCAGTTATAAGTTACACTGTACCTCATATAGTTTGTTGCGGTATTGAACCACAGATAGCTGGATGTCATCATCCACTGGCAGCACTACGTCGTAGTTCAGTGTTGGCTCTTTGGCTGGATTGTGAAATCTTCAGAAATGGATAGCACACTTATAAACATATGACAGCACACATGAACATATAATGACAGTAAAATCATAAAAACATTTACAGATTACAGATTTACCACAAGGGGAATAACACACACGTCTATTCAATCTGACCAACTGAGCAACAAGAAAACAGAATAAAATTTGACCACAGCTCCTAATCCAGGAGCCAGTCTGATCCTTAATACCTGGCTAAGTATGGGTGTTGGAGGGCTTGCTCTGCAGTTAGCCGCTTGTCTGGGTTGAAAACCAGGAAACCCTTCAACAGGTCGAGAGCATCGGGAGGCACAGAAGGCTGAAGAAGATCCTCCAAAGGCACCTGTGGTCTGGTGAAGGATGAACAGAACAAGACGAAGAATTAACAAGGGTTTATTATAGTGATGTCTTTCAGTTTCTGTGGCCTATTTCACCTGCTGTTGCTCAGTTTACTGTTCTGCTGCATCAGTGCTTCTGCTCCTTAAGTATTTAATCAGCCTTACTTCCACTTGTAAGCTCTAATTCTAGTTTTTATGCTGGAGTGGAGGAAATTTGTTAACCTAGCTCTGTGTTAAGAGTGACAAGGTCAGCTGAGGCCACGCATTAACTGTACACACTGTGTACTCACATAAAAATAAAGGGAAAAAAAACGCGGGGTTAGTATTTAAGATTACCAGATTCAAATAGACATTTGATGAATAATTTTATGATTTTCACAACATAAATTGCAAACATAAAATATTGTCTTACTTTAGTAACATTCTCTGTATGACAGAGGATCCATATTCTGACTTGATTGCGAGAATATCTGAAAATTAAGGCATATTTAATCAATCCAAAGTAAAAGTAAAATGTCAAGCAGTTAAATACATTTAATCTGGACTTTTGTGAAGCCACCTTCTGGGCTGGGGTGTGGAATGGCACTCATGATCTTCTCTATTTGGTTGATGGTGGATGTCCCAGGGAACAGGGCTTTTCCCAGCAGCATCTCTCCCAGGATACAGCCGAGGCTCCACATGTCCACGCCTTTAGTGTACCTTTGGAAAATACGCTGATTATTCAGAAGCACTGCCTAAATTTAACGTTTAGACTCATTTCTGTCAGTGTAAAACAAGCGATAGCAGCAGACGGTCAACACAGTCGGGTACCTTGTGGATCCCAGCAGGATCTCGGGAGCTCGATACCACCGTGTGGCCACGTACTCCGTCAGTGTAGGATTCCCACTGTCCTCTTGGATCTGGTTGAGCGATCTGGCCAAGCCGAAGTCACACAGCTTGACAACACAGTCAGAGTCCAAGAGCACATTGGACGGCTGTGGGAAACAGACAAGAAAAAACATTCTTACCAAAGAGAATTTTCTCAGGTTTCCAGTGCTTGCTTAAGAGATGAAAATGTGAATATGAATGTTCAGTGAGCAGAAAATGTGGGATGAAAAACTATTTTGTGATGCCAAGGACCATTTTGTGAGGTCAACTCAGCAGAGTTTACTGCACAAACCTGCATAGGATAAGGAAATGCCACAGTTTTACACAGGCCACAAAGAACAAATAATTAGATCATTAACATGTGACAAGAGCAAAAGTGCACTGTACATGCATGATACAGGCATTTATTTGGGATTTTTCTAATCCAAATAAAAGCATGCTTCACACATTCTCACATCTGTTCCATCTGCTGTACCTTTTGGTCCCGGTGGATAACAGTTCCTGAATGCAGGTATTTCGTGGCTTTGAGGAGCTGGTACATCACGTAACGTTTATGAATGTCTTTCAGTAGGGTGCCTTTCTTTATCACTGCATGCAGGTCAGTATCTGGTACAAAAGCAGAAACGGGAAAAAACCTGTTATGGGTGTTTAAGTAATGATCCAATTCTAAATAATCATTAGTTATAAAGATAACCATCTACGGTGTTGTTGAACATACAAATCATCTATGAAATCACACACGCTAATTTTAATGCAACAGCATGGCTGAAATCAAATGAAATGTAAGCAGTGGGAGTCTGCACTGTAATGCTGCAGTACTGTCAAGGATTAGACTGCATAGACAGGGAGGGCAGTCTGTGGACTCAGCAGTAAGACAGCGCAGCCGGCCAAGAGAAGCAGAAGCCCACACACACACACACACACACACACACACACACACACACACACACACACCTTTTCAGTGCCAGGTTAAGCTACTAAGAGCCCCCGGGGCCTTCCTCATGCTGCTGTGTTACAAGTTCAGATGATGAGCTGGGCTTTACACTCACCCATATATTCAAAGATGAGGTAAATGTCTTTATCGTTCTGTGCTCTGATGACATTTAGAAGCTTAACGATGTTGGGGTGGCCTCCAAACTCCTGCACACACACAAAAAAAAAGGTAAACATACTTACTTTCAAACACAAAACTCACACTCTGGCTACTGTTTGACCAGTAATAACTGGCAATGGTTTTGTGACAAGGTTGTGCAAACAGCAGGGGAAGGTCACATGAAGGTAGGTCAGCAGATAAGGAGGAAAACATTTATGTGATTTATAAAAACAACATGTGGAAAAACACATTCCCTGTTTACTTATTTTGATATTTCAAAAAGAATTCATAAGGATTCTTAAGAATATTATATATATGCAACAGTTTTGTGGAGTACTAACAGACTGAACATGTCACTGGTCGAGTTATAGAATATTATTAAATTCAACTAAAGATAATTTACATGTAGAGAGATCCAGTACAGTTGGTGAGACTGAGACTGACATTATCGTTGTTTCAGTCTTCATAAATGGAACTAAAAGACATGGCAGTGATTTGGAAAAGTGTTAAGATTATTTGACAGGAACATAATAAATACTTTGGTTACCTGGAGGAACATGATTTCTCTGAACGTTCGCTGTAAAAAGAAAAAAGAAGACACTGAGGTCATGATCAGGAAATATGCAGCTGTAAATCAGGTGCAAACAAGCCACCTGTCCTATGCAAACATTTACTAAACTTGTCTTTAAACAGATAAAGGAGGAAATTAATACCACGTAATACCCAGGATGAGATACAAGCAAAATCTAAGAAGTGGCATGATAATCGTGAAGCAAGTAGAGCTGCTTCTACTTTTGCTTTAACAATTTATTCAAATGATCGCTTTTCAGTCAAAATGAAGTGGACATTTGAAAGACTGCAAGCAGGAAATTCTTAATTTCAAGTACTTAAACAGAAAATTATGGAAAAATAAGAAGCCGCTTTTAGGCCCAAGGGGTCGTGCTGACAGAGTTCTTTCATTTGTTACAGCAGCATTTTTTTTATTGTATCCTGAAAACGAGATTATTGAAATTCCACTTCTTTTTCTTATATTAACATATCTCAGGGATTAAATGTGTAGCTACACTTCTTACACGCACAAAAAGGGGAGTCTCACTGTTTAGGCCACTCGGGATCAAAGTGAGCTGTATCTGGCCCATGGTGTAAAATGAACTTGACATCACTGCTTTAGAACAACAGCATTGTTCCACTTACTGCAGATCACATGGTACACACCTGGGCATCTGTCCTGTTTCTGAAGGCATCAAAGATCTTTTTCACAGCCACAATCTCGCCAGTCTGTCTGTCAACTGCTTTCCAGACAATGCCGTAGGCCTGAGGCAAACACAAAACGCAAGTAACACGTCACCGGGATGCTTCTTGTACCTACAGGATTGGGCTTATATCCTGTGCAAGATTTTAACTATAAAAATCAAAATATGAGAATACTGGCATCTGAGTTCAGTTAGGACCACTGTAAGTCAAAATGATAACTTATTCCTGCACATTTAAGTAACTATAAATTATTCCCATCTGCACTGTGGACTTGCTCTCCCCACAGCTCCATGTGCATACATGGAAAAAAGACGGAAAGAGCATCAGCAAGAACCCAGCAAGAAAGAAGGATTCCGAGTGGATGTGGTTTGCAAAGCAGTTTGCAGATGTGCAGCTATAGTGGGCAGGGTAATACAGCTTTAATAGTACTGAGTCTTACCAGTAGGATACAGCGAACTAACGCTGCCTGACATCATACATTCAAGTAGCTCTTCTACCAGCAGCTAATCCTATATTCATTAATAATTTTGATTTTTGCATGTATTTAAAACCAGCTAATATGCTATTTATGTAGAGTCACAAGCTGTGTATTATTCCTGCTGGACTAATCTTCACTCCATCAGGAATACAAATCCACTATATGAACCATGTATATGAATAAAACATGGATGACATGAGCTCTTTGACTTCAGTGATAGCAGGGTGTGAGCAGCGTAGTGAAGCCAAGCATAACAGAGGCAGCAGTGAGGCAGGAGATTATAATACACTCTACTGTAGTGATACGTGGAGGAAAGAGCACTGGGGACGTGTTTTCTTTTTCTTCTTCTTCTTCTTCTTCTTCTTCCTCTTCTTCTTTTTAAATCAAACAGCTGCAGAAAAACAGACCTATATAATACACTGGTATTTGAAGCTATATTTAAAATAAAATAAAATACATCCACATTATGATTTTTTGAATGCATCTGAAGTCATCTGATCAGAGCTGTTCAGCATCACAGTGCAGGTGTAGGATGCTGCCTAGGTGCAACAGGTTGAACAGCTGTGGGTAACATGAGTCACAGCCACCCTCAGCATGTCCAGCCAGTTATGTGGTTTCTACGTGGCAGCTATCAGCTGGCTATTTAGAAGCAGAGCAACAACTTGATAATCTCCAGGGGCAAACGGTGGAAAGAAACCGGGCTGTTTTTAGAACTGTGGAAACTACTGGAGACAAAGAAAAACAAAAACAAAAGGGATCTGGACTCTAAAGAGAACAAGTGTCCTCACACACCAGCTGATCTGCAAAGAAAGAGTTTATTTTCTTGCTGCCAAAGTAAATAAACCTCTTGTTTAAAACACTGGTATCCACTGAGAACTGTAAGTCTGGAGAATTTCAGGAATTTAAAGGCTTAAGTGCAGAGGAAACTTTAACTGAATTACTGCACATGAAGGCAGAAGAGTTAGAGACTGCAAAAGAAAAAGAAGACTGCAGTGAAACTGTTTTTTTTTTCCCGGTTTGCTCAAACAGCAACTTGGAGTTTCGTTAGTAACTGTACAGCCTGAGCAAACAAGTTCATTTCCACTAAATTAAAAAGAGAGAAAAAGTTGCTCACCCCTTTTCCAAGTCTCTTCTTGATGTCATACTTCAGAGAAATGTGCTCTTCCACATCGGAGATGTTTGCTGATTCATATTTTTTGCTCATTTTTTCCATTCACTTCGTGCTCGTGCTCATTCAGTAATCATCACCACGCTCTTTGATCACTCCTGGAAGAGATCAGGAGACTCTGAAAGCTGGCAGCCTGGTGGCGATGGCCGAACGAATCAGGAGTGCATCGTGCAATATTTTCATAACAATCAATAAGAAAGAATCTTACGTTAACAGGCGGATCTCTCTGCAGTGCAGGATCTTGGATCTCACCTGGCAACCCTCATGCGACCATATGAGTCATACTCCGCGTCACTTATCAGTCGAGAGGCGGAACAGTTTTTACCTCCATTTAGCGCCTGAAAATTACACCTGATTCAGCCTGTGCTGTGCAGTATCTCTTGTTATTTATCAAGGTGAGCTCCCACTGCTCTCTGCCTCTACTCTCAAAGGTCCTGCGGGAAACACACGGGCCAGTTTTGTCTTTATTTGTTGTCCTGACAACGAATACGCTACTGCTCGCAGGTCTTAAAGGGACCGCCGCACATGCGCCGCCTGCATCGCTGCTGTCAATGTGCTGTGAGATAATCAAATTGTGCAATCGATTACCAATTACCAAAACCAATACGATACTTTTAACGGCAGCTTATGTAGGGGAGAACAGGGCCTCACAATTTATGAGATGACTGAGTCATTTATTGCCATTGAGTTCCCCGACCAGGCCGATATGGTGAAAGAGCTGAACCACCAGACACTGTAAAAGCATGGTTCTCACTTTGCAACATGATTAGTTAACACAACAAAGCACACCTTTAGGCTTTTCATGTATTTTGACCGTAAATGTGTCTTTCTCGAAGGCACTTTGGGTCCACTTCTGTTTTTTAAATGTGCAGGTGACCCTGAATCCACCCTCATTATGATGGAATCAGGCATCACCACCGTGTTTATATACCACTCTCCATTGAATTCTGAGTTATTATTCATCTCTGGCTCTGCATGTCTTTGTCTGTCTCCCGCCCCTCACCCCCAACCCGTGACGGTAGATCGTTGCCCTTCCCTTAGCCTGGTTCTGCCACAGGGTTCTTGATGAAAGGGAGTTTTTCCTTCCTATTGTTGCTAAAGAACTTGCTCATCGGGGGTCGTATATTATTGGAGCTTTATATTATTGAAAGGTCTTTATCTTACGATATTAAGCACCTTGAAGCAACCGTCGTTGTGATTTGGTGCTATATAAATAAAATTTAATTGAAAAAAAAAAAACCATCATCAGAACCCGGCACAGAATATAACAGACTAAATGAGAGACAGGATGTGGGGAGGAGTTTGCAGATGTGCATCTACAGTGGCAGGCTAAAATAGCAACTTAAATAACACTGCCTATATTATTCTCACCTGTTGGATACAGAGAAGCTGATCTGCAGTTGAGCCTGACTTCATGGCCTGTCTGAACTACACTGCCTGGCTGCCTACCCCTCCCTGAGTCTTATTCTGTCAGAGGTTTCTTCATGTTAAAAGGGAGTTTTTCCTTCCTACTGTCACCAAGTTTCCTCATTTAGATCTGAAATGACTAGCGGTAGCTGTAGGAATCACTCATTTCTATGCGGCCACCCTTTGTAGTCACCTGGAGCTCCTAAACAGCTGATAATCCTGGAACATAAATTGGACAAAGATTCTCACATCATGGAGGTGGAGCAGGAGTTCCAGGCTTTTCTGTCTGACCACGATACCACTGTGGTCCTCACAAACAAGGCCAGACTTCAAAAAGAGACGGGCAGCTCCAGCTCTCCACAGTTAGGTAGAGTGCATTAGACTCTACTGCCACCTGTGGTCTTTACCAAGTGGCGTTTCATTTTGCTTCTGAGCAAACTGATGTTGACTTGTCTGAATTTTCTATTTTCTTATTTATTTATTTTTTGTTTAGATTAAACGTCTTGGAAATTTTTTCATGATCAAAACAAACTTAGACCACATTAGTTTTGATATTTTTGCACAATAGAGTTATATTCCTGCACAAATTGGACTCAAGCATTTAAGGTATTCATGAAAAACGAAATGAAGAAATTAAATAAATTAAATTAAATGTATGTATAGTAATTGATTTTTTTTAATCAAAGAGACATCCAATAATAATTTAAAATGTTTTAAATGTCTTTGATTCATGTTGACATTATTTGCATGCATATGTTACCTCTTCTACAAATGGCTATTGTACCACAATTGACCAAGCCTATCCGTTATATCAGCAGACAAAATAGTTAAACTGAAAGATGCTTTCCCCCCCTCGCTTTTCAGGAGGATATCAAATTACCTGTCCAATATTATATAACCCTCATTAAGCCCATACTTAGGCAACTGCGTTGATGAATTTTGTGGTTTTTGTTCAGAACTGGAAAAAAACAGAAAGTTGCATGTTACCTTCTCCCCAAGAAAGAAGAACAGTTATTTTAATCTTGCTTATTAAAAGCGTATCTTATTTGTTGATATTTGTCACTGTCCGTTTGTCTTATATTCATTTTATTTTCATGTTGTTGTTGTTTTAGGAAACGAAGGTCACACGCACTGAAACTTGGTATCTGAGTAAAAATTAATGGTAAGCGGAACAGTGTGTTCTGTTTTATGTGTCAGGGTCATGTTTTATATAATTATTTTTGGCACACTGACTCCTGGCTGAATTATTTAGCAAGCTGCTCTGTTTGTGGTAATCTGGTAACATGCACGTCTAGTGATTTCTGGCACTATTATACTTTTATAGTCGACTCTACTCCCAAACACAAGTCCGACAACAAATTTGTCATAAGAGTTCATTTAAGGACGATGCAAGCACAAATTTGATCAGAAATTAACGAATTTGATCATTGTACGTAGACTTTGCAGTATCACCTCTTTGACCAGGTCAGATTTATTGTAGCAACGGCCCCTAGCAACGCGCGGGACCCATGGAGACTGCAGTGTCTGAGTGAAGGAATGCAAATCTACAACAGTCGATAACACATAGACAACAACAAGAAATCCACAGCTGGTGGTTTATGAATTTCAAGGATTGACTTCACATCGTTGCTTTAAGGTGAAAATGGGATGCATGAACTCCGCGGTCCAAACGCTGACAGTGAATGGAGACGAGGTAGGCTGGGTGTCCCACCACCCACTAGTAAAACTGGGGACAGGACGCTAGAGCTGGTGTTTGTTTGTGACAGTTTTTAAAGAAAATTCATAGAAAGTTGTAAGGGAAGTGAAATTTTCCTTATAGACCTATTGAACATAGATATTTATTATTAAGTCCTCTCTCTAGCAGGAAAAAAAAAACATTTTGTTCCTTTTATTTGAAAAACAGCAAGCTGAAAGACTGGTATAGCCCAACTCTCTCACATAAACTATAAAGTTAAGGCAACAAGGGCAGGTGCCTTCACAATGCTTCTTCTTCTGTGGTACGAACCTGAGTAATGATGGTTAAGTCCTATCAGACCAGCTTCAGATGTGTCAAGGCAAAAAAAAAAGAAGTTTGGCAATATCAGTGTTAATATATCGTACTTTTTATAAAGACTAAAAGTTTAGACTTGCTTATTATAATCCGATTATAATAAAGAAAAGAAGAGACAAATGAAAAGACACATTTTTGGTCATGTCAATTGCAACAGATTTTATAACAGTGGTTTCCCCTCTAAATCTCATGAATGAATTTATATTTCACACGAACCTCATAGTTTATACCATAGTTGAAAAGCATTCCTTAAAAATATGGGGCTCAAAGAAATAAACTTTTTTATGTAGGTTTATTTCACACTGGACTTGTGAACTTGCGCAGTAAACTGTAGTTGTGTTTTATGCTGTTAGTTTAATCAGTACCAGTGTACACTATAAGAAAATAAAAGGTGAATATGTATTTCGGTGTACTTTTTTTTTTTGTAAAATGTAGTTGATTGAGACTGTGAAGTAAACCTATATGACAAATTGATAATACATTAACACAGATGTTACCACGACAAATTCATGTCTGTGGTACCACAGGAATGATGTCAGGATTTAATAATGTCCCCTTTCTGCATTTATTTTCTGTGTCTGTGCTGTCAGGATGACACAGGAAGTAAGGTCAGTGGTCGTGGAGACTCAGCTGTGTCAAAGGGCACAGCAGACAGCGGGGTGGTGATGGAGAACAGAGAAATACCTGGTGACATACCTGGAGCAGTGCCCCGAACACTCCCTCTTCTAACATCAGAGAGCATCAGAGAAAGTGAGTGGACAGAATTACACAGGACAGTGAGTGTGTAGTCTGACTCATCAGGCTGTAGAGAAACAGCTATTTATTACTTTTCCAACTAACACTAAAGGCCATATTCTTGATCTTATCTAGTGTTCTGGTGTTACTCCTCAGAACTATATAGCATCTGACCTTCCCATACCTGAACTGGTATCTTACTGCAGTAATAGATTCCACAGTGTTATGGATATTTTTGTTCCTTTGACTGTCTCCTTTATCCACTCTGCTCCCTGGTTCACCTCAGAATTGCCTAAGCTTGAAAATACACGTTGTCGTCTGGAACGCTTTCATACAAAGACTGGTCTTATTGTTCATAAAACTATGTATCAGGAACAAATGGACCACTTTAAGGGTGCCATGTCTACAGCTAATATTTATGGAATATATGTATGGAACATTAATCAAGTCTGGTGAATGGAATATTAGGATTTCCATGGCCTTTTTTTCAATACCAAGATGAGTAATGTCCATCAGCAGCTGGGTCTAGATAATTCCACATGTTGCACACTATGATCTGCCTTCCTCTTTCCCAGTTTCAGTCTCTCAACTGTTGAGAAAATATCTGGATTTGCTGATAAATCTTAACCTTCTACCTGTTGCCTTGACCCACTTTCCACTCAGGCAGTTATATCCTGTTTATTTTGTTCCTCTCTCACTCATTGGATAACTGACATTATCAATTTCTCCCTAATCTCTGCCTTTTTCCTTTACCTCTAGCTGTGATAATTCCAACTCTTAAGAAATCGAGTGTAGACCCATCCAATCTAAATCGTTTTTGTCCAGTTGCTAATTCACCTTTTCGTTCAAAAATTCTGGAAAACAACGGTTGCTGTTTAGATATACTGTCACCTTACTAACAATCATCTCTATGAGCATATTGAATCTGTTTTTTTTTCACTGAGTCCACAGATCTCAAACTCAAAGGGAGTGAGTTCCAGAGTCTGGGAGCCACTGATACAAAAACTCTGTCACCTTTTGTTTTTAACCTTGTATGCGGGACAGCCAGCAACCCCTGGTCACAAGACCTCAGGGACCTGCTGGTTCTTTAAGCCCTTTAAGTCTCTCTATCTCTCCATCTCTCACCTCCAGGTCTCTCTGATCTTTTGCACATCACCACTCCATCCTGTTCTCTGAGATCCTCATCCTCTGTTATTCTCATTATACCTTCTGCACTCCTGACGACCATGGGCGTTAGAGCTGGCAACCGAGTGGCTCCTCATCTTTGGAACTCGCTCCCAAATCACATTCGGAACACTGATTCTCTCCCTCTCTCTATAACCACTGTTAAAACACATCTGTTTAAGCTTGCCTATTCCGTTTTATTTTAATTCTGTGATGTATTGACTTTTTTTTCCGATGATGTCTTCAACTGTTATTTTATCCATACTGTGATTTTGTTATTTATTTGCTTGTAAGATGTCCTTGATGTATAATATGTGTTTGTTTGTTTGGTTTGTTTTTCCAGACGTACTTCTGTGGGATAATGAAATAACTGAACGCCAGAAGTCCCACAAGATCCTGGAGGAACTGCTGAATCAGGGCATCATCCCAAAGGAACAGCACAGAGAAAAGAGCAGCAGGGTTGGAGAAGCTTACAGCATCATGGTGAGTACCTGGTGTGCACAGCATGGTACGACCTTACAGGCCAGTTATCTGACAGCTTTACTGCAAATGGAGCTTTACTTTTAGTAGAAAGAGAAAGCACAGTGATATAAACAGGGTACATATTCTAAAAGATGCATTTTTTTCTCAACACATCTGACAAAGGGAAATAAAAACAACACTTTTTCCATAGCCTGACTGCTACCGTCCCTGAATCTGTGGCATCCACAATAATGCTGCAGTTCAACAAACTTTTACTAAAGAAAAAGAAAATAAGGAAGAACACCATGAACCAAGCACAAAATGGGCTGCCTGATTCCATCTTTGCCCCTAAACTGATACTCATAAGCTAAACTATCCATCCATTCCATTCTGCATATTAAATTCAGGGTCACGAGTGTGGGGGGTTGGGGGCTGGAGCTTATCCCGTCTGCCATAGGGCGTGAGACGTGGTACAGACAGGTTGCCTGTCTAAAAAGATGCATGAAGTGTTTTCTGTCATTCCTGTTTTACTTCTGTTGCGTCCTGTGTTTCTAATTAAAATAAAGTGTTAGTATTTGATGGAAGAATTTATATTTGTTTGTAAAATGAGCTGCTGTGAAGAAAACAAGTGTTTAAATGTAAAATTTAGGACTTGTTTTAAAGTTAGGGATAAAGTTATAGTTGGAGAAGTAGTAGTAATGGTTTTATGTCTAAACAACTTTGTGTGTTTGTATGCATCAGCTGGACGACAATGAAGGTGCCCGGCGCAGGCCTCCTGCCAGACTGGAGTCTCTGAAGGTGAAGAAAGCTAAGAAGCTACACACCAGAGAAGAGTTGGAAGAGAAGATCCGGCTGGCTGAAGAGAGACGCAAGGTGCCGTGTCTGCGTGACCATTTTCCCCAGCACCTCAGCTCTGTCATGTCTTTTGGTTTGGTTTGTTTTGTTTTGTTTTTTACCAGAGTTTTCTAAAAAGAAACAAATTATCTTGCACTCTCCACTCTTTTTCAGTTAAAAGAAGATAAGCTCAAGATGCGTTTAAGGAGCAAGTCTGCACGTGTCCGTGTCCGTGTCCCCGCCATCATCTCCAGCACCGAGAAAGACAAAGACACGTCCATCACCCCTGTGAAGACGCTAGCGGCACCACATCCCAGCCAGGTGATGCGTGAGGCTGCAGAGGGAGGAGAGTGGGTGAGAGAGGATGGAGATGGCAAAAGGGAGTGCGAGGAAGAGGCGAAGAAGGCAGGGAAGAGAGAAAAGAGAGAGGAGGGAGGAGAGAGTAGAGAAAAGGAAGAAGAAGAAGAGATGACCCAGGTGCAAGAGTTCACAGCCTCAGGGGAGCTGGAGTGTGATTCTAGCTTCCAACATGCAGACGACAAAGAAGAAGTATTTTAAACTATTGCACAAATCAGCCATCAATCAGCACAAGGGGGTACGGGAAGAGGAACTAAGCCAAAAATACATTCATTTTGCACAGTTGAGAGTTGTTTAAACTTGTAAAATAAATGTATTAGCAATGTGTATATATATAATTGAACTTAATGTTGAAGCTGTGAAGGTTTGCAGAAGAAAAACATGAAAGCACATTGGAACATGAGGGTTTTCCATTAAATTCAACGCATTTTACCTCACTGAACACTTTAATAAAGATTAATTGATGCACTTCATACCAAAAGACCAAATCGATTTTTGTGAGTGCTTTTGGTTGTTTGGTGTTTGTTTGTTTTTTTCACTATAACTGAGAGAAATTGCTGTGTTATCCTCTCACGTTGCTGTGAAGGTTGTACTCTGTGCAGCTGTTCTGTTGGACATAAGGTGGCGCTGTTTCAGTGGGTTAAATGTGTGTTGCAGCTTGTCTTATAGAAGAGTTAGCGTGCCTCTTCTATAAGACAAGCCATGAGTGCTTTTGGCAACATGTGGGGAAGGGCTTGGTGTAAAAAGATGTGTTTAAGGCAAAGTAGGAAATCCCCATTTTCTCGTTTTTTATGGTTCAGAGAGTGTGTGAAAAACAAGTGTGTGATCAGTCATTTATTACAATCCATAAAATGTAAAAGCTTTAGAGGTTAGCCACAAAAAACCCAGAACATCAAGACATATTTTTGAATGAGAGGTTAGGGCTGAAACCCAAGTGTGACTGCTGTGGCCATTCAGCTGTTTCCTTGACCTTTGACCTTCAACTTTCCTTTGCCTGACTGGCAAATGATTGAAAGATGTTTTAAGTTTTAATTTCTCTAAAAACAGCCAATATGGAAACAGCATTTACAAAGTGGACTTAATGTTTGCAGCGGTTCAAGGTTCCTGGTGATAAAGAATAAATGAAGCTTTCATTGGGGGGCGGCATATTGTTAGAGGATTCAGACTAGTCAGCATGCTGCAGAGACAATAAGAGCATGCAACCTAACCGGATCCCCATTGTTGAGCTTGAGAAACCTGATATCAATCCCCCTTTATTCTGACTTTTAAGGGCGTGTGGCTGCATTAATAAAACAGCAAGTGAACGGAGACACGGCAGAAAGGCGCTTTATCAGGTTGCATTTCATTGTGATGTGACGTCCTGCAGGCGGAGGTGACAGCAACACTGGCTCTTGTCATTCTTTTAGCTGGAAGAAGACAGATTTTGGTTGGAGGTGAATAAAAATGCGATTAGTAATCTTTACTGATCTGTGTTTCATAAAGTTTAGACTGGTCATCAGTGGCTTCCCACACAGGAATGAACAGCACTTGGTAATGCTCCCACCGTAAATGTATCTGCTCACTGTAGGATAGATGTACGTATGTAGGCCAGCTCGCAGAAGTGAGGCACCATGAATGATTAACAGCAGAGTTCACTCTCACATTACCGGAGTTAAATTAGCTCTTCTGGGCTGTTCAGGAGGATATTGAGAGATGCATCAGTATGTCCTCATCGGACACTGACACCTCTGTTTCAAACTTTTTACACTGGACTAATGACCTTTCTACTCAAGAAGCAACACAATTAAGACTCTCTAAAGACATACACCTCACGTATTGTGCATGACTTCTTTCTTTACTTATTTATTCAACAGGGACAGGCATGCCATTAAACAGCAATACTGATTATACCAAACTACTAATTCACATCTGTAGTCCCAGCCATTCAAGCTGGACTGTGAATCTTCTCAAAGGTGTTGATCTGTTGTTTATAAAAGGGCTGAACTCTTTTTCCCCCATTCTATTTGTGAATAAATAAATGAAGTTTATTCTATAAATGTAAAATATCTAAAACTTTATTTGCAATAAACTGTCAAAACGTAAAGAATGCCAGTAGAAAGTGAGTACGGTTTACTTGAGTTTAAAGTTAGTGCTATTTGTTCATTGTGAGTCCAAAGTACTTAAAATAACTTTATTTTTCTGAGAGATCACTACTTAATTAATCAGTTCAGCTCACATATTAGTTGACATTAGTTCAACTGAGAACTAAAACACTGTGGAGGGTGAAAAAACCCCTCAAACATCCAAATTATTTTTCACTTGAGCTGTTCCTGAGTCACAGGTACTTTTTGTGCCAAACGTATCATCAGTAGAATCGGGTTTTGTTGGGCCCTGATGGTTCATTAAACGCGGATCTTTGTGGTGAAGGAGCTCCAATGTTTCACACTGAGCCGCACTTCCCAGCTGTTTGTGCACGCTGGTGGGAGGAACTAAAAAGTGGGTGGAGTTAGAGGCAACGCATTTAGGAATGGGTCCCAAACCTATTTAGTTAGACGGCAGAGTTACCAAGAAGAGCTGGAAACACCTGCTGGTATCTTTGGGACAATCCGCTCCATATTTCTACCCTCTTACTGTCGAACTTAAATCTACCTCCAGGCTTCTTTTGTCTTCTTTTCTCCTCTGAAAAACTTTAGAGCCAACTGATCTCTCACTTTCTCTCTCTCTTTCTCTATCTCTCTAGTCATCCAAAGTATTATCGATAAGGAGACATTGCACTACTACTATTATTTTTTTATAGTTTCTATTTATTGAATTTTTTTTTTGCACTAACGATGCACACCACGCAAAAGGACACGACCTATACGAAGATCTTTGTTGGGGGTCTTCCCTACCACACCACGGATTCCAGTCTCAGGAAATATTTTGAAGTTTTTGGTGAGATTGAAGAAGCAGTGGTCATTACCGACAGACAGACCGGCAAGTCTAGAGGTTATGGATTTGTAAGTATCACTCAGTAACACCACAGCTTTCCACGGGAGTTTATTTGCGTCTATTCGCGCAAGTTCCAGAAATTCGTGTCACCACGTTTCTTCTGTTAAGGCTCGCTTCTGTTGCTGTCTTGCACAACACCATGACTAGCATTGATATATCTGTGGGTCACGGGTTGTTTATGTTTTGATAAGCAGCTCCTGCTTAAATTTGTCACTGGCTTCTGTTGCAATCTCGCACCCACCAACTTGTTGCGCGCTGGTATGCGCCCTGACACGCATTTTTTAAAGGAGCTGTTCACACGGTGGCAGCTGCGGTGGGCTGAAAGAAAACTCTCGATTATGTCTTGATATTGTAGAGCAGGTTTTTTGAAACGGTCACAGTTTCTTCCTCTTAGGGTAGTTTACACAGTCTTGCTAAGACTTGCCATCAAACCGGAGAACCAAAGTGTTTAATGTTTTTGGTTTGTTTTTTTTTGTTTTTTTTTGGGGGGGGGGGGGGGGGGGGGGGTTGGAGACGAGCAACCATCTACTCACGGTTATTCAATAATAAATCTTTTTATTTGTACATATACATATAGTTTGACTAAGCTAACCTTCATATACATGTAAGAAAATTATCCAAAAAGAGAAATATGGAAGCCAAGCCTGAGCCTTTATTTAAGTAACCTAATTTTTTTCTTATCTACCCTTGATTTAATGAAATATTTACGTTTGTGTGCTGGGATCAACGTTTAACTTCACGTTTGCTTAGATCCTGTCTTTACTGCTCTTTCTAAATCATATTTATTTTATTATTTACCTTTACTTTATTGTCTCCCAAATAATGCTTATGGTCAAGCTCACATGAATCCCTCTGATTAGAATTAAAGGCTGTAAAAGGAGAACTGAGGGCTTTGGTTTGGTTGTGGTGGTCAGCCTGGCTACCGTTCACTGCTGATAAGTTTCATCACATCCACATGAGGGTGATAAATGTGTGTGTGCTGTCAAATACCTGCCACTGTCAGTGATGGCCACACAGGCGCACACAGAAGGAGGCCACACACACACACACACACACACACACACACACTTATACTTCTTTGAAACATGTGGTTTCCCTCTTTCTTACAAGCTCCAATCATTATTGAACCCTCAACTGCCTTTAAAAACGTCCTTCAGCTCTTCGTTTATCCTCCTCTCAGGTGACGATGGCAGACCGTGCAGCCGCAGATCGGGCCTGCAAGGACCCCAACCCGATCATCGATGGCAGGAAGGCCAACGTCAACCTGGCATACCTGGGTGCCAAGCCTCGGGTGATGCAGCCAGGTAAGACCAGCCAGTAGGATGTTTGTTTGTACCTCAGGGTTTGAATCTTAAATATAATTTCAAGTTGTTGCTAGAAGTCAGTTTTTGTCTGTATTTGAAGTTATTTTGTCTTGCAGGTTTTACCTTCGGTGTTCCCCAGATTCACCCAGCATTCATCCAAAGGCCTTATGGGTAAGGACTAACGAGTCGACATGTATTCATTTCCTTGAATAAATGATGACTAATCATCAGAGTTGGAATGTAAGCTATAAATACACCTTTTCTTCCCCAATGATTGTCCACCCAAAAAAAAAACCTCCAGTCAAAACTGCTTTTCCTAAGTTCGACTGTTTGCAGAAATACGTGTGAGTGTAAATACATTCTTGTGTGAGTGTGCTGAGTGGACAGTGATGGAAACTTTACAGCCTCACTCAATGTTATCTATCTTTCTCTGGTTCGACAGGCTCGCTCTCGGTTAAGCTAACTGTGCTGGTTTGTGGAATAGTTCTGATCAGAGAAAAGGAATTACCTGTAGACTCAAACGCACACAAACAAGCTCTCAAAATGGTGATTACAGATGCATGTACGTGGGTTTCGTTTGGACTTCTTTTTCATTTTATTTAAATAGAACTTAGCTTTGTGTGCCGTCATGAAGTGGTGTTGTTAGCTAAACCGTGTGCTTTCTTTACTTTAGTGATAAAAAAAAAAAGAAAAAGAAAAGAAAAAAAAAACTGGACTGATTGTTGTTTTTGTGGGGTGTTCTTTTTCCTTTTTGTGGAAGCGTGTCTACTTTGCAGAGGAGAAGATTTTTTTAAAATTATTATTATTATCATTGCTTTTAGCTTGTGGTTGATCTGTTTTGTTTAACAGGATCTGCTGTTACATGTTTCTTTCTCCTCCTTCTGGCTGTCTTGTTTGAGTGAGTGGTGACGTTTCTGTGTGGAGTTTCTTTCTTTCACCCTTCCCCCCCCCACCCCACACTTTCCCCTCAAAATAACAAAGCCTATCACTGCTTGCGTGTGCTCAGTGCATCTTCCTGCTGTTTCTTACATTAACACAACACGGCAGAGACCAACTCACTGTGAAATTACCTCTTGTGGTCTCTCAGCCTCCTTTTCTTCGCACTATTGGGAGATGCGAATGTCTTATGAATGAACCGAAAGCATCCCAGTTAAAATGTGAGCTTATATGTGTCTGACTACACCTGAACATACGGGGGTTATGGGGTCTCACTGTGCATCTGCACACGTCCACATGCACCCAGCTCAAGTCAGTCAGCACCAAAGTCTCCACTGTGACACAAACAAATGTCTGGATGTCTCTCTCTCTCTATCTCTTATTCTCTCAGAGCGAGCTTTCGTCACATGGGCTCGTGGTGTTAAGGAAAACAAGCGCACCCATTGTGCCACACAAAGCCCTGAATGCTGACAATGCAGTCGCATGAAGCTGAGCTGTGTGTGTGTCTGTGTTAGGGGGTCCAGTGAGGGTGCACGAGCTGTCGTTGTGTGTCATGTAAGAGCAGGGAAGAGTCCATTTAAACAGGGTCATGTGAGTGTGTTAGGGGCCGGCCTAACATATAGCCTTTAACTCTTTATCCCCATTAAGTCGACTTTTGACGTCTCCTCTGTACACTTAATGACAGGTTTTTGCACATCAGTATATTTCAATAAAGGCATGGTTTGACAACCATTAGAGTAGGTTCTGAGTTTTTCCAAGGGTAGCCATCATGAGCTGAGGCAGAGAACATCTAAAGCAAACCCAGTCACTTTGTTCTATAAGCAGACCTGAAATATGACAGAAACCACTCAGTTCAAAAAACTAGGACCTGGCGTCCAAATATGTGGACATCACATTTTCGGTTATTTAGACCAAAATACTAAATTTTGCTCTACAAGGGCCTGATGTCCACTTACACGGACATTATGCTGCTACTGTTCTATCAAATTTTTAAACAAATATCCTCATATGTGGCTCCTATTTTTCTTAAAAACAAAAATAAGGTAAAAAAAAATAAAATCTGGCAATTCTTTGTTTTTACATTCATCAGGCCCCAATCAGCCCAAATATCAAAGAGAAATTAAAAATGCACGCCGTGGAAGAGTTCGGGTCTTAGGACGTTAATGTGAATTTGTACAAGTTATGAATCATACATGACTCATATCTGAACAAATGTAAGCACACTGTTAATCTATGAAAGCAAATTACGGACAGAAGTCTTTTTCCATGTACATTAGAATTAAGTCCAGATTTTAGTGAAGAAAATTTACTTAATTAAATGGTATTTTCCCCACAGTGGCTTTCCAAATCCAAAAAGGATGTCAATGTGGCTGTCCTCTGATAGTCCTGTGAGCAGATAGGCTTGCATAACCTTTGCGGCAGTGTTGTCTTTTTTCCTTTTTTTCACATACCTGGTGAGGTTGGGAGGTGAATTCCAAATGGGAATTTAGCATGACCCACTCCAGGGACAGCGGCTGGTGGGGAGAATTCACGAACACGTGTCAGGCTCCAACCCTGTCACTTCACCTTCAGTTTGAACATGGTGCAGAGAAAGTTAAGAGCTAGCCAATCAAATCATCTTTACAGTCGACCCCCACCTGCGGTTTTTCTGGATTTTCTGTGGAACTAACTGATTTTATTTTCACGACAAAATACATTTTTTATGATTAAAAAAGAAGGTGTGTTTCTCAACATGGGGAAATGGCATCAGCAGACACGGGCGCGGCGACAAAATATCCCAAGACCTTCAAATGTTTTAGGATGATAGTTTAAGGTATATATGGTGTTTGAACTATTTAAATAGGCAGTTATAAGCATTTTTAGAGAGGTCTCAAGTATTTGGTATTTGCAGCTGGTTGTGGCCCTTAACCCCAGCGAGGTCAGCTGTATTAAAATGATCCACCAAAGCATTAACTGAGAGAACAACTTGGTTGCCTGTGCAGTTCAGTATTACATAAAAGAAGTTGCTATCAAAAATCAGCCTGGTGTATATATACAAAGAAGCTAGTGTGGCTAATGCTAATCGCTAACTGATGCTTGGCCAGATTTCCTTGTAATGATTAGCTATTATTGCTATGGCGATCGCACCAGCAAAGATATCGCCCCAGCTGAGGAAATGTATCTGTGTGAATAGGGTTGTCATGGTATTAAAATTTCAAACTTGGGAAGATTTTGACCACATCCTGCAACAGCAGAAGTAATGGCTCAAAAACTGTTTAATGCTTAAGTGTTGTTGAAAATGAAGATTCGGTGACCTCTTTAAAACGTGCTGTTCAGTGTTATGAATGTTAACTACTTCAGCTGTTAGTAACGGTAGGAGCTAGTTCAGTGCCTGCCTGGAGACCACTGTTGTTGTGATTTGTTGTGACTATATAAATAAAACTGGATTGAATACAAGCATCACAAAGCGAGCTCAGGGGAGGCAGAAACCTGCTGTGGAGCAGAAGACCTCGTAAACAGATTAGAAGAAAAACTGCAACGAGTAAACAATTAAACCTCATGACTTTCTGGCTGCATTCTTCCTACACATGCCCCACTTTGCGTTCCTTCTGTCCTTGTCCCCACAAATATGTGGAGACGTACACTTCTACTCTATCCACAAGGGACTCTGCAGAGAGTCTGTTTTTAACACAATAACAGTAACTATACAGATATCCATCTTCTTCAGGGAGCTCCAGAGATGTAAGGCAGCCATTGAGGAAAATTTACATTCATAACCTTTGAGAACATCACACTGCTCGGATTAAGTTCTAATATCCACATAAACACCAGGCCTTAATAAATTATCTTCCATGTAAACAGCTGACCCGAAGTCTTCAGTCTGATTTAGAGAAACACTAGTGTGTAACTGCAGCCACGATCTCCACAGCAGGGAATAAATTTGTTAGAAGTAAACTCAAAGTGAGAGAGGCTTAGGATGAAAGCTCCGGTGAAAGATACAATTCGCAAATCACAAAACGTGGCAAACAGCGTCCTCTCTTCCTTTTGAAATGAATCAAAGAACCTCTTTTGATTGATGCCCCCTTGAAGTTTGCATTTTCACAATTTTTTTTTTAAGAGACAAACGATCACAGCTGATCATCCTTTTACATCCAGCAGCTCAAAAACTGAAGTTCTTCTCTGCACGCTCAGAAGATGTATCTGTGCTGCTGCTGTTGCTGTTAATACGTCCACACAGAGTGACTGGTGAAGGTTTCGCACAGTAACTTTATCCAGGTAGCCATCTGTGTTTGGATTATGACTATGTTACAAATACTTAAGTGCATCAGAATCACAGTCAGCTTGGTCGTAACAACTCTTTAAATTAGGAAATGTTCGTGACGTCAACCTCTCGCACTTTGATAACGAACAAGTCCACATGGCAGACAGCATGCAGGCTGGAAGACAACCTTTATTTAGCCTTGAACTTTATTGACTACTGGGGCTTTCCAATAAAGAAACACACACACAGGAACAGTCAGACCAGCATACCTGCACAAATCAGCTACATATACTGGGAATAGACTGGGATAACTTAAATGCTCTTGTTTTATGACCATCTGCACAGAGAAAAGCCGTTTTTAGTTTGTTTATTTTAATGAGGCAGAGCTTCGCTTCCTATGGCCGAAAACACCGCTTATGCTATGTGTATATCTGTGTGTGTTATTCAGTCTATACCAACTTATACAGCTCAGCACCACCAGTATCTTGTAATACAGATTTAATAATGTAACTGCAATAAGATCTAGGAGTCAGACAAATATTAGAAAGTGTGCGCAAAGATGCGAATATCACATTATGAGATTATTAGATTTGCTGTCTTGCACAATGCATTTTCAGAGCACAGCACTCTATGCATGCATAGTGCTTAGATTATCGAATTATATTATTATAGATCTAGTACTAACATGAGATCTGAAGTCCTGTTAGGGGCTTATTTGCTGTGCTTTTCACACAGTGCACCTGTGGGTCAGCTGCTGCCTTTTTAATTGATTAATTCAAATCCTGGCATCAACTGTGCAAACAGAGTTACAATGTGTTTGTTGATCGGTACACTCAAACCGCCCCCCCAAAAACCAAACTCAATAAACATAAAGTAGTAACTTTGAATAAAATGCAACTGAAATATATAAGAGGTTTCTTTATTAAAATAGTTAACAATTAAGTATAATTTGCTTAGTATAAACTGAATGAATGCCAATTAAGTAAATTTCATTGGACCAGAATCCCTTAATTATACTCATGTAACAAAATTAAATGGAAAACTTACACTTAATTAATTAGTTGATTTGTTTTTTGGGGGTTTTTTTTGAGTGTGTTAGACCAGCAAATACTTGCACAATTGAGGAGTCGAGCAGTGGGCGAATCTTCCACGCCTGCCATATGACGTCTTTCCTCTCTGTTGATAATTCAGTGATTTCACACGAGATAACAGCCTGTAAACATCTCTCTGCACCAGTGCTGCTATATTTTTTTTTATTTATTAGGCCAGTAAAATATCTAAAGCCTTACTGAGCCCACTGAGTTTCTTTAGTGCCATTTTCAAAGTGAGTTTTTTGAATCACATGATACTGAAAATGCTGCCTCAGAAGGTTTTCTAATTAGTTTAACTCTGAAAAAAACAAAGAATCTTTTCAGGATAGAAATTGTCTTACTGGCCTTCAAAAATGCTCTTATGTGGGTATCTTTAGTAACAGCAACACCATCCCTTCACATTTCCACCCCTTTGCTTTTCATGTCTTTTTTCAGTTGAGTGATTGTGCTGTGCCCTCGTCATGGTTGTTGCTTTTGTGAAATGTTTTTTTTCCTATATATCCTCCTCTCTGACACTTTGCTCTTTATGCTCTCTCCTGTTTTTCCTGGTCCACTGTTTTCGGTTGGGATGTGGATTGGATTTGGATAATGGAGTGCTCACAATAGGGTTGCCACGATAGATCCCACTTTTTTTTTTAACTTTCTGATTGTTTTCTCTCTCAATCCAGACGATAAAGTGACCACCTGATATCCACTGATTGTGCAGATTTTTCTTCAACAGATTTAACAGCAATCGTTATTTAAAGTTAGATGCGCGGCTGTTACTGGAATTCTGTTTTCTCACTTCGTTTGAGTTCAATTCAAGGAGAGGGGATATCAAAAAGGGAACATTTCTTATTTTTGCTTCTTACTAAAAAAGTTGATTTTTCACTTCTCTCATTCAGAATGGTGTCAATTATAAAAACTCCCTTCCTGCTTGCTGTGCAGCTGAGTTTCCAGACCTTATAGAGACTGGGGGCTGGGATATGGCTATGTCATGGAGGGCAGAATGTGCTCATTGTTCAGAATTGTTTATTTAATCGAAACATCCCTCTCAGTGCAGAGCCTAGTCCCAACTCCCCCCACAGCCTCCGTGGCTCATTGTCCCGACACAGAGGGGGAAATGGCCAGCAGCGTCCCTTTTTAAAACTGTCCAGCTGTCAAAGTGGCAGTGACATTTTCACAAAGCTTCCCTGGGCTCATCTACTCTGTTCACACACACACACCCCACCCCCTGCCACTGTAAGCCACCCGAACCCCGCTGCCCCTGCTCTCCCTCCAGTAGGCAGGGGACAGCACAGGAGTTAATGTACAAATTGACCATCGATGAGCTGCAAGGCTACAAATCTCAACCCTCTTCTTTCTGTTTTGTCTCCACAACGCAAACTCAAACATGCCCCTCGTGCTCTGCCTCATAGAGAAGATGATGTCAGTACTTCATCTAGATGTAATCATACAAAAGTAATTTTTTTTAATTAAGAAGGGAAACAAAGAAAAGAAAGTCTGGGTGTTGAAAGATTTTCTCACGTTCTAGTCTTATTTTCTAGTCAAACTTTTTCTATTTTGGCAACCCTATATTGTTCTAATCCTTACTAGCAGGCATTTCCTTGCTCTTCTTGACTGGTGAACTGGACTGGGTCTGGGTGGTGGGAGGGCGCTTGGCCGCAGTGTGGTGGAGTTGGGTTTTTGGGGGGTTGGGTCTTACTGTCTTTTTAATGTTTGGCACTGAATCAAACAACTGTCACATCTGTGTGTTTCTCCCACAGCATCCCGGCCCACTATGTGTATCCTCAGGCCTTCGTTCAGCCTAGTGTGGTCATCCCTCATGTGCAGCCTGCAGCCGCTGCGCCTCCCACTGCCTCATCCCCCTACATCGACTACACCGGAGCCGCCTATGCACAGTATTCTGCTGCAGCAGCCAACGCTGCCGCCGCTGCCGCCGCCGCTTACGAGCAATATCCTTACACCGCCTCCCCAGCGGCCACAGGCTACGTGGCCACTGCCGGATACGGCTATGCTGTCCAGCAACCTTTGGCCACCGCTGCCCCGGGCTCAGCCGCTGCTGCAGCCGCAGCCTTTGGCCAGTACCAGCCTCAGCAATTGCAAGCTGACCGCATGCAATAGCAGGTCCTGCAAGTGCTGGACATGCAGAGCAAGGAGGAGGCCCACCCCAGCTACAGCTGATCTGTTAAAAAAAAAAGAAAAAAAAGAGAGGGAGTGGCGTTAAGGGTGTGGCGTGTCAACAGCTCAGAAGCAGAGTTGCTTTAAAAAGGTGATGATGATGATGATGATGATGATGGTGATGATGGTGAGGTGGGAACTTTTTACAGTAACTTTTCAACTTGCTGTGCTTCAACCAAAAAAAATGAAAAAACAGAAAACGAAAAAAAGCCGCAGGACAAATAATGAAAATGGTTTTCTATTATTATTATCATTATTGTTGTTGTTGTTATTATTACCATGATTATTATTATCATTACTATTATCATTGTAGTACAGTACTTATTTTTAGAGATCCAGGAACTAATCCCTGTGGTTGGTATAGGTCCTATTGCTGTCTTTAACGTTAGTTTTTAGGAAAATACTCCTTTTTTTCCTCTTGTTAGGTTATTTAATGCCCTCATAACATTTATATTTATTATTTGTTATTATTAAACACTGAGGGCTCTGCTTGTTCTTTTTGTCTTTTCAAGTGCATTTTTGGAAGTTGATATTTTCTGATAATCAGGGAAATGGAACGGTTTCCACTGTGTTAGCTATTATTTTGTGTGACTCGCCGTGTCACAAACATTTGAAGAACTACCTTATTATCTTCCTGATGCTGAATGTCCCTTTTTTTTAAAAACTCTGTGTCTCTCAACCTCTTGACCTATGCAAAGCAAACAAATCACTATGAGACAAAGAAACAAAGAAAAGAAACTGAAAATGTCATCAACTCTGACTTGACTCTTGGACTGAAAAAAAGGGGGGACTTGGCAAATAAAACAAAGGCACTGACAAAAGGAAAGAGACTGAAAAATGGCTTCGGACAATGAGAAACACTAAATCTGTTGCTTTTCCACGTTTCGCTCATATGTAAACTGACAACATACATCCAGAGCTGCACACATAGCAGTCAAAGACAAAGGCAAGCGCAGTCGTGCTTCTCTCTGGCTCCGCTTTTGAGAGAAGCAGAAAGAGGGAGAGCAGCAGCAGCTGCTGGTGGGGGTGGGGGGGTTGGACAGAGCCAGCTCCAGCGCCACACAGACGGATCACTCTGGAAAGAACGCTTCACTTGTGCTCGTTTGTTGAGTTGTCACATTTTAATCCCCGGCCGAGCCCTTTGGGAACCAACTTTAACCCCCACCCCCACCCCACTCGACTCGTCCTCCACCCCGGTCATTCAGCACTGCCCCCGTCAGCATTTCCACCTCTGTGCTGCTGTAGTCAGGTACGCACTCACAAACACTTTCACCAAAGCCACCCCGACAACTGGCCTGCCTCATGTCTGTCAAGAACACCAGGTGGGGTGGGAGGATGTGGGTTTCCTCTTTGACGTTGTGTTGATCTCTCTTAAATGTGCCTTACATTTTTACTGCTATTTAACAGAGAAAAAAATGTAAAAAAAAAAAAAAAAAAAGAAAAAAAAAAAGAGAGAGAGATAAATCTACTATTTAAGATATTTATTTTTGAGGGTTGACTATGTTGACACTCTGAGAGTAGAGACTTAGTGGCGGTACTGTATTAATAATATGATGTACTCATCTCAAGGCATATATAAGTTATTGATTAGTTTTATTATCATTATTATCATTATTATTATTATTAATAATAACATAATCAACCAAAATGTTGATGTAGGAGTTATTTAAAAATGTGCACTGTACTTCTATTTTTTATCTTTTTTGATTCTTCAGAACATGACATTAAATATCAGCTTCATGCCTTTTTGTATGGAAGAACTTTATTTAAATGCAGGCCTCCTTGAATGCAGACAGTACTCTGCCTCTTCTATGTTTAGAGAAGAGGAAAAACTAATCTTTTTTTTTCTTTTTGGTAAAAAGAAGCAAAAAAAAAGCTGCTTTTCTCTACTAGAATGTATAGCTGTTGTCGAGGTTTCAGTAGCTGTGCTCTTTTTTTGCTTCATATTCATCAGATGGGCAATTTTACACTGTTGGGAATTTTTATACTTGAACTCTTTCTTACAAGGGAAATAAAATAAACAACAAAAAAAAGTTTAATGAAGCTTTTCATTGTCACTGGATGAGGGCATGTAAAGTGTTATTATTAAATGCAAAGGTCCTGTTGATATTAAAACCTTTACTTCAGAATATCAACTTAATTTTCTCAAATTGGAATAAAATGTTCGATATTTAAGAAGGCTGCTTGTCTTTTGTTTACAGAAACACATGCTGTGGTTACTGGTCTTTCTCCACAAATACACCTCAGTCTACTGTTAACAGATTTCTGCTTTGATATGTATGAAAATCCAGAGTTTGTTATAAACAAAAGAATATGATTGGCGTGCATGCCGGGGGGAGTGGTCAGGGAGTGTGACTACAGGCTGCTTAGTAAACAATTAAACCGTCAATAACAGTAGCAAGTAAAATGCTAATGCTAATGCAAATTTGCTATCATTTAATTGTGATGGGAAGTAAATGTACACTTTTTAATTAATGGTGTTGAACAGCTACCCCTGTTCTACAGTGTGATTTGACCACACATAAACCTATTAACTTCTCATTTTTGATGGAGATTGACAACAGTTGGTAGTTTCTCTTTGCCAGAAACAAAAGAATTTGTTTGACAGTGCTCACTGGACTGACCAATACTCTATGTGAAAGACCCCAGTTTGGGTTCAAACCATTAACTCTATTTCTGGGAGCTTAAGCTGCCCAATAACCCTTTAGCCTGAACCATGAAATAATTGCCACAGAATTCTATTTTTTGAAAATGGATTGTTTATTTATCCTTTTGACAAATAAAATAAAAATAATTCAATATTAATTACATTAGATATTATATATCTTATATTTTAGTATTGATTGTATTTTATTTAGCATGTAATTGTATTGTAATCTATTTCTTAAAAATGAAATATACAATTTATTTTGGTTTATGGGCCCCTTTTCCATTAGTACCTACTTGGATCGACTCAGACCTGCTCAACACAGCTTTCCAACACAGCTTTCCGGGGCGATCGTGGCTCAAGAGTTGGCAGTTCATCTTGTAATTGGAAGGTTGCCGGTTCGAGCCCCGGCTCCGACAGTCTCGGTCGTTGTGTCCTTGGGCAAGACACTTCACCTGTTGCCTACTGGTGGTGGTCAGAGGGCCCGGTGGCGCCAGTGTCCGGCAGCCTCGCCTCTGTCAGTACGCCCCAGGGCAGCTGTGGCTTACCATCACCAGTGTGTGAATGGGTGTATGACTGAATGTAGTGTAAAGTGCTTTGGGGTCCTTAGCGACTAAGTAAAAGCTCAATACAAATACAGGCCTCACTGTCGCCAAGTGCTTGCTAATAGGGGTCATTGGATTATTGGGGTTTCCTCTGTATTATTGTAGGGTCTTTACAATATAAAGCACCCTGAGGTGACTGTTGTTGTGATTTCGTGCTATATAAATAAAACTTAATTAAATTAAGATGGGTTAGTGAAGAGCACCCTTGTCAAACTAAATAGAAGCAGCTGTGTCCGTGTCCAAACCAAGAAGGTCTTTCAAATGAGGCCACTGCCATGAAAGGTTATGAAATGAAAACAAAGTTGACCATGGATATTAAAAAAAAAACCTGTTATAAACATAAGAATAGCAAAATTATATTTTTAACAGGTTTTCATAATTTCTGAAATGATTGTGAAAAATTGTGTTTATTTATGTTTGAACATAAATATGTGACTCTGTAAGTCTGAGTGTGCGTGGTCCCATATGAAACCACGTTATGAAACACTGGAGTTAGTCACGCCCAGATTGAGTAACCATGGATACTAATCAAGTCGAGGCCTATCAATGATTAATCCCTGCTCTAATCAATAAGTCATGTTAGGAAGAGTTAGCTGCTCGCTTTCTGACGTCTTTCATTCTACTCAGAGGAGCATTTTGGTCGCCACTGAAACATGAAACTGGGTCACATTACTGTGAGTGTTGACCGTGACACAGCATGGACGCAGCAAGGCCTTATGGGTGAAATTAACAGCAGCCAAAGCACCTGACATCATGCCGTAACAAGATTAAAGCTGTTACTTTATTAAAAAAGGATGATCCACAGCTGCAACCCTCCTCTAGCTGGAGTTTGAAATGGCCTCAGAGTTTAGGATGACAGAAGGGACTGCTCTGTGAAAACAGGTGGAGGTTTTATATCTTGTGGGTGGAGGTGCTCCTTAAAGTGGTAATGCTTTCTTATTAGAAACTTGTTATAAATACCTACACTGGAAAAAAAAAACTAAAGAAAGAGTCACAGAAGGAGTGGCAAGCTTTCAAAGGATTAAAGAAATCTGTAGTTTTTGCTTGTGGAGAATGTTGTGTAGTCTGGCAATGCATTACATGTAATGTTGCTCGTATATCCCCTTTTTACTCCGTTTGAGCTTTCAGAGCACTTTCTCCTACAAGTTTCATTCACCCAATCACACACAAGCAAACAAGGCTTGTATCTATACCTAAGCACTTTTTAAAATAAAATTCATGCACACATATTCACACTCCGATGGATACACAGGGAACAACTAAGTGTTCAGGATCTTGGCCAAGGATGCTTCAACACATGGAGGAGTTGATAATCAATCCACTGACCTTCCAGTAATCACAACCACCCTAAACGTTAGGTAGTGAAGAACTAACAGACACATAAGCACCAAAATGGGCAGTTCTTCTAATGGCCACTTGAATCTGACTTGAAAAGTGAGTCAGGTTGGGACAGACATTTACATGGTTACAGCCTACTACAAAAAACATTTTGGACCAAATTCCTACTTAATAGTCTGAGGTCTTTTGTAGAAGTAGGCATAGTCCAGGGAGGACTCTGGTTGGTATACCTGTTCCTCATCTTCAAACTATGACAGTGCTTAGCACTGGAAACTGGAACTTTAGATGGGGGTCCCATTACCTGGACCTAATTCTAACTTGTGCCCTGGATAACTCTGAAGACTCAGTGTTGTTGCACATTCTCAAGATTGTTTATTAATCTTTTTTATTTATTTGTCTGTGTCTAAAGCTTCCTGTGCTGTTTTGTTTATATTAGTCTAAACTTTGTGTGAAGTGGCTAACTTCACCACCACCAATATTCAGCAGTGCTGAAATTGTAGCTTTTGAGAATTACCTCAAAACATGTCAGCTAGCTAGCTTACTGGAAACTTCTAACTACACTCAGCCTCACTGATTCCTAGATGCTACACCACACTGTTACCATACTGTTTATAAAAGATGGCTGTAGATGGGCATTCATTAGAAAAGTCCCATTATGAAACATCAAGCTGTGCATTTACATGGCCCCTGCCTTGTTGTTTTGAAATCAGATGTGGTGGGCAAGGTGCAGATGACAAGGTAAGCCTGTCCTAAACCATACTTGACTTTATCCTCTTGTCCTCTATTACTATAATGCTGACTCTCATTTACAAGTAAACCCCTGCTGTCCGTTAGAGAGAATGCAGATTTGAAACACTTCTACTCTGGCTTTGCTTTTCAGACCTGAGGCGTCAAGGAAGGAAGTTCACCACCATCAGGCTTTCTTTGCATTAGCTGGCTCAATGGGTATCACTGAAACGCTGAACAGGACCTGCTCTTGATTAGGAAATGCGCTTGCTGTAAGTTACCATGGTGATTTAACCAGGTAAAAAGATAGGCACTTTTATGACACAGAAACTCTGACTGTGCCCATCTTTTATATACAGTCTATGACTGCAACAGACCGGCGTATGTCTGCTATTCTTGGACCTCAGTGGGGTTAAAAATAGGGTTTGGTGTTTGTTTACCTTGGGGAACTGAGGGAGTATTTACGTTAAAAGTAGAAAACTAAAGGGCAGCTTTAAACCTTTAAACTGGTTTTGGAGTTATTGTTGTGACGTGTGTTCGTTTAGGGATTTAAAATGTTGAAAATTTGCAGTCTTAAATTTCAGTCTTAAAACTTCATTTCATTCCCATGCACTATGAATATGATGATGACTGCCCAGCTTGTAAAAGGCCATTCCCTCAAAAGAGCCCCATGCCGGCATCGCCACAGCACCAATCACTTGTCTATTTTTAGCAGAGCTCTCCAAGGCTGCCATGTTGTCTGCGAGGCAAACGTCTCTCCCCCGGAGCAGGGAGGCACTGAGTCACGGTCCTGGTCTCTGCAGCTGTGCGGCTCTCAGGTTCAACGTGTTGCTTAATTAGGACATCCCGGAAGAGGAGCCGGTGCCGCGCGCAGCTGAGTGACGGGGCAGGGGAGCAGGAGGGGACCGCAAGACAGCAGCGAACTGCCACGAATCCGTCCCGGCGTAATCACACCCCTAAAGATCCGGACAGAAATTTACCGCGGACCAGACCAGGGAGGTAAGATGCTTTTAGAGGATGTACTGATGATTTTTTTAACCAGTGTCAAGTTCAGTTCGTTTCAGTGTGGGGCGGAGGGATGGAGCCCCGGGGTGGGGGGTGCGCATCCCTACGCAATAATAATGTCCAGACAAAGTGATCCCGTGCAGCCTGCTTTCGTATGTTATGGCAGGGCATGTGAGAGCACTGTTTGTCACCTCCTTTATCTCGATCGCTGCGGGGAGTAACATTATTGCGGCGCGGAATATGAAGCATCAGACTGAAGGACGGGTGAAGTCCTGTGAGCCGGTGCCATGTCATGTTTTATTATGGAGTGATGGTGTCTTCTCGTGTTTACACAGAGAGGGTTCATTTTGCAGCTGTGATAAACCAGTGTGAGTTTAAACAGCCCAGTAATTTTTTTAGGATCACATATGCTGTACCTCAGAAACAACAGGACGCTAATACGGCAACTAAACCTTTAAACCGACTTGGACAAAATTTATATGCTTTCATATTTCAAATTGATTCATCTTTTTCTCAAAGATCTATCAGCACACTCCCAGCCTCTGGTCCATATTACATGAGTTACATATCTCTTTATTAACCGCATATAGATAATCCAAATTATTATTACATAAATAGTAATATTCTTAATCAAAACAGCCAAACCTTTCACCATCAACTCCCACTGATCACATCACAGCTTCCCACATCAGTAGGTGGATGAAGAGTTGCAGCAGATGAAGAATCAAAGTGTCTCCGAGTGCAGGACCCAGGCCCACAGTGGAATATCTTACAGTAGGCCCATAACAGCAGGAGCCAGACTGCGTCCCAATATAGCCACAAAGATCAGATACCAGGCCGGGGGGTTCAGGAGGCACATGCAGAGTCAGGGTGAAGTCCCTAAAATCTTTCCACTGCATGTGCTACTGGTTTTGCTGTGGAGTGTTTGTGTTGCTGGCCAACCCGACACCTGCTGACACTTAACTGCCCATAAACTAAACACTCCACATTTCGCACATTTGGACCTCTTTTAATGCTTCACGGGCTGATTCTATCACTTTATAATCACATATCACTCAGTATAGTCAGTATATAGTCCATTCATTCTTTTTTTTTCTTATCTGTTGTTTTCATGCATCATTTGGCATTTGTAGTTTGTGTATTCTTTGCTTTGTTTGTATTTTCACAAGTCAGTTGGCTGCTATAACAACATATTTTTCTCTCCAGGATAAATAAAGTTAACTGTCTTTATGTCTATTATTAAGGAGACTGGGGTAAAGGCTATTTGTTGGAAATTACAGACACGTTAAAAACAGTACTGCCACATTTTCATGCCACAGAGATGTATCTCTGATACAGCCAGCAGGCTTAACCCCCAGGCTTCTTCCCGTTAGGTCTTTGTGTTAGACTGAATGCATTCCAGTAAGTCCATATGAAAAGCCTAAAAGAGCATCATTGGCCATGTCTTTGCATTGCCATGGAGAATTTGGACAAGTGACAATAAAATCAGAACAGAGGCTGAGTGTCTTTGCTTCAGTCTTTATAGGCAAAATTTGAGGTTGTCGACAAGCGAGACAGTGATGAAGTGTTTTGGATTTGAAATAGTACAGTAGTTGATTTTTTTGCACTCTACTGAATTTAAATTTGAACTTTTTGCTCTATCCCCAAACCCAGACAAACCCAGACTTTTATGTATTATAATAATCGTTCTATCTTTGAGTTATGTCAGTATTTAAAGATTATTTTTGCTGGAGCCATCAAATTTGACTTGACTCTGAAGATCAGCTTCAATTGTTTCAGCTCTAATAAAATCACATCTACTTTTATGGCAAAAGATTTTTAAATCTAAACATACAGTCGTTATTGTGTCTTCAGAGAGTATAAGCAACAGGTATCAAGTCTACCAGATGAAGTATAAAAGCAGGTGTTACAAAACTTTCTGGGGCTTCTTAAAAGAAAGACTAATTTTTAAGAAATCGCTCATATCACTAATCCTCATATCCTCATGCGACAGTCTGATCTGTGTCACAAAGTTCACCATGCTCACCAGCCTACGAGTCTGGCTAATATCCAAAGCTGTAAGAATGGTTCCCTTCCCAATGAGAGGAGTGATCTTATGATAGATCGAAGTGATGATATGACATGCTTGTTTTGCTGAGTTAAATGGTCTATATATGATCCCCTGTACATATAATAAAAGCACAATTTCATGAGCTATGGCACATTTTGCAGAGCCCCTTGGGAGATCTGCAGACCTCACCGGACAAAGGGTGACAGGTCTGCACACTAGCTGACATTTCGCAAATATTGTGTATTTTTTGGGTTAATGTTTAATATAAAGTTTTGTTTTGTAATCCCACTTGGATCAGACCCTCGAGACCAGAAGCTGGTACCAAAGTACAAACTGATAAGAATATTTTCGACTCATTGCTCAAACTTTAAGTGTCCTGCTTCAGAGAACACAAACGCTTGTTGCAAAGCGAGACTCTGCTCTCCAGGTTTCTGGTCTTGCCTAAGAGCTGCTGTGACCCACAGAGCAGAAATAACCTCTGAGTCCTGAAACAGGAATTTGGCACTGCTGGGAGATTTCTCCAGAGAGATTCGATGACGCCCATCAGGACATGTTTGCTGCTCACAGGACATAATTAGTAGACATAATTTACAAAGATTACAGACAGCGAATGCTATTCAGCCAACATAGCTGCCATATTATTGGAGAGTGTTTCCGAGCGTTTCTGTAGATCGTTTTTGTAAAGCAAAGAGAGCCGTCTATAACTCACACCCCTGGATTGCATGTTGGACACCCAGGTAAATAGCAGGTGTCAGATTAGGAAGCATGTGTTACCTAGCAGTGGTTTGCGTAAACATGCAGCGGGTGGCTGGATTGAGTTCCTCCTCTGTTGACTAATATATGTTGGAAACAGGCCTGCATCGCTTCATAGTGAGACATATGGCTGGTCAGTGTGACAAAGTGGTCTGTGGAGTATTCTTGAATGTATTTCAGCGGTGCTCAGTTACTGTTTGTTTACGTCTGTCCAACAGCCAGAAACATGTGAATTTATGCAAATATGTTTCTACACTTTAAGTTTCCATAGACTAAAACAGAAAGCAGGTCTTCCCGTTGTATATATCTTGTCCTTCCGGGGTTGATGTTGATCGTTACAGAGCAAAAACTTCCAATATCGATACATCAGTCCATATTTTATGCAAAATATAGACATTGATAAAGGAAAAGGAAAATGTTCTCAGTTCCTGCATCTTCAAAAAAAATCATGGTCTACATGGTCTGTGCTCAAGAGTGAGGCTGGTGTAGGTGCATCATTAGCTACCATGCACAGAAGTCTGCAGAAGAAAAAAAAGGCTACTGTTATATCCCTAAAACAGAGCCATGCATGAAACAGAGACAATATCAGACAACAGCATCTTACTTGGACGAGGACCTGAGATGGTTTGAACAAGTGTAGAGGAGGGATAGTGGATGTGGTGGACAAAGGATGCTGAACACGGAGCTGCCAGGAAGGAGGAAAAAAGCAAGACTGCAAAAGAAGATTCATGGATGTAGTGAGAAGGACATGCAGAGGGTTGGATGTGACAGAGGAGGATGATAAGTATAGGGTGAGATGGAGGCAGATGATCTGCTGTGGAGAACCCTAGGGGGAGCAGCTGAAAAAGAAGTTGCATGACGATAGATGAGCTTTTAGAGATTACCTTTTATTCATTTATTTGCACACACTATAACAAAAGGACAAAAAAAGACAAAATTATTACCCAAAAAAGAAAAATTCAAATCACTAAAGCACCCAAAGATAAGCAAATAACCATAAATAAACTGTATATTTAATCAAAGAATCCACTTCATTGTTTGACTTTTCTCTCAGTCTGGCATCAGTTTCTGCCTTTCTTCATCCCGATTAGGTGACACTTTGAAATTGTTATGGCCCAGGCTGTGACTGTGGCAGTGAGCCAGACACCTCATACAGTGACATTATTTATACAAGGCGGGCTGCACATAGCTAAATTTAGTGTTGATGAAAATCAGGAGCAGCACAGTGAGAAGGTTGAATAGTGACAAACATCACCAAATAAAACAAAAATAATGATTATAAATGAATTGTAATGATTTCATCTGTCATCACCAACTGCGCCTTATCTCTAAGGCTAGGCATTATGTTCCGCATGAGGACCTGGAGAAGCTTATTCACGCTTTTGTGACCTCCAGGTTGGATTATTGTAATTCCTTGTACTACGGTCTTCCCTCTTCTCTTCTTCTTAGACTGCAAACAGTCCAAAATGCAGCAGCCCACCTCTTGACTGGTACCAGAAAATTTTGCCCTATTACTCCTGTTCTAGCTAGCCCGCATTGGCTGCCCATAAAGTACCGTATTCAATTTAAAATATTACTCCTTACATTCAAAACTATTAATAAATTAGCACCAAGTTATCTTAGTGAACTTCTCAAACCACATACTCCTGCTAGAACACTCAGATCTCCCACTCAACTACTTCTGACCCAACCCAAATCTTGGCTGAAGTCCCGGGGTGACCGTGCGTTTGCTCTGGCTGCCCCGGTACTGTGGAATGACCTTTCTCTCGACCTCCGCGCATCTGATTCCATTGTACTGTTCAAATCACAACTAAAAACCCACTTATTCAATCTTGCCTTTCCCTCTAGTTAATATTTATTTTATGATTTTATATCATGCACTTTTATGCTCATTTAAATTCTTGTTTGCTCTGTACTTGTTGCTTTCCTATGTATCAGTGACAGCTACCTGCTTGCATACTTAGTACTTGCTTTGGTCCTATTTCTATTATCCTCCTCCTATTCTCTATGTTACTTGTTAAGCACCTTGCATACCCTTGGCTTTTAAGTGTGCTTTATAAATAAAGTTAATTATTATTATTAAGATTATTATCATGTGACAGCAGCAGCAGCCATGAGTAAGAATCCGTGGCTGCTCTTGTTTTCCAGGTTTGTCTTCATGGAAGGATTAATGCAGCGCCTGGAGCGAGCTGTGACTCGCCTCGAGCAGATGTCAGCGCAGGCGTCCAGTGGGATGGCAAACGGGGACTGTGTCAACGGCATTGATGGAGGCAAGTCTGTTAAACTTGCATTTGGAGGATTAAATTAAGACAAGCAAGCAAGTTAGCAGGATTTCACTGTATTTTTCCAGGTCTGTCTCAGTGCGTGGAGGCCTTCGACGTGCTGATGAGTGGCCCGGTGTCAGACTACCTGAACAACAGCCGCGCCATAGGGAGCGAAGTGGAGAAGCATGTAAGGCTTCACCCACTAAAATCTAAAGTCTCACATATGCTACCCTACGAATATAAAATCACTTGTAGGCACTGTCCATGCATCAGCTGCTGCAGACAGATGTTTCTGCAGCTGCTGCTGCAGCAGTCTTCTCTTACAATGTAGCAGGTCTCTCATTCTGCTGTTTGTCAAACCGATCATGATTTAAGGGGGCATTCCCTAAACCTCATACTGAATTCAGCTCATGCTTTATAAGGAGCATATATTTATCCTCAGAGTGTCAACGGGGCTTTTTAAATGAGCCTCTTGCTCTTGTTAAAGAACATTATTTTTTCATTAACATGGCTTTGTTGTGAAGTAGTTCACAAAAAAAATACTATAACATTTGAAAGGTTAGCTTTATACTTTGGGACATATTTAGTTTCTTGCTTGCTTCTCAAGCCAACCATACAAAGGCAAGACAAGACACTCATCAAGACATTTAACGCTGTATAATTAAGATGACGTATTTGGTTTTTGCCATAAAGATGTGAGACTGTTGTTTGTTGTTTGGCTTTCTCTAACAAAAGATCAGACTGTTCGTAAATGAGCGTCTAATTTTGTGCCTGATATATTTATCTATAAACTAAGCTGTGCAAAGGAAGAAGAGCTCTCTGCAAAGGGAGCACTGCTGAAAAGAGGAGAGCCACCACAGATTTTCATTCTCTGCCAACCTTTATCTCATTGGACACACATTTATAAACACAGGATTGTCCCACTCTAGATTCCACTTAGATAGGCAAAGCTGTATGGGAGGTCCGTGGTCCCAAAGAAGGCAGACAACATGTCTGTGTGTGTGTGTTTCCTGTCCTTAACAAAGCCAAGGATGGGAGTATGATTGATCTTTGACCTTACATTCATTTATCAAACTGTTAGTGGAGGACCTTTTCCTATTTGGTAATGACCTCTACTCCCCGTAGGACCAGGAAGTGTTTTATGGTATGCCAGTTGGCAATAATAGCTGTGTTATGTCCTTGGAATGAATCCAGAACAACAAAAAGCCTCCAAAACAGACGTGTAAAGGTACTGCCTGAATTTCCTCTGTGCCTTGAAAGATGGTTTCCATCTCTGTGTCCCATCACTGAACACGGTGGAGGGTGTGTGTGTGAGAGAGAGAGAGAGAGAGAGCCAGAGGTGGTTTCTTCAAGTTTGTAAAGCTCCTTTTATGGAAAAAGCCTCCCCGGTGGTTCCCTTGGCCTGCAAATGGACCTCTCACACACACACAGAGGACACGGTTGGCTGGGAATAACCCGAACTAAGCGAGTGAGAGTGTGTGTTTGTGTGTGTATATCAGTTAGACATAGTCATTAGAGTGTTTGCCTAGATTTCTGCAGCGACTGCTCAGATTGTTCATGTTCTCTGCATGGTGAACAATCTGTGAAGACAAGCACTCATCAAGTATAACATAATGTATTATGAGATCAGTCCTAACATTTACACTTTGTGACTGACAGGCAGAGATGGTGATGAACGCCTTACAGACTCAGAGAGCTTTCATCAAGATGGCTGCCACACACCAGGAACCAGCGCAGGTACGACAGGAGGACATTAAAAGGGTGTCACAGTGTAACCTCAGAAGCTGTGGGATGGTTTTTGGGGGGTTGTTTTGTTTTGGGGTTTTTTTTATCGGCACTGGGTAATTATAATATAATTTGTCTTATATAAAGATCTTATTAAACTTGTAAAACACAACTGAAAACATGAGCTAAAATGAACTGGCTTATGGAGTCGGGACATATTATGCATAATCGTATGTCACCGACTTCAATCTTTCACAAAACAGTACAATTTTATTTATAAAGCACCAAAAATAACAACAAAACAAAAATAATAACAGCCACCTCAAAGTGCTTTATATGGTAAGGTAAAGACACTACAATAGTGCAGTGTTTTCTGTCTGATCAGCTGTTAAATAATATTTGATGAACTACAACAAAAACTATAAGTGTGGTTATGCATCCTGATTATTTAATAGCATATGGCATCTGTCCTTTTTATTCGTTTACAGGCTGCAGCCGGTCTGGTTTAACTCTGTCAGCTTGTTTAAAACTAAAATAATCCCACAGAGGTGATTTTGTTTTCCTTTTTCCGAGAAGCTCTTACACGACAATCACCTAAGGACAGGAGACTGAAGCTAGAATTTACACGAGCTCACAAACGTTGGGCCGTAGAAGTGTAGCCTGGTCTGACGAGTCTCATTTTCTGTTGTGACAGCCAGATGGTAGGGTCAGGATTTGGCATAAAGAACATGAAAGCATGGATCCATCCTGCCTTGTATCAACAGTTCAGGCGGCAGGTGGTGTATTGGTGTGGGGGATATTTTTCCGGCACACTTTTGGACCTCTTAGTACCAACTGAACATCATATAAACATGTCTGTGTGGGTTGTAGACATCCAGATCTTGGTAGTCTAAGGAGCTTGGAAAGAAAGCGACTGGACTTCTTTAAGCTTAAGATGTTTCATGTCTCATCTGAGAAGCTTCTTCAGTTCTAAGACCAAATGTTGGAGAGTCCCAGGTGTTTAAACCTTAGTGGGGATTGTCCCTTAAGAGGGTCGTTGACTTACATTATTAATCATTTGCCTCATAACATGAGGCAAGGTGGAAAAAAGGCAGCTCTGAAGGGAAGGCCAACCACGTACTAGCGAGGTGTACCTAATGAAATGGACAATGATATATGGTGGACAGCTGTCCACATACAAAAGGTAGGTTAGACAATCAGGAAGAAGGGAAGACAGAAAACAAGGCACCATTACAGGGAAAGACAAAAACAAAGAAGATGAACAAGGAAAAGTAATTTCTATAAAAAATCAGGAAGACAAAGAAAGAGGATGGCAAAAACAGGAAAACCCCAGGAACTCAAAACAGAAACCAAAACTAAATAATATCGCAACAAGTACCACTCAACATCACAAAAAGATGGCTCCATGAAATCTAACCTGATATGACAGAGCAGTTCAGTGTTGTTGTCTTAGCAACATATAACAGGTTTATTGGCCATCGTGTTGTTAGGGAAACACCAGTCATGGCATCCCTGCCATAATTATTTTTCACTGTATCCTCTTTATTGTCTTTAGAGCCTGTCTGAATGTGACGCAAACAGTGTTACCATGTGACTGGATTCCAAGACTGCGATTGGCTGTTTGTGTTTCAGCTCTCAGCTGAGCCACACAAAACCTGCTGAAGCGTGGTGCAGCTCTCATGACTTTAAGGGCCAAATTGCATCAAATTGCAGCAGCAGCCTAACAGAGAGATGAGCTGGGCCTCAGTCCTCTGTAACGGTCTGACCCATGTGTTTCCCAGCAGGCCCGTCTGTTCACAGAGGGATTACTCTGCTCTTTGACCAAGAAAATGCTAATACAACACATTCCCAACATGTTCACGTATAGAGAACAGAGGGGTGGGAGAGATGTCTGTGTCTGTGTGTGAGAGAATGATATCATCCCATTGGCCTTCTGCTTGTGTTGTATGTGTGTGTGTGTTACAGGGTCCACAGAGCCCACCAGGAAGTGATTACTCCCGATCTGTCAGGTCATTGGTTGAGAGGCTGTGAAACGAGCATTCAGAGATAGTCAGAAATGCAAACAAGGAAAGAGTGAGAGAGAGAGGGGGACTAACCCAGGAGAGGGGTGGGCTGATAGAGAGGAGAGACACATTCAGCATCACAACGAAACTCAAAACAAAACACGGAAAACGGGGAAATGGTGGCTCAAGAGCTGCTACCAACGCCCTGATCCAACCACATAATGGCCAATGAAAGCTTCTTTCATTGTCTTTTTGAATGTGCAGCATGAGCAAAAACTTCACACCCTCATGTTGTAACCCAGTTAAAACCGAGAGCAATGAAACATAAATTAAAACTGAGTTAGGTAAAACCGCACACCTTTGGTGTCTGTTTTTACAGACAGGCGTTCAGGTTTTACAAGAAAAGCTGGTAAAATATGGAACCTAAAGACCTGAAGCTTGCATGAAAACTGTAACGTAGTTTTCAAATGTTCAGATGTTAATCTGCATTCATATCATGCAGGATGAATAGGAATAAAAATACACTTCTGTTTATAACCTTTAAAACAGGTTGAACAGCAGATATTGTTCAATAGAAGGTGCCCTCCTTGGTTTAACTGTCATAGATGCCAGTTTAAGTTTGAATTTATAAGGCCTGATTTAAGCTTTCTACCTTAGCATGAAACGGTTTCCTTTGCACAGTCAACATAACCTAAAAACCTTTTAGTGCACAACCAAACACCAAAAAAAAAAAATACTCCCCCGAGTACAAAACTCTCTTCAGAAATCTCTCACAGCTTTCCGCAGTCAGGTCTATATCTGTAGCCCTCAGCACAGATAGAGAAAAGTGTGTAACTCCGGGCAGCGCCCCTTTTCTATCCACACGCATACACACACACACACACTCACATGCGCGCACACATATCTCCAAAACTTCTGGCTGGCCTTCCTCCACAGCGCAGCTCTGTTGTGCTCTCTGACTTTTTATGGGCATGTTCTATATTTGAGCCTGTTGTTGGTGTGCATGTGTATATGTGTGTGTGTGTGTGTGTGTGTGTGTGTGTGTGTGTGTGTGTGTGTGTGTGTGTGTGTGTGTGTGTGTGTGCGTGTGTCGACAGTTAGATCGAGTGTTAGACAAAGAGAGAAAGAGTCAGAGAAAGTAGGCATCTCACTCTCTCTCACCCTCTCATGTGACCTCAGGTTGGCCCGTTAACTCACCGTGTGTGTGTGTGTGTGTGCGCGCCCGGCAGTTCACACACGACTTTCTGCCTTTGATGCAGCGCTTGTGTAGGAAGTCAAGTCCTGTGCTGTTATAACGCACTGAGCTCAGCCAAACACATGATGTGAGCTGACGTTTTTTATCCTTTTTGCCGGATTGTTCTCGGCACTGAAAGAAGCAAAAAGCTCAAAAATCTGATAGATGGCAATAATGATTCAGCACACTCAGCTGAGCTTGTCAATAACTCTTTTGTCAGTGTGTTGATAGCTCAGCAGTAAACAACAAAAGTGGAAATGAATCAATTAGCTGCTCTAATACATCTCGCCAGCACGTGAACCTTCCCACAGCTGGGATGGGAGTGCAGGCGCCTCTTTTTTGCAGTAACTTCTCCAGGCTTTGTAAAAGTTTGCAGTTCCTCAGCTGGTAAACGACTAACGTGTACGGCAAGTCATTCTTTCTCACCCCTCTGTGTCCGGGAATTCTCAGAGCGAACTGTTTGCATGCAAACGAACCAACGAAGACCGAATCTGTGCCACTTCCTTCTGAAGCGGCCAAAGTGAAGTCATCAAAGGGAGGTGTGCAGGAACCAGAAGGTGGAAAACAGGCCAGAAAACTAGTGCATTCACATGCAAACAAACACAGAAAACTGGGAAATGTGACTGTAGAGGCAGAGGACAAAAAACAGCAAATGGCACGTCTGCATGGCAAGGACCATGACACTGGGTTGGGGGTGTGATACACTTCAGACAGGTCATCATTAAATATGTGATCATATAACACAACAGTTTTAACACTCTTAAAGAGGCTGTCCTTATGAACATATACATAAACGTAACATACACAAAGGTGCACCCAGCACCTTTGTGTATGTTATTTTTTACTCCCTAAGATCCTGCTTACTTATATGGGTGCATTACAGTTGGATTTTTCTGCACCTTATACTTTACTCTGCTCATCACAGACTTATTGTACCTCAGGCATCCCGAACAAGAGCTCAGATCTAAGCAGGGTAAATGTTTTTCCTCTGAATTTATCCTCCAGTACTCATAAATTTGTATTAAATGAGTAATTGTTCACCTTTAAATACTGGCAATAGAGATAACAGATTAGTAATGGAAGGAATTACTACAGGGAAAGGTAATGGAAAAAGTTCCGCCTTAGGGAGGCAAACTTCACCCCTCGAATTTTGCTTGCTACCTTAAATTCGTCCTACATGCTCACTCTTAAGCACGGCCTATTTGCTGCAGCAAAGAGGTGATGTATTGCTTCAAAGACAGCCATTAGGTGGACTTAGAGGATATAAAAGCAGCTGGAGGAGCAGAGAAAGGGGCGTCTGTCTGTGCTTATGAAGATCATGCGCGTCTGATCAGGGGAAGAATTTGTTGGGAAATAAAGTTTAGTGCTGTTTTTGTTGCTCTCCTGCTCTCGAACATAAAACTACTAAACCTGATGCACATGAATAGATTTTCATTTCTGCATCACCTCTTGCTCACGTTGAGGTGATGCATGTATCAGGAGCACCGCTGCAGCTTAACCGATCACTGCCAGCTCATCCTGATTGTTCATCAGCTTCCTCCTGTCACAGCTCATTAGCTCCATATGTTCTACATTACACTCATTTCACAGCAGATCAGAACATGTAAGCAAGTAGCAGCTATTTGCCAGTGAAACGCTGTGTTCCTGTACTTCTGTGAGCGCGGGTGCATGTGTAATTGATAAACTGTAAACATTGGAGAAACGGTATGCCTTACAAGGCCACAGGGATCTCCCCATGAACTGAGGAATGTTTTCAGGCTCGGAGCGATGGGGAGGGGAGCTGAGAACTATGAGACGAGCTATACCGTAACTGAGATCTGGATGTTCCAGTGGAAAAAAGGCCCGGGCTAATCAAATCAGACCGTCTCCTGCAGTCCAGTTTAGGAATTGCTGGATGGTGCCGAAGTGGGCATGGAAATATAGCTCAGATTCTAAAAGAGGGGCTAAGGAGGTGGCTAAAATATACTAGCGAGTAAGATTTTACAGGCATCAGTGTTTCTTAAACAAATAAGAAAATTTGATGTTTATAGGGTTCAGATTATAACGACCCTTCTCTTTTACACCCATCTCCTGTCCTCTTCCTAATTTCTCCCTCCTGCTCTTGCAGACAGAGCTCCAGGACCTCTTGAAGCCAATTTCAGATCACATCCAGGAGATTCAGAGCTTCAGAGAAAGAAACCGTGGCAGCAGCCTCTTCAACCACCTTTCAGCTGTCAGCGAGAGCATCCCCGCACTGGGCTGGGTGGCCGTGGTAAGGATGAGCACACATGAACGTGCACATGATGCTGTGTAAAGATTGGCATGTCTGATAAACCCTATTTAAGCCACAATACAAGAAAGAAAGCATATCAACTGTCAGAACAGAAAGCTTTTTGAATTTGATGGTCCTCAGGAGCAAGTATTCGACCTTTATGAGTAGAGTGTGTGTAATAACCAGCTGATGGTAAATGACGCCGATGTTAGCTTAAACCCGTCAGACAAAAGCAAACATGAAGTTAAGCCAACTTTTCAATCATCTGCATAAACAACCTTTCATGCAGATAAATAACTAAAAGTAAGACCTTATTTTTCTTCCTACAACATGGACTTTTTCTGTTTTCCATCAGTAGAAACATTTCTTCTGACTTGAGGCGAAGATCATTTATATTAAGATCAAAGATCACCATCTCCAGTGCTTGAATACAAGTCTTTGAAGCTGCTTCTGGTCTGTGCAGGTTACTGTCAGGACGCCACTTATGAAACGTGCTGAACTTAAGATGTTCAGAGAAGTGTTTATGTCACAGCTTTCAGGAGATTTTATCTCTCCCCACCTCAGAGTCAGAAGCCTGGTCCATATGTAAAGGAGATGAACGATGCTGCCACCTTCTACACCAACAGAGTGCTTAAGGACTACAAGGAAACGTAAATATAGCTCATTTTTCATCTTTTCTAGATATTTAAAACATTACAGCTGATTTATTTATTCCATAAATGACAATTCATGCAAACCATGAAAGTGACTGTGGTAAACAAATCAGGTAGAGAGATAACGGGAGGCTAGAATGCAAAAGTAGATGAAAATTAGAAAGGTAGCATGGCGAATGCAGATTTTTTTATTTATTTCCCAAATTGTTAAAACATTTCTGTATCAATTTAACCTGCAAAATGCTGCATCGTGAGTTTCTTGCTCCGCTCACCTGCTCAGGTCCGTCCTCATCCACATGCCTCAGCTTCCTTCATATATAATTTGTTATTTGACCGTTATACGTTTGTCTCTCCCAGAGACCGACGTCATGTGGACTGGGTGCGCTCCTACCTGTTGATCTGGACTGAGATGCAGGCGTTCATCAAACAGCACCACACGACAGGTCTGGTGTGGAGCAAGAGTGTGAGTACACAAGCGAGGTGCCAAGTAGATGGATTCAAAAGGCTTTTTTGCCTTTGTTAGTACAATATTGTGCTGTTTTATGTTATACTCACCACCTTCTCATACCTGAGCCTGAATCACTCCTGTTACTAGTGCTTTATAATGTCAGCTGTGTTTTCGTTTGGTTTCTGTTCGCACGGCTTGATCGTTTTATATCTGCTCAAAATAACTTCTACCATTTTTAGTTATGGAGCAGTCAGTTACATAAACCACTGCAGGGAGCATGAATGAATGAATGAGCTTCTCCTCAGTGGTCGCTCACTGCATTTCTCTGTGAAGCTTTCAAAGACCTCTGTCCCACACACACTCACACACACACACTGTTAATGTCTACTCAAGGACTAACCTTTGCTAGATCTCAGAGATTACAGTGATCTGAAACCAAATCTTTTTCCCTTATTGGTTAGAAGAGTTTTTCCTCTTGATTTGGTTACAGAAAGAAACAACAAAACTAAAGCTTCACTTTACTTATTAACTGAATTGTTGATCCGAGGGGAAAGATGCCTGTTCACTCTTGCTCTGAGCCGCCAATGAGGATCAATACTGCTGTCATATTTGTACGCAAACTACGAGGTTGCTGCCAGGAGATGGTCGGGAGATCTGACCTTAGCATGAAGAATGTTAACAAAGTGAAACAGCTGGCCTGGATAGTGTCATTCATAGTTTAATTTTAAACTCAAATAAAATAAACCATTTTCATTACTGAGCTTTAGAGGTGCTGTGGAGATATAGTCATCATGGACACCCTTTTTACAGGGTGGAATGATTGTACAGCATATTTAATACCTTTAACAAAACAAGAACCAGATGCACAAGTTTGCCTTCATTTCAGATTTTATCTAATTCATAAAGGCTCAAGTAAATACACACACGGCCACTAATATTTGGTTAGATGTCCCTTAGCAAATTGCACCTCTACCGGATGCTTTTGGCACCCATCAATAATTTTCTGGTATAAATCTGGCCGGATATTTGGCCACACTTTATGGAAGAAAGATAATGTTAGAGTTCATTTAATTTAGTTGGTTTCCTGGCGTAGACCCGGCTTTGAAGTGCAGTCCACACAGGCTGAGGTCGGGGTTTTGGTAAGGCCATTCAAGAATCTTTGTCTCGCCTGACCACCGTCTCGCTTTTCCATGTGGGCAGCTGCAAATTTCAGTCGAGGTTAAAAGTATCGATTTAGTAGCAATGGCTTCTGTCTTGGTCTGCACCCTCTCAGTCCATGACAATGAAAAACTGGTTTCACTGTGGACAGTGATGCTGGTCTTCCAGCAGATTCCAGTTTCCAGACTTGAGCCTTGGTGGTTTCTGGTGACTCCTAACCAGTTTCCTCTCATCTGAGGGTGACAGTTTGGGTCTTCCTCCTGACACCGGCAAAGTGATGGCACATTTCAATAACTTGTATTTAAGTACAGTTGTTTGAACTGATAAATCCTGCAGTTGTTTAGAAATGACTCCAAGAAACGTGCTTAAATCCACAATTCTCCTTCTTAGTCTTCACTGAGTTCCTTGGACTTTCCCGTTGTTCTCAGTATTAGTCAGTCCAGTGAGTGCTTTTAAACTAATCCTTTTATACTGGCAAAGAGAAACTACAACGTAGTCGATCATGATCACTAATGAGAAGTTAGCAGGCCTTGTGAAGTTAAAAAAGTTAAAAGATTTAATGTGTGTTTTCTTATTTTTTAAAGTCATTAAAGATGTATGCAGTACACTCATTCGACACTGGAAAAAGAACAGTTCAAAGAAATCATTCGTGGCCTTGATGAGTGGATGTAAACTTTTGACTACAACTGTACCTTTGGACATTCAGGGCAGCTGCTTCCTTCTGTTTGCACTCTAAGTTAAGAGATCTTCTGCTCTCAGCAGGGAATCAACTAAGCCCCAAAAGGTTCACTTTTTCCTTTATTGCAACATGAAACGATGAAAACCTATGCTCAGCTAAAACTAATGCTCAACAACTGTGCTCACATGTGTACATGCAGAAACTTGAGAGCCTGCAGCGGCTGTGTGTGTGTCAGCTGCTGGCCCTGCTGTCGGACAGCAGAGCTGCTGCATGTGCGAGAGACACACAGTGTGTGTGCGCAAACAAGGACCGGAGTGTGTGGTACCAACAGGTGGTCCTCACGATTTACTTGAATGGAGGTTTTCTTTACAGAAGTTGCCCCGACAAAGAGCCTGTGTACACACACAGCCTGTGCCGTAACCTAAACTGCAGGGCTGGTCCCTCTTCACCGATGCAACGCGTCATCTGCTGCTCAGACAGCGCTTTAGTGACAGGCCTATCCACAGGCTGACATATGGACCCATGCAAACGGTCACATTAAACTAGACACAGGGTAAAAAAAACAAAAGAACTTAAAACGTTAAAGCAAGTCTGATTCTGAGTAGTCAACATCACACTTTTAACACTTCAAATATTTGTTCCAGTTGTCCCTCGGGGGCTTGTAGTTAACATGATTCTAGTTATCACTGTTTAAATGGTTGAACTGACAGTTGTTTTATTTATTTCAGCTGATTATTTCTTGTATAAAATCTTTGAAATCGATAAAAATAGTAATCTCTGCTTCATAAATCTCGGGGTGAAGCCTTCAAACCTTCAAGCAAGGAGTTCTTCATGTCAGAAACAGGAAACAATAGATGTCAACTATCTAATAGATTTTTGATTGCTTAAGCTGTAGTTTAAAACAGCAGAAATTAAGAAGATTTTAAGTGAAGCTAATTATATTAACACAAGGAGCCACCTTTTTTTTCCCACGTAAATCCTTTTTGTACACAAAAACCCACAAATACACACACAAAGAAGTGTTCAGTAGATAGTTTTACAGCCATGCATGAATGTGTGCGTGCACACATCTGCTGGTTCTAATCCAGAGGCATGCAGTGAGCTGTTTAGTGTAACAGGTCGACATTGTTCAGCAGTGATATTCACAACACATGTTACTCGTGTCAAAGGTCAAGTCTGAGCACTCAGAGTCACGTTTGGTGACAATTTAACCCTGTGGTAGGTGTGTGGGTCTGTCTGTGTCAGCTGTGCTAGATCTTCAAAAAGCAGATGTGTGTGTGTGTGTGTGTGTGTGTGTGTGTGTGTGTGTGTGTGTGTGTGTGTGTGTGTGCCCTTCTCTTCCTTACACATCAGGCCTTTTCTTCATAATTTTAATTCTGATGTTATAAAAAAGCTGTAATGAGCAAAATTTGGGAAAATGAGGCAAAAAAAAATCTTGATTTTTCTTTTCTGGCACAACAGTGCATCCATCTTCTTACGCTTATCCAATTCAGGGTCGCGAGGGGCGAGCTGTGGTCTATCCCAGCTGTCGTAGGCTGAGAGCCGTGTACGTCCTGGACAGGTGGCCGGTCTATCCCGGGGTTACGTTTGAGAAACAGTGCAGTCGTAAAATTTGGGCCATTTTGATGTGAAGCTGTCTGTTTTTCACCCATCAAGTAGGAAAACTCCTGTTTGATCCGGGAGAAGACAGGTCACTTTGGGGTTGTGTCAGCACAACAGCTGACATTCATCTTAATCATTTTTCATATTTCATCAGTTTGTTTTGTCTTTTTTTTCTTAGTCGTTATTGTTTTGTTTCTTGTTGCATTGCCTTCATTTTCTTTATTGCTTAAACTTGTTTGTTTAGTTGTTTTGTTCTTGTTAGTTTAATTTTAAAGGGAAAGCTCACAAACCAAAGATGCCGTGTTTCACTGTATTATAAAAGCTTACTTTAGTTTAAAATAGTATCCAAATTCATTCAAATAAAAAAAATTAGGTAAAGATTTTGTTCAGATTAACTTGTTCAATATTCGTGCACAACACTTAGCTTAAGTAGTACAACCAACATACAGGATAAGTCATGTGAACTGAAGGCAAAGTGAGTGAGATCTGCTTAAATTGAAGTTACTAAATTTAAGTGTTTTAACTTTCTTAAAACTCAAACAGTTCACATAAAAATGTGATTGTGTTGCTTTGTGTTTTTTTCATTACTCACATCAAGTGTCAGAGGACCAGGATCTGCGAGCACTGCAGAGTTGTACGATTTAAGTACACTTTAAATGAAATAAGCAGGCCGACCTCAGATTCAGAGCCTGAGTCAAATTAAAATATTTTAGTAAATATACTTGAATTATGTTTAAAATATTTTATTTTCTTCCAACATCTCTCAGGGCCCCATCGCTCCTGCTTCTCTCTTTGATTCGCCCCCAGCCCCGAGTGCACCCTGTCCACCTCCACCACCTCCTCCACCCCCCGGCCCTCCACCAGTGTTCACCGATGACGACGCCAAGCCTCAGGCGGACGCCGCCGCAGCTCAGCACTCCGCGCTATTTGCCCAACTCAACCAGGGCATGGACATCACTAAAGGTGCATCCACGAGCAACGCAGAAGAGCTGAGCGACAGTTTCCACCTTAATTTAATTTAAGCTTATATTTTTAAACTCATAATGTTATCCTCACACTTTCCATCTGTAGGTCTGAAGCATGTGTCAGATGACCAGAAGTCCCACAAGAATCCCAATCTGCGTTCTCAACAACCATCAACAGCCAAAGGCAAGAACGCGGGGCCTGTGGCTTCACCCACTACACCTTCCCAGAAAAGACCCCCTCTGCTGGAGCTGGAGGGGAAGAAATGGAGGGTGGTACGTGTGATGTGTAAATCCTATTTTGAGGATCATTTGTATTTAATTAAACCCACAACGGGAGCTGAAATGAAGGGCACTTTGGAAAATTTCAATGACAATTTAATTTGCACCTACCCAGCTCTCATTTATATCGTAGAAACAAACCCAATCCATGTGTCCTGGTAGACCGGCTGCTAATCTAGATTTTTGAATCCTTATTGTTGCAGGAAAACTTTGAGCAGAAGCACGACCTGGTGATCGAGGAGACGGAGCTTAAACAGGTGGCGTACGTCTTCAGTTGTAATAACTCCACCCTGCAGATTAAGGGCAAAATAAACTCCATCATCATTGGTAAGCTGCCTGAAAACAAAATCATGAGTTTGAGCACAGATTTCATAATGTGGGATTATAATCTTCATCTGGTTTGTTCTCATCCCGTTTAGACAACTGTAAGAAGCTGGGTGTGGTTTTTGAGAACGTTGTTGGGATCGTGGAGATCATTAACTGCAAATCGATTCAGTTACAGGTGAACACATTTTTATTTTGACACAGAATTAAGCGATGTACCGAGTGTCTCGTAGGTCCGCTTTCATTTTCTTAAAAATGTTCAGAGTTTTACACCCAAAGTGTAAAATAACATCTCACCGTGCCCAAAAAAAGCCTGTCAGTAAGTGTGGCATGTCTTTCTGCAGGTTTTGGGAACAGTTCCCACCATTTCCATCAACAAGACCGAGGGCTGCCAGGTCTACCTGAGTAAGGACTCCGTCAGCTGTGACATTGTCAGTGCCAAGAGCTCTGAGATGAACATCATGATACCTGAAGGAGAGGACGATTACGTGAGTAACCGAGATAAAGACTGAGCTAATTCTCTCCATGTGTGCAGCTGTTCTTACACTTACTTTGTTTTTGTTTTCCTTTTTTTTTTTTTTTTAAACAGAGGGAGTTCCCAGTGCCGGAGCAGTTCAAGACTGTGTGGAATGGATCCAAACTGGTGACAGAACCCACGGAGATCGCCGGCTGACTTTGTCGTTCATACGAACACAAATATATTTCCGTCCTCCTGATGTTATCCCTCAGACATACAATGCTGTGAAAAGTACTTTCCCCCTTCATAACTTTTTTTGTATAGTTGTCACATGTTTTTAGATAATGAAACTTTAATCAAGTTTCAAAATTAGATATATTGTTCTCTGCTGACCAAACAGAACACAAAGGCTCATCTCACGCCAAAAAACATCCTGATGGCCCCTGAGACTTTTGAGCAAATATTCTGTGGACTGACAGGACAAAAGCTGAACTTTCTAGAAAGATTGAGCCACTTAATATCTGGCGTCAAACTAACACAGCATTTCATAAAAAGAAGATCATACCAAAAGTAAAACATGGTGGCGGTAGTGTGAATGTCGGTGGTTGCTTTGCAGCTTCAGGACCTGAATGACTTCTGGGCGACTCTGCTCTCTACCAGAAAATGCTGACGGAGAATCTTCGGCCATCAACGGTGCTCAGGAAACTCAAGGACATTTGGCTTAGTCAGTAGGACAATGATCCAAAATACACCAGGAAGTCCACCTCTGAATGGCTCAAAAACCAAAAACAAATTGAAGGTTTTGGAGTAGTCCAGTCAAAGTCTGAACTTAAATCAGACTTAGATGCTGTGGCATGACCTTTAACACATTGGAGAGGTTTCTGACCATGCCGGAAACCTCTCCAATGTGGCTGAATTAAAACAATTCTGCAAAGATGAGTTGGCCAAAATCCCTCCACAATGATATGAAACGCTCATTGCCGGTTATCGCGGTTCTTGCTATCAAGGGTGGCACAACCAGTTATTAGGTTTAAGGGACAATTACTTTTTCATACAGGTAGTTTTCGGCAGTTTTTTTCCTTTGATAAAAAAAAAAATCATGGTCATCATCATTTAAAAATTGTGAGAAATATGGAAAAAAAAAATCAAGAAGGGGGCAAATACTTTTTCATAGACCTGTAGGAAAAGTTTTCTAATAGGCACGTAGATTAACTTTTAGTCCACTTGCTGTATTTGTGACTTCATAAGAGGTTTCTCCAGCACTTCTGCAGCTGTTGTCTGTAATGAATCTGTCAGTATAACACAATCTCCCACTAGTGGTGAAGAATAGCTCAGGTTTAGGTGTCACAAACCAGAACACACTTACATTTCTGTGCCAAAACAACACAGGCATTTATGTGAGAAAGTGTAACTGCTGAAAAATAATATTTTAAAGGTATTCTCATCATTAGATCCGTTTCCTTAAAATATAGATTTTAAATGTTCCAGGATGACCACTAATAAGACAGTACTCCACTTACACCTACTGCAGAAAACTTAAAAAACCAACATTACCTTCAAATAGAGAAAAGCAAATAAGTGTCTGTGGTACATTTTCCATCCAATAAAGTGCTTCCAGCCACCTCTGTAAAGAGCATCGTGCCCAGCAGTCATGTAGTAAAGTCACTGTGAAGTAAATGCAGTATTGTACTTATTCTGCATTAACAGCTGCTGTTGTGATTGAAATGATTAATTAGCTAATTTCTTTTACTGTACAACGTATCAGCTATAGTGGTAACGGTTACCTCCGAGCACTTCCTATTGTACTTTGTATACCACTCTTATTTTGTAGCACACAGCACCAGCATAGCACAGATGAAATGCTGATACTAAAAATATAATATACGAGAAAACAATTTTATGTAATTCTGTGTCTTTTCTTCTTTTTTTTTTCAAATAAAGTCAAAACCTCCCAGTTCTGGTTTGTTAGTTTTATTTTGTGAGGACAAAAAAAGCACAACAAAAAGAACCATGAAAGGGAGAAACAAAGAATAAAATCTCTGGAAACTTACAGGAGATTAGCCATGACATGGAAAGAAGACAATCACACAGTAGAAAAATAATCCAAAACAAATGTTCTTCCGGCTCATCCCTGTAAGGTAAGAACTGATGATATTTGGCCATAATGGCTTGTAATATCATAGAAGCAGCTCTCCCTGTTTTGAGCAGGAGGGCAAGAAGTCCTAACCAAGAACAGGCAAGAACCTGGCTAACTTTTAAAACAAAGGGACTCGTGTAGATGAAAGCCTTCAATCTGAGACAGGTCTGACACAACAAGACCTGCAGCATACAAGCTGGCCGTGTACTGCTAGGTTCATAGATTATATAAAACCGTGATGTTACTCACTGGCTGCTGAAGTCCCGGCTTTAATTCTCACACTGAACATCTTGACTTCCCCATTTTAGTGTTTTGAAACAAGAAGTGACAGCAAAGGGGTGCAAATCCACAGACACTACACACTCATATGTCAGCAGTCAGATAAATCACAATTTACAAACATTAGGTTATGAAATGAGATCTTGAAACTCTCCAGAGAAAAATTAACTGGGCTAATAACTCAAAGGCGCTGAAAGCTAACTTTCCTGTAGACTTGCAATAATCAGACTTCTTTTTTCCGTCCATGAGCTGCCCCCTACTGGCCATTAAAAAGAATGCAGGTTTACAACACTTCCCCAACCTGGAAGTCCTTAAAAAAGGATTTTTCAATATTTTATCCTCCAAAATCCACATTTTTAGAAAAAAATTGGAACAGCATCTGAAATCTGTAGTGCCTTTAAAAGGCTGTTTTTCAGTGTTTAATCACTACATTTCCCTGAGAGTCTTGAGTAAACAGCATCTCTTCATCCTCTTCCTCCTCCTCTGGCAGAGATTTGTAAGCACTCACCACTCCCGTGCTGACGTTACTCTGATCTTTGAGAGGACTCCTGGTGTGCAGACCTCTATGTGCGATCACCCTGAACCCTTCAGAGTCCTGAGTGAACAAAGTGGCCAAACTGTCCTCATCGAGTTCTCTGTTTCGCTGCTGCGGCATTTGCCTTTTGAGAGGAGAGCTTATCGGTTTTGTCCTCTTGATCTGGAAGGCAGAGCTCTCTTCTTTTGCAGCATTTTCCCACAGCTGACCTGTTTGTTTCCGAGGTGAAGCGGTTTTTGGTTGTGTCCACTTGTAATTTGAAACAGGTCTGAAATGAGAGGAAGATGAGTCTTTGCTTGGGGAATTATAAGACGGTGGCGTGCTGTTTTCCTTCTCATCAATCATACAAGAAGATTGAAGATGTTTAAAAGATTTCTGAGTTGAGGTTCGTCCTTCTGCATCTATCAGTTTTCTAAAGACCTCCTCCTCATTCTGCAGACTGTTTAGGAAACTTGGCCCGGAGCTGCTGAAGTTCTCCACTGTTGTACATTTGTGGCTAGTCTGATGAAAGTCATTTTCAGTGTACTGACTGAAAGTGAACAGCGGGTCCTGACTCCACGTCTGTGGTAGAGGTTGACTGTCATCTTGTGTAAAGATGGCATCAGAGACCCTCCTCTTACTCTGTGGTGGTTCACACTCTTCAGGCTTCTCTTCTTTAGATTCACAGTATATGTTTTGTAAAGTTGAATGGTTTTCTGAACACGTCTGCCATAATTCTGTTTCCTTCTTAGTCATATTTTCACTTGTACACTCGTCAACCAAAACAGGCTCAAAGTTGGAGTTTTCAAAACCAACATTGCGCCCTCGTTTTTTCCCTGATGCTGTGGCTGTCGGTGTAGTTGAGGCAGATGATGAAAGAGGCTGCACTGAATCCATGTTTGGTGGCTCAGAAGTGGACATCTTATTGAGGACTTTTAGAAGAAAGTAACAAAAAAAATATGTTAACACAAAATCAAATAATTTACTGTATTAACTTGTATGCTTATTGGTCACTTCATTAGGTACACCTGTTCAATTTCTTGTTAACACAAATATTTAATCAACCAGTAATGTGACAGCAATGCAGACATGATTAAAACGACCTACTGAAGTTAAGACTGAGCATCAGAAGTGAGATGAAAGGCGGTTTAAGTGAGTGTGGACATGGCATTGTTATTGGTGTCAGACAGGCTGATCTAGACCATCAGACTATAAGATTAGACTATAACTTTTGGCAGACTTTTAGATGCTTACCTCTCCGATGAGCTGTGAAAAAGGCAGATATGGAGCTCTGTTTGGTTTTTGGCATTTCTGTTTTGGTCTGAGTGAAGTTGAGTGCCACAGCCAAACTGTATCCAGCACCTTCACAAAAGGGGTTCAGCAGTTTAGAAATAGGACGGCTACGGCGCTTCTGAAAGATATAAAAGAGAACACAGTGTGTAAACAGTAATAGACAGAGACTGCAGATCAGCATTTTAGTGTATTAAATAACTGCTCTACTCAGGCATGCTGGAGAAACCATTCGGTCAGTGTTCAGACCCTGTTTACACAATTACCTGTTTAGCTTTTCCTTTCAGCTCCACAGTGTCCAGCCAAACATCACAATCCTCTTGATCAAAGGTCTGCGGTGCTGCTGCAGTGCTCTTCATGGTGGACAGCCCAGGGAAGATACGCTCTGTATGAAATAAAAACAGGATTTTATAAACGAGTTAGACATGCCGTTTATTTTAAATAAATAATCATTATACTTTAAAAACTATTTTCGTGTCTCTCGTTGATGAAGATGTTTGCAAGAAACCTTTACTTATCTTTAACTAATTCAATAACGCTACCACAGTCCTGTGAGTTAGCTACAGTTGGTTAACATAGCTCTTAAAACAGATTTTTGGGAAATACCTTATGATTCAATGAAGATCCAGAGTAATATTTTGAGGTTTCCTTTGCAATTTTTATAATCGTTTGTATAACTGAAACTCTCTAGTACTCGGTTCAATCTGCCGCCTTCAGGACTGTCTGCCCCTGATGATTGACTGTGTAAAAATGCCTTAATGTGGTTGTACCTAAAATGCGCGATTTAATTTAAAAGACAGTTTAAAAGTATGATATATAAAGACGTTCATAATACTCTTTCATCATAAAAATGTATTTATGTCTAATTAATAAAATTTACCGTAACAATATTCTTCATTTCTAGTTGGGCGCGTTGGACACCTAATATTTTGACGTCTGCCGGTCCGTGCGTAGATGTGGGTGTGTTTACGTTGACGTCATCGCAGTTTTTCCGACAGGGTGAGTGAATTGTTTTTAATTTGGTTTATTGAACTCTGTTATTGAAATAGAGTGAGCATAGCACCGATTTAACGCCTGTTCTCACAATAATGATCAGTTATACAAATCTTGGTGTTTAAAATCAGCTGCCTGCGCGCCACAGTGATTAGAAATCATAGGAAGTGCTGACAAGCTAGCTTCCGCAGCTAACTAGTTAGTTCGACTAAACAAGAAATTTCATCAGCAGAAGTATTCAGTGATTCGTAAGTGTTATTCTGCTGAGTGACTCTGTGTAACATAAAATGTTTATAAACTCTCTGTGCCGCGTTGTGAAGCTAAGTTATCAAGCCTGTAATCATAATCCGACGGTTGTTTTTTTTTTTTTTTTTTCGTTTTTTTTTCTGAACAGCGAAACACAACTGCCTGTTTGTGTGGAGCAACATTTCCATAGTGTTTGTCTATAGGTCACACTTGAAAGTGGACATTAAAGAAACTAAATTTAAGAGTTTAAGAGTGCTCGGCAGAAAGCAGACAGAGTACAAAGAGACAGAGAACAAATATAATTTAAAAACATTTACATTTGACCCCTACAGTGTGACCTTATATGTCCCCCTAAACTTAGGGTCACTGGAAGTTAGTGCAAAATTAGTGTGAATGACTTAATAGTCCAAACACCAAATGTTCTGACTATGAACGGGTTTTAATTTAATTAAGCAAGCACTGGCTCAACAGCTTTGTTAAATGCTTTTTATTTGGATTTCTTTAAGTTAGTCATCATCATGCGATTGTTGTTCCAGTGCCAGTCTTCATCATTAAAACTTGACTTTGGTGGTTACCACTGTTGCCTCACAGTAAGAAGGTCCTTGGTTCAAATCAACTGGCTGAGGTCTTTCTGTGTACTTGTGTCAGTTCTCTCTGAATGCGCTAGCTTCCTGTCAGAGTTAACTGGCACGTCTAAATTAGCTGTAGGTCTGAATGGTTGTCTGTCTCTTTGTCCTGCAAAAGTCTGGTGACCTGTCCAAGGTGTAGCACATCTCTCGCCCTAGCTGGGAGAACCTCTAGAAAATGGGTGCATGGATGAGTTTTCCTTACTAAGTTGTTTAGGCATGTGGTGGCATTGCATTTGAAACCCAATGTATGGGTTTATAGCTCAGTGGGATGACCAGGCGACCATAACCCCATATGGCCGGAGAACAGTAGGCCCGGGTTTGAGTCTGACCCGCGGCCCTTTGCTGTCTTCCCCTCTCTCTCCCTGCTTTCTTGTCTCTCTACACACTCTCTATCGAATAAAAGCTTACATGAAGGTTGATATTTTTACTTAAAAGTATTAGTTTATCTTATGTTACTGGTGTAATTATTGAAAAGAAAATGAAACAGTGATCATTAAAAAACACCTTATTTAAATTCCAGAAGGGGGGGTTTTAGTCTTTCTATAAATCTTTGGATTGTTCCTGTTTTACACTTCTTTTATTATCACAAAGTGCATCTCATATATATTTGAAAGCATGTGCGCATTAAACAAAAATGCCATACCTAAGTGAAAATTGCAGACTATTATCTCACAATTTTCAGATAATAACCTGAAATTTTCATTTAGTTCTGCCTGTTTGTTTTTTCTTTGGGAACATGTTTCCATACATACCAATGAAATTAAAAATGCCAATTAAAAATGTTAAAATTAGGGAAAACAAAACTGTAAATATGACCGCAGCATAGATTGTCTGAAGCTTTTGTTCATAAATGGAGACATTTATGAAATGTTAGAGCTGCCTGAATATATTTGGTCACAATTATGGAAAACTATGTGAAATAAATATTTTTCAGATCACATTCTGAGACATCAGCATCATGTTCCATGGGATACCAGTCACTGGAGGAGTTGGAGGAGGAGGTAAGACATTCAGATAAATCAGTGTATAAAACTGAATTGTTGAATTTGTATAAGAGTCATCTTTTCAACAGAAAACAGCAGTAATATTTCTTGACACTGTTTTCCTTTCCACAGCTCCGGCAAATAAACCTGAGCTATATGAGGTAAATCCAACAACGTAATTCTGATTAGTTTACTAAAATAAAGAGGACTTTATTTGTTCTTTTTTTTTAAAATAGCATTTAATGCCCATGTGTAAATCATCCGTAAATCTAAACTAAAGCTGGGAATGTTATCAAGAATATGTAATATCCTTGCTGTTAAGGATAACAATCATGAATGCTGTCGTTTCAGGAGGTGAAATTATACAAAAATGCAAGAGAACGAGAAAAGTAAGTGCTTGATATGTCACCAGTGACCATTATCACTTTATAAACTACAGATTTACTGTGTTACACATGTTGTAACGATCCTGTTTCTGTAGGTATGACAATATGGCGGAGTTGTTTGCTGTCGTCAAAACACTACAGGCCCTGGAGAAGGCTTACATTAAAGACTGCGTAACGCCTAATGAGTGAGTAACAGTTGAGATCATATTTAAAATATGGCACCTGTAACTTTAGCTGTGTGTTTTTTAATTAATGTGGAGTTTATGTTGGTTTCAGGTACACTGCCTCCTGTTCCAGACTCTTGGTTCAGTATAAGGCTGCTTTCAAACAGGTGCAGGGCTCTGACGTGGGCTCCATCGATGACTTCTGCAGGAAATACAGAGTGAGTGCTCGTCTGCAGTGCAGAGTGTCTGTCATATTTTTCGAGATTTTATTTTTGTAATTTCTTGTTGTTGTCATATGTTTTCCTAGCTCGACTGTCCACTAGCGATGGAACGGATTAAAGAGGATCGGCCAATCACCATCAAGGATGACAAGGGCAACCTGAACCGCTGCATCGCAGATATAGTTTCAGTATGTCCTCACGACTACATTAAATATGTTAAAGAGAGAGGTATTTAGGCTGCTGGCAAGAACATTTTTTAGGATTTATTGAGCTCAGTTTGGCTCAACATTTGGTAATTCCATAAAAATGAGAGTGGATATCACAAGCTTATGTTTTACCAACTGCAGGCTCAGCTCATAAAACAGACAAACTAATAAAGTCAGTGCGCTCGTTCCTAGAACTGTTTGTCCTGAAACATATTTCTCACTGCCGACTCTTAAAACTAGGAAAATATTTTGTCTCATCCTTCTCAAACATTTAGCTCTTCATCACTGTGATGGACAAACTGAGACTGGAGATCAGGGCCATGGATGAGGTAAATTTATAAATGTAAATAATATGTTATTAATAAACAATGACTGGACTTCCAAGATACTGATTGATTGTTTGTTTTTTAATTTGTTCAGATCCAACCAGACCTTAGGGAGCTGATGGAGACTATGAACAGAATGAGTAACATGCCTCCAGACTCAGAGGCCAAGGACAAAGTCAGTCTCTGGTTAGTAACACTAGGCCGCAACGTTTGTGCTCTTTATGTCGTTGATCTCTATGTGCAGCACACCTTGAGGCAAAACATGACCAGTCAGGAAACCTGCAGCCACACCACACAGCACCTATCCAGTTCCAGAATTGCTGATACAAGGCAGGGTGAATCTATACTGTCATGTTGTTTATGTCAAACTCTGACCCTACCATCTAAATGTTGGAGCAGAAATCAAGCACCATTTTTCCAATCTTCCATTGTCCAATTTTGATCTGCATGTGTGAATTTTAGCCTCAATTTCCTGTTCTTAGCTGACAGGAGTGACACCTGGTGTGGTCTTCTGCTGCTGTAGCTCATGTGTTTCCCTGCAAATGAAATTCCCACCAGTCGTGCTATGGTCACAGTCATTTAAATTTCTTCTCTGTGCTGTTGCTCAGTTCTCTTCAGTTCAGCAAATTGTTTTGACCGTGTTTACAGACCTAAATTCATGAAGTTGCTGCCATGTGATTTTCTGATTTGATTTTAATAGTTAACTAGTTGAACAGATATAATTGAAGTGGCAGGTCAGTAAGTGTAATCCAAAACTATCATTCATGGCTCAGACACACAAGTACTGCGTGGCTACTCTGTAGTTACTAGGATACTATAAGTTAAGGGGTAGCTGTGCAGTTCAGTGATGAAGGAAAAGAGAGGGGTTGAAGAAAAGTGTGAAATCGTAGGACTTCTTGCTAAATTGTGAAAATCTAACTTAATCCTCCTCCTCCTATTGGCTATTGGGGTAAATATTCACGGGTTTCCCATGTGTCCGTATTCATGCAAGGTAAAACTTTGTTTTGCATCTGGTGCGACCGTACCATTATCCATGCAACTAGCTGAGCAGTGGCTATAAAGTACCTGATCTTTGATGTGTTTATGATCATATAGTTCTCTTAACTGACATTTTTCCAACAGGCTGACCACCCTGAGCAGCATGTCGGCCTCGGATGAGTTGGATGATAATCAGGTTCGCCAGATGCTCTTCGACCTGGAGTCGGCCTACAACGCCTTCAACCGCTTCCTCCACTCCTCTTAAAGCGCCTCTCTGTCACGGATAAATGTGGAATCCTGACTCTAAAACCTGTTAATTTAAAAGAAGAAGAATGCTGCTTTCTGTGGATTTACGTCCCTTCCTCCTTCTGTTCTTCTTGCTGTACAATTGGTCTCTGTGTTCTTTAATCGGGATGTGTACAGGTCACTCTGCTGTCATCTCAGCCTCGTCAGCTCGGCTCGCTTTGTTCTGTGAACTGTTATCCCCCCTTTTTTCTATCCAGATTTGTGTGATAAATGCATTAACAGTGGCTGAACTTCATACTGTAACATCGAGAAGCCTATTTTATACCCAGGGTTTGCAGCAAACCAATAAACAAACATGATACAGGTGTTTTTGGAAAGATCTACATAACAGCAGATTTCTTTTCTTTTCATACCCTAATTGTATTTCTGACTTTCACATAATTTACTACATTTGTTTTCTACTAACAGGTTTTTGCTGTAGTATCGTATATAATTGTAATTACATAATTATTTGGGCTTTAAGATGATTAGTTTGCAGTTCAAAGGAATCATATTGAAACTAAGGTGAAAGAAAATAGTTCTGATTTTGATTTTTCTGTTGCTGTCTCTTCTCATGTCTTATCCATTATTTTCTTTTAAGTAAAGGGTTCATCAAGTGGGCAAAAAAGGGAGCTCACTGCCTCCCTTTTGTTGTTTACCAAATATGTTTCAGCTCCCAAACACCATTAGGGAGAACATATTTATTGCAATGTATCGTTGTAAATAATAGGTTTGATTTTTAAATAAAAGCATGTAACATCTTTTTAGGAATAAATTTTAAAAGGAAAGAAAAAAATCTACATCTAGCTTCTTTTGTGCTGTGTCCGTGTCAGATATGTGATTTATTAATCATTTTTCAATCTTCAAAAAGCGCAGACTGATTCCAAACAAGTCGAGGGGAGTTTGCTCATACGTGTTTTAATGAATAAAAGACTGCAGATGCGCCCTACTGAAAGCATTCATGACAGCTGGAGCTGCTCGTGGTCTTGTGAAGTTTGGCCTTGTTGGCGAGGACCACAACGGTGTCATGGGCAGGCTGGAATGTCTGAAGTAGGCTCTGACACTTCTTCTCCACCCCTAGGATGTGAACGTTTTTGGACAGTTTCTCCTCAACAATCATCAGGTGCTTGTGTTGGAGCTCTAGGTTCTGACTGTAAAGGATGGCATCAGAAATGAGCAACCTCGGGGTGTTATGGAAGAAAATGGTGTCGTCATGATCAGTGTGAGGCTTTTGGGAATGGGCTGACTCACTGAGAGAGCTTCAGCGCCGAGCGAAGTCCAGCTCCTATTTTTACCAGGTCGTAATTCTCCAGCGTGAGGCTGATGTGCGGCTGAAGGAGGAGCAGGAGAGAGAGAGAAAAAGAGGGTTAAAGTTAAAATGTTTCACAGGACAGTGGAGACTGACAACAGTCATGCTTTATATGGCACTCACCAAGTCCCGGCAGAGCTCGTATCCAGGTCTCTGGTTGAGGATGTCCAGGCGGTGGGAAGCATGATCCAGTTTGGTGTCACAGCTCCTGATCTCACACTTCAATTTCTGTATTTCTTTGGTCTGATCAGAAATGTCATCACTGATCTGAAGGTTAAAGGAAGTCACAGAATGATGAGCAGCAAAGAAAAAAATGTTGATTCGTGGTGATTAAACTCCAGTGCACTGACCTGCTTTCTCTTCAAGAGCAGCATTTCCTGGTTTCTGGTCAGTTCGTGGATTTTCTTCCTCAGAGCGTCGTCTGTCCTGCGGTGCTGACGCTTGTGGGCGTTTTTTATCTATAAAATTTAAATTGTCATCATAGAAGAAATGGCAAACACGCAATCAGCCTTGGATCTGAGGGTTTTCTTACATTGGCCAGAGAGAACTTCAGGTTTCCCCTGAAGGAAGAAGAGTCCTTCATCAGGATGTTGGCCGCCGTCTTCAGGTCTTTGCAGTGAGACAGCCATGTGTCATAGCCCACATGGTGAGGCTTGTACTGACCGGCAGGCAGACAGGAGCTCGGCGTGTTGAGCTCAAGGGTCATGCATTTCATAGTAAACTTGGTGGCTTCACCTTTGTCGTGTAAATCTGCTCCCAGCTCACTGTGGATCTTCTTCAGAGAACTGGAGGGAGGTTAAGATTTTTCCGTTATTTTCTCCACTTGCCTCTATTTTAAAGTTCTTTAAAGGATATGAAAACAAAAATAACCAGAATAGTCACACCGTGATTGTAATTCTGTGCATCAGACCTTATTTTGCTGAGCAGGATGCAGACCTGCGCCTGCAGAATTTCTCCGCTGTCTTTCGTCAGCCTCTCTTCTTTCCTCAGCTCAGCGTAAACGGGGTCTTGGCTCAGGACCGCTGGGCTCAGGGTGTTTACGACTGAAATACAGTCGCTCATCAGCTGAAGGCACAACTGCATCTCTTGGAGAAAGCTGTCAACGATGTCTTTCAGCTGATCACAGGAGAGCCAAATGGTCAAGTCCATGAGAATGAGGATACAGTCACAAGTTTTTCATTCTCGATTCACCACATGTATACATGCCTTCTCCAGAGCAGTGACTTCTCTTTCCAGCTGGCCCATAATCTCAGAAAACTGGGCCTGCCACTGACTGACTTCCCTGTGCCGAGAGCTGAGATACCTCATGGTGTTGCGAGTGGCAGAAGGCATCTGCAATGACAAGGAAAGAGGAAGGTGCGCCAGGTATGCTTACAAACCACACAAACACTTTCCACTTCAAGACTGTCTCTGAGCGTACAGAGAGCAAGTAAAAATATGGAATATTAAACTGTATAAAGGATCATTACCCAAGAAATATCTTCACCCATGTTGTAGACTATTTCATCTTCAAGCCGCTTGGTCTCCTTAGACTTTGGCCTGTTGCTGCTCACCAGGATTTTATTGCTGGACAGGACAGGCATACTGAATCTGACATTCAAACATGGCTGGTTGTCCTTTAGCACACACTCCGCCCTAACAGTGTGACAAAACATTGAGATGAAGCAGTGAAAATGTTTACTTCTAAAACTGTGGCCATTTGTCTGTATCCTGAGCAGCTTTTCTTAGAGATTCCATGAAACCAACTGAAAGACACGACTCACCACATGTTTTGTTACTTTGGATGAATCCTGCGAGAGGAGACGAGACGGTACCGAGTGAACACGGTTCGGTTTCGATGAACTGGATCTCAAAGTCACAAATCAACAACGAGTTGTGTTTCAGAAGCTCAGTTCAGTCCCTGTGAACTTCCTCACCTGGGATCACGGTAACAAGCAACTCATTTGGAAACATGGCACATGGAACCATGATGCAGTCTCCATGGAGACCCCAGCATTTTTTGAGCAATTACATACATGACTTTCATTCTATACAACCATAATAACCCCTAATCAACCACATAATCCCACAGTTTGACTTCTACAAAAGGTCCAGTCATGTATAACTTGCACTTCATAGCTGCTTTGGGGCTTTTTCATAATTGCAGTAAACAGACAGATATCACATACAAAGCCATCAGGATGCCAAATAATGTGCTCATAATCTTAAATAGTCACATACTGAAATAATAATATAATAAAACCACCACAGTGATAAACATCTTAGAGACACACTCACCTTCTGGCTTACTAGTAAATAAGTGACCGACTTAAGTGATATGAAAAAAATAAACATTTAAAAAATAAAGAAAAATTATCCTAAGTTCAAACCTGAAGGTCTCCTCTCTGCATTATTTCTGCTCATCGTCATAGAATCAGATTCCTATCCTTGTATTCTGTCTCTGAGGCCAACTGCAGCTTATTTTTGAATGCTTAACCACAAACTGACTCTGTAGGTAGTAATTAAAAAAAATTACCACTGGGAAACAGGGCATCAATTTACAAGTGGTGAAGAAAAGGTGTTTGCCCCCTTCGTGATTGTCACGCTTCCTTAATCAAATTGTAATATTAGACAAAGATAACCTGAGTGAAAAAAGCAGTTTTTAAATGATTATTTCATTTATAAAGGTAAAAAACAGTTATCCCAGCTTACATGGTCCTGTACAAACTGAATGAATTAAGTGTGAAAACTTTGATTTGCTGATTCAAGAAACCACTTAAACTATCATTACACAGTGCTTTGTATCCTACCACACTATCTGATGTCGATATAGAATTAGTGCATGAAAGGCAGTGAAATGTACCCACTTTTTTTTATCCCCACCAAAATGTTTCATTTCTTCTTCTGTGCTTTTGATTAGTGTTAGAGCGTCATGAGCGGGGGAAAAAAAAGTTTTCCCCTTTACTAATTTTTTTTTGAAAACATACATCAACACTTCACACATTTAGATACTGGTTTATTATGTGCATTTATTTTTCCTTTTTCAAACATATTTTCATGTGCAGCATTTACACAAACATTTTAAGTGTTTGAGAATCTTTTGGCCCGTTGTGTTTTAAAGATAGTGCCTCAGCAGTGAGAAAGAAATTTGTATTCACAATCTTAAAAGGAAACTGTGTCAACATATTTCAGCACCAGTGAAGCTGAAGTGCAGCTTTATTACTTTTATCCCATGAGGGGTCCCTAATATAATGTCCCAAGAGTCTAGGTGTTGTTTCTCAGTATACGCTGTTGTGTGGGAAGCGTGAAGCAAAATGCAGTTTTTAAATTATATAAAATAATGGGACAAAAGCAGAGATGGATTATTTTTCTAATTTTATTGATGGTAATTACCCATGGTTTAAATTTTATCACTCATCCAGTAATAATCATGGCTTTAAAATTAAACTGACTTCCTCATCACCCAAAGTCACCCTTGTCCATTTAAACACGCAATAGAAAAATATATACTTAATACTTTGTACAATACTGGTTTTGGTCCAAACAAAAGTGGATCAGAAAAGCCAATATACCTTTAGTCACCAAAGGCTCTCCAATTTGCATTTAAGCTCCTTTTAAATGGATTCGGGTAACTTTGAATATGGGAACTGACATAATAAATTCTAAAGACAAAAATGCTGAATGCGGAGTTTGTAACACAAAAAATTCAACTTCACAGATTAAAAAAAAATATCACTATTTACAGGTTTTTATAACAATATTCAAAGGCCAATTAAGAGAGAGAGAGAGAGAGAGAGAGAGAGAGAGAGAGCGGAAGAGCGAGAGAGCGAGAAGATGGGAGAGGCATAGAGAGATAAAGGGAGAGTAAAAGGAAATCAGGAGGAGGGAGGGAACCAGAGAGAGACAAGGGGCCACAAGAAGCAGAATTGAGGAGCGAACCAGAGAGAAATTAAACATGTAACAAGAGTTTTGAAATTACGCATTTACAAAGTCCTAAAGGAGGTGAACGAGGGCGTAAGCCTCCTGCCTGGTCCATCCTCCGCAGTGCATGGATGCGTTTTCCCCTCTCCCACACCCCGCCCCTCCTTCCGTCCTCCCCTGGTTTTTGTTTTAAACATTCATTTGCTTGTTCACCTGTGGCAGTGCTAGCTAGCAACCCAGGTGAAAAAAAAAGAAGAATTAAACAAAACTCTGTCGTTCAGCTGTCATACACACACCGCCACACAACCTCATCATGTACAAAGAAACCAAACACACCTCAAGTCTGTACATAAGAGGGGAGAAAACAAGCACTCTGCATTCGTCACAAACATTAAACGGTCATCCCTGTACATACAGCACGCTGCGCCGACGCCGCAGATGCATCTCCACCGGCACCCTGCCGCCTGTGACGGAGCAGCAGTTTGCAGGATTACCGCTGGAGATTGGCCGCACAGCTCTCACTACCTCTCTGCACATCACAGCTCATAGCCTGATCACCCATACTAATTAATAAGTCTACACTCTGCAGTTTTTGTCTTTGTAATTTTATTACAAAAAGGCATGCCTAAAGTCTAGCAGACATCTGCCCGTGTTGAAAATATAGATATGACAGTCTTGCTTGTTTTTTATTTTAATATCGAGTGTGGGGGATGTTTGCTTGATTGTTGTTCTCTAAGTCAGCGTCATTGTTCGGTCAACAGTTTTTGTGTAAGTGTCAAATCCTGTGGGGTGGTGTCACACAGTAAAACCTCCCATCTGCATGTGAAAACCTGTGAATAATCAGCTGAGCCAAAACCCGACATAAACCTGGCCCACCCAACCAACCCCGAGCACAGAATGATGCGCCCAGTCTCTGCCCTTTTCCGAATGGTAGCAATTTCAGTGTTGTCCAGTTGAAACCTTCCAGAACTTTATTCAGGCTTTAGTGGGGATTCAGTCGAGTCATAGTAACGTCTGAGTTCTTGTCAAGACCACGACAATCTACTTTCTGCGCCGCACCGCTGTCTTGATCTTGCGCCCTGCGATTGCTGGCTGTCCACCTGAAGTAGCAGTGAATGATTTTGTAGACCTGTGGGAACAGACACAGGTCCCGTTAGAGCATCACCACATACATACACAAAATCATAAATACTTTGTGGCTGAATCTACTGAACTGCACATCAAATATCTGCACTGCAGACAGCTGACTCTATTTATGAATACATATTATACAATGCTCCCCTGGGGGAGCACTTAAAAAAACATTTAGGCAAAAATTCTCACTGCCAGTGCTACCTCTTAGCCTGCTAGGAGAATTCATACCTATGGTATGAATTTCAAAATACTGTTTCACCTTGTCCCCAGGTGCTCTCATTCACAAGATAAGTTGAGGTCATTGATGGTCTTACTCTTCCAAGATGTTTTGACGATGTGCCTATGGTATCAATTTAAAGGCCCTACGCCGCCTCGTTCTCAAATGATAGCGAATGACAGCTGCAACTAGTGACAGCATCTCACATACATCGATGGTGGTATCATTTTTCTATCTGATTTTTATTATTATTAACATACACTTATAGATAGCAGCCCAAATACCACTCTTTAAATATTTAATTTAGGATATTTAAGGCACGCTAACTTGGATTTAAGCTGTTTTGATGTGCATACACTGGGAAAACTTTACATATTAGCTGTAAACTGAGAAAAAGTAACATACCCAATATTGAAAGTCGGAGTTTGCCCAAAGTTGAATCCACCTCCAGGTGCACCTGATTGGGAAGCGATAGAGGGGTTGGCAGGGGGAGCGGGGGAGGCTGAAGATCCTGCTCCGAAAGTAAACACACCTGAGGTGTTGTTGGTTGTAGCTCCAAATGCACTGGTTCCTCCAAACTGAAAGCCTCCACCTGATTTAAAAAAATAAAAAAAATTAAAAAAAGGTGTTACATTTTAATGTCACAACTAAAATCATGAGGCTCGAAAGGCAGCCAGCCACTCACCTGGTGCGGGATTAGCACCTTGCCCAAATACAGGGGTGGGGTTACTCTGCTGTCCAAAGGCCGGGGGAGGATTGGGTTTGGCCCCAAAAGCTGGGGTCTGGGAAGGTGTGGCTGGGAAAGGAGATCCGAAAGATGATCCAAATGAAGGAGTTTGGTTGTTCCCGAACCCAGAAGAGGGAGCCGAGCTGAAGACAAATGGGGTTGGACCTGCAGATGGAGCTGTGATTGAAAAAGAATAGAAAACATAAACACATATGTCGATCATAAACAAATTGATCACTTATAATACCTGATGTAGATACTTCATAGTTACAGACCTGATGAGGAGGCAGCAGAGGGCGCTGCTGCACCAAAATTGAAGGTGGGAGCAGCAGCGGCAGCAGGAGCAGGAGCAGCAGCAGCAGCAGCAGCATTGGTTGGAGAACCGAAGATGAAAGGCTGAGCTGGAGCAGGAGCAGAAGTGGAGTTGAGAGGAGAAGCTGACGGGGCAGGTGGCTGGCTGTCCTGACTCTGGCCAAAGATGAAGTTTTTAGCTGGGGGAGCGTCACTGGAGGCCGCAGCAGGCTGACCAAACATGAAAGTGTTTGGAGCTGCAGAGGGAGCTGGGGCCGCTGTGGAGGTGCTGCTGCTGCTGCTGGCAGCACCAAACAGACTGGGAGTTGGGGTGGAGGACGATGAAGTGGTGGAGTTGGTGACGTTGGTTGGTTTACTTGCCAGGAAAGAAAAAGCTGGTTTTGGAGCAGCAGAAGCAGGTTCTGTGCAGGACGAGATCATGACAGAGATCAATAAAACAGCAATTAAACCCACAGTATCCTTTTAAGTCACCAACACACACGTCAAAGACAAACAGATGTTTCCAGGTTATCACACATCCTGAGGTCTTAGTAATACAATGAGGGAGTAGAATGTTTTTTAAGCACAAAAGACCTACACAATCACAGGGTGAAAACGTAGATATTTTGGCATCTTCTTGTAAGAAAAAGATTAAAATTTTATAAAATGAATCTACTGAACTGCAGCAAGATACTGAATCCCAGAATTGCTTAAGCATTTTTATGATAGTAAAATAAACTGCATGAATGGTCTAGAAACCACAATCTACCCAAAATGCTGTAAGTGACAGAAATTTAAGTACCTGCAGCACTTTTTCCAAAAGCGAAGGTAGGCTTTGGGGCTTCTGAAGATGATGTTTCATTCTTGTCTGTTGACTTTCCAAAAGTGAAAGCAGGTGGAGGTTGCTCTGTTGGAGCATTGGGCTTGCTGAAGGAAAAGCCACCAGTGAAGGCCTGTGTAGTATCTGCATCCTTACTTGCAGCAGCAAAGAGGAAAGTAGACGGAGCAGAGGAGGTAACCGCTTCCTTCTTTTCCTCTGGCTTACCAAAGGTAAATGTAGGAGCAGCAGGTTCTTTAGCCGCCTGTGAGGACCCAAAAGTAGGGACTACTTGTGGAGCGCTGGTGGCCAAACTCGGCTCCCCCAATCTCCCAAATACAGACCCGGCTGTGGCTGCTGAGATGCTGCCTGAGCCAGTGTCTGTATATGCTGTGTCACTCGAAGATGTTTTACTGTTACTATTTTCTTGAGAGGAGGGAGGCGTGAAAGTAATGGAGGATGAGGAGGTTGTCGAGGTGACTGATGTTTTCTCTTCAGGTTTTGAAAGTCCAATTGTGAAGCCTCCCTTAGAAGAGTTGCCTTCTGTGCTAGAAGATCCCGTTCCAAACGCTATCCCACCGCTAGCTCCAAACTTAAACCCAGAACCTGCAGCAGGCTGGTCTGACTTTTTATCATCACTAGAGGCAGCCCCAAATTTAAAGCTCTCAGACGAGCTGCCAAATTTGAACCCTGATGCAGCAGTAGTGTCTTTAGAAGTGGTTTCTGATGAGGAGCTTCCAAACGGCACTCCAAATTTGAATCCACCTGATGAAGAAGAAGAGGTCGACTCAGTGAGCGAGCCTCCAAATTTGAAACCTCCTGCTCCAGATGCCGAAGTACTGTCTGATGTGCCAAACTTAAAACCTCCAGTACTAGAGGCAGAAGATCCTGAGGTTCCACTGGCTGAGGAACCAAAAGTAGAACCAAAGGCTGAAACGAGAGGACACAATTAAAGAGGGTAAAGTGATGTAATGAAACAACAACACAAGAGAAAACCTTTTAGTACCCTACACACTTAACTAGTATTTACATGCTATTGAAAAATACTGCAAGTAGAGTGCATTTATTACCCTTGGGTTCCACTTTAGCTCCAGGTTTGGCTGCCTGACAGGCGACACACTGTACATCAGATGCTTTATTCTGCACAAGACAGACATCACATTCCCAGGCTCCCTCCGGCTTCTTGAACTTTTCTGCCAATCCCAACACAGGGGCACTGCTGGTTGATGAAGAGGCTCCTGCTGATGCTCCTGCACAGTCAATGATGAGAATAAAAAAAATAAATAAATTTTTACATATAAGTTGAAGAACTGCAAAGGAGAGCTGGTGCAACTTAAAGCCAAGATTCAGCAACAGAAAAGCAACATTTTTAATTCATTACCTGGTTTAGCACTCGTGCAGGCCACACACTTTGTGTCCTCTGCTTTGTTTTGCACCATACAGGTATCACATTCCCATGCACCCTCAGGTTTTTTAAATTTGTCTCCAAACCCGGTGAACTCTGTAGAAACTGCGGCTGCAGGAGTAGGTACAGTCTTAACCGGCGAGAAGGCCGAAGAAAGAGTCAGTGAGGGTTTGAGTCCCGTTCCGGGTTTGGCCGTTTCGCAGGCCACGCACTTTACTGCATCAGGTTTGTTTATAACAAGACAGGTATCACAGTCCCAGGTGCCGGCAGGTTTGGAAAACATTGTGCCAAAACCTGTTGTGGTTGTAGTGGTAGAGGTGGTGTTAGTGCTGCTGCTGCTCTCCAGCCCAACAGAGGTGGAGGGTGACTGTTTACTGTCCATGGATTTGGATGAAGACTTGGGCTGTGGGGCTGCGCAGCAAACACACTTCGTGTCTGACTGCTTGTTCGGAACCAAACAGACATCACAGGTCCAGTCTGCTGAGGGTTTGAACAAACCACCAAACCCCTTTGAAGAAATGGAGGAGGTTGCAGAGGTGGAGGAGGGGGCAGTGGACTGTGTGGACGTCTGCTGGGGAGTAGCATCGCGAGCTGGGGATATCTGAGCGACTGGAGAGGCGAAACCTGAAGAAACCAGAACATTAGTTAAAGCAATGAACTTCAAAGTCAAACACCTGAAAATTTTTGATAACACAAAATACAAAGACTAACCAGGGGCTTTGAGAAGATCGAGGACGCTGCCCTGCTTCAAGGTCTTGGCTGGTTTGAAAGGTCCTTCAAAGTCTTCTGTGCTTTTTTTTACAGCTGCTTTTACTGTAAACATGAAAACATGAGACCAAAAACTCATTTCTCAGTTGATACAAACTAACAGGAAGCCAGAATTCATGATTTAGGCTTCAAAGAGCTCACTCCACAATTACTTCTAACAGGGTGACGTCATGTGCAGAACAGCGCTCCTCTGCCAATAAACGTCAGACACCAGCATGTGAATGTTTAGGCATAGAGGAAAAGTACTGAATTGGACTTGTAGTATGAAGTGTTTTGCATACTCAATGTGAGTAGAAAGAAAGCATACAAGTAGAGCAGGGCGATATGGCCAAAAATATTTATCACGATATATATTTGAAAATTTGCAATAACGATATAACTGACGATATAATTGATGCGAGGCAAAATACAAAATACAACTCCACAACTTTACTAGCGCAAAAAACCCATCCATTTATTTTCACTTAAACAAGCAGCTGTTTTTTATGTGCATTAAAACTATATAAAAATTTAACAGTGCAAATGTAAATTCCTTGCTGAAAGTTTAACCAAAGGCATTTCCAGTAGAAATGGGCTGACATATCCTGAGCATAACCATGTATAATATGCACTGAAGTTAAAAAGAGGTGCTTTGCAACATTAAACTGCAGTGTGCCAAATAAAAAAAGTCAAATACATTTTTTTTCCAGAGTGCACCATAAGGTGCACGGGATTATAAGACACATTAAGCAAAACAAATCAGTCAGATAAATCAAATTTTATTCAACTCATTCTTCTCGCTTCCTCCACTTCTGTACCATTGATTCATTAATGCTGTATTCTATCACAGCTGCTCTATTCCCATGTTGTTGCAGTATATTAATGACTGACCTTCTATTGTGGATGGATTATCTCAGTTGTTCTCCTGACTGAAGTTTGGTCCGTTTACAGCATCCTGCCAAGCAATTGCATTTGTCTCTAACCATCAGGAACCCTCACGTTAGCTTTTACTAAGTGGAAAAGTGTTAGCGTTCATCCTGCAGCTTCACTGTTTATGTTATGCTAACATAGCTGTGTCGCTAGCGATCACGTAGCACATCATTATATACCACCTAGCCCAACTTCAGTAACAAACGTCACTGCTGTTTAGTTTTCTGTCTTCATTTATGTTGGAAGTGACAGCAGAGCTGTAAGTTTTAATTTTTTCAGAACTCTCTCAGTCAGAACATGCTATATCATGCTTAGGTAACTAGCAAAACTAGCGAGCTAACTTCCGCTAACTTCCTGCTAACTTCTAACTCTGTTAAATGTAATAAATTCTGTTTTCAGAATTTATTACATTTACTGCCTGGATGTTAAACTTCATAGTTACACCTGGTAAAGCAGCAATGCTAATCGTTTTATTAAAGATGAAAGAACTGAGACAGTTTTTAACTCTCAGTGATGCTGCAGTGTTCGTTTGACTTTGGGACCTTAAGCGGACGGAGTTTTGGACCCAGACGATCGGGTCGATCGTGGCTCAAAAGTTGGGAGTTCGCCCTGTAATCGGAAGGTTGCTGGTTCGAGCCGGTTCGAGCCCCGGCTCGGACAGCCTCGGTCGTTGTGTCCTTGGGCAAGACACTTCACCTACCGCCTACTGGTGTTGGCCAGAAGGGCCGATGGCACGATATGGCAGCCTCGCTTCTGTCAGTCTGCCCCAGGGCAGCTGTGGCTACAACTGTAGCTTGCCTCCACCAGTGTGTGAATGTGTGTGTGAATGGGTGGATGACTGGGTGTGTAAAGCGCTTTGGGGGCCCTATGGGGGGACTAGTAAAAGCGCTATACAAATACAGGCCATTTACCATTTACCATTACTCCCAGATTTACGAGCACCTTAGTCCGACAAATACGGCAATAACGACAGCCCACTTGCATGTTCTACAAAAAAAAAAAAAAAAAAAAAAAAAAAAAGGGGGGGGGGGGGGGGTGGTGGGTGGTGGGTATCTGACAGGCAAACACCAAACCAGTTCCACATCACTGAAGTGGCACCATTTTTACAAACTGGGTCATCTGTTTCACTCAACGATCCGCTTTCCCCTTCTCATTCTCCGTTGCCGCCATGCTTTTTCAGCCATGTGCGTATGAAAAAAAAAAGGCACTGCGCATGCGCATTTTACCCATATTCTATTGCGATTTTTTCTTTTCTTATTTTTTAAATTTTCTTGCCTAACATTGTACCGGTATTACCGTGAACGGTATAATATGGCCCAGCCCTACATACAAGTATGAGTCCATTTATCATAAATCATTTAAGTAGAAGGAACCGCGCAAAATGGGTGCTTCACTCTGACTGTACTGTGTCTTCTTTGTGGCTGCTCACCGTCTTTTCTAACTGTCGTGCAGATACACATCATACTGCACAACAGTCAAAATTCAGTACAACACACGTTAGCAAGTGCTCACCAGCCAACACGCTTGCACCATGCTGCATTTTGCTCAATACAATAAAATAGTGCTGCCAGCATTAATCTTGTGAAAATGACGTTAACGCCATAACTGCATTAACGAGGCAAATATCCATTAACGAGCTAACCGCACTGACACGTTGACGCCTTGCTGCCCTACGCACAGGGCAATCCGCGGCAACTTGTTAACAGATTTGCCACGTTAATGCAGTTATGGTGTTAACGTCATTTTAACGAGATTAACGCTGACAGCATTATTTTAAATATGTTGTCACAATGTATGTGAAAGGGCCTCTGGGATTTTTGTGACACAAAACACTTACCTGCTGCTGCTATGGGCGTGGTCAGCTTTCCATTCACCATAGAAGGACCCAGCTTGGCTACAGGTGCACTAAAAGTAAATCCAGCCTAAAGAGAAACAATTATCAATTTAACCGTCTAAAGCAAGGTTGTGTAATTATTAAAAAAGTAGAAAAAATACTTACAGAGGGGGAAAAGGAAGGTGGGCTAGCAGCAGTGGTTTTGACAATAGGGGAGGAAAATGTGAAAAGTGGTGTTGAGGCTCTTGGTGGATCCTGTAAAAAGTGAAAAGAAAAAAAAAACAACCCTAATTGGTGCTGATTGAAAAACATTATTTCAGTCACTTACTCACCAGTAAAGTCAAGTTGAACTAGTTCAAAGTTTGTTTTGATGTCAATTAACGATTGAGACTCGCAGTTTTATGACAGAAAAACGCTTGGATGCTTTAAGACGTACCTTATCTGGGACTGTTTCCTTAACAGGAGTAACAGCCGGAATCTTGGGAGAGGAGCTAGTGGAAGTGTTGAGCGGCGGCAAAGGAGAAGGGAAGCTGAAGGTGGGTAATGCAGATGTGCTGATGGGAAGTAAAATGGCCGGGAGCTCTGGCACCTCCGCAACCTGCAGTCAGAAAACAAGCAGAAGCAACACGTTATACCTTTGTTTCTCTTACTGGATCAAGACTGATAACTTACAAAAAGATCATGATTAGATAGATCAAGATCTCACCTCATCTTCCAGACGTTTGGAGGAGGGCCGAGCACTGGTCTTCGCTCTCTTCATCTTTCCTCCTCCAGAGCTCACGCTGCTGACTGCAGGTGTGCTGGACAGAGGATAAACTGGGCCACTAGAACTCTTTGTGCTAAAAAACAAACAACAAAAACAAACAACAAATACAGGTATAAACAACCATTTGAATCACTTAACTTGTCGTGTTTTCTTACTTTGAATAAATTGACTAAAATAAATTAATTTGTGAGATAAATTCTAAACAAGATTTTTTTAGCAGGACATAAATCTGAAAATGTAAGAATAGTAAATGGACTGAGGAAACTGTTACCTCAGTTTCTCAGAGACAGGAACATCGTTCTTAAGTTAGACCTGATTAATCAAAGTCACTGTTTTACCTTTGAGATGGACCTGGGGTCGCTTCAGGAAGCTGTGGTGATTGTCTTGTGTGCTATGGGAATAATGGAAAAACAAAGGGATTACAAACAGTTTTTATATTTGATATATTCTGACTGGCTACAGTCAAATACAGAAAAATCATGGCGGGAGGCACCACCGTGCAACTAACCGTATCTCTTGCAGTCCTGTCTACAGCTCGAGTCACTCCTCCAGGGGTTAAAGTAGGCCTGAAGGACACAGAGCGGTTTCCTGACACAGAAGCAGCAGGAACCACAAGTTTTTGCACCGGTGGAAGGTTAGAGTCCATCTGGATTTAGGAGAAAAAAATAAATAAAAATAGAGTTAACTGAGAGGGCAATGTTTGATTCTTGGTCTTTTCTGTGTCCATATTCAGAAACAGTTAATTCCTTTCTACTCAAAAATGAAACCGATCTGAAATGTGAACATAAAAATAAAATTTTACTTCAAAGATAACTTTATAGCAATCCTTCAGATGCTGTCATAAAGAAATTGCAATGTGGACCCACAGAGGACTGTCAAGATTATATTTTAATTTAAAAATATGGGGTTTGTATCAGGATTGCTTATGTAAAACTAAAAGAAAAACAAAAATAAAATACCACTGCCTCAAGAGGCATAACCAAGAAAATTCTAGTAACTGCTTGGTTATATTTTGAACCATGCCAAGGGTAAAACAGAAATTACACATGAAAGCCCTGGTTTGGGTAAGCAGGGTTTCTTGTTCAGACCTGTAAGGGTGAATACACCATTGTTCTGCACTGCAGCTGTCACAGCTGGCAACGCCTGACAGTTATTACTGAGGACAAGTTCATTCCAGAGCTGGCACAATTTAACAATGGACAGCACTTAATACAGTGCACATTAACACCATTTCATGAGCCAACTACTAGTAGCCTGCCAGAGTTTTGCTCACAGGTGTGTGAGGACACATAAGAGATACACACAGAGTGAGGAACAGCTGAGGAGACTCCCGTTAATAAGCGTAAAGGAGACCAAACCGGTAGGGGACAGAAATGACATGAAGACAAATTGCAACAAGTGCTGCTGCACTTGTACAATGATCTCCTGTTTGTATCACTAAGCACACTGCAGAGGACACTTGAGAAATGTAGATGTTGATCTGCAACCACAAGCTTTAACCCACATTCAACACCGTTATTAACGAACCAGAGGTACGAGGCTAAAATTGGACAGCTATGAGCTAACTAACATTTTGATGGCCACATATATTCTGAAACTGGTACTTACCCGTTTCCTTTTAGACGGGAGATGTAACGCATCTGGATTTACACCATCCACTGGCTGCAAGACAGAACTCAAGTGAGAACTTTTTGGGCTGGATGTGGTGTCAGTATAACAAAATAATATAAACCAGCTTCTCAATGTCTGGGGTGTTTATTTTCACATGTGCAATGTACAAAGTGTCACAGATGTTTATGCTGAATATTAAAAGCTCTTACTGGTGACAGTAAGGGGGATGAAGCTGCTGCAGGGATTCGCTTGGCATCCTGTAAATGAAGACAAATAAATGTCCATCAGGTTTAAAGATTTTAAGCAGGAACACCTGCCAGAACATTTCGACAATGTTTATATTTGCATATTCACTTCCGTGTGGGACACCAAACTGAGATGAAGTATAATTTCATCTTGCAAGTGTGTACTCACAGCAAGTGGGCTCGACATGCGCTCCAAAGACTGCAGGATGCGTCTGGCTGTGGCGCTGGTTACCCCGCAGGGCTGAGCACCAGCAGGCTTGGCCTTGATCTGTCTCCTCACCGGGGCCTGCATATCAGATAAACTACTTCAGTCTACAGTTTGATCAATATTCAAACTATAATGTCAGTATCACAAACAAACAACTTACCTCCAACATCTTAAACATGCTCTGTGCAACATTTATTGTTTATTAAACAGAATTATTGCCAATATGTGAGCATATTATACCTTTAACCTCTCTAGCATTTTACAGCCAACAGCGTGTGGACTGGTGTCTGTGCGCAGGACAAAAGTTGAATGCTGTGCCTCCTTTTCATTCCCATCGCCAACAGTAAGCAACAACAGCTTTGAAATGGATTCCAGTAACCACTTATATATTTCCTTGTGTTGCCAAATACACTGTTTAAAGTGATATTTTCATCATCATTTGTATTATGGTGGGCAATCTTACATGGCAACACATGGATGCATACAGAAACATGAATACCAGAATGACGAGTGGAGCTGAGACAGAACACACATTGTAGCTCGGAAAGAGAGAACGGTGAGTTGAGACAAATGAAGGATCTTACTGCTAACCCAGGAACTACCTCTGTATCAAGAACTTTGTTTAGTTACATCAAGTCTGACAGAGACCAAACTGTACTTTGCATATTATGCTGCACAGTGGTCCCCAAAACGGGCCACCACAAACCTATTTGACCACCTATGAAAGAACCATATGAACGAATATGGAGCAAGTTTATGAATGAGAAACAAAAGAACCATCACATGGTCAAAATAAATCCTAGAGTGAACCTTTAAGGTACAATGTTTATATTTGATGTTTTGTATAATAATATTTTATGCTGGGTCTTTAATCATTTAGTTTTAAGAAGTATTTTAGACTTTATACAGTCGCATTTTTACATTCTTAAACAGTTGCTCATGAGTTTTAAATAAAAGAGACAAATAATCGTATATGAATGAGTACTGTTCAGTCCTGAGTACAAAATTTCTCATGTAAAACAGAAACATATCAGGATATGAGATTTTAATCATATCACAGTCCTAATAGCTTCCACCAAACAGACTCCAACACAAACTCAACAAACACAAAACTGCTGTGGTTTTGAGTGTCATTTTGCCAAAGGCAACATTAGCAAACAATCAAGCCAAGGTTGGCTAGCTACGTGCTACATCTGGTACCAATCACTGTGGTCACAAAAGCAGATAATCCTAACATCAGCCAGACACAAAAAGAAGAAGAAGAAAAAAAAAAAGGACTTTATTAGATAAAACTGTCTACCTGGATAAGCCGGACTACATTACACTACCAGAACAACAGTCTACATTAGCAGGGCATTCATGTGTTTTTCTGGATCAAACCCGACCCTCAGAAACTACTGCAAACTACTACAATGTTAGACAATCCAAACACTCCTGATATATACACTCAGATATGCACACTTCTTATTACAAGATTAAAAATATACTTCAGTGCAACCCATGTTTTCACTGTTTTATTCAACACAAGCTACATTAAAAATAAATGCAAGCACACCTGTAAATGTAACAGAATGAATGCATGGATATTATGTTTTATAAGGGTGTACAACCAAATAAAAAATAAATAAATAAAATACAACGCATAAGACCTACTGCAATAGACTGCTACTCGGTGCCATGGTAACAATAAAAGCTTCTGTTTTAACACCATACATGACCATCATCTTGCTCACCTGATATGGTGTTCCAGGACGACTGCGCAAGCTCCTGACTGCAGCTGCACCACCATAGGTGGTCTTCCCAGGGTAGAAGGGTGAATCTCCAAGCTGGCTAGAGTTCAGCACCGTGCTGTTTAAAGTGGACTGGAACGGAGGAAGGTACATATAATTCTGAGTCATTTTTTTCATACATTCCTAAATTAGTTATTATCCTAATTTATGAGAGGGTTATTTGTTATGATTTACTTTACTTTAACTCATGAAATAAGAAAAATATTTCATTTCAAAATAAATCAAATGCAAAGTTAAACTGCAAATATGTGTTATAGTGCCTTCAATATACAATGAAAGTCAAAGGTATACTATGACTTTTACTGGTCAAAACATAGCTTTCACATATTCTTGGAAGTTAATTTATTATAATCTCATGTGGTTTTACAGGAAATTACTAACTGTTACATTAGAGCTTCCCAAAACATGTCCGACAAGCTCAGACTTGTATTAGGCGTTACTCTTACTTTTTTGTTTAAATATTCAACTGTTGTTTTGTCTTGTTAAAATCAGAGCTAGACTGAACAGTAATGCTACTTGCTATGAATTGGTTGGCCTCAACTTTGGTGCCAGTGGCAATAAAAAGTAAATGTAAAGCAGCCTAACATTACTAAAGTAATCTTGTAAACAAGATATTGTCTCTTAGAGGGATAGTAACAGTGATTTTACATATTATCTAGGGCTTCCACGATTAGTCAACTAGTCACGATTACGTCAACTATCAAAATCGTCGACGACTAATTTAATAGTCGACGTGTCGTTTGAAGCTTTGTAAGATCCCAAAAGACGGAGGAATAAGTAGTAGAATTTAAGAGTGTAATAATGGACTGAAACAGAAGATGGCAGCGCTGCATGTACAAGGATGCGAGCTGCCGTTAAACCCCGAAGAAGAAAAAGCTGTGTCCCAGAATTCATAGCGCGGCCCTGCTCAGTTTCCAACAATGGTGGCAGCTAGTTAGTTTTAATATTACTCTTATTATTCTTTCTGGGTCACAAAATAAACGTTTAACATATTTTCAGGCGAGAATGTAGCTGTGTAAACCTCAAATATCTGCTCAGTTTATCAAAACACTGCATATTTTCAAAAGCGCTCCGACGTTTTCGGAGACGTCTGTTACCCACCAGCTCGATAGGTAGCCGGGTTCAAGGCTCACTAGAGCTGGTGAGAACACCGGACTCCCGGCAAATCGTTTTCAAACCCACCACCATCTTTCGCTACTCAGGTTAAACATATATAAGTCACTTAGATAACATAAAAATGTTGTTTGGCTTTTTTCAGTATTTTATTTGTTCCTGAGTAAATTGGTTTGGCTGAGATTAAAGTTATAGTTTTTACACAGCTGAATAAACGTCAAGCAGACTACTGATCATCAGAAGTGTGAGATGGTAGAGAATATACTCCGGTGTCCCGTTATATTTTAGATAGCAAGGAGCAGACGGTCGAGTTTATTAAACTTATTAAACTGCTCTTATGATAGCTATATGAGAGCAGATGCATGCTGGTGCAATAAGCTGTACGTTGTACGTCCAATGGATGCATGATCTGATTAATCGACTAATCGCAAAAATAATCGGTGACTAGTCGACTATCAACAAAAATATCACTGTAAATTTATAATTTAGAGCTCGAAGGATCAACATTTGACTGCACTTCGAAGCAAAGATCAGCACATTTACATGAAGCTGCTGTGATAAGCAAGCTTCACCCAATCATGTGCCTCACTCATCTCATGGCACCCTGGTAAAACACGTATGAAACTCTTCTTTAAGAGCTTTTTACAAACATTACATGCTGAGAGATTCAGGATCTTGTTGGACAGACAAACACTCACATTGGATGATGTTCCAAAGACAGATAGGTTGAAAGCAGGCTTTTTCAGGCTGGACTGGGAAGGTTGAGGTCCAGAGTTTGTTCTGTCTGTCTCCGGGGACCAAAGCTGAGGAAGTGATGCCGTTTTAGAAGTGGGGACATCTGAAAAAGAAAGAGATACTGAAAATCTCTATAAATCAAGAGAGCACTAGTGTGTTAATCTAGCTTCTAGCCGTGGCTCTATAGGGCTGTGAAAATCTGTCCAAAAAGTGTGGGATATAAAATGTAATTTATTTATTTATTTTAATTACAGCACTTTGTTTTGGTTATGTGGCTGAGTTGTTTGTATATACTAGATCCCCTCTACCTGAACTGCCTATCCACAAATGCAATACTTATTTGATTGCACTTTAATCTAAAAATGTATCCAAAAAGCAAAATCACCAGTTCTGCTTAGTCTGAGGCAAGAAAAACAATGTTTATAAGAAGATCATAAAAATCAACTCAAATTATAACTTTTACATCAAATCTGTTCAGACTCCCTTTCTTCATCCTGTAATTACCTTACTAGCTGTGCTAAACATGGTTTCATCCCACAAACAAACAGTATTCAAAGGGTAGAGTCCTGGAATAAAGAAATGCTATATGTATAGCCGTAAATCAGCTTTGCATATGCAAATGTATGAAAGTCCAACACATTGCGGTCAAGGCTATATATGGGGTTGTAGATGTGTGTTTACATTTAAAAAACAGTAGCCAAATAGACCGGTTTAACGGCACAACAGATCCACAGAACTCAACACTGAGGCTCAATTCACTCATCAACTGAGAATTTAATTTCTTCTAACTGCTCCACTATCTCAACCCACTTTGGAGGAAAAGCGAGTGTATGCAGGACATTACAGATTTCATGTTTGTAGCTGCCACTTTTTAAATATTTACATTATGTCAGATTACATTACAAAACACTTAAACACACAAATCTGCCATCTATTTACCCTTGTCAGATGCACGGGAGGAGAATCCACTTGTGGTGGAGATGTTATCATCTTCATGCTGTGACAGGTTATCCTTAATCTCTTTTACCAAGGAAAAGCCAGTGGAAAAGGGTCCAGGGGCTGAGGAGGTGGAGGGCTGTGAGAAGAGGCTGCTGGAAGCCCCCAAAGTTGGGGAGGAGGCATCCAGTGGGGTGAAGTGGAGATGGGAGCGACTAAGAGGAGGTCGCGAGAGCACATATTCCTGAAAGTTCAGGGATGCTCTGCTTGTTGAGGGCTCTGTGTAAGAAGGACAAATGTGATAGGTGAGCTCAGCAATACAAATAAAATATCACCACTAACCATATGATCTGAAAGACCCCTCACCTGTGTTACTAGTACTTGGCTCTGGGGAGTCACGTCCATCGAGGGGAGGTGGTCCCTCTTCGCTACCATTAGGAGGAGGAGGAGGCGGCTTGCAGTTTTGCTCTGTCCCATGTATATCCACTCCTCCTTCAGGAGCATCGCCATTCTTGAAATATTTCTGCAGCCAGGAAGGAACGATGCTCTTTACTGTGTCTGTCACTCGACTGATGAGGCCTGACTGCTGCTGATAAAACCAAGAGGGGAGAGGAAAGCGTCAATAAGGGTGTAAAATAAATAATATTTAAATTAAACATAAAAAACAAACCAAGTCAGTATTTGCAGCTGCTTCATTTGAAAATTCCTTTGACAACTGGCACTGGACACTATTCAATGTATGTAAAATAAAATTCCCTGCTAAAAGTGTTGCTAGTTGAGTCTTGTGGATTTTTCAGTTTTAACACCAAAACACAAAAAAATCCCATGCTCAGTCAAAAGACCTAATAAACTTGTGGTAAATCAACTCCACATAACTGAGAGTCATAAAAACCTTGGACACTTCAGATTAGCAAACTACAGCTATACATTGGATTTTTTATTTGAATCAAGTGCACAGCCCGTCATTTGCAATGAGACTCTATTCGTCTTCACTGGCGCAAAACAAAACAAGCACAGAAATTGGGTCAGGCACTGTGCATGCTTCTGTGAAACACTGAGCAAGTGACGTTCTGCACTGTACTCAGGTCAAACACTGGATGAATTCCTGTCGATGCAGAGGAGTCAATTCTCCTAAATACCATGCACAGAAAGTAAATGCATTTCAACACCCAGTTATACTGGGACACACATTTTATGATTTGTAACTTTTTTAAGCCATCTCTGAGAACAAAACAATCTACAATTAATTTAGCTCCCCTCATTCTTGTCTCCCTACTGGGTAGCTCATCAGTCTATGCAATTTAGCTCTGGGCTTTGTATTCCAACTTCCCAATCTTGGACTGCAGTTGACAACAGCAGTCCTTAATTTGTCCTGCAGAAGAACTGTGATTCACTTTAACTAGAAACTACAGCAACTAGAGAGCTTGGTCATGGACCTCTACACACAGCTCACTAAGGCTACAAAGCGAGCTCGACCGTTAGCAACTGCAGTCCACAATGATGAAACTCATCCACAGCAGGAGACACTCAGTGGAGAGCAGCTAATTAGTGCTTAGTGATTTTTTCCGAAATATAGGCTTATTCTGTGCAAAGGTTTTAAATAGAAATGTGATACAGCACGCAAACTGTCAGCCAAAGATGCAGGCAGACAATCCCAGCTGTGCGCAAAAACAGCTAAGCAACGATGCAACAAGAACTACAGGACTTAAATTTTTTTCCACCGTTTCTTTAATGTCAATACCTCTCAAAACCATGTCCAAAAATTGTAGCTGTGAACAATTTCTGATGCATAAACTGCAGATAAACAATGCTCCAAGTCTTTGTACAGCACACCTTTTGGATATAAGGGAAAACTCCCACTCATTGCAGCCACACATGACTAAGGGTACAACCTGGTGAGCCAGTCAATGAAATCTGCACCCTGGGGGATGCTGATGACTTTACTTCTTTAGTCTGTGATGATAATGCATGTGCATTATCATAGCTTTTATCAAAAGTTTAATTATTTATGAACATACTACAGGTGACAATTTGTGTAATTATTAAACCACAATAAACATCAATAATAACAATAATCTGTAAGTTCTTACATTTTAGATTTTTTTTTATAAAAAAAATTTGAACTTTATACAAGTTTTCACATGGCACGTTACAAGTTAATAATTTACGCCCATGTGCAACTGCTATTGCAGTGTGCATATACTCCCTGCCTCTGCCACAAAATGCAACCTAAACACAAGGAACACTGCCCTCATTGATAGCACTCTTCTTGTTTTAGTGTAAAGTAATGACATAACTATAGTTCTGACTACCTTTGGCATACTGGCAAGCTAATCTTCATACTAAGAAGGTAAAAAGGGTGTTTTCACATATGGATTCGATCATGGGAAATTTTTCTACACATTATTCAATTCAAATGAAAAATATCCACCCAAAAGTTTGTGTGAGGTCAGACTGAGCTGATGTGAGGACAATCCAGTGCACTATTGAGCAGTCTTGCCTGCGTCCTAACTCATTTATGCTCTGCTAGCTTCATCAGCTAAACCAAACAGAATATTTCCAGCAGTGTTAATATGTCTGATATGAACTGTTTCATACTGACTGCAAAATGTGAGAAAAGGAAACTTCAGAAAGCATCGCGACCAGAGACACCAAATGTGAAAACAGTTCCAGAGAGAGGACTGACCGATCTCTCAGCCTGTAGCTAAGTTTAACAAGAACCTGCCAAATTTGAAGCTATGTGGCAAACAGACTTTCAGCACACAGACCATTTTACTTTTGGTTTGTTCTTAATAACAAAACAAAACAAAAACCTCAACCTAGCAGCCTCATTTTCAGTGTGTAACCTGAAACAGCAGGTGAAAAGATTAGTCTTCTTCAGATTTAAGCTTTTTGAACAGGTGATGTGATAAGTGACTAAGTGGATTCTAAATTGGTGGTCTTTTGATGCAAGAAGACATTTATTGAAAACATTTATTTAATGTAAAGTCTGGTGTTATTGCTGTACTTGGGTGTCTTAATATTAAGACATCAATGCTGTTTGTGATAAGAGAAGGCAGAAAAGGAAGCTCTGAGGAAAAGCACCAGCTTGCAAGTGCATCTCTTGGAGACACCATGTACCCCGCAGTGACTTTCAACACTTGATAAGCTATATATGCTCCTTCCTTCCTCCTTATCTATGCCACACACCTGTGGGGCACCCTGTACTTTATCCTGTGTGCAAACACACTAGTGTATTCACATGTGTATAAAATGTGAAAAATGAGCATAACCACCACCATAGTGTTGCTTTTTAAAAAAATAAAAAATCATAACTGTAGGCACAGTAGCATAGCTAAGACCCAAGAGTGTTGCACGAACTGCACGTCAACCTCGAAAAGCCTGAAGTGAACAATATCTAATTAAATTTGTGCTCTTATTTTTTTTAAAAAAGAAAAGTGAAGCCAGCCCAATTGTTTTGAAGAATTGCAATCCTAGAAGTGAATCAAGACAGAAACAGCACAAACACTTACCAAGCTCCTTCTGCTTTCTCAACAAAGTGTTGTGTAAACAAAACTGATGATGAAAAATTAAACCTATCTTTTAAACTGTAAATAAGATTTGGGTAATTGTTGTTTGAGGGTGAGTGAGCCTTTACTTAAATGTGAAAGTTCAAACACTTCTGCATCATGTGCTATTGAATCGATGCACAATTTAAAAAGACTTAACCTTGACTCACATGTTACAGAGGTGAAAAACTATTCAACTTCTTTTTGTGTTTCATGCTACAGTTTAATGTACTTGTCTTCATTGTTACCATGAATGCCATTTCTATTTTAACACTATGTGCGAAGTCAAAAGGGTACATTGCCATGGGATCAATGCTGAATTATGCAAAATCTGGGTTGCTGATTATGTGAGATATGCTGTTAAGAGCTGTAACATGACACTGGCACGAGAACAGCAGAGCTTGGAAAATTACATGAATCTTCTTTTTCTGCTGTCGGTTAACTGATGCTTTTAGGTAGAAGTGTGAATGTTTTTCTCTGTATATGCATTAGCCCTACAACAGTCTGGCGACCTGCCCAGGGAGCACCGTACCTGTCGTTCTATGACAGTTGGGATGGGCTCCAGCCCTCTGCCCTTGTGACCCTGAATTAGATTCTGGTCAATTAGCAGCTTAATAAATCACTGCCACAACTTGTAAAGAGTCAAACATAGTCGTAAGAATGCAATCAATTATAATGCTTGATAGAAACATGTTGATTATACTTGAACTTGATTTGTGATATTACCTGATCCAGAGCATCAAACATGGGAGGAAAACAAAAACCATGAAACCCAGAAGAGTCGAATTAAAAAATGTGTAGTATTTTGTTTGTATAATCAATATATCTTGATGGTAAGCATAAATAATATCTATCCAAAATCTTGTCTTACTTGAAATTCATTCATGCTGGTGCTGATGATTGTACAACTACGACTATTAACGACGACTGTCAAGGAAAGTCGATTGTATATTTCTCAAAAAAAAAAAGAAAGGAAGGAAGAAAGAAAGATTTCCAGTTAATTTGCACTCCAGATAGACAATAAACTTGTAGTTATTAACTGGAGTTTTTTTAACTGATAAAAAAACAAAAGTACACAAGATTGTCTTAGCCACCATTAAGATCACAGGGTGGGTTTAAAGCCAACAATACCGCTGTCCAGGCGGCAAATATACCCAGTAAGGTAACCATGTGGGTTTCCAAGCAGCCAATGCTCTCTGCGCAGTTCAGCTGGCTTTGATTTGGCTAACGGTGCCTAGCACTTAAAAGGTTTCCACCCAGCCCACCAACACAAGCTTAAAATGGAAAACAGTTATGTGTACCCCGAGACAGTTGTTACTTAGAACCAAACCATCTTGCCACGTCTACCTGCAACAGTATGACGCCTCAAAACTTAAGAACCGAGGACAACAATGCGCCGTTCGCCGATGCTAGCGTTCGCCGAAGCTAGCGTCCACTAGCACTAGCTCCATCGGCTAACGGCTTCCTCGCTTTCTACGAACTTTGTTAACAGTTAAAAACTCACGACTTCAGCAAATATTGCCTATCTCAACTTGTCGCATGTGAATGAGCACTTAATCAACACTCGTAACCTAATGTAAACGACACACCGTGTTGGGATTGGACTGTCAAGCCCGCCTGCTTTTGCTAACCTATGAGCTAGTTAGCTAGCCTTTAGCCGTTAGCATTTCCTGTGCATGCTAGCAGCGCGTGGAGGCCACGAGCGCTAACTGCAGGCCACAAAATGTCTTCAACTAAACAATAACAAGACCTCAAGAATACAAGCATTACAGTCACTGTACGGTCCTCGAAACGGGCTTTAAACTTAAATTGTTCGTTCTGTTTACCTGTTTACTCTTGGCGTAAGGTTTAGAGGCAATATGATATCTCCTGCTTCTAATTTTCCCTCCACCCGTGGCCGCCATGGCTCTTTCGTCTCAGTATCTTTCGGTGTTTCGGCGCCGGATAGCTGTCATCCAACACAGTAGCCACTCTCAAAGGAACTATGGGAAATGTAGTTGCACAACCTAACAAAGGAGGTAAACTCGACAGGTCAAGCCTATGGCATCATGGGGATAATTATTATTATAAGGGTAAAAAGAGTAATTATAAGGACATTTGTACATTTACATTGACCAAAAAATAAATAAATAAAAAATCACAAGTATACGGTTAAACAACATATATTTGTAAGGGGAAAAAATGAGTTTTTTTCCTTTTGTCTAGGCATTTTCAGGATTTTTTTTAAATGATGTGGTAGGGGCGAGGGATATGGAAGCTTGTTTCTGCCACTGAAAAAAGAAAAATATTTTCTGTTGTCTGTCATTCCAAATATTGACTTAAGAATTCCAAATAATTTCAGGTTACATGTCTCTGAGATTTTGAGACATTTTGAGATAAGGACTTTAGATTTTGACTCAGATCTGCCTGGCAAATGGTGGAAGTAAAAATTCATAGTAGTGGGAAGCTCACCTTATGAATGTTTGATCATAAATAAATACAGTAAACAAAGAGTTTAATTCAACACAAAGGTTTCAAGAATATTTTGGTTTGAAGAAGTGTTTAACAAAATGGTAAATTATTATGTTTAGACCTTTTACTTAAATAAAAGTAATAATCCCAACTAAATAATAGTGCAAAATTGTAAAAATATAGGCTTATATGCATTAAAAGTAATAACTGTATTGTGGTCCAGAATCATATACCAAGGTATGCAGGAATGTATCAACAACACACATCTTCACTACATCCATGAATCTTCTCTGTGAGCTTCCTCTTTTCCTCCTTCCTGGCAGCTCCATAGTCACCATCCTTGGTCCCATATATCCAGTATCCCTCCTCTACATGCCCAAACCATCTCAGCCTTGCCTCTCCCTGTGGTTTTATTTGGCAAATATTTTATGACAGACACCCTTCCTGATGAAACATCAACAGTTAACTTAAGTAATTAAAAAATACATTAAAGAACAATTAAATAGTAATTCAGATAAACGATAGCTGCTACATCATCATATTTCATCTCACAAACAATTTGACCCATTTTGATTCTTCATAACAACGATATGTTAGATTTCACTGTGGTAGCTGGCAGAACTAAATGAAAAGGTGACTCATAACCATTTCCCCTTCAGACTCCTGTGGAGGCTGAATTAAGCATTCCTGTGTAATTTGTATAATGTGGTGTATAAATTACATCTTTCTACACATTAAGAGTAAATCAGATATACAACCAATGCTTTGCTTTTTACACGCATTGATAGTTATATTAGGTACACCTGTTCAGCTGCTTCAAATATTTAATCAGCCAAACACATGGCAGAAACTCAGTACACTGAGGCATGTAAATATGAAGACAATGTCAAGAAAAAAACGGGCATCAGTACGAGGAAGAAAGGTGATCTAAGTGACCTTGAACATGACATGGTTATTGATGCCAAAAAAGTATTATATATATTTCTGAAGCTGCTGATCTACTGGGAGATTTTCTTGTAAGTGGCCATTCTCTTGTCCATGATGTCAGAGGTCAGAGGATAATGCCGAGATTTCAACGAGCCACTTAAAAGGCAAGATGCATGTAGAAGAGCATCTCTAAATGCAAGACACCAAGTTTTAAAGCAGAAGAGCACACAAGGTGCTGCTCATGTCCGCTAAGAGCAGGACGAATCTATGTAACAAAAGTTTAAGGAAGCTCTGAAGGCAACCCAATACTAGAAACATGCAAGTAATAAAATGGCAGTTGAATATAGCTTTGCACTCACAAAATGTGTTGTAGAAAGCCACAGATATTTCAAGTACCTGGAAATATTTGTTCCTTTAGTTAATAGTTGTTCCTTTAAAATGTCAACAAAAGAACTGTAAAATTAATGTTTGTTGTCCTCTTGTCGTTGTTGTTGTTGTTTTGAGGGACACAGAGGACAATGAAATAAAAAACCATGAAAAAAAGACTACATTTATTTAATTTTTGTTTTAATTATGTGTACAAAAACAGTTCAGCCATTCAAATCCTTCATGGGTAGTAACACGTCATGCACTGTTTGCTGTGTTGTCTGCACTCGAAACTCAATACATTAAAATAATCAGTGAAGAAAGTTAGCGCTGAAATTAAAACTAACACTAAATGAAAGATTATTCTACACATTGAACAGCTTATTTAGAGTAATCACATGCTGTATTATTAATGTCACATTTAATTAATCCGGATCATAAAAAATGCATTAAAAAAGATATTTTTACACAAATATTGAGCCACTGAATGTCACAGTTCTGTGTTGGGTACATCACACATTCATACACAGCATCACACATCTAAAAAAAACTTTAATAAAGGAACAGCTGGTTAAGTAATTCTTACTTTCGTTTAAAACATAGACAAAGACTTTATTTCCTGCTGATGCTGTTTTGATTGAAGAAACTTATAGACAGTAAATGCACCAGCATCATATAACCATAAAAATATTAAACTGACAACATTTATAATCATCATCATCAAATCATCACAGAATCAACCCATCTACAACTCTTAAACCCAACAGTATTTGAGATCTTTAGTGTTTCTTAAAGCTATTAAGGTCAGTAAATAAAAACACACCAGTCAAAAAGGTTTAGTGCAAATAGTCTACATGAGTGTTGTACAGCAGCGGTCTCCAACCTTTTTTGCGCCACGGACCGGTTTATGCCCGACAATATTTTCACGGACCGGCCTTTAAGGTGTCGCGGATAAATGCAACAAAATAAAACTAGTACCAGTACCGGAAAAAATGAAGATTTATTCATAACACATTTGAAATGATCCAGGAAAACCGAGTTAACGATAAAAATGATAACAAAATAACGCTGAAAACCAATAAAAACCCTGAAAACCATACATTTCACACCTGAGCCTCAACTCTCGCGGCCCGGTACCAAACGACTCACGGACCGGTACCGGTCCGAGGCCCGGGGGTTGGGGACTGCTGTTGTACAGGATAGTGGGTGTGGACTGGTTGGTACACCCCTCACTTGACAACATTATTCCAGTGTTTAAAAACAATATTGGTTGTGGAATGACACAGACTGCTGTTACAGTCCAAATAAGGCACCATTTCCTCTCAAACTCCAGCACATATTACCTCATTACTTAAGTTTGTTTAGAAACGTCTTTGACATTTAATAGAAAAGAAATTCAGTCAAACTTTAAGCCTGCTGTCGTGTTCTGGCCTCCCACACCTTTAGAAGTTCAAACGGTTTATCAAGTAACACCGATATGATTTCTGGAATCTACTTTTTGGGGATTAATTGCACCAATGATGCAACTTACAATATTAATTAAATCCATCCACATAGTGCATACTGTATTCCTCTTGGTAAGCGCATCATTTCCTCATCCCCCTCCACAGAGGTCACAAATATTCAGTATCAGTTGTTGTTTATTGTCTCTTTCCTCCTTGACCATTTATAAATCTGTTCCTGCCTGCAGTTCTCCTCCGTTTTGCAGGCTGCACAGTTCGTGAGGAATATTCCTGAGCTGTGGAGCAAAGAGACACAAGACATGATAAACATTTGAGATGGAGTTTAGTGAAACGTTGTCATCAATCTGCATGTTATGAGACTGACCTGCAGCACCATCTGTGATGAAACCACATGAGTCAATAACACTCCTGTCATTGCAGTCGTGCCTTTGCAGAGAATTTCTCTGCCAACAGAAAGAAAATCAGAGACACAAACAGTCTGTACAACTCACTCGCTCAAAACACTGCTCTGGCTTGGTTCAAAATATACAGACGGTTTACAGTCCTGGTTTTCTGCATCCGTGCTCACCGTCATATTCTAATGGTGGTGCTGTGCCATGCTTACACACAGGGACTTAGAAACAGTTAACTTTTGGCATTAATGCTAACGCCAGAGGGGTGCACCGTGAAGGGAGATTAATGGCACAGTGAGCTATGTCGAGGTTAAAGTCAAAGTTTTCTGTGTCAAGAAAGTGACTCTGTTTTGGCTAAATCACCATGGTAACTCATGCTGCACACATAACCTGGTCAGGAGCAGAGTTTTAATTTAAAATAATCAGGAAGTGCTTTTCACTGATTCTTTTTTCTTTTTTTAAACATCATGTTTTCCATGTGATGAAGATCTTCTGCTGGGTAAATACATCTAATATGTGCAGCTTGTTAAGCCGTAGCTTACTAACACCACCGAACGTGCAGCTAAAAAGTTGAAGCAGTGCATTTTTACTGGGATTTGCATGTGTTCAGTTGGCGATGGAGGAAAAAATTAATATAAATTTTTTTATATTGGGTTCTGATGCTTACACAGCAGCACTGAGATTCACTCAATATTAAAATAAACTTGATGTATTGACGAGAGTCAAATTTTAAAGCTATTTAACTTTGTGTTATTTGCAGCACTGTTGCATTTTCCAGTTATATGTTGTTGTCATTTATATATACTGTTTAATCATCATCATCATCGGAAAAAAATCTCTGACTGGAGTAGCTGGCACTGAAAGAGATCACTTTGTGCAGAAGAAGCGTCATGTGAAGCATTAAATGGCCCTTTTTATGTAAATGTGCACATAACCTTGAAGCAGAAAGCCCGGCTTAACAGAAAGGTTGATAACCACCACTGCGATACCTGCTGTGTGTGACTGGGATTTTAGGTTTTACCTCTTAAGCTTTCTTTGTAGTACATCCCTCTGTTCTATTCCACAGATGGAGGTTTCTACTATCACAAGCAAACCAAAACCTCTAGAAACATTTAAGTAAGCAAGCAGCCCAAGGGCCCATCTCACCTTCACTTTCTTTTGCTCATACCACACCATCCCATATAAGCACAGGAGCGTGATGAGTGCCTGGAAGGAAAAGTATGCAAAAAATGAGTCTGCTTAAAGAAAAAAGAAAATATAAACTGCTACTCCTGTAAAAATCACAGATAATATTTGTTCAGCACATCAGATGCAAAGTCCTGCAACATCTACCTTATTAATCACTTATTTTCAATCTGTTTTAATAATCAATTACTGTAGGTGACACATATCGTTTAATTATAAATGCTCACTTGTCTTTTCTTACCAGACACAGCAGCCACAGGAGCACGTAGCGAATCTGTGTCTTGGAAAACAAGTCATGGCCAAATTTTACACAAGCAAGCGCCTCCAGGAAAGCGATGGCTCTTAAAGAGAAATAGAGAATAAAACAGAAATGATGTGCTTGATGTGAATGATTCAAAAACAGACATCTGTATTCAACAATGGCCCCCTCTCTTGGCCATGCCTTTACACTGCGCTAAAATGCCTCTATTGATGCATGAGACTCTAAATGGATGTTGTCCATGTTGCTGTTCCCACAGTATTAAGAAGCATAACTGATACTCATTCAGCACACTGTGCAGTGGGAAACTCTTTCACTTTTAAAGGTTACACTGCAGGGGTGAACCTCAGACAAGAGAGCAGCATCAGCGTTAAGTTGCTGACGGAGAGTGTGCCGGTCTCGTTGCTATAGTAACCGGAGCAGACTAAGGACATCAGCACCTTTGTGTCTGAGAGGACTACATGATGTTATGAATTTCAATTGACATGAAGCTACACTGTTATAAAAATGAATCCAAAAGGTTTAAATAAAGATTCAAACTGTAGTCTAATGCGACAGCTTGACACCCATGCTTCGGGCCTGATTTGATTATGGTTAAGCTGGCGCCAGTAGCAGGAAGTGTCCATTTACTCTCTGGTTGAAAATGAGTGAAAGCTTTATTTTATGTGCTGTTCAACAACAGATTTCAACCATAAAGAGAATTAGATGAGTAGTATGTGACACTTGTTACAATGTTACTTTGAATTTGCTCTGTTAAAACTAGTGTGGTGACAGCTTCTGCAAAGCATGCAAATAACTAATAAAAAAGATTCCAGCTAATTTTACATAATGACAAAGGAAATGGACAAGCTATGGCTCTAGCTACAATTTTTAATTTTGACATTTTTTAAAACATCATCTGAAGATACTCTTAGATAAAGAAAATGCTTAAATTGACAGTAATAAAAAAGATACTCACCCAAAAACCCAACACTGTGTGCCAACTCGCTTACACTGAGTGTCTGTCAGGTAAGCATAATATTGTCTAAAAAACAAACAAACCCCAAAACCCCAAAATCAGTAAGCAAACATTAACACAGCATCCTCACAGACGTGTATTTAGTAGGTACAACCTGAATAAGACCGCATAACATTGTAATTACCACTGCTCAAAGATTGATAAGTGATGTAAATTTGAGGTTTAATCATACCGTACAGTGGGTGCAGTGATGACTCCGATGAGGAGGATACGACACCAGCTGAGAGGGTGAGAGGCCTGGAAGACGAAGATGTGCTTGAGGAAGAATGTGTTCAGCTCTGTCAGCTGTGGAAATAAAGATGTGTAAGACAAAGAGGATTTCACAGGAAGTGTTGTTTATGTACAGTGAGGGTATTACTGAACATATGATTCTTCAAATGAACGATATTCAATGGACACATTAGTGAATTGATCAATGGCTCGCTATTGTGCAAGTACAACCCCGATTCCAAAAACTTGGGAAGGTGTGTAAAATGCAATTATTTAATAAACCCATATTTAATTCCCCCAAAAACAAGGAAAATATATCAAACTAAGAAAATGGACCATTTTAAGAACAAGTTAAGTTTTCTTTATTTCTTTTATCTCAAAAATGTTTCTCCATGTGTACCACTGTGTACCATCCACTCTTCTTTTAACAACAGTCTGTAAACGTCAGTGAACCGAGGATAGCATTCCTATCTGATGTAGGATGCTCAACAGTCTTGGGTGTTCTTTGTTTAGTTTTTTTCTTTCTTGATGCTCCAAATGTCTTCCGTTTGTGAAAGGTCTGGACTGCAGGTAGGCCAAAGCCAGGCTCTTGTCTGCAGTGTTTAGCATTGTCTCGCTGTAATATGAAAGGCCTTCCCTAAAAAATACATCTGAGCCACTAGTTTCGCCTTTGTTTTTTGCGTGTTAGGTCAGGTTTTTTATTTATTTATTTAAATTTGTTGAGCAGTTAGTGTGGATACATGTTTAATTGCTATTTTTGGCTTTAGTTTAGTTTTATTCATTTGACCTCTTTTAAGGGTCCTGTCTTTTTTGTTCATTTGGTATATTTTTGCACTTTTGGGCATAAATAAAACATTTGATATCTTTTTTTATGTTCTACTGTGAATAAAATATCGATTTATGAGATTTGCAAATCATTGCATTCTGTTTTTAGTTTTTACGAAGCACCCAAACTTTTTAGAATTGAGTTTGTGTTTCTGAATCACGGTACACCCTACCTGCCACAGGATCATAAAGACATAGATGCCTGCAAGCCTCTGGAATGATGATTTTGGATCAAACCAGCGCACGAAGGTCCAGCTGGCTGGAGTGAACTGAAGCACAGCTCGCTTTATCTTCCCGGTGGTAGTGTGGATTTCCCTGAACAGAAACAGTGTATTGTGTCAGGGTTGCACTCATAATACAGAGATCTACTCATGTTTGAAACATTAAACATTTGAACATTATTCAAGGTGAACAATAAGAAACCAATTGTTCTCCCTGTGGTCAATTATGTGAAAAAATATCTCTGAATGTAAATCATTTGAGGAAAAAAAAGGGAAAGAAGTTTAATGATTAAGGTTTATTGATAAAGGTTTTAGAGGAATTCCAGAGATGCTTTTTTGGCTTTTAGGAATTTGAAAAGACAACTTTGTCTTACACATATTATATCTCTTATCATATTATTAGATTGTTTCAGCTGTTTCTAATGTTCATGGCAATTCTTTTACATATGGGAAAAAAAGAGAAGAAAATACTGACTTGATGCTGGCCCAGCGATACGTCCTCATCTCCAGAAAACGGCAGACGGTCATTCCCAGCCAGATGCCTCCTCCATTACACAACAGTATGTCGAGTATCACCTGATCCCACCAGCACTCCGCAAAGTTTGGTAGAAGGTGCATGAAGAAGAGCTGTGACCAAACATGGGACATGAGTTAATATACAGTCAGCGAAATAGAAATTACTGCTTTTTACAGTTCTAAGGTTTATATAAGAGAACAAAAAGTAATCTGGTCCCTATCGGGTTCCAAAATCATTTAAATTGAAACTGATGGATAACAACACATAATAATTTATACTGCGTTATTCTTTATTGAACTAAAACATTGTCAAAATGCAGAAGTAGTATGCAAAAATTATTCAGCAGGTTGTTGAACCACCTTCAGCAGCAATAACTGGAACTACTTGTCCTGTTGTATGAGCCAGTTTAAGCCAAGCTTTATCTCTCAGACAGATGGTCTCACATTTGACTCTAGAATACTTTAATATACAGAAGAGTTCAGGGCCGCCTCAATGACTGCGGGTGTCCAGAACCTGTGGCAGCAAAAAGAGCGCAAATCATTACCCCTCCACCACCGTGCTTGACAGCATGAGGTGTTTGTGGCGATATGTTGTGTTTGGTTCTCTCCAGATGTGGTGCAGTGGATTCTGGCCAGACATGTTCACTTAGGTCTCATCTGTCTAAAGGACGTAGGGTTTCCTTTACAGTGCCTAAGAACTGCACGAAGGCACTGTTGTATGCAAATCGTGCGTACAAATGTTTCACAGGAAAATCTGTAGTTTATGAGTATTTTCATACCTCAAATTGCTCATACTATAGGCAGAAATGTAGGAGTCCCTCTGATCATGCGTACAACCAAATCACAGCCTGTCTGCCTTGGAAATTTAAACACAAGTCTTTGAAATTGACATAACTACTGCTACTAATTATGACAATAAAACTATGGTTACAGTTTTCCAAAACATCAAAAGCTACAAAATGTTCAGAACTACAACAGAAAATGCACATAAAGAAAACAATATGTAAAATGGGAAAAATGGAAAGGTCTAAGCGTTAACCTTCCATTTTCTTCAGCTTATCTGGGGACGCGTCACGAAGGCTAAGCCTAGGCAGAGCAGCCCAGCCCAGGCCTCCCAACAGCCCCCTCTTAATTTCCTCAAACTTATCCCAGGGAACGCCGACAGTGGCGTGTCTAGAAAATTTTTGTTGGGGGGGCCAAGTAGGGGCACAGATTTGGAGAAGGGTGGCAGATGTAATTGGCAGATAATGTTAAGAACAATTCTACCAACCGTTAACCATAATTCAATAACCCTATAAACCTAATAACTGAATGCGCTTTTAACTCTTATTAGAATGAGATTTTAACCACTACGGTGCAAAGTTTTTAGATACTGCGTTGATAAAATACAAGAGATACAATCAGTCAGTGTTTATTCAGCAGTCAAGGACAGCAATATTTGCATAGTATTTTTACTGACATATAGTGCACATATGTTTTGGGCAAAAACATTTTTGAATATCAAAATACGAACATTTTTAACATACAATTGGCCAATTAGCCAATGCCAATGCAAAACCAATGCCTATTAAAAAAAGAAGATAATCTTCTCACAAACTGGTGTTTGATTTTGAAACAGGAAAAAAGTGGGGAAACAAATGAAAAGACTAACATTTGAATAAAACCTGAAAGCAAGTAAATACTTTATATGCTGCCTTATGGTAAACTTTGGTCATATTGATGTATAAAGAACAACACTGGCTGATGATGAAATACAGTCAGCTGGCATGGTGACACTGCCAGTATTAACCTGCAGGGCTGGACTGGGACAAAAAATTGGGCATTTTCACTACAGACCGGCCCACCAGGTATTAAAGCCATAAAGCCTTTGAATGAAAACAAACGCTGTTGTGACAGTGATGTACAGTCTTTTTGGTATATGTATGATTTCTATAAATTTTACGTCAGATAAAAACTTTGTTCGCAAGATTCAGATAATTATTTAATAAAAGCTAAATACTTTAAATGAGAATAAGAAAGAAAAGTATTTCTTTGTGCCCCCCTCTCCCTGTTAATGCCCTACCTGGCCCCCTGGCAACACTTTGCTAGATCCGCCCCTGCACAGCTATCAGCTACTTAGAAAAGGATCCTGGTGTTATTTGTCTCTCAGAAACAGTTCATAACTTCCCTTCAACTCATTCATGTGACCTAAAAGGTAAACCTGTTTCTCCATCACCTGTTCAGCTCTGATGATTCAGTAAGGACATCTCCTGGTTTCATCCTCATGTTTCCCTCTCACCACATATCCAAACGACAACATGACCAGCAGCTTTTACAGCTGTGGCTCCAGCAAACATCAGCTGATACTAGAAATTAATATTAAATAAATTCTAACAACAACTGATCAAGCTTAAATGTGCTGCTGTTGTTTAGCGTGACATCGGCTGGTTTCCTGTTTCTGGCGCAAAGTGGGCGATAAATAAACGAGAGAGAAAAGCCGATCAGCTAATCATTGATCAGTTCCATGACTGAAGTAGCAACAGAAGGGGGGGGGGGGGGGGGGGGGTGAGAGAAGAGGCAGCTGTGTAGCGTAAAGACAGAATAACTCCAGCTTTGTGTCTTTTTCCATTCTAGCTAAAGTCCGGGACAAACTGCATCTCTTCTCAGCTCAATACAAGACGCATAATATTTTCTCTGAATGAGGGACCATTCCATTTTTAAGGAGCCGTTGGCAACTCTACTAACTAACCTTATGAATAAAATAAAGTTCACTATCAGTAACATCATAGCAACCGAACAGCTGTATAGAAACGTTATGCTAGCTCACGCAGTACGAGTTATTTTAACTGACTGTAAAATGTCAGCACAACGAAAATAAACTCCACCTAAACTTGGTTTATATCTGACCCAGATAGACTGCAGGTCATAACTTCTTACCTGAAGTTCAGTTCACCTGATACTCGGACCGGCGGCTGCCTCGGGTCTCTGCTCCTCCTGCCTCCCCTTCCCTCATCCACCTGTTGCCTCTGTGGAAGCTCCGCCATAGCCACCACCAAAAAACTGAGTTATTTTTACAAATCGGCCAGCATCTGGCCAATCCACCACCTCTCATTGTTCATGCCATTACAAAAATAAATAAATAAATAAGTCATCAGCCCACCGTGCAAATGTCCAATGGCTAGTCCACCTATGTTAACTTGTTAATCTTTCGCTGAAAAAATGTTTTCTGCGGTGCTGTGCCCCCCCCAGGCCACCCCGCTGACATAACTACTGCTACTAACGCCACTGAACACCGAACACTTCACTCTTGCACTCAGCTATCTCTTCACCACGACGAACTGGTGTGCTGCGTCCACAATCCCTCTACTTTAAACAAACTCCATTGACCCTTATCTCATCTTATCGTATGTTACATGTTCTCAACTTTCATTAAACATGACTTCTATCATTTCTGGATGTCATCACTTACAGTATAATTTCTTAACAGTATCCCATGGATGCTAGAGAATCTTTTTTTTTTCTGTTGCAGTGAACTCCTCATCTGGGGTTATTCTTTTCACAAGAAAGAATAACTTTTATTGTAGTTTTGTAGTTAGTCTTTTTCCACTTGAGCCACAGTGGGTGTCACAAGGGAAAAAATATTTAGCTCTTCTGTGTTATATGAGCCTGAGAGATTTTAGTAATTTATTTTTAAACCATCGTCATTCCCATGGAAACACTTTGGAAAGCCGTGCCTCTTCTGGCGATAGTAATTTTGAATATCTCATTTTTTCTGCAAGGTAAGAATGTTGCCACGTAAATATTCTTTCTTTTTAGAGCGCAGAGGCTTTCTCCTGACAACCCTTCAGACTTTTTCCAGTTGTAAGATTTAACATTTCGGTCTTGTGTTGTTGCAGTTTGTCTGAGCATTGTACATTCAGACCATGGGGTGGATTTGCTGAGACTTCCACTCCTTGGCATTAGTCAAGACCACAGCTTTTGTTATGTGCAAAAAGCCCCTACTGCTATTATACTGTCATAAATGTCTCCCAGACAAACAATCCCTGTTCCCTGCACAGAATAATCTGAAGCACTGTCATTCTCTCACATGAGCTGGATTACTACAAATGACTGATAATTACTCTTCTGTGACCTTGCAGACTCCCCGCTTTGTGAATATACAGCATGTTTATGACAGATTTGAATACAGGCAGATCAAGCCTGCTGTCATGCGGAGATCACATGCATGTTACCTCAGTGAGTTCCCAGGTTATGCTGATGGTCCAACACAGGCCGTAGCTGCGGATTAGCAAAGCCTTCATGGCCCATCCTCCAAAATGGCCAAATGCAAAGATGTCAAAGTGGCTCAGGATGCGCTCCCACGTTATCACTGTACAGTTTACAGCATACTCCTGTTAGGGAGAAAACAACAGTAACAATGCTAACCAATCACGCTGATCCCTCCTTTTGATTACATCTTTACTGCTACCACAATTACTTTATTTTACTGAAATCTGACTATACAAGTGTGTATTCACTGGTCAGCAGATTCTCCAAATAGATCATATTATGGAGCATGTAAGAACATCGCTACAATCATAAAACTTTATTGAAAAAACAAAACAACTATGCCGCATGATTATTCTAAAGCTATCAAAAAATGGCTTTAGAGGAAGTTTCACTTCAACAGGTTCCAAAAAATTTAAGGTCAAAGCTATACTTACCATGATATCAGCCTCCCGTTTTGCATAGCGGAGGTTTGGGTCGAGCCAGTACATTAGAGTCTTCACTTGGTCCCAGTTAAGGAAGATAAGGAAGACAAGAAACAGGAAGTAGAGCACACTGAGACCTACCCAACACAGGAGAAAAGTGAGTTAGTGACGATAAGGCTACATGAGAACTGTATCTTAGCAGAAAAGTTAAACACCCACCAAACACCATTCGCCATATTGCAGGGTGTGGCCTAACGAAGGGTCCTGAAACAGAAAGCATCATAAGGTGATTGTACTATTTATAATAAAGAGATCATGGAAAATACAGATCCAATGTCTTTTTTGCACAGTAATATCTTTAAGATTATATATATATATATTTCTGAATATAGATTTCTGAATTTGCAACTTAAAAACAACTGCATTCAGACAAACAAAGATACCCATGAGGCCATGAAGGAAATGTCTTTATGGCCCCACATCTCTGATGCATACAACAGTACAGGTATGACAATCTGATTAAACAGCTAACTGAGTTTTAACAGGTAATCTTGAGTCTCTAGCTTTAGTTAACAAACTATAAAGAGCTTACTACATTTATTTTAAAGCTACACTTTAATGGTAGTTTATAACATAAAGTATGCATATACTAATAAATGAAGACATATTCTTACAGTAATTAATCAAATTTAGTTATTTCGTGGGTAAAATCTATTTTTTAATCAAGTCTATTCTGGTCTGGCTAAGATGACAGATTTGACAGATTTGAATACAGGCAGATCGAGCCATATTTTTAAAATGACAAAAACTGACAGATTTGGTTTCATATTTTACAGTCACCTAATTCAATCAACCAAAAGTCAAAAACTGAAAATACTTGTAGCCAGAAAAGTAGTAACTCCATAAAAGCGAACTAGTAATTAATCATCAAAGCAGTACTAATGAATCCACTGTTTCAGATCCACACGGTGACTTTATCACAATCGACCATCCACTAAAGGAATGTTATTATGAGTAGTTATTAACTCACCATTAGGAAAGGCCAGGACACTGATGACCAAGAAGAAGAAGACGACTACCAACAAACCGACACGGAGGTTGTTATCTGTGTGTTCATCATCCCTGTCGCGGCACAAATTCGGGTGTGAACTAAAACACGAAGCTTTTAAACCAATTGCAAACAGCAACATACAATTTCAGCTTGTTATTTACCTGGTGAAGGCAAAGTACATCAGGCTGAGCACAGTGACTGTCAGCAGAGTGATGGTGTGCGGCTTATAGAAGAAGTCCATGGAGATATCCTCCACTTGTTGCTCGTTTATCATTCGGAAATGTAAGTTATAGTTCGCATCGTCCTTCCTCGGTATTCGGGGTCCAATCGTAGCTGCCATGTCGCTGAGACAAATGCCTCCTCCTAACTTTTTGTGATGCTAATTTATCCGTGAACACTAAAAGTTGTGAAATTATGAGGGGTGACGTAAAAACAGACCAACAATCAGGAACCTTGAAGACGGACTGAACCAAGCCTGATCGTAGGGGCGTGGTATACCAAAGAGTTTTGTAATACTCCCCAGAGCAAAGGTTATAAACTACAGCAGAGCATTTTTAACTGTAGTAATATTATGTTATGTTTTTAATTTTGTATGTATGACACTTTTTATCTGCTAAATATAAAAAAAGACATCAGGTATGCGTACAAACACGGCGTTGTGGCACGTCCCATAAAGTGACGTTTACGTGGAGCACTTCCGTTAGCGCGCACGTGAAAATACTTGACATTGCAGGACGGTGAAGAAAATGCTTTGATTCATAAACAGTGAGTAAGACAACAGAAAGGTCTATGTACTGACGCTGGATTTAAAGAATTATTATTCTGCTAGCATACAACGATGTAACCGTGTCCAGCTAGTCTCTCGTAGGCCATCATCAATCATTAACCGAGCTATCTGCATAGCTAGCTAATCCGGGGAAAAGTATATATTAATGACTTAAGGTTTTTGTAAATATGAATGACACGAGCATTTCATCTTTGTCTTTTTGAAAAACACACCATCACGATGAGCAGGGCTGTCCGTGACAGTGGTGAACTCCACTGTTGATCCTTTCCCAGTTCTGGCCCACTTGTCAACCAATCAACATTTGACCGATGCACAGTGCCAGTTGAGATTTTAGAGGACTGCACCCAAGCACTTTTGCAATTGGCAATCTTTTAGTGACACGACAGGTCCTTAAGGACCGTCACTTCTTCTTTTGTCCCCCACTTGTCCAGTTTCCTCAGATTTTTTTGTGAGGGCATACTGCAAACCATGCTGAGACACACCAGGTCTTCAGCTAATAGCTCTTTGGGAATCACCTGGTATAAAAATACAAATTTGTGCTTGTAAAACTGTGTTACCCTCTGTATTTTTCAACTAAAGAAATGGAAACAAGTGATGTGTTTTGTGACAGGCTGCTCGTTACAAAGGGCCTAAAGATACATTTAAAATTGGTCCTTGTCTAAAATGTGTAGACACAACACTGGTCCCTTGAGTCATCTGCCTTTTTATGGTGGAAGGATTCGTTTGTCCGTGTTAAAATGAGGGAAATAAAAACATTTCTCTGAAGGCCAGATTAAAAACAACTTTGCTTAAAATCGGTGAAAAAGCAGCCAATGTCCAAAGAAAACAAAGTGAAAGACCTTCTGAAAGCCTGAAGAACTATTGCTCAAGACCACTTTAAAAATTACAAGAAAGTCTGGCTACTTGAAAGTAAAATATAAAGGAATGACAATGAAGATCTTTTCCCACTACTGTATGTTGCATAGTATGCCTCTAAAATATGTCATGTTCATTTCTTACAGAATAACCATGGCCTTTACTTGTGCACAGCTGTGTCTAAGAGGCACGGGTCCTCTTTACTCTAAGACGGTGAGCAGTACCTGGCAGTATTACACTCGAGTTCAGCAGCGGATTAAGGTGACAAGAGTACCAACAAAAGTTATTAGTGGATTATCGATCAGGGGGAATCACACAACAGCAACAACGCTGACAAGACTGAGGTGGAAACAACAGATTTGCTTCTACAGTGACTCAGCAGCTAAATATCTGACAACTGAGGCAAAGGAAGGCATGAATACACAAGAGCTGTCTAGAACTAATGTTGGAGCACACAAGACCTCACTGTTACCAACCAGAGATGCTGCACTAACTACTGAAAATAGTCATATATCATTAGGTAGGTAGTAGCTTGCTGCTGTGATTGTTTATTAATTTAAAGGGTTTTTTGTATCACGTTGGAATCTGCTCATCTGTAATTTCTTTATCATGCAGATTTGGATCCTGTGGCTCAGCCTTCAGCTTTAGAAGAGATCAGTGATGAAGAGGCCATCAGTATATCTGTTCCCTCTGCCATCCCTCCAGTCTCCACCACTCTTAGAGATTATGTCGATAAGTCTGAGACGCTTAGCAAGTTGGTACAACTAGGTAATCAAAATAACCACTTTGGAATCACAGTAAAACCTCATCTTCAAAATCTGAACCCAAATGTTGTTATTTCTAATCATTCACCCACCCCTTCTCATTGCAGGGGTGAACTTGTGGAAGCTGGAACAAAGGCCTAATGTAGGCTCCATGCTGCTGAGGCTCAACTTCAACACAGATGTGACCCCGCGGTTACTGTTTCTCAAAGACATCGGCGTGGAGGACTCTCGCTTCGGCTATATTATCTCACACAACCCCTTCATTCTCACTGAGAGTTTGGAAAACCTACAGGCCAGGTAGCTCGAAGGCATCTTAATGAAAACCTTTACATGTCGAGGTTCTTTATTGTAACATAAATGTGTCTGATGTGATTAAGTCACACCCATGAAATTTAAAAATCTTATCTGATTTTGATTTTGCCTGATCTCCCTCTAAAAGTCATCTTCTCTTGTACATCTGGACCACTTTAAGGGCACTGGAGATGTTTTTGTTGTTGTTGTTGTTGTTTTGGGATTTTTTGCTCATGTAATGTCCCATTTTGAGCACCTGTTTTTTTTTAACAATTTAACCTCAGACTTGAACAAAGAGCAGACAACAACCTCTGTGTCATACTGACCCATAATGAGGCTCATCACTTGTAATGAGACCTTGTCTGCATGAATGAAAGCCAGAGGGTCAGGAGCATGATGATGAGGATGCTCATTGTTGTTTTTAATGTTCAGGACATTGTCCACATGAATTAGTAAACCAGAAACAGGCTGTCAGTGTGAGGTTTAGCTGTGTTGTCTTAAGGTGGCTGATGGAGGACGTTCAGTGGAAACAGCTGGAACTATGGAGTTTTTTGGCCACACTAAAATTATTGGCCCTCACCATCTGCTCATTTGTTAGATTTACCTCCCTGGAGCTTGCTCAAAGTGAAATCCAAGATAATGTTTTGCCATTTTTACATAATGGAGGTGATCCAGTGAGCTTTGGCAGTGCAGGTTCAAGGGGTCAGAATAGGACGGAACCCGTGAAAGAGAATAGCAGGACCCCTTAGAGCCTAAATGCTGGTGATGGAGAGGAAGGTGGCTTGAATGGAGCTTGAATGATGACAGCTGGAGATGGGGAAGAGGTGGGTTGTGCGACATCTGGGAAGAAGAAAAACGGATGGGCAGTGAGATATAAAGCAAGCAGCGTAAATGCTGATTGGTCTGGAGAAGGCCGGAAGAAGGTGATTGGACTAGACCAGTGATGACACAAACAGCTTGACAGTGTGGGAAAGTGGAAGTGATAAAGTTTAGATTTATCCGGCAGCACCTGGAAGTGGACAAATGTGAGGCCATAGGTCTTCCTTATTGAATTGACGCATAAGCTTCATATACTTTTGTACCTTCTTGGCTCAGGTTCCAAGCGGTGTGAAGTGAAACGATATGTGATGTCAATGGACTTTCAGCTGTGTCACTATAATGACCCCACGCACATTAGGTGGTACTTGATTGTAATGGAAAACTTCTGAAATTGAGTTGAGTCGAGTAGGTACTGCTGGAAAAGAGCTATTTGTGTTCATGTGTTGTGTTACTGTTATGACACTATGAGTGTTTTCTCTCTCTCTTTCTCATCATTTGTGAAGGGTGAACTACCTCAAGTCAAAGAACTTCAGTTCAGAGACGGTTGCGTCCATGGTGTCCAGAGCTCCTTATCTGCTCAACTTCAGCGTGAACAGGCTGGACAACAGATTGGGTTTTTATCAGCAGCAACTTAGCCTCAGTGCTAACAATGTATGCAGCTATGATAGGAGATATAAGATATGAGCCGTGCTATTATGCTTTTGTTATAGTGTTATTACAGCTTATAGGTTGTTTTGCATTTCTCCCCAGACACGGAATATTGTAGCTCGTCTTCCCAGGTTACTGTGTGGCAGTTTGGAGCCCGTTAAAGAAAACTTAAAGGTACAGAAAAAACAGGAGACATTATTAGAACTTGTCAGTTTTAGATGTGCTGTTCTCAGTAGATTTTGTTGATTTACTCTACAGGTGTGTGAAATAGAGCTTGGCTTTAAGAGAAACGAGATCCAGCACATAGTTCTCGCTGTGCCCAAACTTCTGACTGCCAATAAAAGGAAGCTGACAGAGATGTTTGACTTCATCCACAACACCATGAAAGTACCCCACCACCTTATCACCAAGTTCCCACAGGTAGGTCTCTCTTGCACTCATATTTTCAAGTTTTAAAGTACTATGAACTGATTTTCTTTGGCTGTTTTGAGGAATTCTAACTCCAGTATCTGACATCTTTTTCCAGGTCCTCAATTCCAAGTACTTGCGCCTCAGAGAGCGCCACCTGTTCCTCGAGTATCTTGGAAAAGCTCAGTATGATCCAACCCTGCCCAACTACATCTCTCTGGACCGCTTGGTGTCTTTGCCAGATGAGACGTTTTGCACTGAGTTGGCTTTGGCCACACTGGAAGATTTTTATTTATTCCAAAAGACACTTTGATTTTTCACCAACAGCCACATAAGTTATGTGCCAACATTAAAATATAAACATGGAGCATCAAAAGAGCTTGAAATGTACTGTTTTGTAAATATAATGATATATTAAATAGTAATGTTTAAAGTAAATGGACTGGTTCTTACATAGCGCTTTTCTACTCTATTTGAGCACTCACAACACAACTTGTCTCATTCACCCATTCTCACCCATTCATGCAAGCAGTTTTTGCTCTTTCAGCTGCAACAATTACATAATACAATCATGCACCTATTTAAATTATCTAAGTTACATCCAATATTTTTCTGGTCGGGTACCGAAAATCCACATGGGAAATCTGCAGTTACCTGAATGGGTTTTCCTTTTCTCATTTGAAAAGCTTGATTGTGAAAGATTCAAATTGCTGATGTCCACAGTTTTAACTTTGGATGAAATGATAAACTTATTTCACACATGCTTTAGAATGAGCAACCATTACTGAATGAAACTTTGAAGTTATGAGGACATTTTTAATCTAAATGGGCATTTTTGTCATCCATTCATTTATAAATCATAATAGTTTGTTTTTGGGTTGTGTTTTGTTTTTATTTTTTTATTTTTTTTTTAAATGTTGGATAAGTACAACTCTGTCCTTAATTGACCTCTGTGGATTTGAGCACTTGGCAAACATCATGCAAACTTCCTTTTAATTTTAAAATTTTAATTTGTGGTTCTGATCAGCTCCTTTTATTAACATTTTTAATTCCTCAGGAATACACATAAACACTGAGGTCCTGGTATATGCAAACTTTTATCTGGATCCTTACAAAACAAAGATGTGGAGCAATGTTAATAATTTGTGGGAACCCTTTTTAAAAGATTTACCAGTTTCCGATACCATTGTTGTAAACAGTATTCTCTTAAAAAATAATATGTTAACAACACTTACTGGACTTGTGGAGTTATTTTAAAATCCTAAGAGACTTGTAAACATCTGAAGAAAAATATTCTTTAATCATAGATGTAGACTCATGCAGAAATATTGAAATTTCTTTTAAATTTCATTTTGTAGAGTGAGAACAGACAGATGGGATTCTCAAAGTCAGTCAGTTTCTCTGGGTCTGACACAGAAACAGCACACAGTTTTGGGAAGAAGCCCTTTTTTTCTTTCTTCTTCTTCGTAATTTTAAGGTCCTCAGACTTTTATGTATTATTGTAAACAGATACAGCTGGCTCAGACATTAATGGAGTTTCAGATGGAGGTTCCTCACAGGGAACGTCAGGCATTATTTATAAAGTAGTTACACTGATTTACACTTTATCTTCCTGAGACCCAGCCTGTTCATTATGTCCTCTGTAGTGGACAAAAAACTGTAAGATACTTTTTTTTCCCTTGCTTCTCAGGAGGATATTTATACTGCATTTATAACTATTTATACTGTATTTATAAAATGTTTTGTACTGTATTGATACAGTATTTATACTGTGTTATACTGTTTTATATTATGTATACTGTATTATCCCGATTTATAATGTATTTATACTATATTTTTACTGTATTTATTCAGTGTTTACACTGATTTAAAGTGTATTTACACAGTTTTAAAGAAAATTTCTGCTGTCCGTGAACGTCGGACCTTACCACAGCGTGACGTCTGATCAAGTTGCTTTTAAACGCATCTTTACCCACAACCCACCGCGTTCCTTCCCAGCGATAAACATGGCGACGAGGGCACCAGGTAAATTAACCCCTATCCTTTTTCATATTTCCAGGTTATGCTCGTTAATCCTCTCGTTTTTAACCTGTGGTCAGATCTGTTTTATTCTGTTGCTCACAGCAGGTCGTTATGTTTACTTTGTCAGTATAATTAGGCCTTCCGGTGCCTTTGACTCGTCTGTGTCCTCTAGTGTCCCCGTGCTAGCTGATGCTAACGGGTGCTGGTCAGCTAGCGTTAGCTTAGCGCTGTCCAGTGCCGGTAAAATGAGATAATTGGTATTAAACAAAGACCTCCATCCTGTTGCGCAATAATGAAAAGTGTGTTTTACTAAATGACTGATGTAGAGCTTAGCCGTCGTTTGGAGTTAAATTTAAGAAATCAACCAAACTGCTGTTAGCTCATTGCTAATGGAGGTTAAAGTTTGTTTTCTTTAGTGAATAGTTACGTCTGTCTCACAATGACATCTGAGTGGTCGTAGTTGAATGGTTGTTGTCTGATATTCATACAGCACATTTAACTAATTGCCTCTTATAAGATGACATATACTTTATGTTGGGAAATCACTGTTACAGCAGCTCATACTACAATAGATCAGTAAGATAAATAAAATATGACAAGATAGATTTCTCCCTATATTTGTTAACTAAGACATCCATGTTTAACTACTAGGTCTCTGATCAGGTGATCAGTGATTGTTGGTGGTACTTTGGTCTAGGTTAGAGAAAGGAGACTGCTTTTGAGATTGAGGTTCGCTAGATCTGTGACACTGCTGATACCATTAAAAAGAAGATTAGGGGCCACCTGTACAGGCTTAATTTTATTTAAACCTAACTATTTATACACTTTTAATTTTCTTATTTTGTATTGTAATGTGCTTCATAACTAAAGTTGACTGACTTAAATATGTATACTAATTGCCTAGAACACTGTTCTCCTTCTTTTCTTCCATCCTCACTGATCCTGTCTGTCTCGGTCCCTTTCTCATGATTTTGTTTTTTCTATTTCTTTACAGCTGCAACAGGAAGGCTCCTCGTTGGCTTCCGTAAATGGTATTACAACATGTGTGGCTTCAACAAACTTGGTAAGGCAAACTTGGTAAATATAATAATTTAAGATGATCAGAGTTCATTAGCTACAAATATTGCCAGTTTCGAAGCTTGCTAATGAAAACAGGATTGTCTTGAGCTTGTGGGTTTTCTGTTGCAGGTTTAATGCGTGATGACACGATCCATGAGGACCTGGATGTGAAAGAGGCCCTCAGAAGACTTCCAGAGAATGTGTACAACGACAGGATGTTCAGGATCAAGAGGGCCCTGGATCTCTCTATGAAGCAGCAGATTCTTCCTAAAAACCAGTGGACGAAATTCGATGAGGTGCTTTCACACAAACAGACTAAATTAGCATTTTCAGTGCAGTGTAAAATGTAGTGTTAATGTTAACATGGATAGATGTAGTATTTTTCTGTTGGTCATTTCATTGGACGTGGTTATTTGTTAAGTTTTCAACTGAGGCTTGAGTCATGCAGTCCTAAAGATTTGTCAGCACAGGTCTGGCAGCCACTGTTTGTTAGGGGAAAATGTGATCCCCTGATTGGTTGTAAGTGGTCTTGGCACTTGGTTTGAAACTGGTAGCCACTGGTTGCTAGGGACAAGTATGTATTCTGTAACTGGTTGGCGACTGGTTTCTGGAGAGTGTTGGGAGTCCATAGCCTGAAGGTGGTTGCAAAGTGGTGTGCAGTGCTGCTTTGATGCTAGTAGTTTGCACTTAGGATGCCAACTTGTCTGAAAACTTATAATTAGATAAAAGTTGTGCAACCAATACATTTCAAAAGCCACAGCCTTCATTCTCCTTTCCTGGTATGTATCACACTTTCCTCACTACCAATTGCATAGTTTGTAAATGTTCACAGACAAGTTGTGTCTTCCATGCAAACTACTGGCAACAGTTTGCTAGTGACTACTGTAATCATAAGGATGTTGTTGGGGCAGAACCTTCTCTACGATTGATTTCACCTCTTATCAGTCAGCTGGAATATAGCTGCTGAGTCCTAAGTGAATTCTCAGTGTAAGATATGAAATTTTAGCCAAAGTGTGGGGAAAAAAAAAAAGATAAGTAAACAGAGCTATCACAGAGGGGTTTTTTATTATCTTAGTTTAGGGTGGGATTTTTAGCCTCTGCTGATTACTGATGTCATGTATTGTGCCTTGTGTTTTTCCTGCAGGATGTCCACTATCTGACTCCATACCTGGAGGAGGTGATCCGTGAGAGGAAAGAAAAAGAGGAATGGATGAAGAAATAGGCCATTCCAGTTCGCAGCTGTTAATCTTAGTCTTCGGTTGGTTCGTGGTCGTCCCCTGGTGTAATATTTAACATGAAATGTAATCTACATATATAACACAGTGCTCAATAAAGAAATGTACATTTTGAAACATGTCTGTCATTTATTTAATACATTGATATGACAAATTACAGTTTCAGAATTACTATAGAAGGATCTGTCACATGTTTCAGTGTTGGGCTGCTTATAAATGTAGTTACAGCATTTAAACAAGAATATATAAATTAAAACAACATGCACTGTATATACAGCTAATAAAACATCTTACCAATAACCAATATAGTTGCTATCTGCATTGCACATCTGTTTAGTTTATATAATTAAGTCCTGGAAAAAAACAGTTAACATTTGTTGACACTAACATAATTCCTGTCTTAACTATAGTTAAATCTGGTTTACTGGATCCATTTTCACAGTGTTGGGCTTGAATGAAGCAGCAGACTTTGAGCTCAGGACTAGTCACAGTAAAACTCAATCATCTTTTCAAGTCTGGGATCTCCTGTTGTTCACATCGGTTATCGTACCTATAAAAGTGCCGATGATGGCGTTAAAAGATTTCAACATGGACACCCCCAGCTCATTACTAGTTTCATTGATGTCTGGATCATAGGCCCCCATGACAGGGGTGCACACTTCCACCCCATCTCTACCTGCTCTTTCCAGGACGGCCATCAGCTGGATCCTGATCTCCTGAAACAGCTCCCTGTTGTAATGCAGCAAGACCGAATCATCCAGAGGATACGTGACATCGTCTGCGTAACATTCACGGGGCACAGGTGCCTCTATGTACCTTAACTTGGGAAACCCTGCAGATAGAGTGGAGAATAACCTAAGCAGGGCAACAGATGTCAGAGGGTTTCCCATAAGTCTGAGCTCCTCCAGTTGCTGACAGCAAGCCAGAGCATTAGTGAAGGCGTTCATGTGCTCGTCCTTTATGTTGCACTCCTCGAGAGCCAATCTCGCCAGAGTTCCCGAACTCCTGCTAAGCAATTTGTGTACAGGGGTGGAGAAAGAGTCAAAGAGGTCATGTCCACTGATGTCAAGGTGAACCAGGGTCTCACTGTGGAGACTGTTGGCCAGGTAGGTCATGTCCACACGGTTCAGGCAGCAGTTGGCCAACTCCAAGCATAGTAGAGGTGTGTTGAGAGGACTGTGAGAAGGAAACAAGGGAGAATAAAAATGACTCTGGTATGAAATGCTAATAGAAGTAGAAATTTGTAGTCAAACAGGAGCGGTACAGGAAATGCTTAAAAAGGTACAGCTAACAGGTGACAAAGGATAAAAGAGAACACTCATAGCTCTTATACGCTACAGGCTGGCACGTTTTCCTTAGACGGAAGTGTTACGTTAAATCAGTGAAGCACATAGGATGTAGAGATCCATTTCATCAGTATGAAAATGTTTTTCATTATGTTGGTTGGTCACCCATCTGTACATCTTTGTAAACGCAAATTCAATCTTTTGTCAAAGTCTTTGCTCACTTATTTGTTAATTTTATGAACAATGTGCAAGCTTTTGCTCATCTATACCTTGTTTGTTGAGGATCAAAACATTTTACATTACAAAATCTAGCTGGCTTAAATGATACTGTGCATACTCGCTCCTGTTCTATTTCCATTTGAAGGTGAAGAATACCCAGTGGTTCTTTGTCCTGCAGCCACCTGTCCTCGCACTGGCACCACATCAGCAATTTTAACAACAGAATACCTTCCACTGTTGTACAATTGACAAAGGTTAAAGGTGGGTATTTTGAGCTGTGTTAAAGCTCTTGATGTTGTTGCTGATCAGGTCTACAATCAGCATGCATTACAAGAATAGACAAACTTAGGGCACCTTGTTGTCTGTCTCTTTGTTGCTCCCTGTCTGTGCTTGTACTCACTTTAGCAGTCTCCGTAGGTGTCCAGTGAGAGTAGAAAAACCAACATAGAGCTCAGTGAGGCTGCTCAGTCGTGCCAGCAGGTTGCCAATGGTGGCCAGCAGATCCTCGTCGTCAGAGCCGAGCCTCCTGACATCCAGGGCGCTGGCTGGCAGGGTCAGAGACTGTAATTTGGGGAATTCCACCCTGGACAGCAGCACCTCCAGGTGTGAGGCCTCTAGAGGAATATTGTGCACCACCTCCAGCTTTGTGATGGACTCTGGCTCTGCTAGGCGAAGAACATAGAACAGCTGCTTGAGAGTGAGAGAATCCGCTCTAAAACTAACAAAGCGAAGCTTCAGGGGACAGTAGCGGAGGAGCAGGAAGGCCTGAGCTACCAGCTCGTAGTTGCGGCCTGTGACGAAGCCATTCAGACGGACGTCAACAGATGTTTCAAAGGCAGATTGGGACACGTCCGTATCTTGCATGGCCGCCATGGTCTCGTAGCACAGTTTTGTCAGGAGCTGGGTTCTTGCCCATCGACCCAGGGTGGATTTACAAGGGCAGGCCTGATGCTCAGTGTCCTTAAGGGCAGTCAGGTCCACCGTGTGAAGGCTCTTGGCATATGTTCTCGGGGGAGACAGCACATAATCCTAAGAAAACAAGAGAATATTACATTAAAGGTGACTATTCATGAGTGTTTTAAGGCAATGACAACAGAAATGCAACTGAAATGAAAATGATTAGGGGTACATTCAAGGTGGGTGGTTTGGTACCTTTAGGCCGGTGAGAATTGCTTCCAGACAAAGCCGGCAGGTGCGAGATGTGAGGTCTAACTGACAGTCGGCTGTCTTTCCCAGAAGTCTTTGTAGGTTGAGTTCAGGAAGAGGCCACATCTGGACCAAAGCATGCAGCACCTCAGCCTGCTCGTGGAGGTAGCAGGCCTTGAAGAGAAGTGGGTAGAGGTTAAAAGACACACAGGTGAGGTTTTCCAGAGCTCTCGCACCAGCCTGAATGAAGCCCTCAGCAGCAAGGAATCGCAGGGACTTCATGTCTTTAGTGTTTTTTTGTGTGTGTGTGTTGGTATGTATTTGATTCAGCGTCTTGTCTCTTTTGTAGCTGCTGCTCCGTTGGTATCTTCTGTTGCTGTCTCTCTGGGTGTTTTGCTCTGGTGAGGCAGGAGAGGCACAGAGGGTAAGTAAGAGGGTTGAGGTTATAAATAGCAACAGCTGTCTCACGTCCTTCGCTGGACGTGGTTTCTATTTGCAACTTTTGCCAGACAGATTAGCAGGAACAACATCTGAATGCTCACGAGAAGCTTCACTTTCCTCCTCACAGCACACCAAATGTTTGGCGTTTAACACAGTTTTAACTATTTTGCCATCATCTACTTCATTTTATGTATCTGCTATTCTTTTCCAACCAAACTACTTTGTACAACATAGAGGTGCATGCTTGCAGGGCATTGTTGTGCAACTGAGGATTTTTGTCAGGAGAGATACTTTGGTCACTGCCCCTGTACTAACAGATCCATCCTCAAATAAATAATAACAGTCTAAACAACTTTATTGCATGTATGTGTCTCACATTTGACATTATAATAATGTATTGGGGCACTGATGAGAAAGAAAAATCCAGAATAAGGTGAAAACTAAGCTAAAATATTACTAAGCTGCTCTTACCTGTCTTATATGTGTATCACATGAGGTTATGATGGGTGGTAGTGGTGATGATGGTGATGATGCTCATGGAAGTGATGGTGCTCATGTCTCTGGGCCATCGGGACACCAAAGGAAGGCTGAAGGCTGTAAAATGTCTCCCTGTCTTGTCCTGGCTGTGCCTGGAAACCAGCGTGTGTACGGGTTGAGGCAGAATATTGTACCGTGGAGTGAAGCTTCCTGCTGTGGGCGCGACGCGGGAGGCTCTGGGAGGCTCGAAGGAGAGTCTGGGTAGGATGGCACCACGAAGCAGGGTGCCGGCCATGCAACCTGCAGGACTTTCTCTCAGCTCTGGTCCTATCACACATGGATCTGCTTCTCATGGAGTGAACAACACGGAGGTCTTGAGGTGACTCAGAATGCACAGAGTTCTCACAGTGCACCACTAGATGGTGCTGAAGAGGAGGTGAGTCTAAAAAAAAACAGAAGAAAAAAACCCTTAAGTGTATTTTCCAAAGGACACACACACACAATTAACGGAGCTTTTATGATACCTGGATTGTCAAACTTGGAGGCATAATTTTCAATGCCAGCTAGATCCTGGTAGTGCTTTCTGCGCTCTTTGTTTTCATCCACACAGAAGAGCCTTCTCATTGGATGGCCGGCCTCCTGAGATCCACTCTGCTCCTGCTCTGCATCTGTTTTCAGTGAGTGCAGGATGTTGGCATTGCTGACAGCTTAGAAGCTTATTAAAATCTTGACGGTCATGAACTGTTTAGTTTTGCGTCCTTGAATCCTAAAAATCACAATAATACGTACCTGTGTTTGAGCTCTTGCTTGGATAATATGAGGAAGTTACAGCTAGCTTGATCCTGAGGGGCCTTGTGCCACTGCAAGGCTGCTTCACCGATGTCTCTAAAACCTCAAACACGGAGTGCATCAGGCTGGACATGTCCTGCAGAACACAGATATACACACTGCATGCAGAGACATTTTACATCTGAAATATGTCAGCAGCAAAACAAAAAAAAAAACCCTCTCTTACCTCTTTCTTGACCTCATCTGTGTTGTCAAAATTGTACAGTGTGAAGGTCCACTCCTGCTGAGAGTCGTCTCCAGGCTGCACGTTACCCTCCATGCCCTGTGTTCACATGCGAACATGCTGTCAGAATAATACTGATGCCATAGTTTGTCATTTACAGTAATATGTGTATTTGCTTATCATATGTATATGTACTGTAACTTTACACTCATGAGATATTTTAATATTATTGTTATTATTAGGTACACCTTACTATTACACTCCCTTTTGCTTTCAGAGATGCTTTAATTCTTCATGGCACAGATTCAACAAGTGCTGAAAACTTTCTTCAGAGGTTTTGGCCATATTGACAAAATATCCCCCACACTATTAATCCACCAGCAGCCTGAACTACTGACAAAAGGCAGGATGGAGCTACGCTTTCACAGTTTCCTGTTCTCAGCCGATAGGAGTGGCACCCGGTGTAGTCTTCTGCTGCTGTAGCCCTTCACAGTTCAGAGATGTTCAGAGATGCTCTTCTGCATATGACTGGTTATTTGAACTACTGTTGCCTTTCTATCAGCTCAAAGCAAACTGGCCATTCTCCTCTGACCCCAAAATCAAAAACTTCTACAAGGCCTAGAGATGAACATGTGGGAAAATCCCAGCAAGATCAGCAGTTTCTGAAATACCCATCTCTCTAAATGGTAAATGGCCTGTATTTGTATAGCGCTTTTACTAGTCCCGCCTAGGGACCCCAAAGCGCTTTACACACCCAGTCATCCACCCATTCACACACTGATGGAGGCAAGCTACAGTTGTAGCCACTGACAGAAGCCAGGCTGCCATATTGCGCCATCGGCCCTTCTGGCCAACACCAGTAGGCGGTAGGTGAAGTGTCTTGCCCAAGGACACAACGACCGAGGCTGTCCGAGCCGGGGCTCGAATCGGCAACCTTCCGATTACAAGGCGAACTCCCAACTCTTGAGCCACGATCGCCCCGTGGCTCAACAATCACATGAGTTGCTCCCATGTGATTGTCTCAATAAATATAAGCATTTAAATGGCTAAAAAAACAAAGTGGCCAGTTAGAACATTACAGCCCCTTTAAAATAGCAAAATCCTCCATAACGGCCTGCAACCAACCTGATAAGATAACATGTTTTATCAGGTTTGTTTAGTCCATTTCAAGGATACATATTTAAAAATGGGTGTTTATGCAGCTTTTTTCTGCACAACTTCTTCACAGTCAGAAGGAGTCGTCTCATCACGTTTTACTAGAAAACTCCACGAAGTCCCGGCACCCAACCCCACCAGTCTTGGAAAAACCAAAATCTGAGTACACACCAGTTGCTACAATTATACTATATTATAACGTTATTTGAATATCAAATAACGAGGTTACCAGTTACCTCACTCCCAGCAGCACGGTTGCTGCTCCTCTTTGTTTCCTTCTTGCACTTGAAGTGAAAATTGGTCCCGTTATCGGGCGTCTTCTCTTCTTCTGGTTGCTGAACCACTAAACAGCACAAAAATGCATCATAATTCTCTTTTTTAACAGACTCACAGTTTATGGGTACTTAAAATGATTGCGGTCTATCTAGTATCTTTCTGATTACTCATGTTAGGCTCTGTCTTAGTCTTATATGAACTATTTCCACTGTTTTGTTTAAGTGGATAAAACCTGATGACATTCACTAAACAATTAAACCTTTAAAGACCTAGGACAGGGAACAGGATGATGTGTGATCGCCCACTCACCCTTCATGTCGCAGTTATGATCAGAAGTGCTTTTCCTCAATTCCACATACAAGTTCTGTGAAAAGAGTCAAGAGTGTAAATTATCAGAGGACACATTTAAGAGCGGGAGGAAGCAATTAAGTGATTTTCTTGTCCCGTGAGTGTGAAGATGGATCTCCAGATGTGAGCAATGTTGAATAATCTGTGCATTTTTCCTTTTTTTGAACCACAAAACACAAAGCAGTGGTATGAATACTTTTGGCTTACTTTGCACACGTTTAAACACACAAACATACGGCACTGCAAAGAAGAAGAAAGCCGGTTTACCCGCATGTTTTTGAATGGTTGACATCTTTTCGCATGGTTTCTTGCATAAATACACGAAGATGAAAACGCTCACTTAAATCCTGAGTCTTGGCGGGACCTCTTTGCACTTCAGGTTTAGGTTTAGACACACTGTATATGTGTTGACTGCTATAAGTCAGCTTACTTTAAATCCTCTAAATCCATTATATACTTATATGCATTTACACATATTTTCAAATCCTACAGCAGACAGGGTTGATGAAAGGACTTGGATCAATTTCTGTTACTTGAAAAATATCGAATGAATAATACTTTAAGAAAATGAATCTTTTTCTGCTTTAGTCTTCCAGTGCAAAACAAAAGAAGACAGGAACAAAAAGCCTCTTATCTGCCAACATGTCCCTCACCCATGTCACACTGATGCTTCAGCAGATGCAGTTGAGCAACACAGGGAGTGATAATTTGTGGGCACGTCTGCACACCCGCATTCGTGTTCAAATGCAGGCAACACACCCAGCGTATCCTGCCACGCTCTGCCTGCAGTGAAGCTTTGATGAAAGAAGGCGGCATCACCCGTCAGTCCATGGGCCCATCCTGATTTCAGTGAGCAGCTTGAGTTCATTTCACTAATGTGTAGCTGATGCACATCTATGCAGGCCTGCGAACAACTAGGTCCACACCTAATAGCCTGTAGAACCACTTCAATGGTCTCTCACATTGTTATGGAGGAATTTTGGCCAACTCTTCTTTATAGCATTGCTTCAGTTCATTGAGGGTCCTATGCATGACCTCGATTTTTTTTACAGCCTTTCTGTTTGCTGATGTTTTGGAGATCCTTGTAGTTTTGGCCAAGCTTTACCTCTCAGACATGTGGCCACACATTTGAATCTAGAATACTTTGGTATTCAGAGGAATTCAGAGTTAACTCGATGACTGCAAAGTGGTGAGTCCTGTGGCTGCAAAACAAGCCCAAACCATCCCCCCTCCACCACCGTGCTTGAAAGTTGGTGTGAGGTGTTTGTGCTGATATGCTGAGTTTGGTTTTCTCCAAATGTGATGCTGTGCTTTATGGTCAAACATTTCCACTCTGGTCTCATCCGTCCAAAGGACATTTTTCCAGAAGTCTTGCAGTTTTTTGCGGTCCAACTTTGCAAACTTAAGTTGTGCAACCTTTTTACAAAGAAGAGCATTTCTCCTGGTAACACTTCCAGACAAGCCAGTCTTTTTCCGTCTTTTTCTAATTGTACTGTCATGATCTGTAACATTTAACATGTTAACTAAGTTTTTTGGGCTTTTCTCTGAGCACTGAACAGTCTGACTTTGGGGTGAATATGCTGAGGCATCCACTCCTGGGAAGATTGACAGCTAGCTTAAATGTTTTCCATTAGCTGTAGAATGTGGAACTTAAACTGTTTGGAAATGGCCTTTTAACTCCTCCCAGATGGGTGGACATCAACAATTAAGTTTCTTTAAGGTCACTGATGACATTTTTCCTCCTTGGCATTGTGTTAAAACACACCTGAATGCTCCAGACCAGCATACCGGCCAAACATCTGTTTTTAGAGGTGCTCAAACTCACTTGATCAGTTAATCAAATGCATTTAATTGGCAGCTCCCGGCTGCTGCATAATTCCTATGGAAGCGGTAAGTGTGGACTTAGTTTTTCTGCACAACTGAACAGAGTCCTGTGTAAACCCTCTTTATCACATGACTGTATACTAATGCATATTTACATGTTTACCGATAGTTCACATTGAGCTGCTTCTATCAATCTGGTATTTTAAACATTTAGCTAAGCAACTAAAACAACTTCACATTTGGTAGAATTCAATTTGAGGAATGTAAGTGAACAAACTCAGATTGTTTGGTCTATAATTGGCTTGCGGGGTGGACTATAACCCAAATATAATCACAAAATCCACATTTTGAACACATTATTTTGAAAAGAACAGAAGTTTGGATTCTCTGTCTAAGCAAAAAACTAGAAAGGATTGTTTTCTTTGAACTTCAAAGTTAAACTCGCCACGCCTTTTCTGCTCACTATGCCAACATTTACTTAAAACTGTAATTATTCAGCCTCTTTTCTGCACACATACTTGACGGAAGATCATAGGAAAGGAAACAGGTTTGTCCGTTCTTTAGACAGTCAACCTGTCAACACCTGAGCCTGCCTCAGTGGTACTTGACAGGTATGTAAACATTCACCTATGAGCCGGCGTGTTTAAAATTTTTACCCACGGCGCTCCCCTCCTCCCCCCAAACTGGATACATCGAACGTTGCACATAAAAGACTTCATTGTTTAGTTATCTCTACAAAATCTTTTTTAAACTCTTCCAGCTTCTAAAAACCGTCTTTAATCTGTCACCTCTGCGAAAACTGTGACACGGAAACGTTTTAAATGTGATTTTAAGGGGAAGACTTTCTAACAAAGATGCAAAGAACAGAGTCATCTTTTGGAAAAAGAGATGTTTTTGACATTACCACTTCACAGCAGTGGTGTCATGGGGGATAAAACTACATTGGGTTGGAAAATGTAATCGCAGGAAGTGCTCCGAGCGCAGAACCTCCACCACAGCCCTTTAAACATCTTGGCAGAGTCAACATCTTTTTCCAAACTGCAGAACTTTCCAGAACTTTTTTTTCTTCTTACAGCAGCCCTGTGCAAATATTGTCCTGAGCTTCAGACTTTATTGGCCTTAAAATAACAAGTTATGCCCAAAGATATTAAGAGATCAAACACTTGAAAAGCTGGATCAGTGAATTTTCTGTCCTTAAAGTGTGTAAGACAAATGAAATCAGTGTTTTTAATCAGGTGGTCTCAGAAGCAACAAATTAAAAAAAACATTATTACACTTGATGCCATTTATGAAATGAAACAAGCCACACTTCACCCGCTCCAGCCCCAAACACCCCACCTCACACCCTCACCCGTCTGGCTGGGGCAGGAAAGCAGTCCCAGATGTGGATTTTTTTTTTCCTTTTTTCTCTTTTTCCCCCTCAGTGAAGTTGGGCATAAAGACCTCGCTGTCTGGAGGGGGGTGGGTGTGCTGAACTTCACAGACTTGGAAGTCTCTTTATAGAGATGGAGGAGGAAGGGTGGAGAAATAAATAAACGACCACCTTCCAAACATCTTTTATGTCTCCTGGATAGATGTGAGCAGTTTGTCCCCAAGCTGGCACGACTGAAATGAAGCCCTGGATGCTGTGTTAAAGGCGTTTAAAGAGGCAGTGCGGTTTTTTTCTGCACCATAAGAACACATGCACTTGGCTTTAATGTTGCCTCATGTGCATTTATTTATTTGTTGAAAGCAGCTTACACAAAACATGATTTTGATTTCTGGGCCCTTAGATCCTACATTATTACCGAAATTACTAGTAAAACCTGGCTGGTTTCCGGAGCTGAATAGTACCCGGGCATTACTGCACCAGCTTCAGGTCTAACCTCTTTTCTGTCAGCACCAGATCAGCGCAGTGATACAGGAAACGTAGGTGAGCGAGTTATAGGTTTAGCTTCTCTCGAATTCGTTATTAATATATGAACAAAGATAAAACTCGTTACCTCTGTCAGCTTTCTTCTGCATATGTGGCTACTCTGCGACTCTCTCAGCACACTGGAAGCCAAACTCCGTCCTGCAGAGGATAAAAACAACCACATATTTAAAAGAAAAAAAAAAGAAAAAAAATTATAAATTCATGTACAAATTAGCTATGACAGCATGTGTCTTTTCTGTCTTACCTTCTGGACTCTGCCTGGGCTTCGAAGCTGCCCAAATAATGAGATGACAGTGAGCGCTAGTGATAAGACATTTCAAGTATTTCATTTCTAATAATAATAAAAAAAGAAGCTAACTAGATGTAACTTCTCACCGTGTTTGGACTGGAATTTGCCCATACTGTGATCAAGAAATGTTCACCATGTCCAGCCCAGAGAAGAAAAATAACTCAAGACATGAGGAAGAGTTTTCGTGGACTGGGAATTTCACCGACGACTCCAAAGTTTCACCGAGACGTTTATCCAGGAGTGCACAGGCAGAGAGCGATGACTGCCGCGCACTTCCTGCTTCGGTTAAACTCGGTTTGATTGGTTAGAGATCTGTGATACACGTGACCCAACCTTACGTCTGTAAATCAAAGTAACAGTGTGTTTATTGTTTAAACGACTCTGAACAGCATCCGACTGAGAAACGGACACAAACCACCGACTTAAAGACTTTACAATGAGACGTTCACGGTCAAGAGCTTAACTGACACAAGTGGCTTCATTCCAGTCTTTAGACAGCACCAGTCTAACATTTTGACAGAAATCAAACGTGACATCTGTTTAATCAGGATGCTGGAACAAAACCCAATCAGATCTCTCTGTTAATGTTTTTTTAAACATTTATTTATATCAGTTTTTTTTTTTTTTTTTTTTTTTTTTTTTTAAAAGGAACAAAAGAAAAATCACAGGCAACAGTAGTGATGAAAAAGAGCTTTTTGTTTATTATCAAATACAAAAGTAACATTTTTATAGAAACTTGTTTCTACCACTGAAAAAAAAAAAGTGGTGTAAACAAGCTTCCATACATTTCAGCATCACAGCTTGTGAATAACACAAAGCAATAAGACACATCCTTACCATCAACTTACAACTCGCCTTCAAATGTGAAGTAATGATCAGAAAACCCCAAAATCATTATCTCCTTAATAAATGAATGACTCTCTGTATGCATTTGTCGTCTGTTCTCCTTCAAACTTGGCGGGTGTATGGACTGGAGGCAGTGCCAAGTTTGAAGTAATTCGGGGGGTGTCTCAGTTGTGACGCTTCTTCCTGTTACTAGTCATTGAAAGACCCCGTCGCTCCTGTTGCTAGGCGTCCTTAAAAGCAAATGTCACATTTCAGACCGTCCTGTGTCCTCACAGATGACACAATCCTCCCAGATATCAGTGTTTATTACATTTAAACCTTATTTACATTTAAACCTCCACTGACTGCAACATCTACCACTGCAGATGCTCTGCTGATGTGCTGGCGACTGCTGACCCTGCACTAGCATCATGTGAATGTACATTTATTTCTTTAAGAACAGAGTCCATGTCTCTAATCACAGTCCCACTAACTGCTGGCACTGACAGACTCTTTGACAGTGTGGGCCGGTGTGGATCCTATGTGGGTCCAAATATAGCCTTTTTCTGGTAGTATTGGGATAGTAGGGAACGGGGTGCTCCGAGACTTGAAGTACTCAGAGGGGGCGTGGCACACAAACTCCAAATACTCCATCTTTCTGGGCAGATCCTCCTCTGGACCTATTGCAAAACATTTTTGTTTGGTTTTTAAAGCTTAAATGAACAAATTCCACTAGAGCACTGCATGATCCAGAATAACTGCTCACCAACAATATAGGTGCCAGGATCGAACTGGTCCTTTGGGCTGGCTTGAGTGGGGATGAGCCACGTCAGTGCTGCACTTTTTTCACAGTACTGATCCTGCACAAAGCCTCGAATCTGAGCATAGTAAGGCTTCCCATCTTCTTCATCTGTTACCTTAATCACGTCTCCTATCTGGTAGTATACACCCTGTGATTATATTGACAGTGATAAAGGATTAAGGTTAATTAAAGCAGTGATATAATTAATGTTTTAAAAAGATCAGACCAGTTTCAAGTGAAAGTATTGTTTCTCATGCTGTGCAACAATAAACACCGTACCTTATAAAATATGGATTCTGACGTGATGATAGTCGCTACAGATTCTGGTGCTTTGATTGGCTAAAAGGTTGGCACACACAAGGGTCAAATGCATGAACTCAACAAGAAAGAAGAAAAATCTAATTTACATTCTCAAACTTACATTTTTGAGTTTAAATATGTGTCGTCTTCCTTTTCCTTTGGTTGAGACTTTTTTCTCTGATGCAGGAGCTTTGTACTTGGTGCTTCTCAGACGTGCAGACCTCCTGTGGATCTCCTGCTTGGACTATAGACAAACACAAGAAGGGATCAGACAATTGACTGCAGCTTGTCAGTTGAAGAAGATGATGAAAAATAAACAATGAGACAATACTAAGACCAGTACTAACAACTATCAGTTTGTTTGTTTGTTAACTGATTAATCACTTAATGTGAAAAATATTTCAGTAAAATGTGAAGCTATGTAATGTTTAAGGCATATAGTTTTACCCTTCTAGTTTGATCTCACTTGATAACAGACTTTATGATCTCCGGGAGCGCTATTATATTTTCCCTGTAGGATTATCTGTGAATGATGCAGCTGCAATGTCTGCACACAGCTCCAGCAGTCTAAAAAAGAGCCTGAAGACAAACTCGTGAGGCTTTACACCATCACAAACAGGCCTGGCTCTAATCTAGAAACACTGCGTTTCACTGACCTGTTTCCCTCCGCCATTGCTGGGCTGAGTGATGGAGGACAGGGAGGGTCCTGACGCCCCGCCGCTGGCGCTCTTTCCCGTGCAGCTGTTACACAGGATCTCTCCCTGGTTTCCTTTCTTCCACATCGAAGAAGAATTAGTCTTGCAAACGGCGCAACATGGTTTCAAACCCAGCGGCATCGTGGCCGCTTCTTAAAACGACACCGGCGGGCGAAGAAACAACACAGAACTCAGTGATAGGATGAAGATGCTCCGTTTGTGTGGCTGTGACTCCGGTAGAGAGGCTGAAATCTTCCTTCTGGGGCAGTTCGACTTTAAACAAACAGGTATGGCTCTGAGTTACTTACGAGAACAGCAAAATTGATCAGAAACCTGGATTGTTTATATCTGTAGCCCATTTATAGCCACTACTAGCGGCACCATTCTTCTTCTGCGCTGGCGCCTGCCACCAGTTCTTCTTCTTTGGTTTAGATTTAGGTACATGACTAAATTATGCGACGCCACTGGACTGGAGGACACAACGCTAATAGACGCAGGCGAGCTTGTGAGAGTGTGAAGATGTTGATTAATTTTAACCAATCGTGTTGTGGTAGTGATAAATTACGATTGGTTAAAACAACACAATGAGTAGGTAATATGTTTAGCTGTTTTCCTTTGATGTATAATGTATAAATTATTTATTAATTTGCCCACTTGCACAAAATGAGTCTTACCTTTCCACTTTTTACTAACTAACTTTTACTTTTTCCGCTTTTTTGAAATCACTGTTGTATATGTAAATTTTGATGTATAATGCCCTCACTATGCACCTGTGGCACTGCTGTTTATTTATTGTAAGTTGTACTATCTATCTATCATCTAAAACCAGCTAAACCATTTTAACCAAAGTGCCTCCTCTCCAGCAGGGGGCGATGTTACAGCGTCGAGTCCACCAGACGGTTTTAATCTGGTCAGACGAAGAAGAAACAAACCGCGTCACAGTTCAAAACAATACTTGGAAGTTCCGCTTGTCTCGCGCCCTGTCCTTATGAAGATGTCTCATAACAGCTCAGGCAAAGACGACCAAGCGTCGGGCAGCAAAAAGCCGATCTCTCTACCGATATCCAGGGTGAGGCTGATCATGAAGAGCTCCCCTGATGTCTCCAGCATCAACCAGGACGCTCTTTTCCTCACCACCAAAGCTACAGTAAGCTAAACATCATCCGCAGCTCATTCATTTGCTAACACTTTTAGCACCGTTAGCTTGTCTAGAGCATGTGATCTGAAGCAGGGCGTTTGTGTGTGTCTCCTGTTGTTATTGTTTTAGGAGCTGTTTGTACAACACCTGGCTCTATCCTCCTTCAACAACGGTTCAGGGAAGGAAACAAACACCCTGTCGTACAGCGACCTGGCCAACACCGCTCAGGAAACGGATACTTTCCACTTTCTCACAGGTGAGAAGCACTGCAGGCACCTCGGCGGTCCTATGATGCACCAGCTGGTTACAGATTATACCTCAGACTGCACAGAGTCCAGATTGTTAGAAACAGTGAATTAATACCTCTCCCGTTGCTCTACGCACTGACTCACACAACGTCCGAATAAAAGTCAGCACAATGTCTGAATCGATTAATTTCCTGTTTCACACGATGTCTGAACCTACCTGCAGTGGCCTCACCCACAGTCTAAGAACTACTGTAATGATAACTGACCAGACTTTGGATTATTAAAGTGTTCAAGGTAGTTACATAACCCAGAATCAGCAAGTGTAGATAAATGGGAAACTGTGGTTCCGTTGTGGTTGTGTGTTTGCAGTTGCACCTGATTTATGCTTCTGTTTGAAATCTACACGCCAAACGCCACCCTGAACATGTAACAGCTGTTCCATCACGTTATTGTCTCCCCTAAATGGCTTCTGTCTTATTTTGTGCACCTCTCAGGGCCATTGTAAGGGACAAATATGTATGTCTCCAAAAAGAAGAACAAAAACAGAAAATAACTGACCGCAACAAAAAGGAAAAAAAAAATTCTGTCATAGATGGTACTGCATATAAAACACTGGGACATTACCCTCAAGTAATAAACACATAAAACACCACAAAAGCATCAAGACTGGTAACAGTGTCAGCCACTTAAGTACATTACCCTGTAGGCTCTACAAAAATTCATCACAGAAGTCTAAAGGGCAAACTGTGGTTGAGCTGAGGTAGTATATTTGCAGCCCACTGGCAGCTTCAAACTACCTGTCTACCTGCAGAGAGCATCTGCTGTCAGATGCATCAAAAACATGTCATGTAACTGTTCTGTGGGTCTTTCTTGTGCTGCTGATGGTCCGTCACCTGGCTGTGGAAAAGAGCGAAGTTATAACATACAAAAACCCAAAGAGAAACTGGGTGTTAAAAGCAATCAAAAGTGTCAATTTCAGACATTGTCTGTGCTTTTTTTATTCTGTATTTCTGATGTTTTTTCCCCCCTCATGCTTCTCCCGCTCCTGGCCGGCCTGTTAGCATGTGACCCTTGCAAAGCGAGCATTGGTTGACAGCCCTTGTCTGTAGGTTCTCTGTGGTCAAATACCACAACAAATGGACACGATTCCATAAATTAAGCATAAGCAGGAGGAGTACATCAGGAACGGCATCTGATAAAACATTTGTGCCAAATCAAACACGCAGATCAATCCACTATGGTTATCCCTTAGGAAATAAGGGAGCAGCTCACAGTACCTCCACCAGGTGAACACAAGAAGACCAGATTAATCGATGAATTTAAAAAAATAATTAAATTAACTGATCAAGAAAAGAATAAGCATTAGAAACACTGCTTGGTATAATGTAGTACAAACAAAACGGCTCTAAAATCTCCATAAAACAAAAACTAATTTTAACAGTTTTAACAAAAATCAAAAGTTGTAATCTTCATGAAAGGATGAGTTAGTTTAGCCAGCTTTACTTTAAGGATTATTTGAAGTAGCACTGTTTTTAAGTCTCTCAGGCACTGCTTTAACCCTTAAACACCATTAATAAGACTTTTATCTCTCTCATAACTTCCTTTTATCTCCTCACAGCTCACACTCACTCCTTTGTTACTTTTGAACGTCGGGCTGTCTGAATCCAGCGATTCAGGGGGTTTAAGGTGGAAAGCTCGGGCATGTTGCTGCTCGTTTTGCCTCTGATATCTGCGGTTCTTCTGGCTGCTCGATTGTTTTGGGAGAAGTCACCAGAGCGTGCATGTTTGGTTTGGCACAGAATTACACTGGCGGCCCTTCCTGATGGTTTCCTTCTAGCCATTTATCCAGGCTGGGGGCAGAGACTAGGTGTACACCGGATTGTGTCCCATTCTGTCGAGGCTTTGTAAGGCAAACATGTTTATCACTACATCGTGGAGCCACTTGTGCTCAGCATGCGTCTTCTGGACATATGATTATGTCAAGGTTTTAAAAATGGCTTTTCTGTAAAAACATTTTGTAAACAGTTTGTTATAATCTATAAAAAGTGAAATATCAGATGCATTTTAAATATACAGAAGCTTAAACGTTAATGTGAAAGTAGATTTTAGTGCAGCTGTGCAGTGTGTCAACTTTTTGACAGCCAAGTTTAAAACCATTTGAGTCTTCCTAATACTCTTGAGTTAATATCACTCACTGACCAGCAACAAAAAATGAGATCTTTCCCTTCAACTATGCATTTTTTAAAAAAAATTTTGCTTTGTTTTCCTGGACAGATATTCTGCCTAAGAAGATCTTGGCTCAAGATTACCTCAACTCTTTGGAGCAAATGCAAGAAGAACAAGGAGCTGATTACTGAAACAGGAGGATGGTCCACATTTCCCATCTGGACAGATGTTATCGCATCTACTCTTCCAGCCTGTCGCCGAAAGCAAAGTGACCGTCAGTAAAAGACACTTGAACTCTCGAGTTCATCTTCAGGGCTTTTATAAAAAGTTAGAGGACGTGGAACTAAACGCAAACTCACACGGGATCAATGTGAAATCAAGTGAAGACTCAAATTTCAAACCCCCCCCCAACAGTAAATGAAGTTCAGCGACCCTTTTCTGCAAACTGACAGATATATTTTGTGTGAGCTAAAGTACTGTCATTACTAATATATGATGCAAACAGGAGTTCAGAACAAGTTTGCATATAAGCTTGTGTACTTAGACTGTTTATGGAGGTTCCCGGGTAGCACTGACTTAATTGGGCTGCTTGATTTGCGTGCACCGTTATCGGAAATGTTTCTGCATAACTGGCCAGTACGGACTTGTTCCACGTGAGCCGAGACATGGGAATCCAGCCCACGCAGCTGGAGCGCAGATGTCTTAGCTCCTGTGTTACTGTTGGCTTAAAAAAAAATAAGTGGGTGAAAACATTATTTTAAAGGTGCTGTGAAACATTGATCTCAAACTCAGATGTGCTGTTGCTACTGTTAACCATATTTTCGTGTTTTGATTTGACTGTCAAGAACTTGAAATTTACTAGAACTGAAAAACTGCAAAACAACTGAACATGCTCTGAAGTTCAAAATAAAATCTCAGACTCTAACAGATGTAAATATTTAAAGTGTTTCAGCTTAGACGGCATATCGCCTTCTGTGTATTTACAAATGTGTGGTTTAGATTTGATATTAAAATAAAAATTCATGCTGTCTCGTTTTGCACTGAACGTTTTTATGTTTTTTTTTTTTAAATACCACAGTTTATGAATTTGGTGTGTTAAACCACTCGCTTACTCTCCTCTGAGCTCCTCGTGTTTCCTGCAGTTTAGAGGTTTAATGTGACCATGAAATCTTCATACCTTTGCAAACAGGTAATATAGAGCCATGGTAAGAAGCTCTCTTTTACGATTTTTATTTGACCTATTGTACTGTGTCATCATTTCTTTAACAAAAGCTAAACCAGAATACATAAGCAGCGTGTTTTTAAAGAAAAAGAAGTCCATAAAACTAAAGTGCACCCCATGATTTAGCAGCTTTAGCAGGAACTAATCGTTTTCTGTATGACTGTCAATCTCTCATATCGGTATGGAGGAATTTTGACCCACTCTTCTTTATAACATTGCTTTGGTTCATTGAAGTTTGCAAAGACTCATTTATGCACAGCTCTCACAGCATTTCACTCATGTTGAGGTCTAAACTTTGTGCCTCTGCAGCACCTTGATTCTTGATTCTGCTCAACCCCCAAAGTGTTCCAGAGTCCAAATTCCCAAATAGCTCCACTTTGGTCTCGTCTGTCCAAAGATATCCTTTCAGACGTTATGCAAACCTAAGGCATGCTGCCATTTTCTTTTTAGAGAGAAAGGGTTTTTTCCTGGCAAACCTTCCAATAAACACCACACATGTTCAGGCTTTGTCTAATTGTACTGTCGTGAACTTAAACATTTAACATGCTGACTGAGGCCTGTAGAGTGTGAGATGAAGCTCTTGGGTTTTTTTGCAGTTTCTCTGAGAACTGACTTTGGAGTGAATTCACTGTGACGTCCACGCCTGGAACGACTGGCAACTGTCTTGAACGTTTTCCATTTGTGAATAATCTTTCTTACTGAAGAGTGATAGTATTCAGATTTTTTGAAAATGACCTTATAACCCTTCCCAGAATAATTGGCAGCAGCAGTCACTTCTGTTGCTGATGCATTACCTCCGTGGCATTGTGTAAACACGCACTTGAACACTTCAGACCACCATAAACGTCTTCTTTTATAGAGGTTCTCACACGTGCTATTACTATTCCTATTAATTCCTATAGAAGCAATAAGAGTGTGCTTAGTTATTTTTATGCAATGTTTTTGCAGTATAGGTTAATTTCTATTAAATAAACAGTAATGTGGTGTAATGTGTTTATTTTAAGAAATGCTACGATGTTCATTTTGTTCTTTTATGTCAAACTTTGACTGTAAAACTAGACTTTATAACTCTGTGTTCATCAGAACTCCAAGAAAATGTGACATTTATTCATTTCTGCTGATTCTTGGTTACACGTTTTATTTTGGCAGGCGGGCTGGTGACATAATAAGGTGCAAATCAAGTGTGTTTTGTTCTCATTACAAACCACACCCATCCTGGGCATGCATGCATGGGCTACATCGTTATGAGACATTCATATCATATAAATACAGTTCAAATAAGGGGTTTCCTGCATCGTCAGTGATGGATGAGTTTTCTAAGTCGAAGCTGTACATTGAGAAGCGTCGCCTCCAAAGTGGAAAACTTCTCCTCCAGGTGAACAGCCATGCGGTCTCTGCCTTCGAGAGCATCCCTCGTATTTGCGAGATGCTCCTTCATGCTGCATGGGATGAAAAATCACAAGCAAACACGACAAGAAGTCAAATTTGAACAATTCCCTCAAATGCTCACATCTAATAGAGCCGAATGTCCAAACGTTCAATTTATATTTGTGCCAGAGCCTCGTCTCAACCAGATGTCCAGACAGATGTGTGCAGGGAAATACTGGAAATGACTCAGATTGGCTGGAAGCTGTTTTCACTCAGCATGTTAAGCAGTTAAACACTGGCCCAGGGTTCCCCACAACCTCACTAATAATAATTTAGGACAAACCCCCAACAACTGGCCTTGGATCACTTTTTGGATCCAAGCCCAGCTGGAAATGTAGCTGCTTTACTTCTTTACTATGTGACTCAAAGTTGCATCTACTCTGTACTAAGTACAGTGGATGAAGTCTGTCTATAAATATGCCAAAACCCTCATTAAAGCACCAGATTTTGCATCATTAAAGAAGAAATCAGGGGATAAACATTAATTTTCTCTGCATGAAACAAAGTACTGCACTGCATTTTAAAATGAGCAATGGAAGACATCATGGCGTGGTTTCACAAGAGCAAGAAAAAGGGGGAAAAAAAGAAAGAAAACTGCTGATAACAAAGACAGATGGATACCAATATTTGGACCAGACCGGACAGTCTCCCACAGAAGCTACGATTCTTTCCGGCGGATTTTTTTCTTAAGTATTTTTATTCATCTTTAGCCCTGATTGAGGTTGTCATAATTCATGCATGACACGGTTAAATAACAATAATTAATTAATAATTATTAATGGAGTGACACATCAGTGTCCAATGTAGTGGTTTATGCGCAAGTATACCATCAACAATGACACAAATACAAGAAAACAGCCTTTGAATAGCTGTCCAGTGTAGTGACCACCGTGCCTGAAAGGGTTAAAACTCTGTTTCTTACTGCCACTGTTTATATTATCTCTATGTAGCATTAATATCACTTTGACTTTCAGATCAATCCATAGACCTTGAGGGAAAGGTCGGAGGCCAAGTATGACATGTTTTAAATCATTATACAGTACTTTCTATATATTGACAACACACTGCCCACTTAGAATCATAGCTTCTAAGTTATAAGGCTTTTTGTCAGTTTTTGACCAATAAATCATTAAATTGACATTGAAGACCTCAGTAGATGTAAATTTTAATTCATGGGGTGTGACATGACCCCACTATAAACCTACAGAGTTTTCTTTATTCATTTAAAACGTTAATAACATATAATAATATATAGCCTATTTTATAGTATTCACCTCTCCACCCACCCGCTGATCTTGGGTTATTCCTCCTGAATTCTCCACTGTTATTGTTTCTTACCTTGTAAAGACACCCCGCTCCTTGCCCTCTTTCCTCTTCTCTGCCAGAGAGACAAACACGGTCTCCACGCTTTGTATAGTTTCGGTCACTTTCTGGTGGTCTGATCGGATCCCCTGGACCTCTTCTCTAGCTTGGTGGTCGTAGGACAGCCCTCCCTCCTCCACTCCGCTGGAGGTGGACACCGCCTGCAGGGCGGCCCTGTTCTGCAAAACAAGCAGACGAGACCTGGCAAACTCTTTGGGTCCTGCTATGTTTTCCCAGCAGATTGGAGATGATGGAGGGAGCCAGAAGCGCTGCGTGCAGTTGACTGGCTTTTCTGAGGACTCTGTTGTGAAGGGGCTGTCAGCAGGGAAGCTGTGGAGCAGGTGCAGAAGAGACGATCCAGAGCCCCACTCCCAGTCCTCGAAATCCGACTCCCCTGACCCTTGCTCAGGGGGGAAACTAGGAGGAGGACTTGCTGGTCCCCCATCCTCAGCTGGAGAACAGATCCCCAACAGGAGACAGAAGGACAGGCTGAGCCAAGCCCTGCTAACTGTCCCCTGGAGCATCTCCAAACTGGCTGCAACAAGAAAAAGACTTAGACACGCAGGAATCACCAAAGAAAATCCATTCAGTATGATTATTATCAAGTATTCTCATACTTAAGCTTCCCGTACAAGAGAAAACTACTGTGTGAAGGGCAAGAAATTTCTACTGATCAATAGAAACATGAAAAATAACACTGAGACCTCTTGATTGTATGCATTCAATGACATAACATTCAAAATAAAAGCATGAAGTTTATTATGTTAAGTTCAATAGCAAATAAGCTTAAATAAATTTCTTAATAAATTACACAAAAAAATAAATCCAGTACAAAACCAGAGAACATACATTTGTGTTTTTTCTCCTGCAGTTTAACCGGAAATTTGCCTCAGTTTGGTAGCCTCATAGTTGGCAACAAATCAAAACTGCAAACGCATCACTGAAGGAAATCCTGAACTCCAGATCACCGCGATGTTTTTTTTTGTTTTGTTTTACGGATGTGGTGCGAATTTTCATTCTAAGATGACTTTTGTTCAGCGGTCTTACCTTACAGAGAGAGCACAGAGCAGTCTCTGTTTGTGCGTAGCGGCGCTCCTCTAGTGCCTGCAGCCGTCGGAAAAAATGAGTCGTTCACTGCAGACTGTTACATGCAATCTGAATCACTTTTACTGGCCCGGTAACAGCAGAATCAGGAGCTTGGATTTTCCCTCAGTGGAAGGGGATGGGATGGGAGATTGTAAAATGCATGTGAGGTGTGGGTTACAGTAAAAGCTCCCTGCCGGAGGGAGAGAGCGCCATTCTCTGCATCGTATTCCTGATTTGAAGTGTATTTATTTCTTTGTGAGCTTCATTTTCTATGCTCATTTGTGCTTGTTTTTTTTGTTTTTAGAAGTGAAGACTTTTTAATTTGAGTGGCAGGGGGAGAAGGAGGTGCGATGCTCTGGGTATTTATGAGCCATTTACAACATCCAAAACAGCTACAGCAAAACGCTCGAATTAAAACACCAAATCTGCTTCTTAAACTTGCTGGTCTGAAACCATCCCTGAGTTACATTTGAACACGATGGTGTCCTGCAGTTACTGGAGAGTTTCAAAAAGTACCCAGACTGTCCATGAGCTCAAGACTCATGCAGCGCATCTGTAGTTATTTAGCGAGTTTTTTGAATGACCAGAGAGTGGATCTACACAGCCTGAGGCTTTCACCCTGACATAAGCTGCAAGGAATGGGACACATTTTGGCACAAACAAGCCAGGGTTTTGCAATTTAAGGGGCAGCAGTTTTCTGAAAACAAACACTAAATTTAAGGATGAATTGTAAAACATAAAAAGGGTGGGACTTAAAAACATTACACCACCATGAGATCCTGCTTATGCAATAAATCACTGGTTTGGCTTAAGTGTGCCTGCTGCCTCGCAAAGTAAAGTTTTAAAGGTTTTCACTGGGTATTTTAGTAAAATGTGAAAATAACATGACAATAATAAGAAGTCGAATAAAGTTAAAATATGAATTCCAGTTTATTTACGTGGTTCAATAACACTTCATTTATTTCATCTGTTTGTAAGAGTTGACTACTTTTATAGTAATTTTGTATCTTTATGCTGTTGTTGTCACCAGAAAGTGACCTAATGTGACTTTGACCTTATTTTTAAAAAACAACACTAATATTCTCTTGATGCGGCAAAGCACACGGGTGTGGAAAGAGTTCACTTTATGAGCATGTGTGCTGGAAAAATATTGTGATTTACTTTTAATTTTTCTTTTTAGTGAGAGAGATCAAAGCTTAAATTTTACAACTGCAATTCTGAAAAATTTGGGATGCTGGAAAACATGTCGTCAGATGTTTAAACTGAGAAAGTCTATCTTTTTCAGTCAAACTGAAAAAGGAGTGTTGTTTATAAACAATCGGCTCTATGAAGGCCATCTGTGTGGTTCACAGGTTTGTATAATTGTGTCCAAATGTTGTAAATACAGTGAAAAGCGAAGTCCAAAACTGACTCTGAAATAAAGAGAAGTCTGACTCACAATACTTTGAAAATCCTGTCAAAAGCCCTGATCAGTTGTATGTTTATGGATTTATTTTGGGGGGTTGTTATGTCTAAGGCTATTACATGCCCAGAGGTTTTTTTCTTTTGTCATTCATACTACACTAACGTAATAGATACACAAAAATACAGACATTTCTAAAAAAATAAAAAATAAAAAAATTAATTATGATTTATTAGTTATGACATACTCTCCTGTAGTTGCAATTGCAGGACAGTCTGAGCAGTGAGCTATCAGAACCTTTTCCTGCAGTTTTGTAGTTTTCTGTAATGATTTCTTTCATTGACTACAGCAGCATTCCTTTATCATGTACAATCCTGCTAAGACTTACCATTATAACTGCACTTCTTATTCTTATATTAAATGGGATTAAAAGTGCAGTTAACCATATTTACACAGGCAGAAAACGGGAGGTATGCTTAACAGTTACTTAATTTTGGTACTCGTGGTCCTCCATATTGTAAAATGAGTTTGCCACCCCTGGTCTACATAAAAAACAAAACACAGCGGGACTTTGCTGAGTGAACCTGACACCACAGCCGTGTATAAATAGTAAAATACGTTTCGAGCGTGCTCTGACTGCACTGCCCCGGACTTCGGTAATCCCACAGTGACATCTAGTGGCAACAGCCGTGAGTTGCTGCTTTTTCTTATCCCACCATTTAAACTCTCAAACTTTATCGTCACGTTTGGATTTCAGTCATGTCGTTATTATTCTTAGGCTTAAATATGAATTGATATGTATTTGGGGTATTAAATGGAAAACGCTTTTTAAATCAATGCAGTTTATCAGGAAAAAATTCCTTCAGTGTTCACCAGCATGAACTCTGCCCATGCCCGGGGCCATATCTGAGAGGGGCGGGGACCACCGCGGAGCTCCTCCCCCCTCCAGGCTTCCGTCAGCGAGGCTGCTGCTGCTGCTGGACCGGAGCGAGTCGGCACCAACAACCAGCCGCTGGCTGCTCCTCCGTGCTGAGGGAAAACTCGGTGCAGCCAGGAGCCACCCCGTCATTTTTCACGGTCAACGACATGGCCTCCGACGGCATGGACGAGCGATCTCCGCTGCTGTCGGGCCCCAACTCCGAGAATGTGACCCCAACAGCTCCCCCGTACCTGCAGGATTCAAGTCCCCGAGGTAAACACGCCACACGCTGCACCCCGCCGCCTGCATGCTGAATCATTTTCAGGGCGTATCGAGTTTGTGTGAGTGCGTAAATAAAGCTGCAGCAAGGCGAGGCAAGGGCATCGCTGGGAAATCAGTCGGCAGCTGACTGAAAGGTGGAGCTTGCACTTTGAGAACTGGAGCAGTGGGTTATAGAGGAGAGGGGCCTGCGATAATACCAGCAGTACCATCAAACAGTGTTTTCAGCGCAGAGATTTCTACATCACGATTCACTGGGGCCTGTCGTGATTTTGGACAGCAAAAAAAAAAAAAAAAAAAATGTATGAGCTGAAGCTCTGCAAAGCCTCAGTAGATTTTGGGTTGAATGTTGACGTGGGAGCACTGAGGCATTGCAGATGGAGGCAGGCGAAGCATCCTTTTGTCCAGCTGCAGATCAACAAAAGCACCCACAGGTGTGCCCCTTATGGGAGAAATAATGCAACACGAGTTAAATGTCGTGTTCTCCTGTTTTTAATGATGGTGAGTTTTGCTCGTTTGCATGGTGAATGCACTGTAAGCGACGAGCTTGAGCCTTCTTGCATGATTTGCAGCTTTCATACAGCAGAAAACATAAACATGTAGGTTACAGCCCACAGTGCTTGTTCTCAGGACTGGCAGCAGCTGTCTGCACTGACCTTTGCTCTGAATATAATCTCCTCAAATTCTCAATTTATTCTTTTCCACAAGAAGAAAGACGAAGCAAAGTGCCTAATGCATGATCTCACATAGAGCCCTCCTTGTGTTTTGCTGGCATTAAATATTGATTCAGGCTGTACTTTGACTTCAGTTCACATTCTCTTGTCTGAGGATTAGATTTTGAGTGCTACTTTCAGTAGTATTTGACTTTTTTTTTTCCTGTTTCCGCTTCTACGTTTTTGTCAGCGGCCTGACAGAAACAACGTTTCTTTGCTTTGCAGCAGCTCGGGATGGTCGGCAGCAAATGAATGGACTCATTGACCGTGTAAATCAGTTTAAGGAGCATTTCAGGCCAATTTCAAACAAACAGAGGAGAGAGAGAAGTGCTTGTTGTTCTCGAGAAGTCTAATCCCACAGAATTCATATTTCACCACGGGATTAAACTCTTAATGCTGGACTGTAATAATCTAAGAAGCGAGAGCCTGGCTGGATGCTAACACAGTGACACAGTTTCTACCCCCTTCCTCTCTGCAGACTGGATTATTGGCTAATTCCAGTTTGGGTTTGTAAAATGAATTAATTTGATCCTAAGATGCCAAAACTGTGACATTTCCCAGAAACACAATGACTGTGACGCTGATTTGACTAATGAGCAGCTGCATTAAGGCACTAAAGTGAGCTGTGGCTTGAATTTAAATTTTAGGATATCCATGTAATACTTGTTGTGTTCACTGAAATTATTCTGTAGTAGCAGGTAGAAATTCAGTGGTTCCTGCTTGTTTTTTTTTTTTAATATTTTGCCCTAAAATAATCAAAGAAAAACAAGCACGTCTGCCTCGTTTAAAATGAAGCTTTACCAGCTTCACATTATCAAGACTAATTAGTCTAAGGTGAAGTCATGAAACGTCAGCAAATATTTTAACAGGTTTCTTTATATGAAGAGATCCAGTTACCCTGCTATTACAATACCGAAATAGAAAGGTCTGATTCTTCTTGTTAGCAACTCATGGTTCACAGGTTCACCTGTTCAACCGTTCATTAATGCATATATCTAATCAGCCAGTTGCATGGCACTAACTCGGTGCATTGATGCATGAAGACGACTAACTGAGAATCAAACTGGAGAAGAAAGGTGGTTTAAGTGACTTTGAATGTGGCGTTGTTGTTGGAGTCAGACGAGCTGGTTTGAGTATTTCAGAAACTGCTCATCTACTGAGATATTCCCCACACAACCGTCTATACAGTTTACAGAGATTTGTCGGAAAGTGAGAACAAATCCTGATCTGATAAAACGTCAATAGCAACTGAAAAAAAGCAAACGACCAAGATATGGAGAAGAGGATCTCTGAGTGCAGAACAGTTTGAACCTTGAAGCAGATGAGCTACAGCAGCAGAAGATCACCCCAAGTGAGACTCCTGTCAGCTAATAACAGGAAACTGAGACTACAGTTCACACAAGCTCACCAAACCTGGACAATAGAAGACTGGAAGACTTGTGTGATGAGACTTGATGTTAGATGGTAAGGTTACTGACCACATCCATGGCTTTATGACCGCAGTGTACCCAGCCTCAGATTGTTGCTTCCAGCAGCCATAAACAGGTTTTTTTTTGAACATGACAGTGAGTTCACTGTGCAGGCGACAGATTTGCAGCAACTGTGTGATGCCATCATGTCAATATGGGCATTACACCATGGAGAAAGCACCTTGTTGAAGCCATGAAGAGTTAAGGAAGCTCTGAAGGCAAAAAAAAGGGGTCCCATAAAATCCTGGAAAGGTGTACCTAATAAAGTGTCTGGCAAGTGTATATAAATTCAGTTACATTAGTATGAAAAATCAGTTAATTTACTTTCTCATTAAAACCCCCCCCCACACTGTTATCTTGTTTTGTTTTGGTAGTAGTAGAAACTCTCTGTGTTTTATTTATCATGAAAACACAAAGTTAAAAATATTGCTGACTCCACCATTAAAGAGCTGCCTCCAAAGAGAGAGCAGCTACATGTGGAAGTGGGTGGGTTACAAGAACATGTGACTTAATGTGACCAATGACGAGTCTTTATCACAGGTCAGTGGAAGAGAAAAAGTAATTAAAATAAACAGAAATGATATTTGCAGTCATCAGTTATCAGTCACGGATTTGCAAACAGAGCCGACCGAACCCAATGTCCTGTCTGACTGATCAACACTAATCAGACGAGTGGAGGAGCTTTATTGATATCTGGCTGAACTGTTCATAGGTGGAAGCTGCCCAAGTTATAATTTGCCAAGATGACTGAGGCAAAGCCTGGAAAGACTCCTCCATGAATAAAGAGATCAGCTGTCGAGACATGCTGTCCTTTAGTAAATGAACACAACAGGAGAGATGGTACAATAACATTGATCTTAACATGATAAAAGCTGACTGATCATCTGAATCAGAGGAGCACTTTATTAGAAGAAAACCCAAACCAGTGTGCTTATACACAACCAAGATGTTTAGATTAATAGCTTATTGTAATAGTGTAAAACATAGATGTAATTAAGGCACATTGTTTGCAATTTTTATACTGTGTCTTACACACATGCACTAAATGTCTGCTAACTTAGCTGCTTTAGGAGATAACTCGATTTTCTTTCAAATTAACTCTCAAATTTGTGGCTAGATCTTAAAGACTTCAGATTAAATGTAAAATGTTGGCTGTAGTGAGGGATGGGCAGACGCGTTGTTGTGTCGGTAAAAGGAAAACTGTAGTATTATTTTAAGATCAAAGAGATTATTTTTTCTTGCCACACAGAAAGGTCTCCAGAGCTGCTGGTGTCTGAATACCAGATGTTCAGCTTGGCTTTCTATCCCACAAACCACAAGTGAAGTCATCGAGTCGATACCCTTAAAGCAGGATTGTATGTTGTGGTGTTGGTGGTGGTTGCAGCAGAGTCTTCTCGTCTTTCCTCTGGCTCCTCGTGAAAACCTATAGCTGCTGTCTTCAGTGTCAGACATGCATTAAGACACACAAAGCAGCAAGAGGAGGAGAAACAGACCTGAGGCTAAGTAGGGGTGGATACTAACACGGCAGAAATTTAGATTTAATCCTAAGGTGTTGTGGAATAATAAAAAATATTCTCCATCTGGTCGCACTGTGTTACATTTTAGACTAACAAAGCGTAGTAGAGGAGGATTCATTTAGCTTTGTTGTGTAATAAGAGCCACTCTGCTGCCTGAAACTCAGTGGGAGTGTCCAGTCTTGGCATGCTCGCGTCGTAGTCGTAGCCAGGTTCGTCCAAATGTAGACGGGTGTCCCATCTGTCCCTGTGGCGTCAACCGGTTCAGAGTCTCTAAATGTCGGAGCCAAGCACGTTTACCCACCGACCCATGCCATTATCTCATTCAGGGCGAGATAAGATTCTAATAATTAGTCGATTGTTAGATTGGATGGCTTCTTTGTGTCACTGAGTCGTCAGTCGGGTAAATGAAGCCAAACAAAGAGACTGTATATTCTGATATAGCTGGTTAATATTTTTTGGAAAGAAGTGCGTCCTCACTTTTTCTCCGGTGTCTAAACATATTTAGCTTCCTGTCATGGAGGGGGAAGAGCAGCAGCTCTACATACCACATCTGGATTGAGGAAATGTATTTTGGCATTTTAGTTTAAAAAAATGTGAGACTGACATCTGAACGAGTATTTAAATGTTGATGATTTCAGCTGCCCCGTCAGTGCCAGAGCTTCAGAATATAGATGGCGTAATTACTGTATACTCACATTCTATTTAAACCTCTGCTCCTGTTAATTAAAAATTTAACTGATAGAGGTATTATGGTTAATTGTTTAACTACAGATTTTATTGGCTTTAGCTATGTTACAGACAAGCAGAATTTTAAATATGCCACAAAGCCATTGTAGTAAAGGCAGTGCAAGCCAAGCCTTAAATGTTAAAACTCTGAAATACAGACTAAATACACGAGGTTAATGTGGGATTAAATAGTACAGAGGTCATTATGGTGGCCACTGTAGTCAGTTCACAGTAGGCCTCGCAGACATAAAGAGAAAATCTTGTCTGTAAATGGCAGCCAGTTTAATTTGGCGACTTATTCAACTCATTCAACAGTGGAAAATAATCTTTAACAAAAACCTTCAAGTTTAGGTGGAATTATTCAGGTACTATAAATTATTCTCTGTTTCCAAAGTACAAACTGGACACACAAAGCCAAATTTTTGTTCATGAAGCTGCTTTTCTCCAGATGCATGCCATTAACAGCTGGCTGTGTGTTGTGTGCTTTGCCTTCCTCTCAAAGCCGAACTACCTCCTCCTTACACAGCCATCGCCAGCCCCGATGCCGGCGGTGTGCCTGTCATCAACTGCCGTGTTTGCCAATCACTCATCAACCTGGATGGAAAGCTGCATCAGCACGTGGTCAAGTGCACTGTCTGCAATGAAGCTACAGTAAGTGGAGGCTACATCATCACAGGTGTCGACAAACTAAAGCTGTAACAGTTCAACATTCGACTTTCCTCTGTATCTGTTACAGCCTAAATTCCCTGTTGAATTTTATTGTCAGGCACATTTTTGCATGAAAGAATGTTTGATTGACTTTCAGTGCCCACTTTTGGACTGCTTTTCCCCCACCTTTGCTTCTTTGCCTGTCTTTCTCGCTTAAACTGATGTTGACATTCGACCAAATTAATCAGGGCCTAAGGCTGCCAGTGTGACAAGGAGTGCAGGGAGAATGAATGACTGTCATCACCAGCGCTCGGGTGGGAAATGCCATTAGCACAGCTGATATTTTTGGTCGTTATGCATCCACACGGGCATCTTATATTATGCTACTCTGCACCAAAACGATGCACGGTTTAGCATCTGGCCTCGAGCTGTTGTATCTTACTGTAAATATAAAGTTAGAGAGTCACATGACCAGAACTTGATTTTAACCAGGAGTTTCTCCAAGTTTTGTTTGATTTACACAGGCAGCGCAAAAAAGTACACTTGAAATATTTGTTTTTAAGTGTGTTTGTAATGGTTTCATTCAGAGGATGGTGGCTTATGTTGTAATTGACTGTTACAGTTGTTGACACTAGCTGCAATGTCCTTTTTAAGAGGGTTTAGTCTGCTATGATGGCTGGATACAGAAGATCTGAAATAGAAGATAAATTCTTCCCCGAGCTCATTCTGCTCATTCTGTGTCGAATTATAACGTGAACTGTGGATGAGCTCAATTTAAAGCAGTGCATTCTTTACTGGTTGTGCTTGTGGTGCTGCTACTGTGAGAACCCTGGATTTAAAGTGCACCTACAATGCTTTGACTTTATCTTTTTTATATTTACAATTCTTTGATTAAGTATTTACCCCTTTCCTGAGTTCCTTTTGTTTTCACGTGTTTGTTACACTTAAATATTTGAGATCATTGTCTAATATTAAAATTTGTTCAAAGATAACCCGAGTAAATACAAAATGCGGTTTTGAAGTCATGATTTCATTTATTGAGGGAAAAACAGCTATCCAGACCCACCCGACCCTGTGTGAAAAAGTACTTGTTCCTCTTATTAAACCATGTTTTAACTGTGATTAACAACAACAGGCTTTGGGACTCTAGTGAATTACAACGAGAGCCATTATCCACAAATGGAGTCGCCGGCCTACCAAAATTTGTCCAAGAGCCCACAGACGACTCATTCATGAGGTCTTAGAAGAACCCAGAACAACATTAAAGAGCTGCAGGCCTCACTTGCCTCAGCTAAGGTCATAGTTCATGATTCGACAATAAGAAAGATACTGGACAAAAATGGCATCGATGAGAGAGCTCATGCTCAAAAACTCTGTAGCAAAGATAAAAAAATCTGCAAAGAAGATTGGGACGAAATTCCTCCACAGCAGTGGGAAAGACTCATTGTTATCACAGACGCTTGAATGCAGTTCTTGCTGCCAAGGGTGGCACAACCAGTTAACAGGTTTATGGGACAGTTACTTAGTCACTTAGAGCCAGGTAGGTTTTGATAACTTTTCCCTTAATAAATGAATTCATCATTTAAAAACATTTTTTATACTCTCAACTTTCAGATCATAGTGGTGTCAGTGGGCCCAATAACCCTAATGTGGTCACAGCTTTGTAGCTCCATGCAAATGTGCTCAACAGATGCAGACAATCAGAAGAAACTTGCTTAAAGGAGTTGTACTTTAGTACTGAAACCAAAACTTTTCTAAGCATAGCAGTTTTAACTCATACTTTTTTATGTTTCTTTTAGCCCATTAAGAATCCCCCTACAGGGAAGAAGTATGTGCGGTGTCCCTGCAACTGCCTGCTCATCTGTAAAGACACATCCAGAAGGATAGGATGTCCTCGACCAAACTGGTACGGAACAAGAAGAAACATTCAGACAGTTTTACCCCACTGATGCAATAAGCCACACAGTGCTTCAAAACTGAATCTGGGGCTGTGGCAACATGTTGGCTCTGTAACAAGTCAAACAGTCGCTCAAGGTAAGGTAAGGTAAAGACCAAGGATGTTGGAAAGAAAAGCGTGTGGACTTCTCTAAGTGTCTTGAAGATGTAAGAAGCTTCTCAGATGAGAGGTGAAATATCTCTTTAAAAAAAACCATTAGAACATTACATTAAAACATTAGAGGTTATCTAGGTCTTTATGCCTTTAAGAAATTCCTGCAGTTTAACTAGTTGGTGTGTGTCTTCTAGCTTCATACATGGATAAAGCTGCATGTCATCTGCTAAGCACTGAAAATGTATGCTGTGCTTTCGAATGACAGTGTCCAAGGGAAGGATGTATAATGTAAAAAGAATTGATCCCAGCATGAAACTCTGTGGAACTCCATAATTAACCTTAGTATGTAAACAAGACTCGCTGATTACATGAACCAGTTCGAGTTTTATTTTTATCTATATCAGTTATTATTAATCATAAATGTCTTCTTGGTTCCTCTGACAGCAGACGCATTATCAACCTGAGCCCAGTGATGGTGATCCCCGAGGAGCAACCTGCCCAGCCAGCGCTGCCCATCCAACCCGAGGGAATGAGAGTGGTCTGTGGCCACTGTGGCAACACCTTCCTAGTATGTAAACCTGCAAATACAACCATCCTCAGTCAGGCACAGGCTTGTTAATGCAGAATCTCATTGCTGTGCTGTTGTTGGTACGTGCATATATACGTAATTTTGAGAGCCTCGCCATATGTTCATGTTTACAGAAAGCTACTGCAGTAAACAGAGAAATTGCTGAAGGATTGTCTGCTAGCTAGTTGTACTTTATGTGGGGTCAGCTATTCATTAAAAGCCCAGAATTAGACACCTGCGCGTGGCTGGCATGCATTTTCTGCATGTTTTCTTTCCTTGCCTGTCTCACCAAACATCCCGAGTACCTCTTGACTGAGCGTGGCTGCACCTTTCCACACAAGTTTCCCTCTCTAACGTGCTCTCAACCTGCTTTTTGCAGAGTTTTCTAATCTCGGATAAAAATGGCTTCCTGCCACTCTTTGTTGATGTTACTATCAGTGCATTTGACATGTTTGGGTTGAGTGTAACATGTCACACATGCATTTAATATTTCACATAAGCAAGGTTATGTACACAACCTGAGCCATTGAGTCAGTGTGACACAGACTCGCATGTAAGAAAAATAAAGTCAGTGCTGTTTTCCTCTTAACATCTGCACATTGCTGCTTGCGGCATCTGCAGGGCAGTGAGGACGCCAGGACATCACAGCCTATGTCTGGTCTCCCCAGTGATGGCTCTCCACCAGCACAACAACAGGTTGAGAAAGCTGGTCTTACTGGTGGACTTATTAACAACAGCCTAACCCGCTCCAGCTCAATTTGTGGCCTTATTTACTCTGACTTTGTGAACATCTGGCTTTGAGCAGAACTTTGATCAATTGAAAAAAATAAAATGTATAATTATTTTAATGCATTAGGCTCTAGAAGTCTGCGCTAAATTGTTTCTTTTTTATTGCCGCTTGCTTACCTTTAGGTATTTAATTTATTTTTCATTTCTAACCTGAAGCCAGATGTTGTCACATGCTTAACTTCACTGTGACCCTTGAATTAATATGATTTGGAGTGATTTAACACTAGATGAAATATCAACTAACGAATTATGACTCCGTGTGCTAACGTAGCAAGAGTGAAGGATAGATTTAGACGGTTCATTAAAACTGTTTCAGATCATTTTCAGTAAGCCTTCTGCTGATTTGTTGTTTCTAAAAAGAGTAAGATTGTAGTGTTTCGTTTCATTTCTGTGAGCCTGTGCATGCGTGTGTGTCTCCGTGCGTGTATAAGTTTTCTTTGTGCCTTAAAATGAAAATGCTGATTTCTTTTTATTCCCTCACAGTGGATGGAGCTTCGATTTAACACCCTAGCCAAGTGTCCCCACTGCAAAAAAATGTGAGTCCATCAAACCTTCACACAGAGTTCCCCTTCACACAGTCGCTTTAAGTGGATATCTGTATGTTTATATTCTGAATCAGTAGGCACAAAGCAAGTTTTAATGAATGGGAGTTTTCTGGTTTCTGCATGCTTTAGTAGCATAAAGCTGAACTTTGGAGTAGGCTGTTCATGCAGAGAGCAAAAGAACAGTGGCATTTGCCAAAATGCAATCTTTAATTTTTAATGAGATCTGTGCTCACAACCCAGCACTGTGCAGCTTGACAGGCACTCTCCAGAAAACACCAGAACTAACAGGTTCACCACTGGAGCCCCATTTTCTTCACAGAGGAGAGCAGATTCACACTGAGCACACATGACAGATACCAAGGCATCTCCAGACTCTTTCACATGTGTATATTTATCTTCATAATGAATGATTGAATTAGTCTTTGTTGTGGGGTGGGGAGGAACACCAACACATTCCCATACATCTCAAAAGCATGTACTGGCTGCCTCCTGATGGGATATACCTGGAACACCTCACCCAGGAGGCATCCTGGTTAGACAGAGTAAAAAAACAAAAAATTAAACAAAAAAGCTAAAAAAACAAACAAACAAACAAGCATATAAAATAAAAGTAAAATTCAGGAAGGAAAAAACATTAAGTCCACTTTCCTTCAAACAGACAGCTGTACCAGTGTCTTCACAGCTGCCATCGGTAACAGTTCTAAATCTTGTGTTTGATAAACCCAAAGTTTGATAGTTTGTTGTGGTTTTCTTTCTATTATCGCAACTGTTGTTGGCATTTCGTGCCATACAAATAAAATTAAATTGAATGAACTCATTCATGCTGTACGTGAACATCAGCTGTGCTTCAGAGCTCTTCTGCTGAGAAAGTAAACTTCCCATGTGTTTCTCCTCATTTCTGCTGTGTGCTGCACAATACAGTTCTGCTTTAAAAACTACAGCAAGTTAAAAAAAAGTGTTAACTACATTTTATTTTCAGATGTCAGTTTCCAATTTAATCTGGGAAAATTTTCAGGTTAGCCCGTTAACTATGAAAATGTCTGGTTTGTTTTTTCCAACTTCATGATTTTGCAGTTACAGAAAGGAAGCCACTAATTTTACTTCATGTCTCATAGAAAGAAGTACTGCAGTCTGCTTTTTGTTAAAATGCATTTTATTACATTACAATTGCATTCTCTAATGCAGCTCCTGGGATGCAGTTTTAGTGCTTATGTTAAAGCCAGAGGAGGTTTACAGCTCTGCAGGTAGAGTCAGCAGAGCAATGGTGACTTTTACTCACCATGCCCCGTAGTGTTTGTTGACATCCTTCTGTAACTGAGTTCCTGTGGCTCTTAAACACTTCCACTCTGCAATAGCATCACTTACAGCTAATTGTGAAATGTCTGGAAAGGAAGAAATTTCACAAACTGACTTGTTGCAACTGTGACATCCTATTACAGCACCGCGCTCCGAATTTAGAGCGACTCATTCTATCACAAATGTTTGTAAAGGCAGACTTTTGTCCACATAATGTACACATTTTTATTTATAAAAATAAAAAGAACCCATTAATTAGCTGCCCCAAACAGGAGATTATAGAAAATAACTTTAAATTGCAGGATGCCCTTCCTGATGCAACCCCAGACACATTCATGTCTCGTCCCAGCATTGAACCAGACATGGTTCAATATCATAAGACACTTCTTAAGCAAATGTGTAACCACTACACTATAGAGCCAACTAGTGAACACGTTCAAATCGGTATGATTCATTATATCCACTGAGCTTTGTAAAAATCTAAATTTGGTCAGCAGAGTGAAGCTGAGGCTGTGTGAAACACTGTACAGTGTTTTTACACTAAAATCCCCACACAGCTTACTTTAAAGTTATTTATCTTTATTTATTGGAGAAGTAATTCACCATGAAGGCATACTGTGCATGAGAAAAAGCAGAATGGAAAAAACATAGACATTTCACTTCTGTATAAGCATTAACACTTCGCCATGTAGAGCTGTAGTCTAGTATGACTCAACTATGAAACCAAACACTTGAATACCAGGAGAAAAAAAGACGGTGCGGGCCGATCGTGGCTCAAGAGTTGGGAATTCGCCTTGTAATTGGAAGGTTGCCGGTTCGAGCCCCGGCTTGGACAGTCTTGGTCGCTGTGTCCTTGGGCAAGACACTTCACCCATTGCCTACTGGTGGTGGTCAGAGGGCCCGGTGGCGCCAGTGAGGGGGCAGCCTCGCCTCTGTCAGTGCTCCCCAGGGTGGCTGTGGCTGCCATGTAGCTTGCCATCACCTGTGTGTGAATGTGTGGATGACTGGATGTTTAAAGTGCTTTGGGGTCCTTAGGGACTAGTAAAAGCACTATACAAATACAGACCATTTACCATTACCTATTGAATTTATGTTTAAATTCACTGAGATGCAAAGCTTTAGAGGGCTGGATTTGCAGTTCTTGGAAGGGGGAGGGGAGATAAGTAAGGCTAATCTAGACGTGTGACACGTATTAAGGTTTGGCCTCACATGTAATGTTAGTGGTATGAGGGTCACAGGGCTGAGGAGAGGAGGAGGGGTCACCTCAGAGAGGTTTTTGTCCTAATGAGATGATGCAGACAGTGATGGTGAGATAAGCAGCAACTATAACATGACACTACTTCTACCCTTGTTTTCTGTGTAGTTGGCTCGTACAATGCTTTGTTCTACGTACTTCTTTAAGCCAGTGAACTTCATTTATTATCTCTGTGCAATACTTTAACCACTCATAACTTTTCCAAAAATTCCTATCATCGTCTCTCTCATCCTAAAACCCCCTTTCCTTCTTTATTACAGACATAAAGGCTGAGCTAAATATTTTCCCTTAATTCTCATTGAGGAACTGAAACTTCTGTTCTAGTAACACCTTTCCGAAGAGAAGTCCTCTTAATTTAAGCAGATAAAACAGTAGTAATGTCCCTCTTCTGTCTACATTACTAAAATGAAGAGATGGTTCTAGTTCACTGAATAAACAGCTAGTAAAAGAAACAGGGGATGTGAATGCAGTAGAAAATAAGCAGAAGGCAGTAAATCAGGTGACCAGGCACCCCTAAGCCATCTGAATGCCGGTGATCCCTGAAGAATGCTTCAGTCCTGTCACATGAGAGGCATGTGAGAGCTGAGTGGGGGAAGGAAAGTGAAATTATAGTAAAGTTATGGCAGTCTGCTGCTTCAAGGCAGTTGAACTGTGTTTGTTTAGAGGCTGGATGGAGTGGAGGTTGTTGGGAGCTGGACATGTGACCATCCTGGAGTGCTTACAAGTGTAACTTAAAAAAGGAAGTGAGATTTTTGGCAAACAGATTTATCATCAGAGCGTGGTGAAGTAAGATCACTGGGATAATGTGTGGGGACTTCCACTGGATTACAAAATAAAAAACTAAATAAGACAGTGTAACATCTAAATGTAGTTTGTATGTTTCAGTCTGTATCCGTGTGGAAACCCTCTAAATGTTTCTCCCCAATTTCTTTCTTTTCTCAATCTCTCTCTGCAGATCCTCCGTTGGCAGTGCGCTCCCTAGGAGGCGCTGTTGCGCTTATATAACTATAGGAATGATCTGCATTTTCATTGGAGTGGGTTTAACAGTAAGTACGCTTTGATCAGTTTGTGCAGATACTATGCAAGTAAGTAAGTTGCTCTTTTGACAATGAAAATGGAAAAAAGCCACCAAGTTAGCTCAGTACAAGCAAGATGTAACTGTAACTGAGCTAAAGTGAAATAAGGTAAAACAACAAAACGTCACAAAAAGAGAATCTGATCTGCATCATATTTCATGACACAGCAGTAGAGACTTTAAACTCTAAACCACAATTCACTCCCTCCATGTGGAGGTGCTAGAGGACAAGTCTTCAGCAGCATCACCCAGTGGGGTTCACAAATATCTGCAGAAAATGTCAGTAATCCTTCCAGTTGTCACTGAAAAACTTCAGTGTAGAGCATTTGTATTTATCTGTACTTTATGAATAGGAGTAAAGATCTGGAAATTTCCATCAGACACTGGTGTTGTGACCTGAGAAAATGAAAACTGTATATATGTTTTAGAGATGACGAGAAAGATAAAAGTGACAAATCTACAAAACATCCAATGCATTTCCAACCACGCCTTGTTCAGTGTTTCACAGAATCATATTTAATATAATGAGCTTATACTTTTGCATTTCAGCTGAGGCATGGTCTCACAGGCTGGCCAAAAAAAAAGTGATTGCCCGGTTGGCTGGAGTAGTTTTTTGTCTTTGGCTGGGTGATATTAGTTGCAGAAGGTGCAGCACCAAAACTATCCTTTTCACTGCTTTGGTTGTTAACAGATTGCAGCAGTTTCCTATAGTTTGTTTGGAAGATGCCAACTTATCTGTCGCTAACCAACTACTGAGTGGTAGTGAAATTCGCAAAGGTGCTGTACAAATCATAAATGGACACCATTCCCCTTGAAAGTACAAGTTGTGCCTTATCAGAAGGCACCATGTTTCAAAACATGCAGCTTTTACTGTGAGGGTAACTGTGTCTGTTTTCAGGTTTCCCAGTTTCACTCCTGCTTAGAAAGCAATTAGCAAGGATTTGCAGATAACTTGATAAACTACGAGCAGCCACGGCAAAATACAAGTGACCAAAGCAAACACAAGGAGGTTTTCTGTGCAGGGAATACACTTTTCCCCTAGCGCCTGCTTGCTGCTAGGCAGGCGCCCACTGATCTCTAGCCTTTTATGACTGGAGCCTAATCTGACAAAATGCATACACAGCCCTTTTTAAGTACAAACCAATGATCTGTATTTCTATAGGTGTAACTCTGATTTCCTCCATGCTGTCTTCTTCCTCCCTCCCCCCATTATGTGTAATTATAGGTTGGCACTCGGGACTTCGCCAGACGTTACAACGCCACCTACGTGTCCTGGGCATTTGCCTATCTGCTGGGCCTCATCTGTCTGATACGTGCCTGCTACTGGGGGGCTATCAAAGTGAGCTACCCAGAGAATAGCTTCGCCTAGAGTGATCAGAACATGTGCACGGCTGGAAGAACAAAACTTCACTTTTAGTTTTTTCATCTTGCTCAGATTTCAGTCATGTTCGGCAAAGTGGAACATCTGTAGAGTGAATGGACACGAGTTTGTTCGAGAAAGAGTATACTGGTGATTTTTCTTCATGTTCCGTTTGTGTCTGGAATATTTTTGACTTACTGAACAAACCTACTGCCTGTCAGTCAGTCCTGTACCGGTCCACTGAGACTCAAATCCAGTCCAAGTCTCCTAAAATCGTTCAAAGTACAGAATTAAGAAATTGAAATGATTTTTCTTGATAAATGCCTGAATTAATTGGTTCACATGCTGATTTTAGAAATGATAGTGCAAGAGACTGGCTGGGTTTAGGATTTTTTTAAATCAGTTTTCTTTCCTTCAGCAGCCTGAATGACGTGACTGCACCCACTTGATTTTTCTCGTTACCGACCAGACCAAATTGAAACAACCTAAGAACAGTTTTCCCATTGCACTACAATTATATGCAATTGTGTTGTTTTGCTGCTAGTTAATGTCCAGCTGCAGAAAGCTGCATATTCATACTGCATTGTAACCATTTCTCATGCCTGTGTACACTGACATAGTATTGCTATATGATTTTAACTCCTGAAAATGTTGATTTTTGAGGAGAAATTATCCTTAAATACCCATGTGTGCCAACTTTGCTTCCCAGTGTTTAGTCAGGAAGAGTGTCAGATCAAGAGGAGCTTGTGTTTTTTTTAAATCATTTCTTTGTGCCATGCAGCTTTTAACTCACTACAGCAATAACCAGTTTGAGTTGTTATGAAGCTTCCTGGTCCTCTGTCCCCAAGCTTTTCACCGTTACCTTCTCAAAATGATCCACAAAAACAAAACAAAACATGGACTCACGTTTGCATGCCAACTTTTTTTTTTCTCTTCCAGTTTTAGAGGTAGTTGAAGCCTATGATTTTCCTGTCTTTGCTCCTTCTGCCTGTGAGTTAGAATGTAAACCCTCCTCCCTTCGCTTATATCGCTGCTCTTTGACCTCCAGTGAACTCTGTCTAGCTAGCATTGCTATACGCTAACTCAGCATCCTATCTCTTGACCTTGACCGGTGGGCACAGTTCGAACTCCTAACCTTGTTTTGAATGTGATTATGACGATGAAGCAGAAAATACTAAGAAAAACTTTGTACATAGTTCAAATTCAGTACTTTGGTAAGTGAGTATGTACGTAGCGGGAGCTAGAAGGTAAAGTTGGCTGTGGGGCTTTTTAAAAATGATAATTTATCAATAAAATAAAATGGGAAAAAAAACCTGCATGTGCTGGTTTGTTTGTTTGTTTGTTGAGTGAGATCAGAGTTTAAGGATAAAATATTGGCCGCTCGTTGTGTGATGAAGCAAATAGGACCAAATCAACAGCAAAAAGCAGTCTGCAAACGTTTCTGTAGGATTACCACACAGCTATGCTGGTCCCTTTTTTCTAATGCTAAACTAGTTTTGTTTTCCTGGCAAGTCTGCAGCCGTTTTATTTATTGTTCAGTCTTTCAACAGTACTACCGAGAGATCTTACTAAAAATAGTCTTTGGCTCACCAGAAGTAATTCATGTTTCACTGGACTGAATTCTGATGCTTTTTTGCTAATCTAACAAATGCCCAGTTCAATAATGCAAGAAAGACAAGGAAAGATGGAAAGAAAACATGATGATTTTGCGCCCTAATTTATGAGGTATTCCGGCTTTGTGATTTTATTGTCATCAAAAGAAGATTTGAGAAAACGAGAAGAAATAAGTGGTAGTTAAATGCTTTACGTATAGTTTTATTTTCCAGGTGAGTCTTCAGCCAGTTAACTGTTCAGTTTTTTTTTTGCAGTAGCCGACCTACTATAGTGATGTGTAATACCAATTTTTTTTCTTTTCTGATCTGATACCAAGTAAACGCAAACAAGCAACTTTATTACAACAAACAATAAGGTTAAACACTACATAAGCTGTACAAGTACATTGTAATAACACAGATCTGTTAATTAATGGCAAGTGACAGAGTAATAAAATATAATTTCAATTGATAATGGTGACAAACTGCTTGGACAATTTGGACCAAACAGCCAGTGATGTTATTTGTGAGATAATTGCATTAAACTGCTCTTAAAGACTTCAACAGTACAATTAATTGAAGGATTCACATTAGCAGAGGTGAGGCCTGACAGTCGTTGGCTACAACTACCTGTATCAGAACACCTGGCAATCAACACATGATCCTTCTCATTTCATTTTTGTGACTGGTAAGATATATGCTTCTTTTTAAATTGAAAACTCAGTGATGAATCTATCTATCTATTTATTTATTTTTAAAACCAGGTTGTCCAGATTTACAACCTTTTTTTTCCCTTTTTAATCAGAATAGTATGGTGGCCCAGAGAGGCCAAACAGACTGCAACTTTAGAAAACACCAGCAATAAGAAAAACGCTGCAAAAGCACACGAAACAAAACAGAAAGAGGAAAAACAAAGACACAAATAAGATGAACAAAAACAGAAATATGACCGGTTTGGCGGTGGTTCAGTGATGGTACGGGAAGGCTGTGTGCACATGTGTCTTTGTCTTTCTGTGTGTCACTAGTGGGACTGTCACCCTTTGGCTCTTGGCACCCCATCTCGGGCCTGCTTACTTCTCATGGTGGGGTAGATGCACAGATGTCACCAAGATGTGCGGCCTCAGGTGTTTGGTACCCCCGGGGCCTGCAGATGGCGCTGTTGTCCTGGTTCCATCTCTGTCTGCCCCCAGTAGTGATGGGATTTCCGGCTCTTTTTAGAGATCTGGCTCTTTCGGCTCCGAACCGGCTCTTCAGGTTGTTTTGTTGCTTTAATTAATTTATTATTGACAATAATATAAAATTATGCACAAAAGGAATTACTAACGTAAAAAAAAAGGGGTTTTATTTATATATGTTTATATTAGGGGTGCAACGATACTCGTATCAATATTGAACCGTTCGATACAGTGCTTTCGGTTCGGTACACATATGTATCGAACGATACAACATTTTTAATTTATTTTATCAACTTTCCTTCTGACGGTGCTGTCTGTGTTGAGCGCTCAGTGGATCTGCACTCGACAGTGCAGCCTAGGCGGAGTAGTCGAACACAGATTCACTGAGCGCAGGGCAAGCTAGCTAGACAGAAGTTAAGCTCGTTGCAACATGGCAAATTGAACCTCCCCCACCCTCATTCAGATCTGGCGTCTGGAACTATTTTGGTCTTCATGTGACGTATGACCCTGAAGGTAAGGGTGTCATGGACTAAAGTAAAACAGTATGTCAGATGTGCCACGCAATGCTCAATTACATGAGTGGGAACTAGTGTGTTAGCGCAGTTAGCTCGTTAATGTGTTGACGCTGTCCAGCCCCACACACGGGGCAATCCGCGGTAGCTCGTTAACGGAGATTTGCCGTGTTGTGGCGTTAACCTTATTTCAGATTAAGGCTGACAGCACTAGTGGGAACACAACGAATATGACTGCACATTTACCCGATAGCATCCTAGTGCAAAGACAAGTGGAAGCAGACAAAAACAACAAGCACGCATACAAACTTTACCCGAGTCATTTAGACAGCCGTTAGCACATGATTCTCCTTATGGGGACCTGATATGTTTAATATGCTGCTGAGAATATAGCCCAGAAGAAGCGTATAGTATAGCTTTTATTTTGGAAAGAGACATTTCTCTGTAATAAACTCTCTTTTCCAAAGATGAGTGATTCCTCAATCAGATACAGGGCTCGCAAAATCGCTAGCCCGATGTCCCGGGGCTAGCGATTTTTCCAGTCGGGCTGCCCTGCTCTGCTCTTCGGCCTATCGTAATAAGGAAAAATATATGTCAATGCTTTTGCATTCTTTCGGAAATGTAGCTGGGTAATTATGTCATTGGCATCGGTGAGCTACTGTCAATATGTGACATATTGAAATCGCGTTTGAATTTGCGCTTGTTTTTTGCTTTCACTTTGCAATCGCGCGAACTGTGTATAGAGAGCGATAGCACTGATTGGTGAGTGATGATAATTTGCGCACCAATTCCTCTGACATCATCTTATCAATCGTTAGCTTACTATGCAAACATGACAAGTGAAATCTCCTGCAGCTTAAACATGTGAGAGGTTGATCGCGCAGAGAATCGCTGAGCTTATGTGAGTGCGTGTGTAAAAGCAGCAGGATATATATTTTAGTTCTGCTGAGCCAAATAAGACAGGTCAGGGTGAAGAAGTGACAGCCAAAGAAAAGCTTACCACAAAACGGAAAAGTTATGACAAATCAGACTATAAGGCAAAAAGAAAGTGCAGCTTTATGGTTTCATGGACAAAAGAATTTCTGTGGCTGCAATATGATGAGCTAAATAACCAGGGCTGCACATAAGTGGTCCGCAGGTGCGCATTCGCTGTCAAAATAAAAAACGCGCACAAGATAAGAAGTTGCAACACGTGTTTGCGTACATAAGATTTTCAGGAGGAGGACAGACATTTGTTTAGAACTCTTAAAGATGTCGAAGAAGCTCCTTTAAGCAATTACTTTGGTGTTCCTCCACCTCCAAAGAAATGTCAGGAGTCCGAACCACAAAAGAAGCGCGTATTCTCGGAAAAGTGGTTGCAGGAGGTGAGCTGGCTTTAAACAAATGATGAACGCACAGAGATGTGGTGCAGAATGAGCCGTGAAAATTTAATAAATGACAAATTAATAAAAAGGCATCAACATTTTTTTGTGTATCGAAAAAATATCGAACCGTGACACCAAAGTATCGAACCGAACCGAACCGTGAATTTTGTGTATCGTTGCACCCCTAGTTTATATATAAATATATGCGGTGGCCCCTAGAGACAAAACACGTACAAACTCCAAAACACATTTCTAGCATGAACTGAACTGCCAAAGCAGAGCTACTAGATCACTTAAATTACACAATTGAAAGCATGTGTGTATTGTTTGTGTATTTATACACAGGCACTCATATATATTCAAATAATTTAAAAAAAAAGTTCATTTACCTGTTACTACCACACACCAAATCCGGTCGTTGGTATTTGCTGGCTTGTGTAGCCACTAGGTAACAAAAGCTCAACACTGCGCCCAGCATCCTGGAGCACTTCTGTTGTCTTTTGTACGTGCTTCGGAGTTTTTACATGCTTCGGAGTTTGTACGTGTTTTTACGTGCTTCGGAGTTTGTTCGTGTTTTTACGTGCTTCGGAGTTTGTACGTGATTTGAAGTTTGTATGTGCTTTGTCTCTAGGGGCCACCGTAAATATACTTTTATTTATTCACTCCACATAAAATGTAATAAATAAATCATATAATACAAAAATCAACTATTTACATTTCAAATTTTAACTATTTAAATTTTCAGCTTTTTCCTTTTACAAATTTAAAGTGAAACAACACAAAACACTGCAAACCACAACACAATTAAATATAAATTAAAATATGAAAACAAAAAGAAGATGCATATTCTCTGTCATATGGGCCCGCATGAATAAACTTTCTGAATCCTTTATCATCTGCAACCGAAAATAGTTGTGGATGATTACTATACCTTTCTAATGTGACGTTGTTGTCCCTGGCTCTCTTTCTCTCTCTCTCCCTCTGGCTCTGTTCCTGTGCTACTGAGTGTAACTACCACCCCTCCCCCCTCTGCCCAGCGTAAAGCACAAGGCTTGCGTGCGGAGTGAAGCGGAAAAAAGTGCGAGAGAGAGGGTGAGAGAAAGAAAAAAAAAAAACCCACGTGACGGCTCGCGATAAGGAGCCGGCTCGCGTCGTTCACGTCAAAGACTCGGCTCTAAGAGCCATTTCGTTCGCGAACGACCCATCACTAATGGGTTGAAGACTCATGTAAGAACGGCACTGATTTTGCACCTGAATGCAGTTCTACAGGGTAAGTGGAATTAAGTCAAACTTACTAAGATAGTTAGAAACTGGTGCTAAAATGTATTTTGTTATATATATATATATATATATATATATATATATATATATATATATTTTTTTTTTTGATTGAACTGGTTAAGTCTGCATACCAGAGCCATCATTAATGCACAACACAAGTAGGATGGCCAAGAGAGTTTGCTTGACAACTTCCATACCATATGATTTATCTGTGTGATCCACTATGTGATCACCAGGAAAACTGCACTTTAACCCAACTCACGTTCAGATGTGCTGTCTAAGAAACATAATTCTGAATGTTTTTCATTATATAATTATTCACCCCTGGCTGCAAATGGGACACCTAAGTTTACCTGAAGTAGGAGACACTGATGTTAGTTGCATTGTTGGAATCCAAATGTGCCGTTGGTGGAGAAGGCTGCTTGGAGCTGGCAACATCGTGGGTAAGGCCCAAAACCATCAGCAGGAACATTGCCAACCTGTTGTGCATCTTGAGCAAGATGGATTAAAGAATGTACATTATAACCAACAAAATCAAGATCATAGATAAAACCAAAATCAGAGACCCCTGTTTTCCCCGGTAGATTGATAGTTGAGTGGGAGGTCAAGGATCCATCAATAGCAGCAGCTACTTAGTTTTGATATTAGTCTTCCTGGGTCACAAAATAAACTTTTAAGATATTTTCAGGTGAGAATGTAGCTGTGCAAACTTCAAATATCTGCTCGGTTTATCAACACATCACATATTTACCCAAAGTGCTCTGATGTTTTCGAAGACGTCTGTTACCCACCAGCTGGATAGCTAGCCTGGAGGTCAAGGCTCACTAGAGCTGGCGAGAACACTCGACTCCTGGCACATTGTTTTCTGAACCCGTGCAGTCTTTCGCTACTCAGGTACATGATATATAAGTGACTTAGATAACTTAAAAATGTTATTGTTTAACTTTTTTTCAGTGATTTATTTGTTCCTCAGTAAATTGGTTTGGCTGAGTTATAGTATTTAACACAGCTGAATAAACATCAAACAGAAAACTGATTAAACAGGAGCATGAGATGGTCGAGAATTTATGCCAGTGTCCTGTTATATTTTAGATATCAAAGAGCAGATGGATGAGATTATTAAACTGTACTTAGACAGCTGGTGACGCAAATCTGAAGTCTAGGCCTAGGGGCGGGCCTAAAGTGGAGCTCTGAAGATTTCCCTTTGAGGGAGCTGTTGGTGAAGATCATGAGGTCCTCCTTGATCCCTGCGATGAGCTAGAGTCTTTCTGATATTTCTTAAATGATGTCTCTCTCAGTGGGTCAACAGAACATCTGGCACAAGACAGCTGTGATGAAAAAAAGGGAAGAAGTTTCTCCAAACCTCTGGACCCAGAAACCCAGCTTGGTCCTTATGGTCTCCCTCACTAGTTTCTCCCCCATGTGCATGTAGCTGTTAATATAATATGGACTCTATCATTAAATGAAAAGAACAAATTAGACTACACTACTGAAACATTCTGTTGCTGTTTTTAAAGTTTCCATGTTACCAGGCTGTAGAGGGCTCTGAAGATTTAAACAGTTTTAGATAAATTGCACTCACAGTCTTATGTTGAAATCTCATAAGACAGCATTACATTTTTGATATTAACAGTAACTCTGGGCCTCTGTGGAGTGTGCAGCTAGATAGATATATTTAAAAAAAAAAAAAGATCCAGGAACAGGTCACTTAGGTTAATCCTGTGTGAGAAATTGTAAATATTTGTATATATTTTTATATATTCATGTTTTAGAAATATTATTGTTATTTATTTAATAAATATCAATTTAAAACTGGTCAAAGTTGGATTAATGTTCATACATGTTAAAAAAAGGTCTCTGTCCGATCACCTCACCCATGAGGCTGAACCAGGGCCAAGTAGCAGCAGTGGGCTTCCCACTGACTCCCTCTCCTGACCCTGGATACTTGCAATCATAAAGGCAGAGGAAATCAGAAATGACAGACAAATAAAAACATCACAACTTTTAGTAAATGTACATTTATTAAATTTTGTCCTTAAAAATTGTCTTCTTGACAACACACATACTTTGTATCTTTTTTTTTAAGTTGTCCCATTTCTTTTTGGCTTGCAAGGTGGTGACTTTCCCCTGCTGGCCCATCTTCTCGAGAATTGTCCTGATCACACACAAAAAATAAGAGAGAAAACCATGACAACTATGATAATCCCTAAATCCAAAAGTTTTCACAGCAGAACACAAGAGGAATACTGTCTGGACATCACAGGTTCTGTACAGAATGAGGGTTATTGAAACCGTATTCAGATTAATACGTGTATGTCTGTGAAGGTTCTCAGTCATCCAGGTCATCGTAGTCAAAGGAGCTTGCAAAGAAAAGCGTCTGGACTTCTTTAAGTTACTTGAAAGTAACTTACACATTAATATGTGTAAATTGATTTATTCTTGTACCTCCATCCCACAGTGGCTGAATTTTTTACCCCGGTGAAGAAATGATCGTTTTCTCCTCTAATTTTTATGAAGACGGCCGTTTACTCTTTGGTCCTTATAACATATCACAAAAAAGTTAATTGGGAAAAATCAAAATTAGCTGTATGTAAGTGGCAATGAAAAACCGCGGGACCCACCATACAAGCTAGTTTCCGGGCACTTTTTACAAAGATTGTTTAAGTAAATAATACAAGTCTATGCAAATTCACCAACCTAACAACATAACCACTATAAAAATGTAACTTTTGTACCACCAGATTTTCATCTACTTACATTTTAAAGTGTATTCATCTCCTGGTTTATCTTCTACTTGTGCCAACGTTACGTGAAAAATTCCACAATGAATTCTGGGCTGTCTAGCCATCCAGCTGGTGGATAACAGAAGTCTCCAAAAACGTTGAAGCACTTTTGCAAATATGGGATATCTTGATAAACCGAGCAGATATTTGAAGTGTACACAGCTACATTCTCGCCTGAAAATATGTTAAAAGTTTATTTTGTGACCCAGAAAGAGTAATTTTGAAACTTAGTAGCGGCCGACATTGCCGGAAACTGGAATTTGACTTCGCTATGAATTCTGGGATATGGTGGGCCACGAAGGACACACCCGACCCATCCTCTAAATTCGGGGAAAAGGAGGACGCATTTGTTGGCTGCATTTGGAGGAGTCTATAAATTTGGACAGCCTTTGGCGCGTCGCTGTGACGTAATCAGTGTTGGGGAGTAACGGAATACATGTACCGCCGTTACGTATTTAAAATACAAAATATGAGTAACTGTATTCCGTTACAGTTACCGTTTAAAAAGGTGGTATTTAGAATACAGTTACTTTGTTGAAATAAATGGATTACAGGGCGGTACTTCCCTGTTTCATATTGTGGCGGGTCAGGACTGTTTGGGTTTTGTTTGACAGCTACGTTCTGTTGTTCCAGGTGGCAGCGTTACGGTTGCCATGGTTACAGGGTGACGCTCTCTCGCTGCGTGTTTCCTGGGTGAGAGGGGCCTTTTTGTTGTTGTTGTGCTAAGCTAATAGGCAGAATGCTACCGGTATAGCTCTAAAGAATGTAGCATCATAGGCAGTGTAGTCCGTGCTGCAGGGAGAATGGACTGCCATACACGTTATGTGTCTGTAAGCGAGGGAGGGAGAAAAAGTACGAGCTGTCATCGAGCAAAAACGGGAGCTGGAAACATGTAAATATAATAATAACCACTGCAGCCAAGAAGAGTGCCTGATGAGCCCAGTTGTAAGTAAGCTATTAAGACTCGACTGTACACTGTGTTCGTGTTTTCCTCCAAAAACAATAAGTTCCGTTGGAGCAGCCTTTCAACGCCTCTCTCTGTCTCTCGCTAGCAAAGTTGACCCGCGGACCTTCAGTAACAGTAATAAATCACAGCAATAGTACATTCATGTAGTTGTAAACAGCATGATAATATATTAAGTAATCCAAAGTATTCAGAATACGTTACTCTCATTGAGTAACGTAACGGAATACGTTACAGAATACATTTTGAGGCATGTATTCTGTAATCTGTAATGGAATACATTTTAAAAGTAACCTTCCCAACACTGGACGTAATCGGTCTACAAATGCAGCCTCAGGAGGATGCAGCCCATGAATTTGGACACCCCCATTCTGTATGCTAGCAGCTAATCTAGGAAATGAATTGACAACAGAGTGATTTTAGGTGTTGTAGAACTATAAGATGATAAGCTGGGTGTCTTTTTCATAAGATGTGGTTGTATTTACCTTAATTGAATGAGTTGTCAATAACCCATCAGCAGATAAACTGGAGCAGCTGGGCTACACATAAAGTGTAGGGGGGCGTGTTTGCGGGAGCGTGACACAGTCGTGATGGCTGTGAGAAAGTATTAGAGTAGGTGGCATATTTCAGTTCCCTTCTGACGTGTAGAGATAGGGAGAAGGTTGTAACGAAGAATAATTGTGGAGGAACATGGGGTTCCAAACAGGGTGGAGATTTTTGAAAACTTCTTTTAGCGTTTAGGTGTAGATGAGGAAAACTGAGATTTAGTCATGCAACCTCAAAGGTGTGTGCCTTTTTTGACGTCACGCTGTGCATGCATGATTGTTTACGTGAGATTAATTTCTACAATGGGGGATATAGACAAAATACTGTTGCTGTTAATCTTACTATCTGCAGTTTTTACATGCTTACATATTCAAACCCAGTTGCTGCCCCTCCATTTAAAAAGTCAGAGACGTCAGAGTGACGTGGTTTCTACATTCAACACAGACGCTTTCACAAGCAAGCTGTATGCATTTAGTCCATTCTTAAGTTGTGAGTCTACATCAGCCAAAATGATGTACTCTTTCCCTCCCAGGCTTCTAGACTTCTGATTGGGCAACATTTCTCCACAGTTAGGATTTGGCATGTTCTTGACAGCGTTTGAGTTTGTTTTTGGGGTTTACATGTGGACGGAGATATTTTTTCAAAACTGCACGGCTGGACGGGATTTTTTTTTTTTAAAACAAACGAAAAGGGAAATTCTCTGTTTTCAAAAATATCCATGTGAACGTAGCCAGAGAGGCAGAAAAGACTGACTTGCTAAAGGACAAAGAGCAATTGAAAGCACTACTTGAAACTGCAAAAGTAGAGGCAGAAAAAGCAAGGTCAGTCCTTCCTGTAGAGGTTTATAACAAAGAGAGTATGTACACACATGCCTCAATAAAAATTGAGCAACTGAAAGAAGCTCTCACCGTTGAGAGAGAAAAGAAAACCCAAACCGAGTAGTTCTTAGTGCAGCAGAGTTGTCCCAAATTCAAACCAAACTTGAAGAAGAGAAACGCCAACGGAAAGAGGATACGTTACATCTCCTGGCTAAACAGAGAGAGGCAAGTTTAAGTTTGAAAGTAGGAGTGATCAAGGCCCAGGAAGATCTGGAGACTCAAAGATCCAAACAGCAAGAGGAAAAGTTCTCCTTGTAAGGACCTCTTAGACAAATAAAGGAGTCCATCAAGGAGTAGAGAAAAAATGCACATGTAACCCAGGTTATTTTCTGAAATATGAGATTTCTGATAATTTGGCAGTCATTGAATGCAGCACAGTGCCATGAGCATAGCAGCCGCCTGTCCAGCAGCTGTAGAATTTCATTTTCCTCCTGTCGATCTGATGAGGAGCATGCTGTTTTCGTGTGCCCTGCCAGCTGGAAACTTGGGTACATTTAACATGAGTCGCCATGGATACGTTTACGAGATATTTGTACTTGAAACTGATGGTTTAATGTGTTATTAGAGAGAGAAGTCATGTAGTGGTACGCACTTGAAGCTGAGCCGAATCTGACAGGCATTGGCTATTACATGAACTCCTTTGGCGAGTTATCTTGCAGCGCATGGTCAAATTGAATGTTATGTGCCTTATTATGCTGCAGCAAGATGTCAAATCCACCACTGTGATATTTTGTTAAGGAAGAAAGCTAAATGTTGTAGAATCTGTGAATGAGGTTATTAGCAGGCTGGATAGCTAACTGTTACAAGCTAGCGGATAAGCTAGGCTGGCTACCATCTTAATATGGTGGCCAATACAAGGACAATTATCGAGTTGATTTGTTCATGCCTAAGAAAATTTGTTGAATAGCATTTATTTTTTCTGTTTATATTTTTACATGAACAAGCCTGTATTTTTATGATGGTAAGACTGCTGGATGAGCCGTTAGGGACATTGACACTGACTTAGTGGTACTGGAAGTCATGAATATGCTTTGGTTAATTTCCCTGCACACTTGTGTGTAGGCTGTTTTTTCTTTCCTGTGGTAGTCTGTTCCTGCTGGATGAACCACTTTAGGAAAATCCTCATCTGATGACTCCACTGAACCATCCTTCCTGGTAGATGGTCGTTGCTGCTAGCTGGATGCTTCTGGTAGCTGGATGCTGTTACTGGATACTACACTGTTCCAACAGCTTGGTAGGAACAAATTGATGGGCTCAGAAGATGCACTTTACCTTTCCTTGAGCTCACGTGTCTTTTTTGGACTCAGTGTTTTTTTTTTGGAAACACTGAGTGGAAAGACACTAAAAGAAAAGGGTTGTTGTTTAAAATTGTTTTAATACGTTTATTTTTTAAGTGAGTGTGGTGTTCATTATGTGCTGAAGGTCATACTGTTCCGATAGTGGAGCAGCTACTACCAATCTCCTTTACGAAACCATGCTGATTGGACACATTTCAATCCTTGGAACCTTGTCCAGAGAAACTGTGTGATTAGTTGGCCTAAACATTGTGGTGAAATTAATGATACATATTCTTAGGAAATTGCCCAAGGTCAACAGTTCTGATTTCTGAGCATTAAAGCGTTGGTGTAAGTACAGATTGCATTACACACAGATTCGCAGTAGACAGTGATTAATTCGCAGTCAGTAGCAAATTATGGAAGTGCAGAAAAAAACCTAAAAGGAGATTTTTGTGGAAGAGATTCCTGCACCTGTTTAAAAGATCATAACACACTATCTCTGACCTCAGTCCCATAAATTTCTCCAGCACTAAAACATAAACAAGTGAACAACATCAAACAAACAACATTTTGGCATTTTCAAAATATTTCAATGTAGTTTTAACGAAAATCATTAAGTTGATTTTTGTCTACTCTTGCAGAAATTTTCTATTGATATTATTATTGTTATTTTGTTTTGTTTTATGTCATGTGATTAATGTTGCTTTTCCTGTTTGGGTGTGAAAGAAAAAGAATTAGTAGCAGTGGCTCCTAGCTTCAGTACTGCTATCTGTCCACACAGTGGTGCAGTTTGCTTAGCTAAGTATATATATGGATATAAAATGCAAGGCTTCAGTCAGAATGTGTTAGGCTTTAAATGTGTTTGCTTTGGCCTTATTCACATGACCCTGTTTTATTTTTTAAGTAAATTAATGTAGATATTAAATAAGGCTCCCAATTGACGCTTGTGCATGAAATATCACTTTTACGTAATCATAAAAATAATTTTCTTTTTATAATCATAATCATAAAATATAAACAAAGAAAAAGGCTGATTTGTCATATTTAAGATATTGTGACGAGAGACAAATATGAAACAAACACCAAGAGAGAGATGAAATCATTTCCACTCACAGAATGAGAAAAAGAAGCCCACAAATACACAATAATATCGTCTTTATTTATGCTTTTATCTCATTTTAACTCAATAAATGCTGAAACAACAGTATTATGGTTTAATGAGCTCTCCAGAGCTGCTACAGTTGATACAATTTCATCAATTAGTCGCTCTCAGTCACTCACACAGATGCATACACACACGTCACACACTCGTCTCACACACATGTCACACACACACACACACACACACACACACACACACACACACACACCTACCTATATACTTGTATCTGTGAGGACATTCTTTAACAGACTTTCCAGCCCCAAATCAACTGAACCCTAAAACCAACAATGGGGACAAAAACTTTACACGCTGGTCCTCACAAATTAACCTATACAAACACACACACCTCTCTCATGAACTACTCTGGACTATAGATGATGTCATGTCAAACACTGCGATGAGATAATCAGATTGATCACTGTCTACTGAGGTTGTTGCTTTTAGGATGGCCGAGGAACATAAACAAACACGCATGGGCTATTTGAGCTACCACCAAACTATGAAGGAACATGGAGGTCATAAAATAGATACTAATCACCATGACTTCACAAAATGTGTTCATCGTGTGTGTGTGTGTGTGCGTGTGTGTGCGTGTGTCAGGGGTAGGGCAGCATTGTTGCTCTTGCTGTGGACTTCCAGATGTGTTGGCCAGTTGCTGTTTGTTTGCACCCATCAGTAAAGAGAAGTGTGTGTCCACGTTCAGTTGTTGTTGAGGACCCACCAGGAGGCTGCAGTGGAAACACAAAACAAAAATAACTGACCAGATGCTGAAAGTGACACTTTTAAAGGTAGAATTAGAAAAGAGAAGAGAAAAAAACACAAAATAACCATAAAAAACACATGCTAAAATATTAACAATTACATTATTCCAGGAGAGCAAATTGTGCCACATTTAACCAAGAAAAGTCACTGTTAACTGTGCAGACAAGTAGACTGAGTCGTTGTTGATTTCCCAGTGTCAAGCTCTTAACCAATGTCATTTCTCTGATGCTTAATCACATTTGTCGGGTGAAATCTCAAAGCAGAGATCTCTCAGCATGACCTTTGAATAACTTCAAACACTGCAGAGCCCTGATTTGAATTTTAAAAAATCGATTGTTTGCCTGGAGAGGATTCTTTTTATGATTAACGGCAGCCCCAGTAAAAGCTGCCTGAATCAGTCTTAATCTTTTTCCTGTTGATGTCACACAGTTCACTGTTGATGCTATGGATGTTCTTACCAGGAACCAACATGGTGGTAATGGTCTCAGGAGTTTCCAGGAAGTCCACGTTCCCCCTCTGGAAGGTTTTACTGTAGTTGGTCTGTAGGTGACTGAAGAGCAGAAAAGAGAAAACTCAAAGATGGTTTCAGGTCAGAGCGGCCGCGATCGTATAGTGGTTAGTACTCTGCGTTGTGGCCGCAGCAACCCCGGTTCAAATCCGGGTCACAGCAGGTTTTCTACATAATTTCTTTCTAGTAAATAAATGAATAATTCTCATATTGATTTTGAGTTCAGCTGTTTGCGTAACACTAGTTTTCCAAATTATTTGCTATTAAAAGTCAATAAATTAAAATTCTTTAAACAAAAAAACAAAAACAGAAATATGTAAACATGTACACAAAAGCAACAAAAAAAACTGCCATACCAACAATTCCTTAAAATGTGCTCAACCTGATTCACTTCCTGAAAGTTTATGATCTTTAGGGGCAGGACTTGCAGAGCTGAACACTTCTCATTGGCTAAGTGTTCATGGCAGTACATCCATAGACAACATGTGAACAATAGCATAAAAAAAACATTTAAAAAATATATGTATAATAACAAACATGGTAAAATAAAATTTAGACATAAACAGTCATAAAGGTTTATTTATAAAATCCATAAAAGTGGATTGTTTTTCCAGCAATGGAAATGTGTCCATAAGTTAGAAAATGAAAAAGCTGAACAATCTGCAATAAAAAAAAACAGAGAGACTAACAACTGAGATCAGAAACTAGGAAAGTGTTTACTGAGGTAATCAAGTGAGCAGTGGGGTGATTTTCTTACAGACATCTATTGAAGTTTTGTGGATACATAACCACAAACTACATGATTGGGTCAAGTGAATAAGGCATCAGTCACGCTCGCCTGGAGACCTGGCAACCACTGGTTGCTAGGGAGAAATGTGTATTCCTTCACCCGTTGGTTTATGATTGTTTTGGTCACTATTAAGTTGCTGCAATCACCGGTAGTTTGCACGAGACATACCAGCTTGTCTGGAAACAGTTTCCAGGTGGTAGTGAAACTGTGAAAAGTGCAACACAAACTGGAAATGGACTGTTGCCTAAAAAGTAAAAGTTGTCCTTTCGAAATATGACACAAAACTTTTAGTTTGAAGGACAACAATCTGTTTCTGGTTTGTGTTTTACTATCTGGTTGTATAATGTCCAATAATGTGAACAACAATGTGCACATGTAAGAAACCTCTATACAATCAGACTGCTATAGACGACGCCCCCTGGTGGTCATTAGAAATAAATCAAGTTGATGCAGGCATTTCTGCTCTGGCCTCACTTCCTAAGGCAGAATTCTATGCCCAACTTTCATGATATATGATTTTATCAAGTTAACCACTCGGTCGAGCTCATAAATATCAAGTCCCTAGAAGCTCCACTTCAGATCCAGTGTTTTAGGTGTTTTGATTCTACTTTACTGAAATCTCCTCCATGCTTATTGTTGCTACAGCCAGTAGCTTTCCTTCGCTTATCTGGTTTAATCTTTCTTATACAGTCTTTTGCATTTGTGACAATAGCTGGACTTCAGTTGAGCAGTTAAGGAAAAACAGCTGTCGCCTCAATATTTGCCTTCACGGTTCTTCAGACTATGGCGGAAATTTGTGATTTGTGATTTTAACCAAACAAAATGATCTTGTTATACATGTGCTTTCCCACGCTGTGCTTTTATATTACATTTAGCTATGTGATTTGACACTGGGAATGCTTGATTGTAAGCTGTTTGTTTGGGAAGGGATGGGTCAAGGAGTGTCTTTTTTTATATATAGAACTGGGAAAATTAAGTAGAATCATTCATTTTGATAAATATACATGATGTGACACAACAATATGTATAAAAATTCCATGTTAAAACGTACATTCAAGTAACAACTACATTGTCACAGGCGAATACTTACTTCTTCCACACGTTGTTGTGCTCCCAGAATTCATAGAGAATGAAGCGTGATTCATTTGCCAGCCGCTGAACTGCGATGCTGCCAAATACAAAACACGAGAGAACACAAGTCATGCAGTTACTAATTAGTGTGCTGCATCATGTCGCCCAACATAGCCTCTCTGCCCGAATTGTGTCCTACACTCTGACAGCATGCGGGTATTGTGGGTCTGTCAAAAACACTGTGTGGTTTCGTCCTGACGTTGAGGCTTCATGCAGCAGGCTAGTGTTTTATTAATCACAGTTTAACTTAAAAATGAGCCTGAAACATGACTGAGTATTTAGAGAAGCAATCATGACAAAGCATATAAATGTCAAGCTGTCCTTTAGGCTGCTGGGATTAGTCTAAAACCAGAGTGACAGTATGTGAGAGCAATTCGGTTTGTCCTGCTGAATTTACTCACGGAGCGACTCGGGTGACAGAGCTTCAGATTTTTGGGAGGTTTTGGCAGGCAGAAATGCAAATGTTATTTTATTTGCTTTGTTGTGATCGCACACAACAGTAGAACTCACAAAATGTCCTGAGCTATGACAGAAGACTGATTCTTTACTCCTATTAGGAGGACAATGGCTCAAACCAGCCATATGTATTTAATTTGATATAGATTTAAGTCACTAGTCAAGCTTAAATTTCACTACTACATTGTAATACACATATGATATAGGCCACAAAGGATGTTGTGTAGTATTGGGGAGTGGTGAACTAGTAGCTGATTAATAGTTTAGCAATGTTCATATTTCTCTAGTGATTTAATAAATTACTTTTTTTAATTAAAGGCTCAAATCATACAGTTCAACGTATAAAGAATATGTTTGGGCCTTCTTCATAACTCTAACTAATCTTCCTTTAAACAAACATCTGACCTTTCTGTTTTGCATGTGCAAGTAAGTATTAATTTTTACTGTTTAGAAGAAGTTGCCGCAAGTTATTCCTGCTTGTTGCAGTAAGCCTGCTCAGGCTTTTGTGGAGGACAGGTGTCATTCCTGGCTTTCCCATTAACAGTGGTGTAAAATGAAATAATATAAATAATAGTATCTCCCTCTGCAGTTCCATCAGAGGGACATAATACATTTAAAGCCAATAAGTCATTAAGTGACTGAGGCAGGTATGAGGCAGTACATTCCATTACATTCTTATGCTAGAAAGATTTTACGCTAGGTGGCTAATACGTATTTACATATCAGTGTCTGTTTGAACACTTTCCTGTGATTATTTTCATGTTGGGTTGAAATAATTTATCTCCCTCTGCTGGTACTGCAGCTTATTCCAACTTCTTCATGCATGTGTATTTCACACTTTGAAGCAAAGGGGGAAATGGACACGCTGTCTATTACATGCTTTGCCATGATAGTGGGTTGGAATGTGTGTGAATGGGTGAATGGGACATGTTGTAGAAAACGCCTTATTTGCTTGAGTAGAGAAGCGCTACATGAAAACCAGTCCAGAAGTGCATTAAGGAGCGGTTGAACAGGTGTCCCTAATAAAGTGGGCATTTAATGTATATTGGAATTGAAGATCACCTTTATTCTTCTAATTGGTCCACGAGTTGACATAATTATCAAAAGGTCAAAGGTGAGGCTCTTGTCTTTATATCAGAGTGTGACTTTGTTTCCTTCACTGGTAGAAGATGTTTAGTTTTGCTTATGCAGCATTTCAGTGGAATCTTATTAAAACACATGCATTATGATTTCTGTTCCTTAAGCTGCATAATTCATTAGAAATGCAAGCAATATGTTAAAAATAGTTTCTAATGCCAGAAAAGCAGCTGAAATATTTTTAGTCTCAGGTTAGGGCAGCTTCACAAGACCTGTCTGTCTGCCTGTCTTAATCAAGCCTTTACAAAAATGTGAAAAATAGAAAGGATAAAAATAAAAGCAGTAAATCCCTGACGCAAATGAACAAAGAGAATATAAACTGACTGCAAACATCCAGTCTGGGCACAGGCGCACTCCATGTACTGTCTGAGAGCCAAGCGAAACTCCTCCAGCTCTTCCTCCAGCACCGAGAGCTGCCTCTGAACTATTAGGATGTGCTGCAGAGACAAGATGCAAACACAACATTTAAAGGCACACAGACGTCAGACAGACGGAGGCTGCTTCTCGTATGTTGAGAGGCCGTTTGAGCTGAGGTGTTTGGAAATCTGGCAGGATTTTGAATTTGCTCAGTGCATTGTGACTCACGCGGAAGTGTAAAGTGAAAAATGATCATGTCTCATAAGGTCTTGGCATCAGCTTCTGAATAAATGTGCCAACACATTTGCTCAGAGACCAGAATATGACCCTGAATACACATTTAGAGGAAGCATGTACAGACATCTTGTTCAAAGGTGTGAACAGCAGGGGGGGAGAGAAGCTGGTGTACCCATGACTGTAGACAACCTGCTAATCATTTCCTGTGGCTGATGAGGAATTGTTAACAGCAGCAGAGCAGATGATTAGAACAGGAAGTGAATGGTCTTCCTGTTGGCTATAAAGCAGGCAGTGTGTGTTAATGAGGGTGAGACTCTAGGAAATGAAGGTAAGTCAATATAATGTCTTTTGAAATGACTGAAACACGACTGCGGGTGTGTGTATATATGTGTATGGGTGTGTCTGATGAAATGCACACACTTTCGCTCTCTCAGTGGCTAATTTGGGAGAAAGTCACCCTCGCACGCATGCACACACTCAGGGACGCATCCACTCAGGCATGTTAACGCACACAAACACACATCAGTCTTGTGTTGTGGGTCATTATTGGATTACTCAGCAGCCCATTTATTCCCAGTGACACACAGCAAATTAAACAAAATTACATATTGATTAATTCACATACACAGAGAGATGTCTGCATCAAATTAGTAATGAGAATGACAGTGGCATGAAACATTCATATGCATACCTTCATTTGGAGCTGCCTCTGCAGTAGGATACAAACACAAATCATTCCATAAACATAACGCACACATATTGTGTTATAAAATAGCCTCACTGATGCTCCTCAGGCGTCTTCTCTCTGAAACAAACTATTTAAATCCCACTTTCTTTTTGTTTGGGCACATATAGTACTGTACAAAAGTCTAAAACAACCTCTTATTTTTTATATTTATCTTCAAAGGATCCAGACTTTTTGTAAATTTCTAAAAGTGGTCTTAACAAACAATTATCCAGACTTTCAGAAGGTCTTTAAAAGCGTTTTTTTGTGTGAGAACCTTTTCAATAACTTTAATCAGTTCATTCCTTGTGCCTGACCATTATCAGAAGGGGCCATTCTAAAAGAACAGAAACAGAGAGAAAAGTTGATACACAAAAACATACTGTAACACTGTTAGCGATGGATTGAGCCTGGACCTCGTCATTATTGAAGCAGTGTGGGAGCATCCTGACAGAGAACAGAGCTAAAAGCAGTCAGAGAGGGGTAGCTAAAGACGTTTGCACAGTGCTGTATAAAAACAGCTTGCAAGAATTATTAGAAGTGTAAGAAGCATCTAAGGTACAGAAACTATAGTTGAGCTATCCACTGAAATTATCAATATGACACAAAGATTTTAGTGGTTTCATGTCACTTACAGTTTTGAGTTCTCACTCGTTAACACTGCCCTTTGCAGATAGCTCAGGATAGCAAATAATTTAGCTGCAGGACTTGATTTGGCCCTTATCTGTCAGAAACCTTCATCTTAACTAACGTGAGATTGTTTTTTTCACAATTTCATATTTGACATACCTGAATGTGTCACATCACGGACCTCCAGAGATGTCTAAAAAACCCTACATGCAATGAGGGGTTCTCATGTTAAACATGTTTCATGTGCTTCTCTCAGCCGTTAGACAAGATAAATGTATCTGTTTTATATTGACAAGGGTTAAGTGGCAGTAAGGTGTTAAAATATAAAATAGCTATTTCCCAAAAATAATGATTGCAATTGCTTTTGCATTAAAACGCTGAAACTAATGCATGAAAAATATAAAATATTAGATGTTGGCTATGCTGCTGAGATTTTCATGATAGAAGAAACTAAAGAGAAAGCCTGTTAGTGCTGGTGTTGATGTGATAGTCAGTGAGTCATCATTTCAGCTATGAAATGAGTGCCAGGCAGCTTAGACCGCAACAGCAGTTACTCTTTGCTTTGGCATGTGGACACACACACACACAAACACACACACACTCACACACACAAACCGGCACATTCAGCGACACAAATACAAACCTGGAAAACATTTTGTTTGTCAGTAGAGGTTTTACACTTTGGGTAACAAGAAATGCACGTCCTCCTGCAATGGTGGGAATCAAAAAGTAATCACAGTACAGTGGGTATGTGATGCAATGAAGACAATCATCTATGATACATCAAAATATCTGTGAAGGAGGAAGTGTGTGTATATCACTTTTAATCAACCTAAATGACATTGTTGTGCCTGACTGCCATTTTCCTTCTGGGACTTTTTTCTACTTTAGTCCAAGATTTTTAAGTTTTACTCACCCTCGTTTATCTGCAAGCACGAGGAGTAATGACCCTAATGCAGTCACGTGAAGAAGAAAGTACACCCTCAACCAGCTCAAAGCTTTAACGAATCAAGACATAATACAAAATGGTTCTAAAATGATGTAATATAACTTCAGGTGAACAACAGCACGTGACATTATGACATATTGCAGCATGACATTATTTATTTAGCAAAAGCTAATCCAAGCCTCACTTCTTAACGATGCTGGTTCAGTTTATTGAGGTTTCTATCCATTTGTTTATGCATGGCTCTCCTCAAGTTCCACCACAGCATTTTAACCAGGTTGAGGTCTGGACTTTGACTGGATCATTGCAACACCTTGATTCTTTCCTTTTTCAGTCTTTCTCTTGTCAATTTGCTGCTGCTCACATTTGTCTCTAGAATACTTTGGTATACAGAGGAGTTCATGGTTGATTCAGTGACTGCGTGGTGCCCAGGTCCTGTGGCTGTCATCACAAGTTATCACCTCTCCACCACCATGCTTGACAGGATGAGGTGTTGTGCTGATATGATGTGTTTGGTTTTATCCAAAGTTTGGTCTCACCAGTCCAAAGGCCATTGTTACAGGAGGCTGGTGGTTTGTTCAGGAGAAACTCTGCAAATCTAGTCTGAGCTGCCATGTTCTTTTTAGAGAGAAGAACCTTTCTCCAGGAAAATTTCCGAATCCTTGTTCAGTCTTTTTCTAAACGTACTGTCATGAACTTTTACATATAACATGCTAACTGAGGCTTGCAGGTCTGAGCCGTAGCACTTGGGTTTTGGTAGTTTCTCTGAGGATTCAGTGGTTTGGACCTTGGGCTGAATTTGTTGGGACTTCCACTCCCAGGAAGAGCTGTCTTTGAATGATTTTCTCTTCTTTCTTACTGTAAAATAAATAGTTTGGAAATGTCTTTTTCCAGATTGATGGGAAGCAACAGTTGCTTCTCTATGATCATTGCTGATGTCTTTGCTCCTTGACATTGTGTCATCACACCTGCATACAGCAAAATGCCCAAACCTCTGTTTTTAGAGATTTTTAGACCTGGTCTAGAGAAAGAGGATGCACTTTTCCACATCACTGTAAATCAAACTGCTGGGAGAACCCGTTTAGACTGCGCTTTTTGATGCAGGCAAAACATCAGAGTTTGGCTCCAGCATAAAAATAAGTTATGATGTATTGTTCATATTTTTTCCTACTGCTGGTCCTGTATTATTCACATGGCCAGTATTCTAAGCTATGGGTTTTTGCAGAAACAGTACAAGAACACAGAGGCACTGTAACATCGACTCCCTAGCTCACACGTCCTCGTACCTTAATGTCTGCTCCCTACTCTAACTGAATATTGAGCCCTAAACAAACAGATGGAGGATAAAGACAGACAGAGCAACTTTAAACCCTGCTGTTGCTATGACAACACTGACTGGCCTCCATGTGAGAACAGTGAAGTGGTCACTGTGGAAAAACAGGTGAACAGTAGATAAGTAAGGAAAAACAAACCGATTTGCTCTCCAAGACCTCTTCTTCAACGGGCTCCAGACGGATCTCCTGTGGAACAAAAGGAAGTGATGAGTCCTTTACCAGTGACTCATTTTAATTTATCTCAGTGTATAACCCGTCATTCACAGTCTTTATTTACAAGTATTACACGGCCCATTGGTATGCTTTTACAGATTTATTGTCACATATATGAGCTGTTACTACCATGAACCAAAAACTGCTAACAGCTCTAAATGCTCAGTTCCAGGAAGCCTTCTCTGCTCCTTGTTTCTGTACGAGTTTATGAAGGCAAATATCTTTCTATAACCATCTAAGGCCATATAATTACATGTCTAGTGTGAGCATAGAAGCCCAACCCAATCACAAGAAAGCTATCTTGAGAAGGAGAAGATAAAATGGGTTGGTGCAGACAGAAGATGAGATATCAATATGAATAATTAATTATATTATATCTAAACTCTGAATTATACTAAGCCACTCAAAGATACTCCAGCAGCTGAAAAAGAAAAAATCAAGTCTCCTTAAAACCTGCAGTGACTGATTTTTCCAGCTGTTGGCAACACAAACAAGTTGCAGAACAGAACAAAGAAAGAAATATCCAGACAAACCAGTTGTTTTTTGTTTTTTTTGTTTTGTTTTAGTAGAGCTCTTTTTTTTGGTAATGATCTCATGAGCTCTAAGATTTATCTTCTGAGTCCTTGTGGTTACCATGTATGAGTATAACTACATAATAAATAAATTAATAAATGCATTCAATTAAAACAACATTACTATATCGATACATTTTTAAAAATTAAAATATATAAATCAAGAATGAAAATAAAAAATTGAAATCTTCATAAAATAATTAAAAACGTATAAAAGGATGATTAAAAATACAAAGAGAGACATGAAATAATGAAATAAGGATAATCTATTAGATTCCTAAAAGCATTAATCATAATAATGCTTTGAAAAAAATGAGCATTTAGAGTCAACTGGGGTTTAAATTTCAGATATTTATATTATTCATATTTATGCTTGCAGTTGTTCACAGTCTTGCACTTGTAATGTAAACAGATCACAGCTTTTTTTGGGTTTGCGTGTCAATTTATTTTATCTACTTTTTACACCACATTTTATGCAGAGAGCAGCCATGATGGTTTGTGTGCAGCTGGTGCTGCCTCTATACGTACATATGTGCATGTGTCTGCATGTGGGTGGGTGTTGTTGGACGAGTGAATATGTTGACACAGTTTTAAATCCACTTGCCATAATCTCAGGTTAGTTTCAGAAAATGATGCAAAACTCAGATGGTTGAAACAGAGACAGGAGAAAGATGTGAAACAGGAAATGTCAGAAAGAGACCCACAAGAAGAAGGTAGGAAGGAGAGGAGACTGGAAAGGCTGAGCGAAAGGTCAAGTAACCTTTTGTTCTAGGCGGTCGATAAGTTTCTGCAGTCTGTTGACCTGGATTATCCACTGGCTGTCTTCATCATAAACACCTGGAGGGGAGAGAGAAGCAGAGAGAAGGATGGATTTCAGTCAGAAAGGTGGGGATGAAAGGTGCTGCATACATCGACTGTATTTTAAACACTTTCCATCGACTGCCTCAACAGTCGCTGTTGTAAGGGGTGGCGGTGTGCCAGGAGGCATTTTAAGGATCCCTTTCATGTCATGCGACAAGAAACCAGGCCAATCAATGAGAAAAGCTTTGACCACTGTAATCGAAGTTCCTAGATGCTCTGTCGTTTTTTTGCAGATCTCCTAGCAACCACATCTGGCGCTATAATCCAGGTCGACGGTTAAAAACGTATAACAATGAAAATAAAAACCACTGGAAACATGTAACTGTCGTAGATAAAGGAATATTTATCAGGATTCTAATCAGAAATATTATAAAAATCATACCTAGATTTCATATTTATTTAATTTGAATCAGGTTTTATGACAGTTAAGTAAAATCTAGATGCAAACTAAAAAAATGAAGAAATTGCAGGTGATGGCAAAACAACTCCAGGAACAGCTAAACAAGCTGAAAACTAAAGCAGGTTGATTGATTGTATAGTAACTACAGTCCTGTATAATGTCAGAGCTTGTGGTAAACAGCACATACTGTGTAGTAGTATCTGGAGTTGATTAGTAATAGATTATAGAACAAAAGAAGTAACTCAGATTACAGAAATAAACAGCCATTAAGAAGCCATTTTTCTCACTATAATTGACAGTGACTACGTAAACATAAAAAAAGCTTTGTAGATGTAATCAAAGTCAATAGCTGACCCCTAATTTGACCCTGCACCCCTGCTAAACTGATATTAGCAGGGGTGCTAATGTTAGTATGTTTTAGCGAACTAGAACTGGAACCCAGCTGCAGAGCCAACAACAGGACAGCCAATTATAATGCGCTCTGCAGGTACTGCATTGAGACTTGCCACTGACCTCCAAATATGTGCAACTTCAAACCTCCACCTGTGCACCAGATAAGTGGCTTTGAAACTAAACATAGAAACACATGTGGTCACAGCCTTCCTCAAGCTCCCTCTGTGTGTCTCACTGCACTGTTTCTCTCACACCTACATGACCTTCCTTCCCCTCCTGTGCTTCTGGCAGAAACAACGCAGGATAACTCAAGGAAGGAATCACAGTCAAACATAACGCAACACAACATGGTGATGGAGAGTTATTTAAACATAAAAAACATTTTAAAAAAACCCACCTGAACTGATGAGGCTAAAGAGAGGGTTGTTGGGGGAGAGGCTGTTGTTTCTCTGAAGCCTCCGATTAGAGCGACGACCCGACCACTGGATGGACAACACCTCTGGCTTCACAGGACCCTGTCTTGAATCAAAACAGGCCAGTAAATATCCTAAGCCTCACATATTTCAGCATACATTTTTACTTTCTTTATGTTTTTCTTAAAAAATGTCAAACCACTGAAGGACACACTGCATCACAGCCCTCTGTAAAGTACACATGCTCTTTCAGCACATGTCGTATGTGGTGATTACAAAATTACAGTTAAATTATTTGTTTTTTTCTTCTATTTCTTACAATCTGTGATGAGAATCAGGTGTCTGGAGCCACAGTTGTCTTGACTTGCATTACATTTCTATGTAATGCTGGTCTGACAGTGATACTAATGGCAGTGACAAGGTATGTGCACCTACAGGGTGTCTTCACCTAAGATTTATCTTACTGCTGTCAAGTTGTTGGTTCCCATACTTTGAAGGGACCTCAGGGTGTCTGTGAGCAGGCTGCGTGTGAACATGCATGATTATGTGCATGTGTGTGTGTGCGCCCGCGCGCATGCATGTGCGTGTGTACATAGCATTTCATAATTCTATTTTGAACTCGTTCTACCTTTTAAACACCCTACATGCTCACTTCTTTTTCAGTTCCAGGACTATTACCAGATACAGTCACGTGGGAAAAAAAGGTCCTGTGTAACCAGAGCATGCAATGATCAGAGTAACTACAAACCCAGTCAAACAAGAAAGGATTGCTTAAAGTACGTTATTGCTGCTAAATGTGCTTCTGCAGTCATGGGTATATTTAGTTTTTCACACACTGCTTCTGTATTCTGGTTTACTTTTGTTAAACAAATGATGGCATGCTGTAATCACGTGTTTTTCTTCATCTGCAGTTGTGTTTAATAGCAAGAAAACCAACAAAGCTTTTGAAACTGAAGTTTTATAAGGGAGAATGAACAAAAATTTCAAGAAGCTGATGTTGGAGACTGATGGCAGATGAACAGCAAAATACAGTAAAACTTTGTTTGAGGTATAAGACCAACTTATACTCTAGATGTAAACTTTACAAACCCTTCACTTATGTCAGGCGTTGTGTGGAGGCGAGGAAGAAGGAACCCAAACGCAGGACTCACAGGTAGGTGAAGACTGGTGGATGTTTATTATAAGGAGTGGAGGAACAGAGGGTGAACGGACACTGACTGGCTGGAACACTGAATGGCTGACTGACTGAGAGAACACGGGGAGGACAACATCACACGAACATCATCAATGACACGACAAAGAACGAATGGAAACAGAAGACCTAAATACACAGACTGATGAGGATGATAATGAGAGACCGGTGAGTACACAGCTGAACATAATCTGGCTAATGGCACGAGACGAGGTGACAGGAACAAACAGGAAGTGACGAAATAAACTGAACGTGAACAAAACGGAAAGCACTGGGTCACCGACCCAGGAACCCTGACAGTACCCCCCCCTCCAAAGGCCGGCACCCGACGGCCAAAAGAAAGAAAAACCAGAACAGGGAGGGCGGAGGGGGCCCAGGACGGAGGGACGGAGTCCACAGAGAGACAAACAGGTCAGGCGGGCGGCCGCGTGGCCGAGACGAGACAGGTCAGGCGGGCGGCCGCGTGGCCGGCGGCCGAGACGAGACAGGTCAGGCGGGCGGCCGCGTGGCCGGCGGCCGAGACGAGACAGGTCAGGCGGGCGGCCGCGTGGCCGGCGGCCGAGACGAGACAGGTCAGGCGGGCGGCCGCGTGGCCGGCGGCCGAGACGAGACAGTTCAGGCGGGCGGCCGCGTGGCCGGCGGCCGAGACGAGACAGTTCAGGCGGGCGGCCGCGTGGCCGGCGGCCGAGACGAGACAGTTCAGGCGGGCGGCCGCGTGGCCGGCGGCCGAGACGAGACAGTTCAGGCGGGCGGCCGCGAGGAAGGCGGCGGCGGCCGCTGAGCTGGTCCGGCGGGCGGCCGCGAGGAAGGCGATGACGTCCAGAACGTGGCTGGGGCGACGGTGCGGCAGCCGCAGGACCAGGCGAAGCGGAGGCTGGCGACACGGCAGCCGCCGGACCAGGCGAAGCCGAAGCTGAAGCAGAGGCTGAGTCCGGACCAGGCGAAGCAGAAGCAGAGGCTGAGTCCGGACCAGGCGAAGCTGAAGCTGAAGCAGAGGCTGAGTCCTGACCAGGCGAAGCAGACGCTGACGCTGAAGCTGAGTCTGAGGCTGGCCCAGGCGAAGCAGACGCTGAAGCTGAGTCTGAGGCTGGCCCAGGCGAAGCAGACGCTGACGCTGAAGCTGAGTCTGAGGCTGGCCCAGGCGAAGCAGACGCTGAAGCTGAGTCTGAGGCTGGCCCAGGCGAAGCAGACGCTGAAGCTGAGTCTGAGGCTGGCCCAGGCGAAGCAGACGCTGACGCTGAAGCTGAGTCTGAGGCTGGCCCAGGCGAAGCAGACGCTGACGCTGAGTCTGAGGCTGGCCCAGGCGAAGCAGACGCTGACGCTGAAGCTGAGTCTGAGGCTGGCCCAGGCGAAGCAGACGCTGACGCTGAAGCTGAGTCTGAGGCTGGCCCAGGCGAAGCAGACGCTGAACCTGGACCAGGTGACGGCACGGGAGCCGGGGGTGACGGAGCCACAGCTTTAGGGCCAGCGGGCGCGGAAGCCCCTGGCTGGAGACAGGCAGGGCCAGCGGGCGCGGAGGCCCCTGGCTGGAGACAGGCAGGGCCAGCGGGCGCGGAGGCCCCTGGCTGGAGACAGGCAGGGCCAGCGGGCGCGGAGGCCCCTGGCTGGAGACAGGCTGGGCCAGCGGGCGCGGAGGCCCCTGGCTGGAGACAGGCTGGGCCAGCGGGCGCGGAGGCCCCTGGCTGGAGACAGGCAGGGCCAGCGGGCGCGGAGGCCCCTGGCGGGAGAGCGGCCGGGCCAGCGGGCGCGGAGGCCCCTGGCGGGAGAGCGGCCGGGCCAGCGGGCGCGGAGGCCCCTGGCGGGAGAGCGGCCGGGCCAGCGGGCGCGGAGGCCCCTGGCTGACAAGCAGGAGGGCTCACAGCTGGCTCTGGGTGCTGTGGCTGCAGGTCCAGGAACTGAACTGACTGGACGGGAGGCGACTGGACTACAGGGGACTGGAGGACGGGAGGAGACTGGACTACAGGGGACTGGAGGACGGGAGGAGACTGGACTACAGGGGACTGGAGGACGGGAGGAGACTGGACTACAGGGGACTGGAGGACGGGAGGAGACTGGACTACAGGGGACTGGAGGACGGGAGGAGACTGGACTACAGGGGACTGGAGGACGGGAGGAGACTGGACTACAGGGGACTGGAGGACGGGAGGAGACTGGACTACAGGGGACTGGAGGACGGGAGGAGACTGGACTACAGGGGACTGGAGGACGGGAGGAGACTGGACTGAAGGCTGAAGAGCAGGTGAGTGAACTGACTGGAGTGAAGGCTGAAGAGCAGGTGAGTGAACTGACTGGAGTGAAGGCTGAACAGCAGGTGAGGGAACTGACTGGAGTGGAAGCTGAACAGCAGGTGAGGGAACTGACTGGAGTGGAAGCTGAACAGCAGGTGAGGGAACTGACTGGAGTGGAAGCTGAACAGCAGGTGAGGGAACTGACTGGAGTGGGGAAGCTAAGGGATGAACAGAGGTTGGCGATGCTAATGGCTGAGCTAATGACAGAGTTACCGAGGGGGATAAGATTGCGGCCTGGGCTAATAAGGCTGGTGCCTGAGCAGGGGACACCTCAGCTAGCCTAACCAGGGACAGTGCGAGGGCGTGAAAGGTTGGATCAGGAGGTGGATGAAGAGGTGAAGTAGTAGGTGGGCCGGTGAGCTCTTCCAAGCCTCCAGGGAGGTCAGGCTGGGTTGAGGCTGCCCTCAGCCTGGGCGCTGGGACAGGCACGGGAGGTGGCTGGACACCAGTCACCCCCACCCGGGAAACAAGAGTGGATGTGGAGGTAGACTGCGTCGCAGCTGCCTTCCTCCTGGGAGCTGGCACCGGTGTGGGTGTAGGCCGGGCCCTAGACATCTGAGGAGGTGAAATGGCTGAAGAAGAAGGCCAAATCTGGGCTGCCGTGCTGGTGGGGAATGGCTGAGTGACGGGTGTGGAAATGGTGACTGGGTGTGTGCTACTGGCAGGTTTATCAGAGTTCGGTCTGTTTTTTCTGCCACCACGATTTACAGTCTTTGTGGGAGCAGCGCAGAAAAAATCTTCCCAGTCGACATCCTCCAGGAGGGAAACTCCCCATGGATCGGTGGTGGATCTGTTATGTGTTTTATGGGGATAATCAGATGATGGATGTGGAAAACAGTTAGTGGAACTCACCACCGGGAGTTGTTGAAAATAGTCCATATTATGGCGGCGTGTGCGCCGCTTTCTTCGGGAAGAGGAAGCGGCCGGGGTGAACAGCTGAGCCTCTGGCGCGGTAGCCTCCATTGAGTCGAGGTGGGAGGCGTAGCCGCGGTGCCGTGGCGAAGGTGGAGGTCCGGCGAATGAGGCGGCGGGTGTGCGAACGAGGAGCGGAGCGGCGAGAGAGGGAGCGGCCGAAACGCGGCACGAAACGTCCGCTCTCCGCGGCAAATGCTCCGAGGCAGGTGTGGCAGCAGGTGGGGGAACGCGGCGTCTCCGAGGCCCGCCCAGAGCCAGGCGAGTCCCCTCGAAGACGTGCTCTCGCTCCGCGAAGAGCCGCTGTTTTCCCCTGACCACCTCTGCCCAACGGTAAAGCGCTGCCACCTGCCGCTCGTTGAGGTCCGAGTCCGCTGGGTCCCAATCGTGTCTTCGTGGCACGGGTCGTGTCATTCTGTCAGGCGTTGTGTGGAGGCGAGGAAGAAGGAACCCAAACGCAGGACTCACAGGTAGGTGAAGACTGGTGGATGTTTATTATAAGGAGTGGAGGAACAGAGGGTGAACGGACACTGACTGGCTGGAACACTGAATGGCTGACTGACTGAGAGAACACGGGGAGGACAACATCACACGAACATCATCAATGACACGACAAAGAACGAATGGAAACAGAAGACCTAAATACACAGACTGATGAGGATGATAATGAGAGACCGGTGAGTACACAGCTGAACATAATCTGGCTAATGGCACGAGACGAGGTGACAGGAACAAACAGGAAGTGACGAAATAAACTGAACGTGAACAAAACGGAAAGCACTGGGTCACCGACCCAGGAACCCTGACAACTTATTAATAAACAGTGGGAGTGATATACACAGACATACATGTATATTTTAGCGCCATCCTACACGGTGGCTGTAACAGCTTATTGCTGAAGGAGCTGCTCAGGGCCTCCAGTCTCATGCAGGGGTGAGAGGTGTTACCCATAATGGATATGAGCTTGGCTAACATCCTCCTCTCACCTACCTCCTTTATAGAGTCTACGGGGCTGGCCTGGACACATCTGGCCCTCTTCACCAGCCTGTTAAGCTATTTTATTAATTATTCTTCTTTAATTCAAAAGAAGACTGAATCTGTTCTTTCAAACATGTTTAAACGTTTACATTGATTTTTAAAAAGTCACACAGAAAACATTTTACACGGGATACACTTGTTTTTCAAGACTGTGTGATCGAAACTTTGTTTTTCAACTGTAACTGTGCAGTATTCAGGAGTGCACTCATTTCAGTCTTAATGTAATGACTTTTGAAACAACCAGGTTTTCTTCAGCTTGATCTGCTCTTGTTGGGAAGAGAGTGGTGGGGCATAGCACAGTTTTTAATTCACAAGCTGTTGTCTAATACATCTATACCACTGAGACTTGATGAGGACAAATTGGGAGGGGCAGATCCCTTTTGATCTGCCAGTGAGTCATAATCTCACCTACATCGCTGCTTTAATTGCTAAAACTTTCAGAGATATCTAACAGATCAAAGCACAACAGCTTCCCCATCCACATGTTCCTCCTACAGTTTTTATGCCAACTGGGGAGGAGGGAAAAGAGGTTTCGAAGCTGGAGAGCAAAGTGCGATCTCAATGCTCATCTTTTTCCAGAGAGGATGATGAAGAAGATAATGATAACAGGAAACATAAAGCTCTTGAGGCATTGTTATGGCCCAAGCTCAGTTCTGAGTAATACCATCATAGCCTATTCACATATACCTACAACTGAATACAAAAACCTATTTTAAACCACCAGAGAGAACCACATCTCCGAATGTTTGGAAGGACGGAGCAATTCAAACGCACAAGGCAATTTCTCCAGTGAGACGGCTGCAGGAAGAGGAGAAGCTGCTTGGGGAGCGAGCGACAGTCACACTTTGAAATGACGTGAGAATGAAAGAACGATGCATTTAGAGGGAAGACGGTCTGTGAAGGTCTCCTTAATTTAAAGGTCGTTTATCCCAGGGTATCATTTTCTGCCCATGAGAATAAATGTCAACATAATTATTGTGTGAAACAAAATATTATGGAAAGCAAAACTGTATCAACCCGAAAATATAACTGGAAGTAAAATGATTTGATGGGGATTTGGATCTTTGGTTGCGATTTCGATAGCTGCAGATGTAACGTGGGAAAACATAAGAGACATAATGTGGCTAAAAAAGTAGACTGAAGCCACCCCTCATTTCTCTACTGTTTCCTATTTTTAATTCTGAGATGAAAAATGGGAAAACTGGTTTAGTGAGCTCTTGAAACATGTGCAAACATACGTGGAAATGCAGCATATAAGGCAAAAGCAGAGACTGTGCAGTTCTAATGAGCTTGGAAGTCAATAATTGGAGCTTGGAAAGAAAAGTGACTGGACTTTGAAGTTGTTGTTTTTTTTTTAAATGTTCAACCTCTCATCAGTTCAAAGTCACTATTGGGTATTGGACCACCTTCATTTTCCAACACAGCATAAACTCTTTGGGAGGTTTCTAGTAATTTGTAGTCCTCATGAATAGTTATCCAGGCTTATTGAAGGACATTCAAAGCTCTTCCTTGGATGCTTGCTGCCTTTAGATGATCTTTTCCAGATGCTGTAGGATTTTTGTTTAAAATCTGGTTGCACTTCTGTGCACCACCACCACCAGCTGAAATGCAGCCCTGAACAATGACAGAGCCTCCATCATGCTTTACAGATGGCTGTAGACGTGCACTGCTGTGCCTCCTCTGTACAAGCTGATGATAACTTGAACGAAAAATTCCAAATTTAGATTCATCACTCCATCAGACTGGTTGCTCCTGTTTTTCTGTTTAGTTTCTGTTTAATTTGGCATACCTCAGCCTTTTCTCCTTGTTTTGTTCCTTAAGCATATTCTAGTCAGCCACCCTTCCACTGAGATCGTTTCTGATTAGGCTTCAGTGAACAGTGGATGGATCTGCAGATGCATTTCTCAGGTCCTGTGTTGGGTTTTTTGCTTTTTTGCGTCAGAGATTCTTAGTAGCTGCATCCATGGTATGAACTTTAAAACCCTACATCGCCTCACTTTTGAGTTATTGTCCTGGGTGTCCATGTTTTCTGCCTTGAGGGTCAAAAATGAGCATAAATAAAATCAACTGACTTGATTTTGGAATCACTTGTGTCATTCTTCCTGAATTTGATCACAAATGTCAAGGAAAATTCTGTATGATTTCCAGCAGAAGGCATAAACATAATTAGCATTGTTCCTGTACTGCACTCCAAAGCCTCTCAGTGCTGGAGTGTCACATGTTTGTCAAAGATACCAGCTGCTCTCCACTGAACTTCAACCTTTGCTGCATAAAGATTAAGGTGGCAAGAAAAAAACAAAAGGACTTAAGGACTGCGATTAATGTGTTTGGAATACCAAAATCCAGCATCCAATAAGCACTTAATTAGAAACACAGCAAGAGTTTGCAATGGAGTGTTTTCAGCCATATGTTTCCTCCGCAGAGACCGAAGAGCAATTAGGGAAACACAAAACAAGGACAGCCTGGAATAAAAAAACAAAACAAAACAAATGTATTATTTAGTAACAGTTCAATTTCAGAATCTGTTGAATGCAGGTTTGGTTGCAAATGGCAGCAAATTGTTGCTCAATTGTTGATCTGAGATCGGTGACAGGTGCATCATTACCTGTGCTTTAAACACACCAGGATTATAATGAACACAGACATGACCTGCAGGGGACACTCATCTACATCCACACTCACGCCATATATAATATGTTGCACGCTGGTGACTCATCCTCACTAATGAGGCATGTCTGATTCCTGAACGCAGATCCAGACTGATCAAATACTTTGAGCACATGCGGGAAACAGAGTCCACTAAGAACATGAGCCTCGGGTTGAATCATCACTCCTTCACTTTTCACGCTCAGAGGCGAGTATTCATTAGCAGTCAGCGCATTTATAGAAATTATAATAATAAGATCATGATATAATAAGGTCATATTTTTAACATTCTAGTCTTCTAGGCTTGCAGTAGTAAAAACAAACTGCCATTTTTACACATTGCACAACAGTTGTGACAACACAGCAGCAGAAATCCAACAACCCTGATTCTGAAAAACAATGCTGTATAGACTGTTAATAAAAGCAGTTATTATTTATTTATATAGTTAAAACTATATAAATAAAATAGAATTGAATTTAACTGAACTGAACCAAACTGAAATATTTATAAATATTTTTATATATATTGTATTGTATTTTACACTGCACTGACTGATCTGGCACCATTTGTTAACGCAACATTTGGCACCTTGTCTGTGCAAAAAGAAAGAGAAAGAGCTGAAAGATTCTAAAATGCAAAAGAGAACTACAAGAGATGTTTTAGCTCATACCAGCACTGTGCTTCACTTCTCTCAGATATTCCTTCATGGAGGACGGGTTAATCAGATAAATTAGGACAAATAACTGCTGGATTGCAGTTCACAAACACTTAAGAAGAACCTATGCTGGCATCCTGAAGTCTAAAATGTGGGAGGCAAACTGGTGTGTGTGGTTTAAAAAAAGTGAAAGCTGTAATTATTGGTGCTATTGTACAATATATTCTGCCCAAGTTTGAAAGATTAATTGTGTGTGTGTGTGTGCGTGTGTGAATGACCAGGGGAGGTTTGTTCTTACTTCTCCTGGCGAGTCTGCTCAGCTGTGGTTTCCATGGCACACTCGAGTGAGCTTTGAAGTGAATGAAGCTGATTGGTTGTCTCCTTCAGCAAGAAGCGGGTCACAAACTGCTCCAAGTGGGTGGACTCCTGATAATCCTGTCAATCAAGGTGATTAGAGGAGGACAAGTTAGAGTAGGAGGCACGGTGAAGGAGGGCCGAACGAGGAGAGCTGTGACACGTTTCACATGCCAGCCGGGAGTCACTCGACGCCCAGACCTCCTCTGCTAATTAAAAGATGCCCACGAGATCATTCATTTAGAAAAGATTACACAACAGTGCTGCTGGAAAGAGAGGAGAAGAAAGAAGCAGATGGAAACCTTTGGTCTTCTTATTAACTTATTTAATAAAAGAATCCCTGTTAGCTGTGTTTGATCCACCACACTAGACTGATGTCAGCAATGTGTCAGTCGACGTCGAGTTAAATGTAGGATGGAGAGCTTAACCTGAGTCGAGTTTAACGACAGAATGTTCTACAAAGTGAAAAGTGAGTTCTCCCACTTAACATTTAACAACGTTACAACTCATTCTTTGTTTATGTCATGATTTAAATGGAGAATTCTGTCCATGAACAAAAGTGTTCAGCTAATATTTTATTAATGTTGTTGACAGGTGCCCCCAGTTTACAGATACACTTGAGTTCAGCACCTCTAGTTCACTTATGGCATGGGCAAATGCCTTGATGTGGTAACTGTAAATGCAGGTGGATGATATACTGTAAGGTAAACCCAACTTGACTCAGATGAAAAAGCTGCAAATGTGGGTAGTTCAGATATTTGTTTCTATCTGAGATCAGTCATTTTTATTTGAATAAATCTTTTTTTGGCTCTTTGGATCCAGGATCCGTGTTCACAAAGAAGCAAAAAATCTAAACAGGAGGTGACGGCACAGAAAATGACAGGAGGTGATTTAATAGGAACTGAACTGCTGGTATGTGTGTGTCAACACTGATATACAGTTAGATCCATCATTTGTTGGACAAAAACTCTTTTTTGTTGTTGTTTTGCCTTTGTACACTGACATTCTGATTGTGTGCTTTAATTCAAGAGGTTTTGCAAAAAACGAATTACCAGTTTTATACACTAGACTTCATTTTCAGAGGTTCAAAAATAACTGGAGAAACTAATATATTTGTGTTCTAAATATAAAGATTTTAATCCTTAGATGAAGTCATGTGATACCATGTGCATAGTCGTGATACTATAAACATACACATGCAGTATTGAGAAGTATGACTTTAAAGAATTAAATGTGTTATTTTTGCGGCTTTATAGCTGTAAACAAACAGCATCAATCACCACCTCTTAATGATGCATCCTTTCTTCGGATTGGTGTAACAGGTGTTTGCCTGCAGTTATTTATGGGAAATAACATGTTTACATTTCTATTATGTTGAGAACAATCAGCTTCTTGTTATTTTGTGAGTCAGAGTTGGATATTTTTTCATGGCAGGTTGGAAAATTAGACTCAATGAGGTTTTGGAGAGATGTCATTTGTTATGCGTGGAACAGCACAGCAGGGCTAAGTGCTGTTTTGAATCTAATCAAAGGAGAGTGAGGGATGGTCAGCACAGCAGTTTGTTTGGATGGCAGACCTGCTCCTACAGTTCTGAGCACCATGAGCAAACGCTAATGCAACTTGGATTAGAGAGTGCGTAATGCATGCATCGAAGCAAAACAAAAGATAGTGTTTCTTTATTTGGGTAACTGCTGCGTTTTTCAGTAGTATGATGAAAATGGCTGAATTTTAAAAGCTGGATTTGTTTATATGTTGTGTACATGTGTGCGCAGACACACTCACTAATTACAGTTTGTTGAGTGGGTGCCTACTGGGAGAGAGATAAACTCTTAGCAGCTCCTCTAGCATTCAGATCATTAAGACTCTTCCCCCATCAGTCCTTTTAACAATACATACACAAAACCATATGTAAGCAGACTAGATTAGGAGTACAGATAACACAAAATCTCTGCAGTGTTTGCAGTATTACTTTTTTTTTAAAAGTCTCATTATCTCTCATGCACAGATATTGTTTGATCCCCTGGCAAACACGCACACATGTACACACATGTACACACGTACACACCTGCACACACCTGCACACATATGCCTGCGCGCTCGCTCAGCCAGAGTGAGTCACGACAAAACCGGTAAAGGTCAGTCTCCTGTGATCTCCACCTTTGTGCAAGTGTGTGTTAGCGTGTGTGTGTGTCCGTCTCAACAATGTAGAACCATTTTAAACAGCTTCATGTTTCTTTTTTTTGCCTCTTCTTTGATCTTTTATTTTCAGTTGTACAAAAGGTCAAAGGAGAGCTTTGTTGAAGGCAAAACCGTGTAGTTTTATATAATTTTCTACCTCATTCTCTGACCCAGAACTGCTGCTAAAATCATAGCATTTAAGTCCGCACTGAATAAATGCAATCCCAGCCCTGCAATCATACCTCAGCTTCAGCATCAGTTGTTTTTACCCTTAGTAATTATAAAAATCCTGATTAACAATTATAATTAAATAACATCAAAAGCAAGCTGATTGAGCACAACAACTATGCTAAGTAAAACTCAGTTTGCATGTTTTAATCTGTTTCTGGGGAGTGTGTAAATTTCCACTAATTTTAAACTTACCAAACAGCAAACAGCACTGCTACATTTTACCAGGCAGCAGCACTGCATATTATTTTTTATTAATTAAAACTTTAGATTACAGGTTTGGCATCAGTATTTGTATAAAATAAAAGACGGACTGACTATGATCACATAGATTTGGCTCTATCTTCAATGCTTCTTCCAGCACCCCGCACGTGTACATAAAGACATGAGGCATGGACACAAATAAATTAGCTTGTGTGCACACACTTATTGTATTCCAGTGCAAAATTAAAATATATATTTAAAAAAAAAACACCTTGCAGCCCCCTCACGTACATCCCCAGCCAGAGACTACCCACTGAAATACATACTCAGCCCAACAGAGACGATTGAGCTTTATTCTTGTGACTAAAGGAGCATCTGTTCTCCTTCTTGCTCAGCCAATACCCAGAGACAATCAGAGAAACACGGGGATTGTTTTTTTTTTTCTGTGACTCATTTCTAAGGTCAAAGAAATCTTATAAAAAGCGCAAGCAGAAAGACTTCATCGTGGTGAAAACCTGTGTGTCTTTCACAGTTCAGTGTTGGAATTTAATTTGGAAGTTATTGCACAGTCTGTCCAATTTGTGCAGAATAATTTGTCTTCATTTAGGCTCAAATATCCAGTGTGAGTGTTTGCTAGGGGGAGCACTAGAGATTTTCTGAGAGATTTGCAAGGTGAATAGCATCAGTAGAAAATGATAAATCCTTAGCAAACACACTGCCTGATTCTCCCCTCCGCCACCGCCCCGCCGATGTCTCATTTCCGGCTCCCAGTTATCCTCTTGGAGAACAGAAAAATGATTTGAGGTGCGATTTGATTTTCACACCTCAGCTTAAACGTGTTGAGACCCTTGAATGATTGCAAAAGGGGTTGCAGAGCTATGTGTATTTCTTCTCTGCAGAAATGGTGAAATTTCAAGCAGGTGTACTTCACAGCTACGCTCCTTCATGTCTAACCTTTTTTCCACAACACCTTTTTGTCTTATGAGCTTCTACTACTTTTTTGCACCTCATATTTTCTTAATAAATCTGTTTTGATCCATTTTTTTTCTATAAAATCTACCTTTACTGCTGTTTTTTCCCCAACACACTCTATAAACCAAAGCCTTATCTGAGATTGGCCATCATTTATCTTTGTCACTACAGCTTTTACATGTATAAGTTGGATGTCATCATTTGTTACCTCTTTCTGTGCCAGTAAAAAAAAGACAACTGACAAATTAATGGTTTGACTCCCACACAATGGCCACGATGAGATGTGTCTGCTTCACTGAAGATCTGAGGGGCGATTTGAGCTTCACAGCATGTGTTGTGTGCGCCAGCTGAGATACTACAAAGAAGATGAGAGAGTGCGACAAAGAAATAGAAGCTCTCCCTCCAGATCTAATAAGCCACCTCTCTTCCTTCTGCTCACATCCTTTTCCCATTTCTCTTTGTCATTTCTCCTTTCACCCTGCCATTTTTCTTCGTGTCTGATCATTCCTGTCTTTTTGACTTTATGTCTCATGCCACTCTCATCTTCCTTCCTCTCGTCTCTGATAATGCAAAGGGCACTCTGCTTCAGACAGTAAGATCAAGAGGACGTAATACATAAAGATCAAAAGCCATATTTGTTTGGTAACGCAGCCACAATCCATTCAATTTGTCATCTGTGCTGGCTGCAAGTCCAAAAAGAATCATAACATGTTTTGTTCTGGGGGGTTCATTAGTAGCATGCATGAGCTGTGGCTTGTCCTTTTTGGCTCTGTAATGGAAATGTGACTAATGGGAGATCTGAGAACGCCAGCTGGGTGTCCTCCCAGGAGCATGCTGATTTTCAGCATGTAGCTTTGGACACATTCTGGGAAAATCAAACATGCCTATTGTCTGTACATCTTCTAAATTGAATCAAAAGTTTCCTGTGTTACTCCAATTGACACAACTTATCTCAAATGTCACATCCACTGAGTCTTAACCCACTCACTGTGAAAAAAACCACACACATATGATTGTGATGTCTGATATTTAGCAAACAAAAACGTATAAAGGAAATTATCATTAGATACATTTATTTTATTGTAAAATAAAATTAAAAATTAGTGGCCTTTGCCAGTACTATGAATGCAGCTTATAGCCATTTGCCAAGATAAAGCTCTATTTTAACATGCAGGTATAAATAGTTCTAATTTATTATATCAAATTTTTGTTGTTACCACCATGTCTGCATGCCTAAGCGCACTGAGTTGGACTGACTGATTCTTATATAGCACTTTCCTCCTTTCCCAGAGCACTCAGTGCCACACTCACCCATTCACACACTTTCTTCTATGATTTTCAGTGTTTCCAAGCTAACGTTCACACACATTGATATTCTAATGGATGCATCGGGTTAGTATCTTGCTCAAGGATACTTGGCATGCAGACTGTGATTGAACCACTAACCCTCCAATCTAACCTGCCAATCAGTAGACGACCTGCTCTAATTCCTGGGCTACAGCCACTTGTCACGGTCCTTGGTTTTTTCGACCCGGTGTTTTGAATTTCCTGTGTTTTTGTCATTTTGAATTATGTATTAAGTCCTCAGTGTCAGTCTTTAGTTATTCTATAGGGTAATGTTCCTTGTATACCTTATTTAGTAATTTTCCCTCTGTGTAGCGGACCCCTGTGTCTCCCTCTGTGTGTCTACGCCTACGTTCACACTGCAGGTGCATCAAATCCGACTTTTTTGATCCTATGCGACCCATATCCGATCATGGTATGACGGTGTGAACAGCACAAATCCGATAGTTTCAAATCCGATCTGGGTCACTTTCATATGTGGTACTGAATCTGATACATATCTGATGTTTTAGAAAGCGACTGCTGTTTGAATGTTCATGTCGCAGCAAATCCGTCTTTTACGTCACTGACACAAGACAGACGCCAATTATCAGCGCCGGAGAAGACATCGCGAACGCTTCCTGGCCATCCAGTGAAACTGTTGGGAAAACAACGTTGGAGAAATGTGAACATTTTATTTGTACTGTATAATCTGCAGATTCTGACAGACATTTCCAACTATCCTTTGAAGCACCGCTCCTCTCTAAAACAGCAATAAGGATCATTATTAGGCCATATGTAAATAACAAAATAACTTTATAACTTAAAGCGAAATTGGGAAACGTAAAGTCCGAAACGAGTCTTTATATTAACGGCCATCAGTCAAACAATACTGTTTGGTCTGGGTCTAAACAGCGCGTTGTGTGTGACGTCTTCTTTTGCGCATGCGGGCGGGTTTGAGCGTTCACACTAGAGCACGTTTGCTGTCACATTTTATTTGTAGTGTGAACAAGCAGACAAAAAAATCGGATTTGATCAAAACAAATGGAATTGAGCATTAAGACCTGCAGTGTGAACGTAGCCTAAGTGGATATAGTGATGTGAGTATTGAGCTTTGTTCCCACTCCTTGTGTTCTGTGTTTCCTCATCCCGTCATGTGCTCCTCCATGTTCTTTCTCCCTCCAGGCTATTTCTGTGTACTTCCTGTTTTACTTTGAAGGTCTGTGTCTCATGTAAGTGTATTCTGCTTTGCTTCCTTGTCTCATTGGTTCTGATTTCTCCCAGCTGTGTTTCCCTCCTGTTTCCTGTTTCCTGATTGTCCCTGTGAATATATAAGCCTTGTGTTTTCTCCTGCTGGTTGCTGGTTTGTTGGTGATGTCTCCCTGTGTTTCTCTGCATGTTATCCTGTGAGTTTTAGATTCAGCTCCATGTGTTTAGGTTTTCCCTGTTTAATTATTTCTTAGTTCCTGTCCTCGCCGTCTCCATTTAAATAAACTCACTCCTCATACCAACCTCTGACTGCACTGGGGTCCTCACTTTACCTCCACACAGCCCGCCTCGTCAGCCGTGACGCCACCCATGTGATTGGCTGATTAGATATTGAGTTGAACACGTGTAATAAAATTGCTGATGACTATACAGACACACACACCCACACACACGCATACTTGGCAAGATTGTTACACCAAAGAAACCGTTGACAAACACAAATTTTCTTACTTTTTAATGCTACGTTTCTAATAATAAAGGTGCATTTAAAATATCTGTCAGTAGCTTCAAGACGACCTCCCTGATTGAAAGAACCCAAAAAACAGTGTAATGTCTTAACTCATTTTGTTTTAATAAGAACTGGAATTTGCATAAAATCTGAAATGCAGAAATCATTGTGAAAAAGAAAAACACGCTTTCAAGAGAATTTCAAAAACATCAATGTCCAGAAGAGATGTGAATATTAACACAGGAAACATCATTACTATTCGAATCTAGTGTTCCTGTGTATGTTCCCCCCGATTACATTCATTTATAGCATCTTACCTTCTTTGTTTTGTCCATCGCCTTCAGGATGGACATGTTCAGGTCTTCTAAGGCAGCAAGAACGTTCTCGTATTCACCGAGGTGCTGGGAGAAGTACTCTTCGTAAAGATAATAGGAAAAACCAAACCAAAAAACATTTTGTGAGTCAGACAACTGGGACAGGGCTGTAGGTGTTTTGTTGAAGAAGCACTGGTGTGACACCTCACTCGCACTGCCTTAGGGGTTTGGTCTGGGAGCATGTGACCATGTCTAACATCTTACTTTCCTATCTTTACTTTTCTGTCTGTATTTAAAAGACTCAACTTACCACAGAGTTCATCCGTGTCCAAGTTGCTGTAAAAGAAGAAAATGACAGGTATTTAAATTAAAAACAGACATCTCCAGGGACAGAGGTACCTTTTTCCTGCAAAGATCTCTTTGACACAGTCTTCGCTTTGATGAATCAATGTGATGACAGATAGAACTGAGTAAAATATGCGATGAGTAACAGAATAATTTTGGTGTTTTGGCCTCCAGAGGCATGAGTGAGAGACAAATTGGCCAAATGGGGAGTTTCAGAAATGTTTCTAATAAATGTTCATGCATGGATGCTTTTCTGGGTGGTCTGAGTATTTTTGTTCCTGAAAGAGAGAGCCCAAAAGAGAAAAGAAGTGGAACAAAGGAGAGGTGACGAAGTGAAGAGAATATTAGGCACTGTATCAGCACTACAACTATCTTCAGATGACACAAAAAACACATCTTATTTCTTGTTCTAGTCATTGATACCAGGGGATTTCACTTGTTTAAACCGCATTTCATGCAAGCCGTGGCTGCTGTTTGCAAGACAAGAGTGCTGCAATCAATGATCCAAAGAGGAGAAAACGGAGAGAGGAACCAGAAGTCAGACAACTAAGTAACGGACCATTAGCCTCTCTCCTGTTTTGCTTGCAGCCTGGTTGCTCTGACACTGAAGGTACATTACCATTGCTCTGAAGATTCGTTACCTTTATAAATAAATAAAACAGCCTTGAAATACTGTAAATACAGTTAATTCCATATCAATAATTTGCCATCCATACATGCAGCATGCTGTGTATGCCTGTTTAAATCCACTGTATTGAATAATGTCAGTGTTCGACGTGGACCTGAGCAGGTTTAACAGCCTGTCAGGGAGACCTTACAACCTGGAGACTCGTTCTTTAATCAATATAGGATTCAACCAGAGACTTCCAATTGACTTCCTTACAACTTTGTCATCTGCCTCCTCCTGTGTTCATTTCACAGGTGGAGGCACACATTAACACGGAGTCTGGTAAAGATATTAGGAAACTGGACTCCACTGCATGTCAACAGTATGCATTTTTTCTTTTTTTGTTGTTGATATTTTCTTGAATACATATCCAATAATAAAACTAAATATCATTAATTGAGTTCTGCTGAGCTCTGCTTAGGAATAAAGGGACATTTTAGGTCTCTATTCTCATTACAAATATCACATCAAATCTACACATACACACTCACGTCATCTGCTTGTTTCTGAAGTAGTTCGATTGTGTACTGTTTTACACATTCACTTGACTCAGTGAAAGGTTGTTTGGTCAATTCCAGCTATAGTCACAAATCCTCTTTAATACTGAGTCAGGAAGAGATCTGGTGTAAAAATGTGTTTGTGAAATAATTATTATCACTTTAAAATATTAAGGAAGTAGACAGACGTTTAGATGGTGATGGCTGTAGGAGCAAGTGGTGACAAAGCCAGATAATTTCTTCTTACTTTTCAAATGGCCAAATAATTTCTTTTCTTTTTGTTAAGTCACCCCTATCATTGGCTTATCTTGTTGAGGCCATGTAAAAGTATACGATGAGGACTTAGGCACTAATGACCTCTTAACTAATTACACCTTGCTGTTGCTGCAGATCAGAAGATGCATACACTTTGGGTATAAAGGGATGAACATGGTCAGCAACAATAATCAGGTAGGCTGTGGTGGTTAAATGATGCTCAGCTGGTGCTTAGGAGGCTGAAATGTACCAAGAAAACATCCCTAACAACATTAAACCACTACCTTCTGCTTGAACTGCTGATACAAGGCTGATACAATGCTTTCATGTTTTTTATCAACATGCCTAAAAAGTTGCTGTCATGTGGTTGGTTGTGTGTATATAATAAATTTAGTTAGTAACTATATTCTGATTTTATCCTTTTAGAAATGTTTATAAAAATCAATTAAACTTCAGTTTTGATGCCTCTGTGCTCAGTCTGCAAAAAACTTTTCTGAAAAAAATGAAATTCAGTTGTTAGTAAGTTTAACTTTAGCTCTGTGAGTGGATGCACAACCCTTCAAAAGGCTCTATAACTGGTTAGGTGAGGAGACCAGACTTACTGATCGCTGTGGCCTCCCCAGAGCTTATTTTTTCTTTTGTCCACTTGCAGTTTATGTGAGTTTGGACACCAAAACATTGAAACTGTTTAACATATTGATTTAAATGTAAATTTTCCAAGGTGATCGTTGTGTGATGTAACGCCGAGTGCAAATCCTGCATTCTTATAATTGTTGTGATGATGTGATGAGCTGCAGCAGCTATTTATTTAGAGAGAGAATCAACCTGTATCAAACCACTTGAGTCAGAGCGTTTAATTTTCTGGTTGTTTAATTACACCAATGAAGTATGTAACATGATTGTCACACTGTGTGGAGTGAACAGAGATATTTTAATAAGCTTCCTGATAAGTGTACTCATTAAGCAGTGTAAATAGAATTAACACTGTTTGCTTCGGGTGACATAGACAACAACAACCATCCTGTGACTATTACTCTATCAACAGGCACTAGGGCCCAGTGTGTAAACTACAAGCCCCACAACATACAGAACAAGTTCCTTTACATTGTGTAGTTTTAAGCCAGCTCTTTGTTTATAACAGCTGGCTGAATGCTCAACAGCTGCTTGCTTTAAAGCTTACAAAAGTCTCTTACTGTCACGGCGAGTGAGATGAGCCGTGTGGAAAATAAAGGAGGATCCAAATGCAGGCACTTGTAAAGGTGTGATGGTGGTTTATTAAACACAAACTAAAAAATGGACAAAAGGCGAACCGAACAAAGACTAAACTATACTGGGAACAAACTGAATACAGAACACGAACCTGAACATGAACGAGAGCGAGCAGAAACGGATTGACAGCAGGGAAACACACAGATGAAGCAGGGTGGGAACGCAGACGGACCAGCAACTACAATGACAGAGCACACGACTTAAATACACACAGAGAAACACGGGAATTACACACAGGTGGTGGACACAGCTGGAAATAATCAACAAGACGAGACAGAGGGAAAACTGAACACACTCACATGAGACTCAAACCTTCACAATAAAACAGGAAATGAGAACACTACAGGAAGACGCAGACCTGACACTGAGAGACAGACGGAGAATGACACATGGAACCTGAACTAAACTAAACGTGAGATACAACCGAGAACAAATCCTTAACATGAATAAACAGAAACAGAATTCTAATAATAATAATAATAAACCTCATAGTGCCCAAAACCATGACAATTGTCCAAAAATAAACTAACAATCCAAAACTTCAAAACACTGGGTCGAAACTGACCCAGAACCGTGACAGTACCCCCCCTCCAAGGGCTGGCTCCCGACAGCCCCAAACAGAAAACAGGACAATAAAACAGAGCACCAGACCAGGGCGGGCGGAGGGGGTCCAGGAAGGAGGGTCCGAAACAAAAAACAAGGAGCACAACAGTCCAGAGCAAACCAAAAAAAAAACCAGGCCAACACAAAACAAGACCATTCATGAGTCCACGGGAAAGTCTGGGGGTCGACAACACAAGAGCCAAAACAGTTCAGGGGGCCGACTGTGCACACGGCAACGGCGGCGACGAGCAAACAGTTCCGGGGGCCGACCGTGCACACGGCAACGGCGGCCACAGAGCAGGTCCGGAGGCCGACCGTGCACATGGCAACGGCGGCCACAGAGCAGGTCCGGAGGACGGCCGCGAGGCCAGCGGCGGCAACGAACCCTTTCCGGAGGCCGTCCACAATGGCCATGATGCCAACTCAGAGGCCTGGAAAATGGCCGCCAGAGGCGAGGCAGAACAGGCCGAGCGGGCTCTGACGGCGGCGTTGCAACCGCAGGACCAGACGAAGGCGAAGCCGCGGCTGGACCAGACGCGGATGAAGGCACAGAGGCTGGACCAGACGCGGATGAAGGCACAGAGGCTGGACCAGACGCGGATGAAGGCACAGAGGCTGGACCAGACGCGGATGAAGGCACAGAGGCTGGACCAGACGCGGATGAAGGCACAGAGGCTGGACCAGACGCGGATGAAGGCACAGAGGCTGGACCAGACGCGGATGAAGGCACAGAGGCTGGACCAGACGCGGATGAAGGCACAGAGGCTGGACCAGACGCGGATGAAGGCACAGAGGCTGGACCAGACGCGGATGAAGGCACAGAGGCTGGACCAGACGCGGATGAAGGCACAGAGGCTGGACCAGACGCGGATGAAGGCACAGAGGCTGGACCAGACGCGGATGAAGGCACAGAGGCTGGACCAGACGCGGATGAAGGCACAGAGGCTGGACCAGACGCGGATGAAGGCACAGAGGCTGGACCAGACGCGGATGAAGGCACAGAGGCTGGACCAGACGCGGATGAAGGCACAGAGGCTGGACCAGGCGCGGATGAAGGCACAGAGGCTGGACCAGGCGCGGATGAAGGCACAGAGGCTGGACCAGGCGCGGATGAAGGCACAGAGGCTGGACCAGGCGCGGATGAAGGCACAGAGGCTGGACCAGGCGCGGATGAAGGCACAGAGGCTGGACCAGGCGCGGATGAAGACGGCAGCGGGACGGCTGCGGAACCTGACGGCAGCGGGACGGCTGCGGAACCTGACGGCAGCGGGACGGCTGCGGAACCTGACGGCAGCGGGACGGCTGCGGAACCTGACGGCAGCGGGACGGCTGCGGAACCTGACGGCAGCGGGACGGCTGCGGGAGGTGATGTGGATGCAGGCAACGGTGTAGGAGACACAGGGGATGATTCAGCAGGTGGTGGCTGAACAAACTTCCCCGGAACGTCAGCAGACGTGAGGATATGCTTGCTGGGTCCTCCAGGACCCCCAGCAGATGAGGCGTGGTGCTGGGTGGGCTCCTCAGACCCACCAGCAGACGACACCTGAGGCTGGACGGGCGACTCGGGCCCTCCAGCAGACGACACCTGAGGCTGGACGGGCGACTCGGGCCCTCCAGCAGACGACACCTGAGGCTGGACGGGCGACTCGGGCCCTCCAGCAGACGACACCTGAGGCTGGACGGGCGACTCGGGCCCTCCAGCAGACGACACCTGAGGCTGGACGGGCGACTCGGGCCCTCCAGCAGACGACACCTGAGGCTGGACGGGCGACTCGGGCCCTCCAGCAGACGACACCTGAGGCTGGACGGGCGACTCGGGCCCTCCAGCAGACGACACCTGAGGCTGGACGGGCGACTCGGGCCCCCCAGCAGACGACACCTGAGGCTGGACGGGCGACTCGGGCCCTCCAGCAGACGACACCTGAGGCTGGACGGGCGACTCGGGCCCTCCAGCAGACGACACCTGAGGCTGGACGGGCGACTCGGGCCCTCCAGCAGACGACACCTGAGGCTGGACGGGCGACTCGGGCCCTCCAGCAGACGACACCTGAGGCTGGACGGGCGACTCGGGCCCCCCAGCAGACGACACCTGAGGCTGGACGGGCGACTCGGGCCCCCCAGCAGACGACACCTGAGGCTGGACGGGCGACTCGGGCCCCCCAGCAGACGACACTTGAGGCTGGCTGGGTTCTCCCGAACCCCCAGCTGACGACACTTGAGGCTGGCTGGGTTCTCCCGAACCCCCAGCTGACGACACTTGAGGCTGGCTGGGTTCTCCCGAACCCCCAGCTGACGACACTTGAGGCAGGATGGGCTCCTCAGGCCCTCCAGCCGATGAGGCAGGACGCTGGCTGGGTTCACCTGAACCCCCAGCTAACATGGCGTGAGACCGGACGGGCTCCTCTGGCCCTCCAGTGGAAACAGACGCTGAAGCAGCAGGTACGGAGACCTCTGCCAGTGTGGCCACTGGCTGGGACTGAGCAGCACAGTGGCTAGACTCAGGCAGCAACAGTGGGATGCCGTCCTCAGAGGGCTGAAAGTGTTCCCCAAAACACTCAGCAGAGGACGGAGGCGGACGGATGAACTCGCTTGAACTCTCAGGGGGTACTGAGAGCTGTGATAGAGCTGGTGAGTTCTCCGGTGAGTCTGCTGGCGCTGGCGTCTTGACCTCTAGGGGTCCAGAGTTGGCTGGCGACTGACACCCAGCCTCTGGGGAGGCCCTAGAGGGAGCAACTGTCTCTGACATGGCCAGCTCAAGAGAACCAGCAGATATTGTGGTGAAGTGTGTTCCCTGCTTAAAATGAGGCTGTGAGGATGATGACTGAGTGAATGAGTGGGTAGGCTGCTGAGCTAGTGGCGACTGAGCTACAAGTAGCAGAGACGTAATTGATGGTGAAGTGGCTGACTGAACTGAGGGCAGCGCGGCGGCTGACTGAACTGAGGGCAGCGCGGCGGCTGACTGAACTGAGGGCAGCGCGCCTGCTGACTGAACTGAGGGCAGCGCGCCTGCTGACTGAACTGAGGGCAGCGCGCCTGCTGACTGAACTGAGGGCAGCGCGCCTGCTGACTGAACTGAGGGCAGCGCGCCTGCTGACTGAACTGAGGGCAGCGCGCCTGCTGACTGAACTGAGGGCAGCGGGCCTGCTGACTGAACTGAGGGCAGCGGGCCTGCTGACTGAACTGAGGGCAGCGGGCCTGCTGACTGAACTGAGGGCAGCGGGCCTGCTGACTGAACTGAGGGCAGCGGGCCTGCTGACTGAACTGAGGGCAGCGGGCCTGCTGACTGAACTGAGGGCAGCGGGCCTGCTGACTGAACTGAGGGCAGCGGGCCTGCTGACTGAACTGAGGGCAGCGGGCCTGCTGACTGAACTGAGGGCAGCGGGCCTGCTGACTGAACTGAGGGCAGCGGGCCTGCTGACTGAACTGAGGGCAGCGGGCCTGCTGACTGAACTGAGGGCAGCGGGCCTGCTGACTGAACTGAGGGCAGCGGGCCTGCTGACTGAACTGAGGGCAGTGTTACAGGCCTGGCATTTGACTGGGATGGAAGTGAGGATGGGACAATGGAGCGGACACGGTCATAAACATGGAACGAGGGTTCAGAACAGGCAGTCTCAGATGCTATGGCCATGGATGAGAAATCAATGTTATCCTCAGTCGACGCACAAAAAATAGCCCCAGAATAAACAGTCACAGAAGCAACAGAGTCAACAAAAATGTCCCTTTCACTCACCACAGCCGGCTGCTCTGACATTCTGAACTCCGGCTGTGGGGTGCCGCGCCGGCGGCGCGAACGTCGCTTCCTCCGTGGAGACGGCTCCGATGGGCCGGGTAACTCCTCATCCGGCGGTACGGATGGCACGACCTCCGTTGAAGCGAGCGGGCGAGCAGTAGCGGCGGGAGGGTGGAGGTGTAGTTCGTGGAGAATGAAGTTTTGCGCGAGCGGGTGCAGTGAGTTCAATAGCCAGGGATAATCTGTAATCAGCTGTTGTAGCCTGACTTCCAGAACGTAGAGAAATGCTTCTCCCTCATGCTCAAGCCACAGGTTGATTAATCGTGACACTGAGTCCGTTATGAGCTGTCGAAGCTCCGTGGGTGGGGTGAATGCCGCTGGATCCATATCTGGCTGGTCCGTACTGTCACGGCGAGTGAGATGAGCCGTGTGGAAAATAAAGGAGGATCCAAATGCAGGCACTTGTAAAGGTGTGATGGTGGTTTATTAAACACAAACTAAAAAATGGACAAAAGGCGAACCGAACAAAGACTAAACTATACTGGGAACAAACTGAATACAGAACACGAACCTGAACATGAACGAGAGCGAGCAGAAACGGATTGACAGCAGGGAAACACACAGATGAAGCAGGGTGGGAACGCAGACGGACCAGCAACTACAATGACAGAGCACACGACTTAAATACACACAGAGAAACACGGGAATTACACACAGGTGGTGGACACAGCTGGAAATAATCAACAAGACGAGACAGAGGGAAAACTGAACACACTCACATGAGACTCAAACCTTCACAATAAAACAGGAAATGAGAACACTACAGGAAGACGCAGACCTGACACTGAGAGACAGACGGAGAATGACACATGGAACCTGAACTAAACTAAACGTGAGATACAACCGAGAACAAATCCTTAACATGAATAAACAGAAACAGAATTCTAATAATAATAATAAACCTCATAGTGCCCAAAACCATGACAATTGTCCAAAAATAAACTAACAATCCAAAACTTCAAAACACTGGGTCGAAACTGACCCAGAACCGTGACACTTTCTAGTGTTTTTAGACCACTGATGCAGAACCTGCATCTGATTAATGTGAGGGACACCAAAGAAAACTTAACTAATAGCTTTCACAGAATGAAGTTTCTCCTTGTGAAGCACTTTTTGAAGAACTATTTTCAACCTGATTCAGACTGCAGATCTTTATTAGTACACATAATCATCATTATTTTTCAATGTCTAACGTCAAACTGAGGGCCAGGTGAGGTGGTTTATTCAAAGTGGTAATTCATCACAAAAAATACTGAGTGCTCTCGAGTCTTTGACATCTCTATTAGAAAATGTATTTCTATTGAAATAAATCACTATCATCACTTCTTCTGTTGTGAATACCTGCAGTTTAGTTTCATAAAACCAAATGTCCAGCAGTGTTGATTCAGTGCACAACAGAGTCAGTGGCTAAAGTGCTAAAAGTGGCGCTCTGTGTGAAACCGCTAACGCAAACGTAAACGCTAACCATAAATTCTCCATTTCTTTGGCAGGTAATGAAGGGTAAACCAAATAATAATGTGTGATTATATACTGGTTGTACACGTTGATAGATGATACAGTTACTCTATATTATACTGTGTATATTTATGACAGCACTTGTTACCTTGTTTGTGCACATGCTAATTGAAGCGTGGCACAGAAGCTAGCATGGCTTTACACTTTTATTTCTCTTCTGTTATGACTATCTAAACATTAGATCAATAACAGATGCTTTTACTAACCTAACCATGTTCTACATCACTCTACAATAACACACATATATTTAGTTCTACTTGTTTCCTTTATATAAAACTTTGATCGGGGACTTTAGGGTTAAGGATGCCAGTGTTATATAGCTGGAAGACAGAGATTAGAAATAGACTTACATACTAATCTAAGCTTTGTCAAAATGGCACTAAAAGGTTTGTTCACCTGCTAAATGCCTCTCAGACAGAAACAGTGCTTCAGTGCTGCACTGCTATTATATAACTGAAACTAGCAGCTATTTCTAAATATCTTGTGGCTCAGCGGGTCATTTGCTCACAAATGCCTTCAGTGTAATCACAGAGGAGTGACTGTATAAGTATTATCTGTATCCTGATTAGGACTGATGCAGGAGCTGGTTCACATTATAATGTCTGCAGGGAGCATAAGTAATGTGGTTTCTCATGTGTGTGATTTAAAAGAATTGGTGTGAACTAAAAAGCAGAAAAATCAGTGCAAATCGGTCGACAGTAAAGTGTCAGTGTGTCTTTGGCTTCCTCTCACCGTTAGGTGTTTGGGACATTGTGAATATAAAGGGAACATTGCACATCAGTGCCTGATTTTCAAAAGTAGATGATCTGTATTTGCACACGTTGTGCTTCCACCTCCAGCTGAGTCTTGCAGAACAAAGCTGCAGGTCAGGAGGAAAAGAGGAAGACCACAGAGAAGGTTCACAGGTGTAGTGAGGGAGGACATTGGGATCATCACTAACAATGATTTAGGCCTCATTGTGATGCATTAATGGTTTCCCTGATTGAAAGGTGACTTATAATACACAAGTATTTGGAAACCATGTTAGACACTAGCCTGATATTTGAGAGTAATAATAATAATAATAATAATGGATTGCATTTATATAGCGCTTTTCGAGACCCTCAAAGCGCTTTACAATTCCACTATTCATTCACTCTCGCATTCATACACTGGTACACACTGACATGGTGTACAAGAAAAGCATGCAGAAGCTCACTTTATTTCTCTACTTGTGGCAGTCTCTCAGGGTGAAACAAAAATCTGCTAAGGTATTACAATAAAAAAATTCTTTTTGAAAGCAGTAGACTAAATTCAAAATGACCTCTCAAAGCCTCAGTGGGAAAGCTCCAATAACAAATTTTACCAGCCATTTCATTTATATTGTTGTATTATTTTAGTTAGTTCACAAAATAATTTGAGCAAGTAAATCTCTTCTTACTTTTAAAAAGATGAATGTTATTAAAAAGGAAAACACAACAATATCGTTAAGAATTTTGAAACCGATTACTCTCGCCCCTTACCTCTCCTCATCTGAATGGAATAAACTGATAAGAAGGTAAAGCGAGTCTTACTCTGTGTTATGGGTATCGATCGTGTGAAAGAGCTCCTTCAGTTCCTCAGCTGTCAGGACTCCGTCAGAGAAGTAGGATTTGAATTCATCAAAGGACAGCTTTCCATCATCTGGGGGTAAAGAACAAATCTTCTCAGGATGGCTTCTTTCTCAACACTTTAAAACATCGTGGATTTGGTTTGTGTTTGCAAGACATCAGACTATAAGAAAATCTGTCCAAAAAAATGTAAAAGTGAAACTGGTGGATCATTTTGTTATAAAACTGATAAGATGACATTAATAAAGAATATTTGTCTTGAGCTGGTTTGACCTGAGGTGTCTTTAGATGTTAAAAATTATACCAGTAAAACATGGCATCAAGTTTAAACATCAGATTCTCTTTCACATCAAACGAAGAGTAAATATAACATAACAAAATAAACCAGCAAAGGTACATTGATCTTATTTTTATTATCCCTCTCTCCATGTATAAAGCAGGTCATCACCATTTGTTCCACTAGACTAACATTATATCAAACAGTCAGTCATTTTTTATGATTTGAGGCTCTGCAATTATGAACAGAATAAAAGTAGTGTGAAATATTCATGAGCTGAAAATAAACACAATTTCAAAACAGAGCGCTCCAAACTGAACGCCCTCCGGCGAAAACAAAGACCAACGACATCTCGTTTTTCACGCAGCTCTGGCTCCAGTGGTGTCTTCCTGTTTTTGTGACACAGTGTGGCCCATCTTCAAATTGTCACTGCTAACTTGATCTGGAGGAAATGTGTAGCATATTTCTATAGCTGCTGTGAGGGAACACAATCACATGCCCAAAAATAGAGCCTACAGTGAGTCACTGTCAGTGCATTCAGAAATACGCTCGGAGCAGGTTTGGCATGTGATGCTCCTTGTGCAACAATAAAAACAAATGTGGGATGACTTCTATTGCTGCATGACAAGGCTTCAAATCATACATGGCGTGGGATGGATATTTAGTAGATGATGGAGCATGTCATGCCATGTGAACAATACTGATTTGCTATTTTTGGTCATTTCTGCTAAATTCAACTGGACTGCATTTATGTTGTTTACACTACAAGCCGCAGTCACACATTCATGCAGACTTTTAATGGGTAGATATAACAAATATACTAATGACATGAGGGGCAAATGGGTCAGCAACTTGTCCAAGATCACTTCTACATGCTGCCGGGAGGAGTTGGGGATCAAACCATCAACCTCCTGCTACAAACTGAGGCCCCAAATTAAAAATATATGCAGGTCAAAGAAAGACAACTAAATATAGAGGTCTGTTAATTTGTCGGTATGTTATATGACTTATAGGAAACTTGATTCTACTATTTTCCTTTTTAACATTTTAAAACAAACAGCTGTTTCCAGAAATGGGTGCTAATCTTTACTTGTTTATTGCAAAGTACACCCGCCAGGTTATCGCTGATGGACGTTATAGGATGGACATAGCGGCAGTTTTTTCTGACGTCCCCTTCTGAACCCTCGACATGAACATTTTGGCCATTTCCAGCTTGTTTCTATGAAACTGTCAAACAGGGTGAATCTTAGACATCGTGGCTACTGCACTCATGAGTCCTCAGTCACACAGACCAGTCGGGAAATCCCTGGGAAACATCAGTTGCTAGAAAAAATGTGTATTGCCCGACCAACTGGCAAGTGGCTGCAGGTAGTCACTGGGTGAAAGTGGTTACAAAGAGGTATACAGCATTGTATCAAAAACAGTGGGATTTGTTTGGGTGCTTGTAGGTTCTCATGGTTACGTGTAGTCTGCATGGAAGACGCAGACTTGTCTGCAATGCAACTCGCCAAGCAGTCGTGAAACTTGAAAAAGAGTGACCCAGACTACTCGCCTTCAACATAAAAGCTGCACCTTTTGAAACGTGTTGGTTGCATCAATTAAGAGCAGCTTTTAATTTGAAAAGCAAACGTAATAATTTGCACAAAGTATCAGGACTGCTTTCTAACTACTGACAGATTTCAGCAGGGGTCATGACTTTTTGTGCCTTTTTGCACCTTCCTTTCTTCATATGATCAACACCTTTTCTCTCTATCATTTCTTCTATTTACACATAACTTAATTCATGGACATTTATGGTGTGATTTCTTTGCATGTATGGATTGGATGGGTTGTTACCAACATCTGGTAAGGATTTCCTTATAAACTGATTTATTTTTTTCTTATATTTATTGTTTTGTGGAAATTAATGAATGGTTTGGTCACACTTTTCACAGTAATTTAACAACAAATAGTTTGCAAGTGTTTTCAGACAAGTCAGGATCTTCCATGAGTGACTGAGGTCTAAGGTTGGCGCTTGTCAGTCACAAGATAACCACAACTTAAAGCATCATCTAACCAAATTGCTAAATTTCCTACTCCCCTGGCTAAATGTTAAATTGAAATGGTAAACTGTGATTTAGCATTATACTCTAATGAACAGCACTAAAGCACAGAAGATGTAATGTAATGAGGCGGTGAATAGACTCTAAACTAGCAAATGTGTTTAGAAAGCAATCAGAAAAGTGAGATAAAAAAATAAAGCCGCCCCCTGCAGGTCATTAGAGTAAATGCAGATTTGAGGCACTTTGATGTTTGTCCTCATTGTTCAGACCCAGAGGCTACTTCCATCTTTTATATACAATCTATGTTTATAATACACTTCAGTAAAAGTCAGAGCATCAAAGTCATTTCTTACAAAAACATTATTTAAATTTAAAAAAAAATTACATTAGAATTAAATGAAAGAAATTTAGATCTTGTTTTATTTATTTCAGAGCATATTTAATATCTCAGCAAACAAAGACTTGCTTGAATTGTGTGGTGTCAAAACAGTTTTTAAATGAAAAGTAAACAGTGAAGCAGCTTAAAGAAGCTAAGATGGAGGATTTATGTGCATCCTATATTACACTTGCATGTGTAACAGAAAGAGATTTATTTATTATTTTAGTGCTTTTTGGATTCCCTGCCTTTGTTGTCTGCTCTTCTCTGATCAATAAGAACATAAAAGATGTATTTTTGTATGTTTATCCTGCATTAGAGAGTGGAGGTGAAACAACAACATAATTTGCCACCTGATAGGGCACCTTTGAGTCATTTTGTATGGACCGCTATCATAAAAGTGTTCACAAATGTCAGTGTTTTTCTTTGTAAATGCTCTGAAACTGAACCTCAGTGGGCATGGTCAGTTTCCTGTTTCCATGGAAACTGACAGAGTATTAGCAGAGAGTCATGATCGGAATTTCATTGAGAAAGTAATCTGTGAAAGAAAGGTTGAAGTGACGCTCAACACAGAAGAGAGTGGTGTTGGTGTGTGAATTTGAAACGAGCCAGATGGTAAAGTACTCACCGTTTTTATCGGCCCTCCGTAAGATCTGTAATTAGGAAATGAAGAAAAAAACAACAGGATATTAAAGCAGGTTCCACACCACCAGAGTTAAAGTAAGTAAGTGTGTGAGTGCGAGGATCATCGATCACTCTGCCGAAAGCAGTGCGTCATTAAATTATTGATAGTGCTGTTCCAGAGTCCAGAGGAGATGAAAGGCGGAGTGGCAATGACCACATCAGCTGTAAAAGGCTTGAGCCACCATCCTCAAAATAGCACATCCTACTTTTACTTACCGTGAAGAAGACTCTGCACAGGCGGCTTTGGAGGATAAATCTATTTCTACATGATGTCTGTTTTAAATTCATTCATTTATTTGTGGGATTTCCAGACTAAGAGGATTCTAGCCCAAAGCTGCACACAGGTTAAAAAAAAAGAAAAAGAAAACTACTATAAAATAGCCACCCACCATCTTCAAGCTCCTGGCAGTCGATTCTGTGCTCTGATTTACTTTTTTTTTTCCAGTTTTTTTTAATCTGCTGTACAAATACTGCTTCTCTCTGTCTTCACCTCTTAGTTAAATTCAGTTCCTCTACAAAGTGACAAAGCAGAAAAAAATTGTTTTGTTTCATTATTATTTCAAATATCTAATCAACCATTCACTTGGCAGGAACCATCACAACCATGTTAGAAAGTGGTCCAAAAAAGAGAAAGAAAATATCCAGTGAGTGGCTGTTCTCTGGGTGAAAATTCCAGAATGAACAGACTGCTTTGAGCTGATTGGAAGGCAAGAGTAACCACTCGTTGGAACAAAGATATCCATAAGAGCATCTCTAAATGCCCTACATGTTGAATTCTGAAGTAGATGTGCTACAGAAGCAGAAGACCACACTAGCTGCTACTTTTGTCAGCTAAGAACAGGAAACTGAAGCTACATGTCACACTGACTCACCAAAACTGGACAACAGAAGACTAGAAAAAAAAACCAAAACATTATCTGGTTTAATTAGTTTCAATTTCTGTTGCTACACTCGGATGGCAGGGTCAGAATTTGTCATAAACAACATGGAAGCATGGATCCATCCTTGTATCGGTGATTCAGGCCGCTGGTGATGTAATGGGATGGAAAATATATTCTTGGCACAGTTTGGATCCATTAGTACTGACTAAGCATCATTTTAAGGCCACAGCTTACCTGAGTTGCTCATCTTTATAACCACAGTGTCCTCATGTTCTCACAGCTGCTTCCAGCAGGATCACATATCATCTCACAAAGTTTAAAATCATCTCAAAATGGTTTCTTGAGCATAACAATGAGCTCCCTGTACTCAGATGTCACGACATCTAAGTACAGGGAGTCCCCAAATCTCAAACCAACTGAGCACCTTTGGGATGTTGTGGAACTGGAGATTTTCATCATGGATGTGCAGCCAAAAATCTGCAGCAACTGTGTGATGCTGTCATATCAGTACAGACCAAAATCTGTGAGGTATGTTTCCAGCACCTTGTTGAATGTGTGCTATAAGGAATTAAGACATTTCTGAAGGCAAACATGGGACAAACTAGTACTAAGCTTCATGGTGTACCTAAATAAAGTGTGTGGTGAGTGTACATAAATTAGAAAAGACTACCAAAAAAGACATCACTTTGTATTATAAGAAACTAGAATAGGATATTTTTTAAGTCATGGTATTTTAATTACATATAATTAAGTTTTTATCAATTAAGTATAAAAATAATATAGATATTAATAAATGCTCAAAATAAGCACCTGTTCCTGATGTAATTGTGTCTGCTCTCTAAAGCTGTCGTGTCTGTTCTTTATCACCCCGTGAACGCATTGTCACAATCTTAACAGCACAGGCTTAAATAATATTTAGAGTAATCTTGATGACTACTCCTGCCATTTCTGCTTTTACTCCTGTAATTAAACTCAAGTCGGGGTCTCATCTCATTTCATACCTCAGCTCACCCTAATGAATCTTTCAAATGCTATTAATAAAATAAATCTCACACCGCAACAACGGCAGCAGAAAAAAAATGCAAACATCTGAGATAATGTCAGTGATTGGGTTGAAGATATGTGTATTAATGAGGCACAACGAGGTTGAAGCTCAGAAGAAACAAAATATACCCAAGAAGCAACAATTTGTGACCAGCTCTCCCCTAAAAACAAGAACTGGTTTGATTCCCAGTAATCCAGTTGGAGAAGACAGATAATGAGTTTGACATTAGAGAGATATTTGGCTGGATAGATAGAGGTCTCTACCTTTAATAACTCTGGTTAAATGCTAAATGTACTACAAAGCACTTTTCTCCTCTTACCGAGCACTCAAAACACTTCACTTGGTTCATTTGCTTTCATTCTGTGCCTTCCTGAAAATACTGATGGCAGCCAGCAGGTTTATGATTAAGATATCACAAATGAATGAAAGCATGGAGGGAAATTTAATCAGTAGGTGGATAAGAGGCAGAAGGCAGTCTGATTACGAGCAGGGGTAAAGCTGCTAAGACACAAACACTTGGGGAAGGGTCATTAGATCAGGATGCAAGTTTAAGATGTGTGAGGAATCAATCCTAGGCTTATTTTATTATCCACACTTACACCCTCTGCACTTGCCTCCATCCCTAACAAAAACAGGACCCAAACAGAAGACCCGCTTAAGGAAGAATCACCAGCATGTCTACAACTACCACCTATGGCCTGGTTTGTTTGTTTTTCTTTGCACAGATTCGCAGTGAAAATTAGGAAATTAAGTGAATGATGTTCGTGATTTAATTGAATATGTACCCCCACCCCCTGCACAGTACTCAAACAAAACCTACACCCATGTTTGCATGATCATTTCCCCCCACAAAAAAATACAGGTTTATCTTTTCAAATTAGAAATATGTTAATGTTAATTATATTTTTCATATTTAAGCTGAATTTGTGAACAAACATATCAACAAAATATGTTGATATTTTGTTGATATAATTAATTTGCAGATTTCTACAAATTAATTATATTACTATGTTTGATTTTAAGGCTGAGGAGAAGAAAAAAGAGTAAGCTTTGAAATCCTTCTACCAAATAGATAAAGTACATGTGAGTTGTATGAAATAATTACAAGAAAGAAAGCCCTCTGTACACGTCATACATTAGAGGAATCCATAATAAATCAAGTGAGCCACAATCAACACTAATAAGTCTTATTTATTTCTAATAAATTGAAATCTGTTAACTGTAATGCATTTTGTAAGGATCACATAATCCTGGTATATATATTTTTCTACAGTTATGTTTTAACAGTGTTGATTTTTAAGTGTAATTTTGGTCTTAATAAGGATAAAAAACACTTGATACTTACATCAATAAAAATGGACATTCCCTTTTTTAGCTCTATTTGAGCGCTGGGCTCCTCGGACACCAGCTGAACCTCTTCTGAACAATCCATCATCCACAGTGTAGCTTCACTTGTGATCTGCAGAGGAATGTGTGTCCGCTTGAACCTCTTATTCTCTGACTCCGACAAGACACGCGAAGTAACGCACAAGTTCCGGGCTGGAGTGCCACAATTAAACGTTTACTTTTAAAAGCCGAAAATAAGAGTTAATGCGATCCTTACACTGCACGTAACGAAGCCCAAATATAACTGCCTTGCGGTCAGCTTTGAGACTGCTTTTTCCTCCCTGTTAGGCAGCGATGTGCAGCTATATGCTTTTATTTTGACAGCTAAATCAACAGCCTGCCACATACTGACTGTCGTGTTGATCCCGCCTCAGTTGATGCAAAGTATTCATGTTTTTCACATTGTGATGCACGGGCTTTAAAATATATAAATAAATACATAAAAACTTCACCTGAGACACTCTGACAACATCGCTGCATTCAGCCAAATGAGCAGCACTAATAGCTTACTCCAACAGGGGGCTGTTACATAAATGTGAACTATTTGTAAAAGCTACAAAGGCCACATAAAAGGTCGGCTTATGATGTCCTCTCTAGACAGATCCCCCTCCCCCCAGGTAGTTGAATGCTTGAAAACGGTGGTCTCACTTCAACACACAAAAATGGCCAGTCTCTCAAGGACTGACATTTCTGTGTTTTCGCTGCAGTATATGCTCTCTTTTAATCTGACCATAATGAAAACGTATACAACTAAAAAAACAAACAAATTAAAAAAACAACAAAAAAAACCAACAACAGCTCATTAAGAATGATTTCTATGGTAGCTTTGCATTAGCAAATCTGATAATAATAATAATAATAATAATAATAATAATAATAATAATAATAATAATAATAATAATAATAATAATAATAATAATAATGGTGATGATGATGATAATAATAATAATAATAATAATAATAATAATAATAATAATAATAATAAGAAGAAGAAGAAGAAGAAGAAGCAGAAGAAGAGGAATATTGAACAATAACAAGGATATGTTATAATCTGCCACATGTATCGCTCATGCTAAACTTGTAGTGGGTTGAAATGGCTGTAAAACTGTGTAACACTTCCATCTAGTGGGGTGCTGTGATAGCACAAAAATACAGATCAACAAAACCAAACATTACATTGATGAAAAAAAAAAGAAAAAACATGTAATGTAATTAATAGTCCATAATAGTTTATGTAAGATAATACTCAGATAGGAGGGGTTAGCCTGTTTTTAAAGGACTACCACCTCAAGGCTTACAGCTCCACAGCCGAGAAAGCGGTGTTAGATGCACCAATGAACTTATTGTCTGCTTCACTCCCCTCGTTATGAATTTATGCTGAGCACACCAAGCAGGATGATTCCCCTCAGGCTATAATATACTGCATGCTCTCAGAAATACAGGAGAATAAGTGAAAGTGCTCTTACTCTGCTACGTATCACAGTAGTGTGCCGTCTGAAATTATGAACCAGATTTTTATAAACGTGAAATTATGTCCATAAAAATGATCTGCAGTGTATTTTTATGCTAACTATATTTACTGCAGTATTATTGTTCAGTTACAGATTTGTGGTACATGTACTGCATTTAGGTCTGCTTCTGCATCACCTCATTGCATGATGGATATTTATTTTTGATTCCTTCTTTGACAGCTATTTTTAAAACAAGTGTTAATATGAACTCTTTAGCAGAATATACATGACCCAGTGAGGACTAACTGTGATGCAATAACCCCCACTGGCAGAAGATAATGCAGTTGAATGAACATGGTAAGAATATTAAGCTTAATTCATCTTGTTGTGAATGAAGACTGATTGGAGACAATCTATACTTTTGCCAGCTGAATTTAAGAGCATGTTATTTTAGGTGATCAAGAGGAAACATATAATTTTTTTTATAGTAGAATAAAACTGAATTGAGAACCTTTTTTTGTAGGCTTATATTCCAGTGAGCAAACATATGTGTAGATCAGGGGTGTCAAACATAAAGCCCAGGGTTCAGAATTGGCCTGGCAAAGACTCCAATCTGGCCCACTGAAAGGTTGTAGAAAGTGTGAAGGAATGCATAGATTTAAACTTTAATCTGTATTTTGATAAGTTTTTCACAAGTTCATAAAAACCTCTCCTATTGCCATACTATACCAAAGTAAAGTAATAGATAATTAAATGGCAGAAAAGTTCCTGTTTTTAGTGCCTACTTACTTATACTACTAATAATGATATCAGTACTGGAATGCTTATCTAGGCAATGAGGTACCAAAAACTTTCTGTCATTTTCTACATTAATAATGTAGAAAAACTGAGAAATACTGTTGAAATTGCACTTCCCCCCTATATTAACGCTTCTCTGGGATTAAATGTGCAGTTACATGCATTTACACTGACAGAAAGGGAAGTTTCACTGGTCTGGCCCACTGAAGGTCAGAGTGCGCCCACGATGTTAAAAGAGTTTGACATCCCTGGTAATATCTGTTCTGCACATTGAGACACACACACACACACACACACACACACACAATAAAATAAGTCTCAGAAAGCATGTAACAACAACAACAACAATAAATTGCTCTCATGAATTTATATGAATCTCATGCGTGTGTGTGTTTTCATTTGCTTCAGTTGTTTATCAGTTACATTTATTTAAATTTCATAAACCATCAAAAATGACGTGTGTTCAAAATGAAATCCCGGCCATCTTTAAACGACTTTTAATCTAATTCCTATGTTTATTTTCCTCTTGTTGCGTAATTTGTAATTTTCTAATGAAATCACTGTGTTTGCTCCTGTTTATTTTTAGAAAGGAGAGCTTTCCACGTAGCTACGTTCCCGGCCACACTGACGGTAAGGAGTATCAACACGGGGACATTTCACGGTGATATCTGTTACTTATATCTTGCCTTAAAAACACAGAGAGACTCCGAATGATTGAAGTAAAAGAAACGTTACAGGGATCGCGTTAAGCTTGGCTGACAGAAACAAAATCGTTCAAGCAATCGCTCAAAAACAACTTATTTAAAAAAAAATCTCGCGGTGACATCGAGAGCTTTCTGATTGGTTGAAACAGTTCAACGGTGGGTCACGTGGGCTGAGGTTACTTGGCATTCTGGGACACAAACAGTGGTCTGTATGAATAGCTTCAACATCGACAGCATCCACTCAGGAGAGAGGACGACGAGTGAAACAGCAACAGCAGCTAGCCTGGAGACAAAGAGCAAACTGGGCTTTCACATCCGGCTTGTGAGTCCTGTTTGTCGCTCTGGTGTCCGGGAGAGGCGGCTCTGAAAGGCCGGTGGCGGTGGTTTTAGTCTCGAGATTGCACTGTTGGACTTTATCCTCGCAGAGAGCTAGTTAGCTAACGGCGGAGAGTAAGTTAGCCACGCAGTGATTTGTGCTGGTGAGTTATCGCTAAAGCTGGATGTGAATGCTGAGGGAGTCCTGAAAGTTGATGTGGATAACACAGGCTCTCCCCTTGTCATGCAGACCCATCTTTGTCGTGGCCACTGACTCAACCTTGTCCTGAGCGAAGTGATAACAACTCTGAAGATGGCGAGTGCTTTAGACAGCGACTACAAAACTGACAACATCAAGTCACTGCGCTGGCACGCGACACAGCTGGTGTACCCGAGATAAACTGCTAACACGGGTTAAGTTGGGCAGTTAATGTAATGGCAAAAGGTTACCTGTATGCCTTACTATGCCAGTGCAGTAAGAGCACCAGAGCAATGGACTACTACTTATGCTGAAGCCATCGTCTGCGAAGTTTGTGATTACTTGTCTCTGTTGAGATGGACTTTGACTGTGTTTAGACGCTTTCTAGGAACCTGTAACATAACAGCTGCTTCCAGGTCAATCTGAGCTCCACTGCTGGTCCCCAGAGGCTGTTTGAGGACCGACATGTCAATGTCAGGGGCTACGACCGTGCAGCTTTTCACCAAGCTTGTAAAGCACGCAGTGGGCAAGACGCAGATCCAGCTGAACCGCTGGCTGCAGAAGACCTCCACGGACGAGTGTGACAAAATCGACATCCTAATATGCAACGCCTTTGATGAGAGGGGGGCTGGCTTGGGGAAGTCGGATGGTGTTCCCGAAGCCAGCGTTGACGCAGGGGGGACGACCTTCACCGGTGGTGCAGAGTTCAGACACCCGTGTTGTATCACCACCTTCTGTTTTAAAAGCGCCCTGCTGGCGTGCATCCTCACTGCTGTGTGCTTCTCCTCGGTGGCTCTGGTACGCCAATACCTCAAGGACCTCCTGCTCTGGGTGGAGAGTTTGGACAGCTTTGTTGGAGCCATGCTCTTTATAGTTGGTTTGATTATCGTGTCCTTTCCATGTGGATGGGGATATATTGTTCTTAATGTGGCTGCTGGCTACCTCTATGGCTTCGTGCTGGGTATGGGACTAGTTATGGTGGGGGTTCTAATAGGGACCTTTGTGGCACACGTGGTGTGCAAACGACTGTTGACTGACTGGGTGCTGAACAAAGTTGGAAACAACGAACAGCTCAGTGCCGTCATACGCGTGGTGGAAGGAGGAAGTGGACTCAAAATTGTGGCCTTAGCAAGACTCACCCCCATACCTTTTGGACTCCAAAATGCAGTTTTCTCGGTGAGTATGTTTTCAGGTTTTCTTAGGCCATCGTGTAAACTCACAAATTGCAGTAGATGTGTCACAGCACTTGTTCGACTCTGGGAAGAATTCATTACTGTACCAGATGATGGCTGAACAAATCAAACAGAGCCCTGACAGTTAATTCTGTGGTCTTTTTGTCTGTGTTTTAGAGGGGATGTATTTTTCTTATTTCTAGGCCAGCTGAATCTCAGGGGAAATCAGAACTATCTAGATACAAGTCAGGAACTGCCAGTTTCATTTCAGTTTAGGACACTGAAAAGAGTAGTTGGCCTGTTACTTCAATATTCAAGGCAGACCGGAGTCTAAATGTGGAAATGAAAATAGGAAGCCGGTCCACAGAGAATGGAAACTCATTCTTCCTGCAGATAAACGGAGTGCTCCTAGGATGTGGCTCCCAGTGGTCAGTAGCCATATTTCAGGTTTTATATTTAGGAGCAATTTTTTAGTTTTGTTTGTTTTTTTTCTCTCTTGAACATCTGGTGACATAAACACAATTCACCTTTTTTGTTTGGTTTCCTGTGTATTTTTATTTTTTTGAGATGACTCTCATGTCAGATCAGTGTTGTGATATTGCTTTCAACTGCTCTCGTACATTTAACCGAGGCCCTTGACCTTCATACATTGCATGAATAGTTTATACCCCTTCATTACCTTCCTCACTCAACTCATTGATACATCCAAAAAGGTAAAAGGCTTAAGTGATCATCCTCTGTTTTATAGAATATCAGGATGGGTCACTCGATATGAAAACAATAGGACTATTTAAAAAAAAACAAAAAACCAAGGTATTACAAGTTGAAGCCATGCAAAAAAACAAAGGTTCACTTACCCAGTATATCCACAGTTGTCTTTCTAGATACATTTAACCTCCTTGGACCTGGAGTCCACATATGTGGACATCACATTTTGGGTTGTTTAGACCAAAATACTCAATTCACACTCTTGTGTAGGCAATAATGTAATTTATAATACTTGTAAAATTGCCACTGAGAGGATTTATTCCTGCTAGTTATAATAAAATTTAGCTGGGACATCCTTTCCACACACAAAAAAATATATATATTTATATCTCAAAACAAAAACTACATTTAATCTGCTGCATCTATCATGCTCAAAGAGCTTGATTAACGGTAAACATGCTAAAAGTATTGTCTGATGAGAAATCCCCCCTTAAATACTGGAAAACGCAAAAGCACAAACATGCAAAATTGGATGCAAAGCGTTGGGCTTGAAAGACATTAATAGCTTACAGCAAGAAGGAGTTGATGCACAGGCCCAAGGAGGGGAAAAAAGCTGATGATGTAAGTGTGTTTCACAAGCACAGAGGTTGTGTGGTGCTAAACCAGTGGGGTTTTCCGGGGTGACTGATTTGGTTAGACATTTGTCAACTTTATAGAGTTGAGTGCTTTGCGTTGATTATGATTTCTCAGTTTAATGTCACCACACTGACATAGAAAATCTGCTTTATAACCCTCATGCAAATATGGAGGTGTTCGACCGCTATACTGGTTGATCTGAATAACTATCTAAATGTGTCCCCAGTGTGATGTTTATTACTGAACATAGAGAGAAGTCCTGTAAAGGGGTGTGAAATCTTAATCTTCCCTGTAGCGTGTGAGAGCAACATGTTGAAGTTATTTATTGCACTGCATTACGTGAACGCTAGACTTTGGTTTAACATATCAATATTGCATTAACATATCTACAGTTACTGTTCAAAACGACCCTTACAACTTCAGACGGTAATTTGATAATGGTGAGATGAGAGCATGGTAATAATGAGAAGCCTTGTGGGTACAAGAATCACGGGAAGCAATAAGCATTTGTGCTGCTGTTGTACGCTGACTGATAGGCTGCTATTTGAGAAGCATCTCAAAGTCAGATGTATGGATATCAAGGTTAGGCAGGGAGCTGACGTAGATAAGGGTTTAGAGTCGGTGGTGATCTGTTTGGACAATGATTCCTTTGATAATGGCACCAAATGTGAGGCTGTTTTGTTTTTTTAGTTTTTAGGATGTTCGTGTAAAATATGCTCACAATGTGTTTTAAAATGAAGGTTTTTCAGACTGTGTTGGTGATAATTCCCAGACGTACAGTGTCATCAAGTATGAGAATCTGTAATTCTGAATATGGGCATTATTAATCCTTATTTCTACACTAAGTCAGCATTTACCTGATCATGGACTTTGAGTATGACATAGCTTAAGCCTAGCAGATGGCTTTCTTTTGCCTGACTGATTTCAGTAGCTTCATTTTTTTCCCCTTGCTGTATACTTCATAGTTGGGACTTGTCTGTGCTTCATGGGAGGATAACTGGAGACGCTATGACAATAGTTGCAACATTGAACTTGCTGCTCCACGCTGCAGAAGTGAAAATGAGGTGTCAAAGTCAAAGGGACAGATTTTAACACTCTGTTGCTCAGCTGCTGACTCTGTGACTGGCGCTGTTAGTACCCTCAGTCAGCTCATGAGAGTCAAAGTACAAGGTGAGCTCACTGACAGTCATGTACGATAGTGATCTTCAGCTTGCTCTGGGTTATTACATACATGGTCAAAGCAAACAAAAAAGGCTGCAATTCTAAAATGGCTAAACAACAAATGCTACAGATGTAGGTCATATTTTTTTGGATGCCAGTTTGCATTTGTCACTTTTCTGCTGGTTTGTTCCAGCTTATGACAGCTGTTCGTCTTTGGAAAATGTGTCTGTGCTTGACTCATTGTCAGGCTTTTTAAGGAGTTTTTTGTTTCTTTTGACATATTTTAGATTTACAAGCAGCTCGTTGAGTTCTTGGTTGATGTTGCTCCGAAAAGCTTGGAAAAACTCACCTGTTTTATTGAGATATCATTATGTCTATTATCTGCATCTTTCTTCAATAATGAATAATATGGTGTCAAATGATAACTTGAAAGAAATCACAAAGACCGCATTGAAAGTAGTCCATTAATCATTATTTCCACACTTTTATCAGCAGTTTCCTCCTGGATCTGCACCTGTCTCGTATGCAACTTGTTCTGACTGCTCACATAGCGTCATGCAGCTGTTTTATGAAAAATGCTGTTAAAGCACCCTGTACGCTAGCTGCTCGGCACCAAGTGGCAAGCAGATACACTTAGCATAGCAAAGCATTTACCAACCACAGTGTACTGGAGTTAGTGGAGTCCTAATGTTTCTAAACGGGTATCTACATATACATATGCAGAATGTGGAGGCTCGGGCCAACTTTGGGATCTAAATTTGTACTCATCAGTCACAAGCATGCTCTGGTTACTTGACAAGGACAGGAGGCAAAAGAATGATTTTATTTTTGCAATAAACTATCGCCTGCAATGGATTGGTGCTTTTGAATTTACCTGCATTTGTTAATGCATTTGCCTAACATGCAAATTACTGCTGGTTTGAGGTAAGGGGGAGAGACAAATCTCCGTGTCAGGAGGGGCATCCGGCATAAGAATCAAAATAAGGTTGTAATCGAGCAGATAGAGCAGGAAGCCTCAGATATCTGCTGGCTGCATCTGAGGAGAAAATTGGCCTTTGTCCTCAGATGCTAATGCTTGATTTACAGGACTGCATTGCCTATGCTGTAGACTGACATGCACCTTCCAGACACAGACTTCAACATCTCTGAGAAGTCTATTTGGTAGTAGTGTCTGATATATATTTATTTGGTTTATTAAGAAAAGCATGATGTTTTAATAAGAAGAGACCTGATTAACACAGTCAGGTGGCTGTTTCCTTCTAAGTAAAGAAGGTGGTGGAGAAGTGATAGCATTTGCTGTTAAATGATCAGGATGGAGAACTGATAAATTCATCACATCACCCAGTGATGCGTGTCGCAGTCGCTTCCATGTGAAATTCTTTGGTTTCTGTTGGAGAAATGACTGTCAGAGTGGAGCTTTTCAGTCTCACCACCTGTTTTCCCTGCAACATTTTCACTTCCAGCCTCTGCGGGATTTCAACCCCAACTCAGGCTCTTGCTGGATACTTAATCTCATCTGGAGGTCCATTGTAAAGCCGAGCTGCTGTTGTATCTGTACGATCTTATTCTCCACAATAAAAAGAGAAACGAGCCATTTCTAAGCATAGGCCCGTAACGGCTCACAGTAGAGTTATGTCTTGTCTGCCCTGCCCTTGGTAAGCACTTTCTGCGGGTGAGGCTACATTTCACTGTGCCCCTCACTTCTTTCTGCTGAAGTTGGTGGTGCTACATTATCACGGGTAACCTAAAACGACACAGAGACTGCAGCAGTTAGCAAAACAATAGGACAGCTCAGGAAAAATGCTTGTGAATCCGTTGAGCTTCAGGTGAGCACTTTCATTTCCGCACATCTATTTTATTGCACTTTTATACCTGCTCGCTATCCTGGCTCCAACACTCGTCATAATGAGCTGATGAAGCAATCTGGGAAGTCTTTGTGTGTGATTTATGGACCTTCAGTACAAGCAGGCATGTTTTAAGTGTTCTTCACACTCCATTAGTATGAATAAAAAAGAGAAACGGCACGACAGTTGCAATCCTAATTTTACTGCATAGTCAAAGCACCTAGTGTTTTGTTTACAAGCACAAAGTCAGGCCTGCATTGCTGCTGCTCTAAATAAATCAGGCCAGTCATAAGACGGGGCGATATTTTTTTCACTTGAATTTGCAGATTACCGTGATACAGGCTTGCAGAAGCAAGTAGGAGGTTCAGTGGGAATTCTCTGCACAGTCATAAAAATACCACAGACTGGCCCTTCCCTGGTTGCATACAAGACAGCTGTGTGTGCCCGATGCCTGGGTGGGACTTCAGAGGCCCTGTGCTTCAGAGACTGCATTCATTTTCTTCTATAGCTCTCACAGATGTCTCCGAAATCAGCTGAAGGCGTTTTGATTGTGTTGGCACGTGGCGTGGACACATCAAGGCTAATCTTGCGAGGAGAAAAAGCCTGTCACATGACCGTGCAGAGGGAAAAGTGCTTGGCGAAAAAACAGCCCGGACTACAATGTTAGCTTGATTAACCACGATTCGATAATGTCAGTGTTTTGTGAAGTGTAACCTAAGTTCTTATCAGTGTCTAGTGTGATAACGGGAGAGGATTTTATCCCAGCAAAGAGACACTTTGGCCGCATCGAGCGCAAATGTTTTCAAGCCCTGATAACATTTTGGCACAGACAGTCTTGCAGTAACATACCAAAACCCCTGACACACTGCTATCAGCTGCAGCTAGTCACTGAGCACACGGTGCCAAGGTCACATCCTCCCACAGCCAGCACGGGTGCACAGAGGCTTATGTCATCACTTAATCAAGAGATCAAGGGTGACAGCGAGCCAGCAGTTATTTATATATACCGGTATATTTATATTAAGGTGGTTGTTTGGAGATACCGAAACAAGACAGCATCCTGCCTTTGAGTAGTTTTTCTAGTAACTGAGGTGAAGGGACTCAGTTGTGATGTAGCCTGTGAGCACAGCACTAAGCCATATCATTGACATCACTGGCAGTGCTCTGCAGAGACACCTCTGGTCCTGGCGTTCATGCGGATGTTATATTTACTCGTGTACCACTAACCGGAACAAACCCCGAAGGCAGCGATACTCCCCAACTGCAGCCGTCTCCTGTAGCAGAGCACCCAGCCTATGCACAGAAACCGCTCAGGAGTAGCTCAAAGACCATACTCACCCTACAGCTTTATCAGATCCCAGTCTGATCGAGCATCTCTGGGACGCGCTAGAACAAGCCTGATTCGTGGAAGGCAGCCCGTGGGGACCAGACTGCTCTCCTGGTGCCAAACGCCATGGGAACACGAGCTGTTTTTGCATGATGGGTTCAGGTTCAGCACTCAAATTTGTTAGAAACTATTTAGTTAATCCAATTTACTGTGGTTAGTATCATATTTATTTATCCTGCGAGGAAGCCAATCCTCATAAGAATTTATTCGGTGTACATATATAAAAGTGTAAATAAACAATAAAAAAATCAGTACTTTAACAATTAAAAAAAAAAAAAGTCGTAAAACAAGTTATTCAATTGCTGGAGTTGTTCATATGTTCTTTTTTTAGAAAAGGACAATGCCACCATGTCACGTAGCTTCTTTTTAAAATTCTTTAAAAGCTTTACAACGTTTCAGTAAAACTCAACAGGTTTTGGAAACTACACAAAGTTCAGGGCACAACAAAATCAGACAAGTTTGAATTTCACAGACTAACAGAGTTCAACATTGTTGAAATAACTGGAAGACTAAAAACTGAAAGACAGTCTTTTAGTTATAGATGTTTAAATATGATTAAATCTGATCTTTTTCTCGTGTGTTTTACTGTTATTTTATTAAAGCTTGAAACCTGTTTTGTTTTTTTAATCACTGCTCCCCTTTCACAGATCACAGATGTGTCCTTGCCAAACTACCTGGTGGCCTCCTCTGTGGGTCTGTTGCCCACACAGCTTCTAAACTCCTACCTGGGCACCACACTTCGTACTATGGAGGATGTCATCGCTGAGCAAAGCGTCAGCGGCTACTTCGTGTTCAGCCTGCAGGTGAGCTGGAGGTGATAATATATTGAGTACGAAGGTAACGATTTTCAAATATCCGAGATTTATGTATATGTATATATATATATATATATGTCGCTTTCCCATTTTGCTCAACGTAGAATTCTGACATGTAAAGAACAAAAGCCCAGCGGAGCTCGTTATCAGCACACCCCTATTTGTGACCATACTGAATTTTCATTCTTAAATATTGGTGATTATTGAAGGAATAATAATAGCTGTGGATATAAAGTAAAAAAAATTGTGTGGAAATGTATTGTGGAAAATGCTTTAAAATGGAGAACAGTAACTACTGTGATGAAAACAAGCTTACATACAGGAAGTGTAAGATGTTCTTTTCTTGAAATGACTTCAGCAGCTCTGTGGGATGGTAATGGTTTCTCTCATTGTTCTGGTTTGAGCTTGTTCCCCTCTCCCACAGTTTAACTCTAGTTATTTTCATTAATTTACCTTCAGGGATTTTCCAGAGATTCTTGTTTGTGAAGGACTGAGCTGTTTCAGTATTTCACTGTTATCAGATTCTCGGAACTTATGAAACCGGTTTTGCAATTCAACAGTGGTTTGGTTTGTTTTTGTTTTGTTTTTTTTAAAGAAGGAAACAGTGATGCATGAATGAATGTCTGATGTGGGTGTTTACCTTTTTGCGTTGCAGTAAGGAAGGAATTCCTGCTATAGAAAACATTTTTTAGACAATGACCTTCCTTCCAATCTTCACTGACATCTTCCTCTATTTATGCACTATATGTCCTTCAGCAGGTTTCAGTTTAGCCTTTCTGTTAATGATCTGTCAGTGAGCTTTCAGTCCAAATTCTCTCAGGCGATGAGACACTTTATGCCAAGAAAAAAACATCAATGTTCAACAGTGAACTGACGAGCAATGTGGTCAATGAGCAATGAACCAGTTTCCCACTCAAAAGTTTCTTTCTGGTGAATTTGTCCCGAATGGACAACTATGGATGGATTTTTTTTAACCTCCTGAGACCTGAAGATTTTTAATTTCTAATTTCATTTTAATTTAATAGAACGTTCAGGATCAGGTGCAAAAAAGTTCCCTTATGAAGGATGTTATCCACGTTGGATCACATTTCCTTTTAAAACATCTAATTTAAGATTTTTATTTAGGATAGAGTATTTTTAAAGTGCAAAATACACTTTAACTACATCCTGTTCACTTATATTAGGCGCTTTAAATAGATTAAGGAGTAGCTTTGGTATTTCCTGACCTTTATCTCTTCTGTATCTCCACCAGATGCCCTGCTTAGATGTTACTCAGCCCTTTTAGGCAGGTCTTTGCTTTGAGGCACTCCTTGTTGTAGGTTTTTGTGAGTCAGAAAACGCAACAAAACCACGTAATCTACCAAAACATCAAACCCACAACAAGAAGAATGTGCTCTCCACCGGCCAAGCCTGCGTGTACGCCAGTCTGTCCATGCGAAATGCAGGTTGAACACTTTTCTTTAGAGTTACAATAGTAACAAAGAAAATAAATATGACCTACACACACAAGCAACAGGTGACAGACCTTGTTCTTGCTTCTAAGAAGAACTTTCTATTACTTTTCTGTGAAGTATTATTCCAGGCATTGCTCTTGTTTGTGCCAGAAAAGTCAGCTCAGCTCACCTCAAGTTCATTTCAGTTTTACAGCATCACCAGCACCTGTTTAGTTTTATGTAATTCTCACAGGTGCTCAGAGAAGTGTTAAAGGTCAGGAGTCCAGTGTCTGGTGAGTAGAACAAGGGTATTAGTGTTTCATGCTATCTCATTGACAGCTGGCCATATTCACATGGAAGCCAGTCATGATGGGAAACTATGGGAGGTGCCGATGTAGTCCAGCTTCCCTGACACCAGCATGAGGAATGGACAGTCGGATTTTCTGGATTTGCCCTGTGATACATGGCTCTCGCTCAATAGCAGTACAGATAGGCTCCTCTTCCCTGCTACCTTAAAGTGAACTGGAGAAAATGAATGAATTGGGGTTAAAACCAACCTTTAAATAACTAATTACGTGTGATTTATATAATGAACATATTGGTGGTTGTCCTTCAGTATAATTAACGCAGTGTTTCAGAGGCTACTAACTGAGTTTTTGCCTCTGAAGTCATATGATTTGTTTGGGCTTGTTCTGAAAAACTCAGACTCCAAAGTGACTAAATACCAAACTCCAGCTGGCTTCAAGATTCAGTTTTCATAAATATGTGAGATGTCTAGAAGGTGAAATGTCTTTAAATACAGAAGAACGCAGCAATGTCTTTAGTTTTTGAACTAAATAAGTTCCATCTATATTTGTTCTGGTTCATAATTACCAACTTAATTGTTACTGTTTTAATTTCTAAACGTTAGAACGTAGCTAAAAATTGTCTTCATCCCTTTTTGCTTTTAGGAGACAAAACGATGTGCCTGTAAATGTAGTGCGTTAATTTATTATCGTCATCATTACACAAACAGAAGGCTCATTACCACAGTCGTTAGTTAACACAAAGCTTCTTGCTCTGCTCCGCTCTACAGATCATCATCAGCATCGGCCTGATGTTCTACGTCGTGCATCGGGCTCAGGTAGAGCTCAACGCAGCCATCGCCGCCTGCCAGATGGAGCTGAAGTCGTCGCACATGAACGGCTCCTCCACCAATCACAGCAGCTTCACCTACTGCAGCAAGAGGGTGACAGCTGGAAGCGGAAACTGCATCAACATCGTGTGATCTCGAATCGCCGCACGTGGCTGTAGCAGCCACGACCTGGTCACTCAATTGTAACGCACGTATCCTTGAGGGAACCAGCACAGTTCAGCTGGTGTCCCAAACATGCCGGCGGCACGGTAACGTACTGCAGCGATCGTCCCGGCATCTCGCTCTGAGCACCCTAAAAGTGTACGCCTGTAGTCGGTGTGGAAGTGCGGGACCACGCGCCTGATAATGGTGCTGATGAACGTGGTACGTCATAATGGTAGTTTATTTGTTTTTTGTTAATGGTACTTTTTTACCATGAGATGACTGCGGAAATGTGACGATCTCATGGCAACCTGCGAAGTAGTCACGATATTTAATCCTTTTTTTTGTGCTCATGTAGAACTTCAACTTACAAAGTCCACACTGGGAGGCAGGAGATGGTGGCAGTGGCATGAGTTAATCATACACTTATTGAGACTGTAGTTTGAATGCTGGGCAGGAGCAGAGCTTTCGGACTCTGTTTTATTACCTTTACACTTAAGATGTTTGCTTTCTTTTACTGCGGTTTGGCACCAAAAGCACTAACAAAATAATAGTTTGGGTTAAAATGCAAAGTTTGTTTTCTACATGATCTAACGTGACTGTTTCACTTTTGCCATGAGAGCGGGCAAAAATATGGTGGATAGCACAGTGAGCGAGTTTTTAAGTACGTGGCAGGAAATGAAATGCCTGCTTTTTTTTTCTGAATGTGCAGGTCCTTTCAAAGGAACCGATTTTACTTTTCATTTCAGTGTCAAAAGAACACCAGCCTATGCACCTTTAAGTATACCTGTTTCTATTTAATTTCAGGTGATTGAATTATTTTGCTTATTTGCAGTATGAGTAATAAAGGGCATTATTAATATTTTTGAATTATTTGGCATTTAATTATGGTTCCCCTTTTTTTTTTATTATTATTATAAGTGTCTTATTTTTGGACTATGGAGAAGGCGGGAATACTCCCAGTGCGCGTAGGCTTTCAGTTTGAGCACCTCCTGCAGGTTTGAGAGGAGAGCCGGGAAGTTTATAATCCAATATGTTTAACTCAGAGCCGCACACCCTGCGAGCGATTCCCGCATCATTGGTGATCCATTTAGATTTTTTGTTAATGTCTGTTTTACTTTTGTTTTTGTTTTTGCTGTGAGATTTTTCTTTTTTCTGGAGAATTATATAGTTTTTTTCTCTTTTCTTTAAAATGGTTGATTTGATAAATCAGTGCAATACATCTAAGAACGAAACTGCAAGAATGTCACATTTCAGTGCTGAAACCAAACTAATAAGAAATGCTGTCATGCATACGACATAACACAAACCCAAGTCTGTGTGTTATTTGGGGTTTATCTTACTTAGATTACAGAGATGTGAGCTCGATGAGATAAAGAAGCTTTTATTTTTTAATGTGCCGTGAATTGAGGAAGCTTATGAGACGTTATGACCCGGGCCTCGCCTGAGGTGAGGCTGAGTGCAACTTAGGACTTCTTACTTGTTGGTGGTGATAGCCATCACCTGGTAACTTTTTTTTTTTAATTTCTTTAAGCTCTTAATACAACAAGGATCTCATGCTGTAGGTTTGTTTGCACAGTCCACTACAGACAAACATTATTTTCATACAGATGAACTACAAATGGGTTTGGTTGGTCAAAAGGAAAACTGGATGTGTCATAGAAGCAGACAATCAAACACAACACGGACACTAAGGGATGAATGTGATACTACTTTTTATTTTTTACATTTATTGTGATGCTGCTCCTCAGACCAAGTCTGATAGAGGAATATTAAGGGCTCCTATTTAAAAGATTAAAAAAAAATTACACATCTTAATGTTCCTGTAGTTGTTCACAAAAAGCCTGCTTTGTGATGCTGGTGCAACTTTTTTTGTTTTTAATTTAAATTTTTGTACCTTTTTGTTCTTCTTAACGCCAGAAACTGTCTTCACCCAAACACATTCCATGCTGTCAGTCGACTGGCAAGCTGTAGAGTTATTTTCACACTAAATGTTGGTTTAAAGGGCCCCTTCCGGTTTGAATTTAGCAATAATTTTGACAGTTTAAAGCAAAAAAGCCCATACCAGTATGTACCAGTAAGCTCTTTAGCCAAGTGAGGGGAATCGCTTAGTCGGGTTATAACGTGAACAAAAAGCTGCATTTAAGTTATTTGATCTATATTCCAGAGTATCACCTTTCCCAGGTTTGTATTACAGTGTTGAGCCTGCCTTTTACCTCCCGCTGCCTCTTTGACAGACATCTCTGAGTTGCCTATGATTTGAAAGAGACGTCACGAGACACGCTGGTATCTGTGATCAGAACAGCTTGTTTGGTATTGGGAGAGTCCCTGAAATGACTGACTGCTTGCACACAGATCACACGAACATCTTTATTGTTAGATCTAAACACTTTTTTACAGCTTCTTACTTGAATTGACAGTTTACGTATAGAAGGAGAGAGGGGAACATGTTTTACAACTGATAGCTTGTGAAAAAAAAAATCACTTAACACTTAGTCATGTTTTAAAAGCACGGAAATGTGGTTTGTTTTAAAGTCTTAGATGTCCCCTAACAGAGACTCTCCTGAAACGTAGCGTGATTAATGAAGTTGTTCTGCTCGGAAGCGGGATTTTTTGTGTGAGTGTTAAATTTTGTTTTTGTCATGTTTAATGCAAAAATCAAACGTATAAATGAAGCTCGATTGGCCACCGTGGGGACACATCATTACGTTTAAGCGTCTCACCTGGGAACTCAGATTGTGCAAAAATTTAGTTTTACACTTAAAGGCTTTGGTTCTTCCTACGTGGGCTCTACTTAACTTTAGATATAGTTATGCAACAACTGATTCCTAAGGGAAGTATGTTTCATAGACACCCATATAAGACCTGGGTTTGGGATGCAGGTGTTATACCGAGTGAGGGATCATTAACCTAAAGGGCCGTGAGGTCATGTGTGGTGCTATGAAATGTAATACTTCCCCATCTGTATCAAGTGCATTATACATATACTGTATTTTGTAATACAGAGAATTTTACAGTGTATAAATGTTATTTATCACTGTACAATGCTTGTTCAGTGTTATTTATGAAAGAGAAAATAAAACCAGACAGTTTGTTATAACCTTCTGCTTCTTTTTTTTCCCCATGAAACCTCACAACTAAAACAAACTCCTGAATTTATTTATTTTAAGTTGAGGTTTCCAGTGTTTTCTTGCAAGATGACCTCTTTTAATCCTCCAAGGTGAAGTTCTTAATTACTTAGAGCCACAAATATTTGGACAAAATATTTTTTTCCACAGTGGATTTCATGTCAGCCAGTGTTTTAAGTTTCAGTTTTAATAGACAGAAATCCATATTCTATGTTTCTCACAGCCGTTGATGAAAGTGAAGTTTTTGAAATTGTCAAAAAATGTAAAAATCAGAAATCTTTGGATTGTAATGATATTGATATGATAGTGGTTAAAAGAGTCATTGAGGCTATTATAAAACCATTTACATACATCTGTAATTTATCATTTCAAACTGGTCGATTTCCAGACAGAATGAAAATAGCAAAAGTTATACCTCTATACAAATCTGGAAACAAACACCATTTCACAAACTACAGGCCTGTCTCTTTACTACCTCAATTCTCAAAAGTTCTTGAAAAACTGTTTAAAAACCGACTGGAAAATTTTACAGATAAACATAAACTACTCACTGAGAGTCAGTACGGATTCAGATCAAGCAGATCAACATCATTGGCACTATTAGATTCAATAGAATACATCACAAATTCCATAGACAAAAAGCAATATGTGGCTGGGTTATTCATAGACTTGACAAAGGCATTTGACACTATAGATCATGATATATTAATAAGAAAACTGGAACGTTATGGTGTCAGAGGGGTAGTTTTAGATTGGGTCCGGAGTTATTTAAGTGACAGAAAGCAGTTTGTGAAAATAAATGGTGGTTGTTCCTTATGTATGAACATTGCTTGTGGTGTACCCCAAGGGTCAGTTTTGGGTCCAAAATTCTTCAACTTGTACATTAACGACATCTGTAAAGTGTCCAAAGTATTAAAAATGGTTCTCTTTGCTGACGATACAAACATTTTTTGCTCTGGTGATGATCTGCAGAATTTATTGGAGGATATGACTAATGAAATAAGTAAAGTGAAGTTCTGGCTTGATAAAAATAAATTATCATTAAATTTGAATAAATCTAAACTTATGTTATTTGGAAATAGTAGTTTAAATACAAATGCAAAGATTCAAATAAATGGTGTTGATATTGAAAGAGTCACTGAAAATAAATTTCTGGGGGTAATAATAGATGAAAAACTTAACTGGAGAGCTCACGTAAGATATATTCATTCCAAAGTATCACGTAGCATTGCAGTACTAAACAAGGCAAAACAGGTATTCGACAGAACATCACTTCATATTCTATACTGTTCACTGGTTTCACCATACTTAAGCTATTGTGCAGAGGTCTGGGGCAATAACTATAAAACCACATTACATTCACTTTTTACTCTTCAAAAAAAAGCAATTCGAATCATCCACAATGCAGGTTATAGGGAACATACAAACTCACTATTTTTGCAGTCTGAAATATTGAAAATTGACAATCTAGTGAAATTCCAAACGGCACAAATTCTATTTAAAGCAAAAAATAAAGAACTGCCAGGTAATATTCAGAGTATGTTTTTTTTGAAAGAAGGAAGTTATAATTTAAGGGGTTTTTGTAACTTTAAAACAATGAAGGTTCGTTCTACAAGAAAGAGCTTTTGTGTTTCTGTTTATGGAGTGAAACTATGGAACTGTCTGAATATGGAATTAAAGCAATGTCCAAACATAAAACTGTTCAAAAAGAGTTATAAAAATATGATCTTCTCGAACTATAAAGAAAAGGAAAATATTTAAATTAAGTGAATGTCTCTATTTAAAAAAACAAAAAAACAAAAAACAACTCATGATGTGATATTAGTATATAGTATATCAGAAATCTGTTCACTATTTTTATTACAAATTATATCAGTAAGGAAGCTGACTAAATATTAACTGATAATTTATGGCAAAGGGGTGGGATTAAACAAGTGTTTACTTCTTCCCACTCCCTTTCAACATGTAAATTAATAAAATTTTTCTGTATGTAATTTGTACAGTGTATATATATATATTTTTTTCTTTCTTATTTTCTTTTCTAAATTCAAGGGATTTAAAAAAAAAAAAAAAGAATGAAATTAATTTTAGGACTTAAAGCAATTTTGATGCATAGTCCTCCATTTGTAGAGGCTCTAAAGTAACTAGGCACGTATTGATAAGCAGTGCAGGTAAAAGATCTGTTCATGCAAAGTGTTTCAGTTGCGTTTTTGCTGCTTTTTACTGGAATTCTCAAAATGAGGTCCAAAGTGATTTTGGTGCAAGTGTCATCATTAGTCTGAAAAACCAGAAGAGAGATTACGCCCTTAAGTGTCCAAATTAACTTTCTTCTTCAAAAATAATGAATGCACTGGCCAGCTCGGCAACAGCAAAACACCTGAAAGACCACAGGAAGTTCATTAAAGTGGGTGATCACAGAATTATTTCCATGTTTTAAGAAAAACAACTTCACAGCTTCTACAAAAGTCAAGAACAGACTTGCGAAAGTGGCCAGATTCAGTGTGAAAGCCTGCAATTAAGAGATGCCTTGGTAATGGTTATACTCAAAAACAAGGATAGACTAAACTTTACCAGGAGACATGTAAAGGAGCTCACACAGGTCTCAGCTAAATTATTTGTACACATCAATCCAAATCATTCTGCGAAAGCAACCCAAGAGTCTCAAGACAAAGAAATGTGATATTTATTAAGAGCCAAGTCAGTCACCTGATATCACTCCAACAGAGCATGTTATTCCATTACTGAACACAAAACTGAAGCCAAGGAGATCCACAAACAAGTAAAGGTTTTGCAGAGCATCTTGAGGAAACGCAGCATGTGGTGAGGTCCATGTGTTCTGCACTTCTACCGGTGACTGCCCGACGGGATTTTCACCCAAGTATTGAAGACAATCTTTGCTTTTCATACATTTTTAGCTGGTTCAGTTACTTCTCAGCCTCTGAAAATGGGGGACTGTGTTTAAAAAAGCATTTATTCCTAAATAGTTGATTCTGTAGTTATGTTAAACTCCCTGAACATCTGCACTTCAACTGGATGCTGTTTGTTTGATTTTAAACTCATTTTAGTGTTGTAGAGGCAAAAAATATTTTATTCTATCATTCAGGTGATAAAAACTTACAAACTTACAAATGCAGTTTAATAAAAACACAACACAGTTTCATGATGGGAAATATATGATATGATATTTTTGAAGTTCTCCCATAGAGACTGAAGCCTGGAATATTTCATCCACTGCTTTTGTCTTTTGTGTCGCTTATAGAAGAGTAACACTAAACCACTGAGACTTTAAATACACAAACTTGTTGTCCTTGTCTGTTTTTATGGGTTACAGGTCAGGATGCGTTATGTAACACTGTGTAAATAACTGTCCTTATTTGTTTTCACTTTAAGGGAACTGATTTGAGTGGAAAACTCGTGACTACATGGCAGATGTTTTAACAGAAATGTGTCAGAAAGCTTCTGCTGCTGATTCATTTTTAAACTTGTCACCGTCTTTGTTGAGCTACCACACTTTTTTTTCTTACTAAAATGTCTTTTTCCATCCTAAATCCGAGCACAACTCTCCAAATATGACCCAGCTTCATCTCCTAACCCTTTGAGAGTCTTGGAAATGTTCTTACTCAGAAGATTTCCCCTTATCTTGCAATCCCCTAAAAAACCGTCAGTGCTCAAATATGCAGCAGCAGCAGAAGCAGGACTGTACGGCCAGGCATAATACTGGCTTCTGGGGCAGTTTGTCACAGCAATTTTGAAGTGAAGTCGTGATGGATGTGGTGGTGGCGGTGGTGATATAGATTGGAGTACCACTTAGACGTGCCCTTGCCTTGCCTGTGACAATCTACTACCTCTCTCTGTGTGCACATGTGCACAGAGGTGGGTGTTAGTGCTTCAGCTAGATTGTGCTTGCAAACAGTGCTGTGCCCATGTAACCACATGCAACTTCATACAGTTGAAAAGCAGCCCAGAGCCATCTGGTCACATCCCCAGCTCAACAAAAATATAAAAAGCGAGCACAAGCTGAGCCAAACTCTATCAATCAAACAGCAACGCGTCTGACAGGTCGTGCTTTTTATTGCTCCATCTGTTATCAGGAGCTGCAGCGCACGTCCGTCTGCTGCTCTTCACGCAGTCTTTTCCAGGCTCGGGTCAGATCCGTGTCAGACCCATCATCATGTAACCCCACCTCGAAGGACAAACCCCATCCCAGAGCCTCTCCGCCAGCGCACGAACACGTCTGCACAAAACTAACAACATTGAATTTGACGGGCCTCAAATTAAAGGCCTCGTTCTCTACGAGGCCTGCGCTTCGGAGGGAAAGCTCCAAAAATACTGAGAGGCTGTTGGTGTTCGACAACAAGGAAGGAAATACAAGAGTGAGTGAGATGATCTTGGAATTCGTCCATGCAGGCTTTCAGAGGGAAACTTATGGTGCGGATGTTTATGGATTTGTGGAGGAGGGAAATGATAGGCCTCTGGCAGAAGGATCCTCCTCGAGGCAGAGGGATAGATCATGTGACCACTTTCTTGGCGCTGACAGCTGTTGCCTCCATCTGTACAGTAGATGACCTTATGCTGATCTTCTTCTCTGTACTCAAGTGTGACACCGCACTACTCTTCTGCACCGTGCACATTGTAGTTGCAGAATAGAAAAGCTGACAGTGCTCTTCTTTTCTGCATTTAGCTTTGGGTAGACTGTTCACCTAATAGCTGCTTAAATCAGATTAACTTAACCCAATAGTGCTTCTGCTGGTCCAGAACAGGTCTAATGATCAATTTTCATACTTCATAGAAAAACCATTTCACTGGAGTAAAAAAGAAAAGGATCATATCCTTTAATAATGTTAGAAACAAGCTTTTAAACCTTCCTCAAATGCTTGATTTGAATTTAATGTTAGGAATATTATAATGGACCAGTGAAGGAATATCAGGCACAGGTTAAAGTCCCTAAAAAAAAATTTTTAACCCCCAAAACCCCCAATAGTAGGCCCATAAAAGAGATCAAAGTAATAGAACTCTGTAACAAAGTAACAGAAAGCTGTCAACAAACAATACTACTGACTCAAAAAAACTGAACTACTTAAACAACACCAAGGAGAAACTTAAATAGTGGCTGATCAGCCCACAAAGACACAAAAAGGGGTAGAACACGCCCCCCCCCCCCCCCCCTTCACACTTGCTCCGCCCCTTTCCTCCCTTTTAGCTCATCAACCAAGAGACTGGGAGCAGCTGCTACTGAGATAACTCAAAAAACAAAGAAAGATCAACTCATACACGTAACAGTGTAAACTAAAATGAGTGCACTTATTTAAAAATACAGTAAAGAAAATTAATTCTAAACCAAAACCAATTCTTCATTCCACTGTAAGTTAAACCATATATTTAAAGAAAGAAAAATATAAGTATAGTATAGTGTTATGTGTAAGTCTCTATTGTAGCACTGATGTTTAGTTGATATTCCCACTGTTTGTGACTGTAACTGCAGCCACCACAAACATGTTTCAGAAAATGTTGGGGCGTGATCGTTGCTGTTTGTGGACCAGTTGCTGTAGTGTTGGAATCCAAATGTTTGCTTTAAAATAGAATTTCAGCTGTTTAACAGGACTGTGCACCAGTTGTTGTACATTCATCATTTCATAATGCTCCAAATGTTTTCAGTGGGTGACAAGTCAGTTCAGCCCCCGCACGCTTTTATTATGGAGAGGCATGATGTTATTATGTGTTAAATGTAGTTTTGTTGGATTGTAGCATGTGTTTTGCTGCAAAATCTGGATGTGTTCTTCATACTTACAGCCATCATGTGGCATTTAAACGGTATGTTGGTACAAGGTCTGATGGTCCCACTCGTCTTTAGCATAATGTTTGATCTGTTTCTGTTGACGTTTCTATTGTTGTTATGTTATTATGAATGTTAGGTCTAAGTTTATGAATAGAAACACATAAAGATTACTTGTATTGCAAGTCCCACAGACCAAAGTGCTGTGTGTAACAATAGGTTTCACAGAGAATGGTCTAAAAAGGAGTAAATATCCAGTGAGCAGCTGAAACAAGGATGAAAATGCCTTGTTGATGCCAGAGATCAGAGGTGACTGCAAAGTAAGTAACTCAAATAACCACTTGTTACAATCAAGGTATGCAGAAGAGCATCTTTAAACATACAACATATTGAACCTTGAAGCAGATGAGCTACTGCAGCAGAAGACCACACCAGATGGCAGTCATGTCAGCCAAAAGCAAAAAACTGAATCTATAATTCACATATGCTCACTAAAACTGGACGATTAACAACTGGAAATATTCACCTGATCGATGAGTCTTGAGCTGTACTGCAACATTCAGACAATAGGGTCACAATTTGGTGCAGAACAACATTCAAGTATGGATCCATCCTGGTAGACAATGCTGACAATGTACTCACCGTAACCAAAAGGCCTCCACAGTCATTAGAGCCCAATCCAACAGAGCACCTTTGCGATGAGGTGGAGCAGTAGATTCATACTATCTGTGGCAACTGTATCATGCCATCATGTCAATATGGACTGTGTGCCATGAAGAATTAAAGCAGTTGTGAAAGGAAAAGGGCGTCCAACCCAGAACTACCAAGGTGTTCCTAATGAAGTGTTGCTTGGAAATTAAAGTGGTCAGCAATATGAAACGTTTTCATCATTTTAGGTTTCAAACCAATTCCCAAATACTTGCACAAAAAATAGTTGGATAAGGAGATTTGGATTACATGAAACCCCAAAACCAAAAAAATCTGCATAATGCTTCAATAGAAGAGGATGTTTAGTCTTGAGGTGTTTGTGTTTCAGGCTTCAGATGAACTCAGCAGAGCTGGACGTATTTGGTCCATGTGTCCTTGTTAATCAGGGACCAGGGGACAAATGAGGGTGGGAGGCCTTTTCTGATGATGGCTGCTCCCAGGGAAAAGTCACATCTGTGTCCTCTCCTGAGGTCAGCTTTTCCTCACTGTGTGTGGCAGTGATCTAAAAACTGTGCTGACTGCTCACCAAACAAACATGAGAAATGCACTCAGAGGCTGTATTACAGGGAGAAGTGAGGGGGGTGCGTCCAGACAGGCTGTGCGAGGAGACAGATTACGTCTGGCTCGAGGGAGGAACTCATTAGATAGGATAACATCTTAAGACACCTTTTTCAAATCAGATATTTAACATTATTTTATACAGAAAAAAGGTAAAAACAAGCAGATGTTATTACAATTTTAATTATAAATGCTATAGTTTTTGGGTTTTTTTACTAATTCTTATTTAATTTGTTCATCTTTGGTTTTTTGCCTACTGTTGCTATGTTATGCTGGGTTATTGATAAGAATTACCAATAGACAGCAATATTTAATGTTTAGCACAACCTTTGTCCTCATTTGGTGCAGACACAGTTTAATTATTAAAAAAACGTTGGTACAATTATATCATGGCACTGAGCAAGATCAATCAACGACAACACAAACTCGCAAGGATGCAGAGGCAGGTTTAAACATGCTAAAGCAAAGTGAGTGAAAAAACACTGAAAAAACGCGTCAGCTACGCGTTGAATTAAATATCACGATCTCATCCTCACACGGAGATTACACCATTAAAGGAGACTTCAGTAAATTTGGAAAATTTGCAAATTCCTGTGCGCAAGGCCACACTGACAAATACATGTAAAAATGAATGCACACAAACACATTTCTTACACAGTCACAGCTAAAAGTTTTAGCAGTGACACAAATGTTTAATTTAATATGATTTGCCGCATCAGTTTTAATGTTTTTTCAGTGTGTTTTTAATGACACACATTTCATCCCTTGTACCCTCTCTTTGTCAAATCTTTGTCTCTGTGAGTCCCTGTTACACTAACTCCTGTGTTTCTTTCTGTTGGTCACTGATCTTTTGTGCTTTGATGGCTTTTGGTATAGTCTTTATGTATTGTTACCCTGATGTTTCCACTTGCCTTCTGTCTGTGTATGTAACCTCAGTTTGGCTGTGTTTAAACCCTAGAGCCTTCCCTCCTGATTTCTTCTTTGTGTTTTTGGACATTGGTATTTTATATTCTGGAGCAACAATAAAGGCAATATATTTTTTGTTTTGTTTTATTGCTTTGTCAAGTCTGTCTGTCCTATCGTCCTGCATTTCATGACCACTCCTCACATGAACAGATTAGGTCAACCCATTTTATATCCGTGTCTGCTCTTCCTGAAAATGATCTGGAAGAATAAGTTAACTGCAGATTGTCTGATGTTTTCTGATGTGAGCAGTTCACCTTCCTCTAAAACATGGGCCGTTTTCCTAGTCTTGCTAAACAAGAGCTTCAGTCGTAAGTTTATAACAAAACTCACAGCTTGAACAGTTGCTATTCAACTGTGTACTGCTCTCTAGTGGCCTGATGCTTGTGTTACATACAGTGACTTCTCAGTAGGGTTTCTCATGCTGTGTGTGGTGTTTTTCAGTCTAAACACCATCCACTGAGGAAGATCATGTAACAACGTTAAAAGCTGAAGAGCTGTCAGACTTCTGTTAATGGATCTTGTTATTGGTCAATGCAAATTTATATCAAAACAAAGCAGACATAATTTATTGGTGGTTTTCATATTTTAATTGGCCATTTTAACCACATAAAACACTTAAGCAGACACACATTAGAGGAATAAATTAAATTTAACTGATTAAATTAAGATAAATCATTTACAGGCAATAAGAACATCTTCCTGCATAGAGTTACAGTGATTTTAAGAGCAGCTGATCTAAAATGCTTAACTGTCATGTTTTTGGTTGTTTTGTGTAGTTCTATTCAGCTGAGAAGGTGCAGTAGATTCCCCAGTGATCACTAGTGTAGCGTCCACAGTCCAGCTTCTCCAGCCCCACCAAGGCCATGTGATCAGGGGCCAGACGAGGGACTCCACGTTTGATAGCCGGGCGGAGGTAGATTCTGTCAAAGCGGAAGCGAGCAGGTGTAGAAATATTCTGATTGGTGTTAGTAGTGGTGTCCCACGTGTAGCGGCAGTGCTCCTGTTTGCCCAGTCGCTCCCACACATCACAGACAGTTGCAGGCAGGCCCACCTTGGGTACCTAAGACGGATCCAGAGAAAAGAGTTACTGTGATTTCTTGTTACAGGTTTACTGGCTGTATCTGGGTGGAAGGAGCAGCGTCTGACCTCCGCATCCCTCAGGTTTGTGTCTCCCCCAAACACAACGGTGACATCATCAGGTGCATGTTTAAACCTCCACTTCACCACATGCAGCTGATTCATACGCTCTTTAGAACATGCCTTAAAGCTCTCAAAGTGGGATGTCATCAGGCACAGCTTCTGGCCGTCGACGATCACCTGATTTTTGTAAAGGAAAATGTTCCTGAGCATCACGTTCAACACAGCTTATGCATGTAAAGAAAATATCAGAGATGATTTTGCACACACCTGAGCGACAAGCAGGTTCCTCATCATCTGAGTGGTGCGATAAGGTACTATCTCACTCTCCACAAATGTGACTCGTGACTTTTTCAGCAACATCCCTGTGAAGTAACCTTTCTCAGCACCTGGTCAACACAAGTCAGGAGGAAGATGGAGACTTTTAAAGGCAAAGACCTTCAAAGGAAATCCTTTGTCGGGTGATCATGGGCAAAATTGCACATAATAACTGAAAGCACACAATATCACAGTGAATACACTGCTGCTATGATAGTGGGCTTATAGTGGGATTTATTCCACTCATCTCCAGCTCCATGTGTTTGTTTTATATCTCTACTAGGACAGTTTTGAATGATTCATTACTCAAAACTGTCTGAAACAAGCTGTAATGGCTCCTCCCCCTTAAAGCAGCCTTACGTCTACTTCTAGACAAAAGACATGAAATTCAAGTGTTTATAGCCTGAGCGTTGACACCCAGGATTTACCTAGCTTCTCCAAAACGTATTATTTGAAAATGGAGAATCATAATAACAATACATACATGTGCTGGATGTGAGAGAAAACCAGTAAAACAAAAACAGGCTCAAACAGCTGAACTTCTCCAAAGTGTATTCCATGGCCTGTGTAATAATCTGGTAGTGTTGGTACAACAGTCAGGTTTTATAAAAACCGTGAAGGAAGAATACAGATGTTAATAATATTGTCAAAAGTCCCTAACAGCTCTCCTCACGTGTGACACTACGTGAAACCAAAGCAGTTCAACTGCATTCAGCCATTCATCACCATTTGATAATTCATACATGGACTTTTCCTACCTGTATCTGTCATACTGTACCTTCAATCATCAGGTAGCTCACAAACCGTTTCTTCAAGAACTGGACATAAGGGGGAATGAGCTCCTGCAGGAACACCACGTCAGGTTTGTATCTGCATTTACAAAGATTATCTTTTATAATATTAACTCTCACATATATGCAGCCTTTAGCAACATTTCCTCTAAATGATGCCTAAAAGTGTGAAAAGTGTAGCATGTGCTTACAAGTTTAAATATTTAACCAGGCTTCTGGCACGCTCTGGACGTTTTTCCCCATTAATCCCTTCCACGTTCCAGGTGATCAGGGACAGTTTAAAATCCTCTTTTTCTGAGGGTTTCTGTGTAGCAGCAGGACTGTCAGCTGCACTGTCACCTGGAGTGTCGGCCGGAATGTAAGCAGGACTTCCATCAGGACTGTCATCAGCCAATTCCATCCTGCAAATTTTTCACACAGTCAGTCAGCTCAAACACAAAGAGTTATAGGGAAACTTCACCATATGTAGGAGAACAGACAGCAGACTTACCAGTCATCTGGAGTAGTATCTTCACCACTGTGTGTTTCAGAGTCGCTCTCCATGTCTACTTCAACAAGTTAGTTCAAGGATCTCTGAAGGAAAAGTCCCAGGAAGGTTATGCTTTCTATTCATTTACTATAACTTTACAAACATGGCTTTGCTGGAAATGCACCCAGGCAGTTTCTCAGTATGTTTATTTGAGTTTTTGTGTCCTTGGTTGCAAACAAATATGGTTCAAAGTATGTTGACATGTTTTAGCTCCACCCATTCTATCTATCCCAACCCATTCTGGGTTGCATAATTCCTTCCCTAACCTTTAATAAACATACATAGAGAGAAAGACCAATGAACAGAGAAAAGCAAACAAAGCAACAACAGAGGTTCAGTAAGTATCACACTATATAAATGCAAGCAAGCAAAAAAGCAAAAACTAAGAAATAATGGTTTGATACAACACCACCACAGATTTCAAAAGTGTGTAATTAAATCAAAGTTATGAGAGCTTTTTCCAAACAGATTGGGCTTTAAAATAACTACATATATGCATTAAAAACATATAAAAAATATTAACCAAAGGAGGGAAGAAAACCTGTTATGGCCAGACCCAGGGTTCATGTTTTTTTGGGCTTGTCAATATTTCTTGGGTTTATCATGGGCTGGCGGCCCTCGCTGGTCGCCCCGCCCATGTGTCTGCTTATCAGCTGATTATCATCACGTGTAGTCTCCTTCTTAACTGTGGGGCTGAGCTTCAATCAACCCTGGATGTTGAGTTTACTCAGCAGTACATCCCCGGCCTCATAGTGAAGACTTTGTGTGTCTTGTCTTGCCAGGATTTGGGAACGGAGTGATTTACGGGAGCGGGGCCACTGTACAGTTTGGGATTTGGAGTTTCACGATTCACGCCAAGGACACAAGCAGATGTGGGATTTTAGAGAAATCGCCATGGGAGCCATGGTGTGGGGATTGTCACGTTGTTGTTTACCTTTCTTCACTTTAAATAAATTCACTGTCACTTTTTGGAAAAGTCCTGCGTTGGGTCCTGTTCTTACTACAAATGTGACAAAATGTTTCTGTCCTTAATAAAAATGGTCAAATATTATTTCCTTCAATGTCAGTAAGAGCAGGTTGATTTTCCTGGCCTGTAGGCCGTTCACCATGTCACGAGTGGACTGACTCTCAACCAAAAAGTAAATAATCCACATCCTATTTTGCTATCATCTGTTCTATTTAAAGTCAAAGAATGATATTCCTTTTTAACCTGACTTAGAAGATATTCTTTTATTTTAAATTTAAAACGTTTATTACAGAAATCAGCGTCTTCAATGATGACATAAAACCCATCTAATATTTGGTTAAATGGTAAATGGCTTGTATAGCGCTTTACTTAGTCCCTAAGGACCCCAAAGCGCTTCACACTACATTCAGTCATTCACACACACATTCACACACTGGTGATGGCAAGTCTCGGCCAGACTTTTTTGGTAGAGATCAGCTTCTGACATAAATCTGGCTGGATATTTGACCACACTTCTTGGAAACAAAGTTAATTTAAATTGGTTGGTTTCATGGCTCAGATTCAGCTTTTAAGTATAGACCACAAGTTTTTAATAGGGTTGATGTCGGGGCTTTGGGGAGGCCAGTCCAGATGCTCCATGTTAGACTGCTTTATGCATTCAAAACCAGTTTTGATGCGTTTGGGGTCATTGTCCTGTTGGAACACCCAGCTGTGTCAAAGTTTCAAGCCTCTAGCTGTTGATTTGACACAAAGGTGAAGAATTTGGAGGTAGTCCTCCTTTATTATGCCATCCACTTTATGCAGTGTACCAGTATCACTGGCAACAAAACACAGCAGAGCATGGTGCTACCACCATTATGCTTGACAGCAGGTGAAAGCCTCACCTGTACTCCTCCAAATACGCCTCTTGTCATTGTTTCCAACAAGCTCAGTCTTTGACTCATTTGACTATAAAACCTTCCTCCAGATTGCTAAAGCACATAGTTAGGGTTGGATCAGGTGACTATTAATCATCCCTTAGTTATGCTGCAACAGGTGTAGGCTGCTGGGTGCTGAGTATTTCTTCTTTAGTCACCTTTCTCACTCACTATGTATTAATAGACCTCTCTGCATTAAATCGTACTTGTTATTAATCTCTGTCTCTCTTCCACAGCATGTCATTTGTCCTGTCTTCCTCTCCTCACCCCAACCGGTCATGGCAAATGGCTGCCCCTCCCTGAGCCTGCTTCTGCTGGATGTTTCTTCCTGTTAAAAGGGAGTTGCCAAAGTGCTTGCTCATAGGTGGTCATATGATTGTCAGGTTTGTGTCTGAATGTATTATAGGGTCTACCTTACAATATAAAGCGCCTTAAGGTGATTGTTGTTGTGATTTTCCACTGTATAAATAAAACAGAATTTAATTGAAATTGTAAAGATTTGGCTTGTCTATGTGAGCAGCTACAAACTTCAGCCAAGCTTGAAGCCGTTGATTTTGGAGCAGTGAGACGGTGACGCTGGCGTTCCCACAGGTTATAGTTCATGGCAGCTTGAGCTTTGGTGGTTCCTGGGTGTGAACTTGGTGGACGGGCCCAGGTAGGAGGCATTTGAAAGTGAAGCACATTTATTTTTCCACCAGACCAGAAGACAAACACTTCTGGCCATCACCCTCCACAGACAGATTCCAACACAACTCAGCCCCAACAACACCAGCACCACACTAAGACCACATGTGCTTAGATACTATTAGGAATACACTGTAAGACAATTCAAAGTGTGTTTGCACAAAAATAAATACATAAATAATTGTATACATGTGTAAAACACTTTACTAAACTATTTGCAATCTCCATCTATATTTACAAACCCCTTAATGCCTAATCCCCATTCTGTACGTGCTCTCAGGCCATTAAATACCCTCCGAACTACAGCTGAAAGAATAAAAAACTAAAAACTGTCTTATGCAACTTTAAACATGAATAGCCTGCTTGATTATAACTCATTAGTTTCTCTGTGCCTGAATGACAGAGTTCTGTTTATAAGTTTGTTAATTCAAACAAGTTTTTTGACTTCTCTTCCTGGCATCAATTGATGGAACTTTTTAATTTTTTTTAAGCTCTGTTCCAGTCTTACTGATCAAAATGACTTTCAGTCTGTAATATGTGTGTAACCTCTTCATATTGACTTTATTTAAATAATAATAATAATTCAAAAAAAAACCGAAAGTATTCAGGCTGGTATCGTACCTCTGTGTTTCTGTAAAATAAACCACGAGATGACACTGTCTCGAGTACGCCACAGACCAGCTCGGCAGATTCCCAAATTTACCTTCACACAGCCTGTTCACCCGTCAGCTGATTAACGACTACTGCTGATTCAGGAAACACGCCCACTTAAACTCGTGATAATCAAATTAAGGTCGAAGTTCTGGCTCCACCCATTCTATAAAGGTTGTATAATGTTTTTACCCAAACTTTAATCAGTGTACATACAGATAAAAAATAATTAACAGAGAAAATCAAACAAAGCTGACTTTTTCCAAACAGATTTGGGTTTGAAATAACTACATTTATTAATTACAAACTTTATTACAACAAATAGAATTATTAACCGGGGGTGGGGGCTTTCCGTCCTTAATAAAATCTGCCAAATTTTATTTCTTTTAATGTCACACAAAACAAAAACACATGTGGCAAAATCACTTTTTACCACATCTAAGGTGTACCCTGCCTCTTGCCCTATAACAGCCGGGTTAGGCTCCAGTCCCTGAATTGGATAAACAGAAGAGAGTGGATGGATGCTACTGCGTGTAGCTGTTAAAACCGTGGATCAACAGCTTCAGGCATACGTGTGCAGCTGTTAAAAGTTGGACTCACCATTATGACTTCCCATAACACTACTTTCAGTCCTGTAAGTCAGTGTTTTGAACAGTTGCTATTCACCTGTGTACTGCTCTCTAGTGGCCTGATGCGTGTATTACACACAGAGTAGCATCACAGTAGGGTTTCTCATGCTGTGTGTGGTGTTTTTCAGTCCCAACTCCATCCACTGACGAAGATCATGTAACAAGGTTAAAAGCTGAAGAGCTGTCAGACTTCTGCTAATGGACTTTTCATCCATCAATGTAAGGGCATATCAATAAAATTTATTGGTGCTTTTCATATTTTAATTTGTAATTTTAACCACATAAAACACTTAAGCAGACACACAGAGTATAAAACTGATTAAAATAAAATGAGGAACATCTTCCTGCATAGCATTACTGTCATTTAAAGAGCAGCTGATCTAAAATAAAATGCTTAACTGTCATGTTTTTGGTTGTTTTGTGTATTTCTATTCAGCTGAGAAGGTGCAGTAGATTCCCCAGTGATCACTAGTGTAGCGTCCACAGTCCAGCTTCTCCAGTCCCACCAAGGCCATGTGATCAGGGGCCAGATGTGGGACTCCACGTCTGATGGCCGGGCGGAGGTAGATTCTGTCAAAGCGGAAGCGAACAGGGTAGGAAGCTTTCTTGTTGTTGTTGGCAAAGGTGTCCCACGTGTAGCGGCAGTGCTCCTGTTTGCCCAGTCGCTCCCACACATCACAGACAGTTGCAGGCAGGCCCACCTTGGGTACCTAAGACGGGCCAAGAGAAAAGAGTTACTGTGATTTCTTGTTACAGGTTTACTGGCTGTATCTGAGTGGAAGGAGCAGCGTCTGACCTCCCCATCCCTCAGGTTTGTGTCTCCCCCAAACACAACGGTGACATCATCAGGTGCATGTTTAAACCTCCACTTCACCACATGCAGCTGATTCATACGCTCTTTAGCATTGGCCTTACAGCTCTCAAAGTGGGATGTCATCAGGCACAGCTTCTGGCCGTCGACGATCACCTGAAAAAAAAAATGTTCCTGAGCATCACGTTCAGCAGAACTTATGCAAACAAAGAAAATATCAGAGATGATTTTGCACACACCTGAGCGACAAGCAGGTTCCTCATCATCTTAGTGGTGCGATAAGGAACTATCTCACTTTCCACCAATGTGACTCGTGACTTTTTCAGCAACATCCCTGTAAAGTAACCTTCCTCAGCACCTGGTCAACACAAGAGGAAGACAAAACAAAATCTATTTTAATACAAGTGCACTGACAGGTAGGTTCTCATTTATACCAGTGATCATGGGCTGGGGATTTGAAAAGGGAATTGCACATTTACATGAGTTAGAGCCATTTCTATCTCATCCGTTCAAGTTATTCGAATGTGTCACAATCAAAATTGTCACAATCTCAGGAGAGGAAATTAGTTAGAATGTTTAGGAGTTCAAACCTGCATGAACCTGCTGGAACACTAGCATCTCTGTCCACGGTGAACCCGATTGAGAGTGTGCTGACCAAGCAAGAAGCCCCTGCTCCACATGGGCAAATCAAATTGTTTCTGGTCAAATGTTTCATGGTCAGGTGAGAGAAAAGGTTGAGCAATGACAGGAGGTATGTGTGAAGGAGTAAAGATGAGACTTTCAAACCTAGAAACACCGTATCAGCTGTCAAGCACGGAGGTATCATCGTGCTCTGGGGCTGTTTTGCTGCCAGTAGTATTGGTACATTGTATAAATGTATAAAGTAATGGAATACTGAAGGAGGAAGACTATAAAATTCTTCCAAGAATTCCCTATATTCTTCAAAGGATCTGCAATAGTGGAATTCACACCTGATGGTGTGAAAGGAGGAATTTGTTAGAAATAAGATTTTGATAAAGTTTTTTTTAACATTAATTGATGTATGATCATGATAGAGTTGATGCACTCCTCATTAAAAGGATACAAGCATTGATCTCACGGTGTGAAGGGTTAACTAAGAGGAGTTGACAGAGTTGAGTGTTGAAGGCAAATTGCTCACTTACAGATCACAACACAGAGCAGACAGGCTGCTTGTTCTTGGGTGTATGATAACAGGGTGGTCTAGTCAACAAGAAAGAAAAACTGACTTCATTGGGTCAGTTGAAGCTGACATCAGCATGAAAATAAAACATCCCTGGTAACAACTGTAAGGTAGGGAGGGGTTTCCTCACACAGGAGAAGATCCCGGACTAAAAGAATAACTGAAAAATAAGACAAAGCTGAAGAAGAACTGCCCACTGAGCTGCTGATAATGTGCACATTATAACCATGATGTGCTGCAGGATGTGGGAGACGCAGGCAGCGGCCGTGAGAAGGAGGAAGAAGAGAACATAGAGGAACAATGAAGGCTGTTTTTAGTGTGGGGACACATGAAGATTGGGTTACGGAAAACCAGGAAAAACTAAGGAAGACTGACTCAGAGTGGAGGTTAAGAAAGGGTCATGAGCATCACAACAAAAGGTACACACATCCTAACAGCAAATGCATTAACCCGCTTACTAACAAACAACACACACACACACACACACACGCACACTCATGTGCGCGTGTAATGAAGACCAGCTTATACTCATAAACATGCCATATCTCTCATTACTGTTAAAATTGGAAAACTTAACAGACACTTACTGCTGACCGAGACCTTGCAGGACAACAGGTTGATTTTTTAATAGACCAGTGCCTCCAATTAGTGATCAGTCAACAAATTTAGTGATAATATGTTAGAATTATAAGATGCTTTCTAATGATTAAACAACATGTGAGATTAATTAAATAAAGGAAATGATCTTTTATAATAATCTTTTAAACTTGCATTTCTATTGTTATCATGCTGTCCTGTCAACTTGGTGGGTTTAGGTTTGACATGTAAACTAGATGACTGCCATTATTTCAGGGAAAGGGGATTTATCTTCCATCTTGCAGATGATTAAATGAGTGCAATGACTCCAACAGACTGGTGATTTTCCTGTTTCTGCCAAACATGGGAAATTTGTACCATGACACACACACACATCTGATTACATGGAAACAAATGCGCTGCATGTAACAGCACATGGGTCAGAGGGAACTGATGAGCAGTTTGAGAAAAAATAGTTTCTCTGTTTTCATAGAATACATGACAGCATTCCACATGCTTCTCTTTCTTTAAAAAAAAAAGTTTATTTATAACATTTTAAGGGCCAAGAGTTCCTTCCACTACTTTGCATTTATCACGCAACGAGGAAATACATGGACAAAGACTGCCTAGCTTTGTTTTAGAGAAATGCAAACGATGAAGGACTTTGAACTGTATAAGTTGTAATCTGGCATTAACAGAGCATTCTTTAATCCTCTTCAACCCATTGGCCCATAAAGCGTCTGATATCTCTACTTCCATGTCCTTAATGAGGAGTGTATCAACTCTATTATTGTCATACATTGCAATTAATGTTAAACAGAAGCTTTATCAAAAAATACATATCTCTTAAAAATTCAGTTTAAGCATACCTTTCTCTGGATTCTCACCACCTACCCGCTCTTCTTAGTCTGAGTCTCCACCCTTCTGTTTATTTTCAGTTGCTCTTGGAGTGTAAAACTTTTGTGCAAACATAACAGTAATAATACAAAGGAAAAGCTATCAGATTACACATGGAAATATGAAACAGCATTGGTTGTTCAACTGCAAAAAGACAGCTTTAAAACTTTAGTTAAATTAATTTGTTTATTTATGAGAGAGTGTTGTTGAGATAAGGAAGCCATTTAGTGTGAGACATGTTTATCAAACTGTATTATTAAATCCATTAAAATATCCATTAGCAGCAATATTGTTAGGGATGAAGGTACAACATTCATCACCAAACATCACACACACCCTGCTTTCGTGCTGTTCTTTTTTCCCCCTGTCATTAGACTTCTTACATCCATTTGATTTCATGTAGCTTTAGGTCAACATCTAGTGGAATCAGCAACCCTTTACTGAACATAATAAATGTAATTTATCCATCTGTCTAACAAATGTTCTAAGAAAGGTTGCCATGGTGTGAATTTGGTTGTGTGCTTTATACTTATCAGTGACCTGTCCAGGGCCACCTATGACGTGGCACGCAAACACTTTAGAGTCAGCCTCAAAGATGTCCTTGGAACGGTACCATGAGGGGATAGTGCCTGTGACTGAACCGGTGGATAAATGAATACAACAAACCATGATCTAACTTTGAGACCAATGCCTTTCAAAGTCTGAGGTAAAACCAGAAGCTGCCATGTGTTTCCACACAGCCAACGTACATCAAATACTTTTGATCTGGATTTTGCAGCAGAGTGACAGATCAGCATTTTTCTATCTATGCGGTGCTTTATGATTTTTACTGTTGTAAGGTAATCGGTTTGACATAACAGCATCAATAACACTGTGATAACAGTTTAAAACATCCTAGTGGTATTTACAATTAGCAATTACTGTGCCTACATCACTGGTGCCACTGGGGAAAACAAAGCAGTCAGTCACATTTAGCTCTGAAAGAAAAAGTTCATCCTTTGGGTGCTCAAAGCATGTTTGAGGCCCAGTGAAATCCCTTAATGAAGTGGAATGACTGAGGCCATGGTTCTCAGCTGGAAAAGGGTGGAGTGCCCACTCCGGGTCGGGGATGAGTTCCTGCCCCAAGTGGAGGAGTTCAAGTATCTCGGGGTCTTGTTCATGAGTGATAGGAGAAAGGAGCCGGAGATCGACAGACGGATTGGGGCTGCAGCTGCAGTAATGCAGACGCTGCACCGGTCCGTCGTGGTGAAGAGGGAGCTGAGTGTAAAAGCGAAGCTCTCAATTTACCGGTCGATCTACGTCCCTACCCTCACCTATGGCCACGAGCTGTGGGTAGTGACCGAAAGAACGAGATCGCGGATACAAGCGGCAGAAATGAGCTTCCTCTGAAGGGTGGCTGGCCTCTCCCTTAGAGATAGGGTGAGAAGTTCGGCCATCCGGGAGGGGCTCAGAGTAGAGCCGCTGCTGCTCCACATCGAAAGGAGCCAGCTGAGGTGGTTCGGGCATCTGACAAGGATGCCCCCTGGGCGCCTCCTGGGTGAGGTGTTCCAGGCATGTCCCACCGGGAGGAGGCCCCGGGGCAGACCCAGGACACGCTGGAGAGATTATATCTCTCGGCTGGCCTGGGAACGCCTTGGTGTTCCCCCGGATAAGCTGGAGGAGGTGGCTGGGGAGAGGGAGGTCTGGGCCTCTTTGCTTAGGCTGCTGCCCCCGCGACCCGGCCTCGGATAAAGCGGAGGAAGATGGATGGATGGAAGTGGAATGACCACAAAAGTCTAGTTTAGGGTTTCAGATGATGTTCAGAATTCAGTAAATATGACGAAGGAATGTACAGCTGTTGTTATATTTACTAGCATAATGAGGATCTAATGCACAGCTTTCTTACGTGTCAGGAAGCAGTCTAGCTGCCATACAGAATGAGTACGAGTAATTTGTTAGTCAAGTATCTGTGAAATTTGCATACTTTAATTACTGTATTTACTTTTAATAAAATCAGGACTAGAGAAGAGTTTGAAACACAGCAATTCATATACAGCTTTCCTGTGTTTGTGACGTTTGGAGAGTCATGTGGATGTATATCATCAGTGAAATTATTAGAAAAGTCTCACCAATGACCACCACAACTGAAAAACATACTGAACCTTTCAGGCAAAACCAGCCTGATTGTCTATTCAGGTGTTATCTACGTTTCATTGCTGATCCCTCCCAGGTGACTCAGTCTCACTCTGCACGTCACTGAGTTGAAGCTTGGCACGCTCACGTTGGAGGAGGGCGCTCTTTCACCCCTCACTCTTGTTCCAACGAGATGAAGTTAGTGTGTTTTCATGTTAGTGCTGTGGTCTAGTTCCATATACTGTTTAGTGATATGATAATGAGCCTAATGCTAAGATGTTCTGTGACCATTGCACATCCTGCTTTATTTTCACTGGTGTCTGGGTTGTGTGACACCGAATCATCCACAAAGACCTTCAGAATAAAGTCACATCTGTTTCTACGTCACTGAGGGACTAGGCAGGGTTGCTGTTTGTCCCCCCTGCTCTTTGCTTTAGCTATGTAAAGCACTTTGAATCACCTTGTTGTTGAATTGTGCTATATAAATAAACCTGCCTTGCCTATGGAGCCTCTGGCCATTACAGTTAGGAACAACTCTGACATTGTAGGCATATCCAGTGGTCCTGTCGAGTCCATCATCACTTTACTTGCAGATGATGTGGCCCTGACACTGTCAGATGCCAGGCTCTCTTTGCCTCCCCTGCTTCGCCTCATCAATAAATTTGGGCAACTTTCTGGCTACTATTTAAATTGAACTTTCAGGACCTGGTTGATAGTATTAAAGCTAAGATAGATAATTGGACACTTCTCCCATTTTCTTTAATTAGATGTTTCAATATAATTAAAATAGTTGTACTTCCTAAATGTATTCATCTCTTCCACAACATTCACATCTTTCTTACTTTTTTTTTTCAAACTATTGACTCTGTCATTGTCTTTCTTCTGAGCAAATAAATCCCATAGAGTTGTGAAGGCACACTTGCAGAAACCCACCTCTGAGGGCGGATTAGGCCTTCCAGTTTTCAGGCACTATTTATGGGTTTGCAACGCCAGAACGTGGGTTTTCTGGAATAATGTTTTAGCTGTTCCTGCTGCTCAGATGGTCAGAATGAGTTCTTCACACTATTAAGGACCTCTACAGTGACATTTGTTTTGCTTCATTTGCTCAGCTGCAATCAAAATGTATGCTTCCCTCTGCTCATTTATTTCGATACTTACAAATCAGGTATTTTGTTAAACACTCTTTCTCCCATCTGGACCAGCGCCCTGCTCATAGTGAGTTCTGTGATACTTTGATTACAAAATCCTGCTTCCAAACACCTAATCAGCCAGTTTACTAGACTTTTTACACTTACAGCACCTACATACCACATCAAGGATGCTTGGGTTTAGGACATGGAAGTAGAGATATCAGATGCTTTATGGGCCAATGGGTTGAAGAGGATTAAAGAATGCTCTGTTAAGCCAGATTACAATTTATACAGTTCAAAGTCCTTCATCATTTGCATTTCTCTAAAACAAAGCTAGGCAGTATTTTTCCATGTATTTCCTCATTGCGCAATAAATGCAAAGCAGTGGAAGGAACCCTTGGCCCTTAAAATGTTATAAATACTGTCATGTATTCTATAAAAACAGTTTTGTCAGTGAGAATTACATACTTATCTTTTGTTAAGTACACACTCATGCTGTTACATGCAGCACATTTGTTTCCATGTAATCAGATGTGTGTGTCATGGTACAAATTTCACATGTTTGTCAGAAACAGGAAAATCAACAGTCTGTTGGAGTCATTGCACTCATTTAATCATCTGCAAGATGGAAGATAAATCCCCATTCCCTGAAATAATGGCAGTCATCTGGTTTACATGTCAAACCTAAACCCACCAAGTTGACAGGACAGCATGATAACAATAGAAATGCAAATGAATTATGAATTGTACTTCGCTTCTCTGACACTGAGAAGTCCACAGCTCTGCAAACCAAATCTTTAACTGCCTGATAATAAAATAGTGTAAACTGCTAAATTGTCTCCTGAGCTTCTCTCAGCAAGAAAAGAATACCAAACAACTCAAATCAACAGCTAGACCAGGGGTCCTCAATTCCAGTCCATGAGGGCCGCTGTCCCTGCAGGTTTTAGATGTGTCCTTGATCCATCACAGCTGATTTAAATGGATAAATTACCGTCTCAACAGGCCTGGTAATGAACTAATCATGTGATACAGGTGTGTTGACCCAGGGTGAGATCTAAAACCTGCAGGTACACCGGCCCTCGCGGACTGGGATTGGGGACCCCTGAGCTAGACAGTTGAAATTTGGACACAAAAGGAGTTATAGCTCCTCTCTCTAAAAGCAGCTTTACCTCTGACTTACTAGACTTACTATTTCTAGAAAAAAAACCACAAAACTGAGTATTTAGAGCCTAAGCCTGAAGCCCGAGCTTTGACGCCCAGGGTCTGCTTAGCTTCTTCAGTTTCAAATCATTAGGTTTGAATCCATCATAATAACAATACATACATGTGCTGGATGTGAGAGAAAACCAGGAAAACAAAAACAGGCTCAAACAGCTGAGCTTCTCCAAAGTGTATTCCATGGCCTGTGTAATCTGGTAGTGTTGGTACAACAGTCAGGTTTTATGAAAACAGTAAAGGAAGAATACAGATGTTACTAATATCATCTAAAGTCCCTAACAGCTCTCCTCATGTGTGACACTACGTGAAACCAAAGCAGTTCAACTGCATTCAGCCATTAATCACCATTTGATCATTCATACATGGACTTTTCCTACCTGTATCTGTCATACTGTACCTTCAATCATCAGGTAGCTCACAAACCGTTTCTTCAAGAAGTGGACATAAGGGTCAATGAGCTCCTGCAGGAACACCACATCAGGTTTGTATCTGCATTTACAAAGATTTACTTTAATCATATTAACATCACATATATGCAGCTTTTGGCAAAATGTTGCATCTCCAGCAACAATTTCTCCCAAACGATGCCTTAAAGTGTGAAAAATGTAACACGTGCTTACAAGTTTAAATATTTAAACAGGCCTCTGGCACGCTCTGGAAGGTTTTCCACATCAAGCCCATCCACATTCCAGGTGATCAGGGACAGTTTAAAATCCTCTTTTTCTGAGGGTTCCTGTGTGACAGCAGGACTGTTGGCTGGACTGGCATTATGACTGTCACCATGACTGTCACCATGACTGTCACCATGACTGGCAGCAGGACTGGTAGCAGGACTGGCAGCAGAACTGGCAGCAGGACTGTCATCAGCCAATTCCATCCTGCAAATTTTTCATAGAAGCAGTCAATGAAAATACAAGAGTCATAAACAAACTTCACCTCATGTAGGAGAACAGACAGCAGACTTACCAGTCATCTGGAGTAGCATCTTCACCACTGTGTGTTTCAGATTCACTCTCCATGTCAGCTTCAACAAGTTAGTTCAAGGATTTCTAAAAGAAAGGTCACACCAGGTTATGCTTTCTATTCATTTATTATAACTTAAAAAATAGCTTGGCTGCAAATACACCCAGGCAGTTTCTCAGTATGTTTATTTGTGTCTCTGTGTGTATGGTTGCAACACAAATGTGGTTGAAAGTATGTTGACATGTTCTAGCTCCACCCATTCTATCAATTTTGCATAACCTTTAATAAACATACAGAAAACTATATAAAAACAATTACTAAACTATTTGAAATCTCTATCTATATTTACAAACCCCCTAATGCCTAATTCCTATTCTGTACGTGTGGATTTTAAGGCAGGCGGACTAAACCTACACTTGAATCATGTTCATTAATTCTTTATTTCTTCTTCTTTTTTAACCCTTTTCATATTTGAAACGATTTAAATAACAATAATAACTAAAAGAAATAAAACTCTTCAGCGTGGTATCGTACCTCTGTGTAAATCACAAGTCGACAGTTTCTCCACTATGCCACGGATCAGCTCGACAGTTTCGAGTTTACCTGGATGCATCCTGTTCGCTCCGTCAGCTGATTCAGGAAACACACCCATGTAAACTGGTGATACTCACAGTTCAGTTAGGAGCAAACCGCCTGACTAAACAGCACACTGGCCGACAGAGACAACCATTCAGTGAAAATGACAAATCTACGGATGCAACATCTGGAACACGCAGAGAGGAATTTCAACAAATATAACCAGTTAACCTAAAACACCGACATTTAAACTGCTGTAAATGACTTGTTGGTCTATAATTTGTGAATTATATGTCAAATGTATCCCTCGTGAACAGTGTTGGGGAGTAACGGAATACATGTACCGCCGTTACGTATTTAAAATACAAAATATGAGTAACTGTATTCCGTTACAGTTACCGTTTAAAAAGGTGGTATTTAGAATACAGTTACTTTGTTGAAATAAATGGATTACACGGCGGTACTTTCCTGTTTCATATTGTGGCGGGTCAGGACTGTTTGGGTTTTGTTTGACAGCTACGTTCTGTTGTTCCAGGCGGCAGCGGTTGCCATGGTTACAGAGCACCGCTCTCTCTCTGCGTGTTTCCTGGGTGAGAGAGCGCCTGTTGTTGTTGTGCTAAGCTAATAGGCAGAATGCTACAGGTATAGCTCTAAAGAATGTAGCATCATAGGCAGCGTAGTCCGTGCTGCAGGGAGAATGGACTGCTGTACCCGTTATGTGTCTGTGAGCGAGGGAGGGAGAAAAAGGAAAAGTACGAGCTGTCATCGAGCAGAAACGGGAGCTGGAAGCATGTAAATATAATAATAACCACTGCAGCCAAGAAGAGAGCCTGACGAGCCCAGCTGTAAGTAAGCTATTAAGACTCGACTGTACGCTGTGTTCGTGTTTTCCTCCAAAAAACAATAAGTTCCGTTGGAGCAGCCTTTCAACGCCTCTCTCTGTCTCACGCTAGCAAAGTTGACCCAGACAACAGAGTTAAGCTAGTTTTCAGCTACGAGCCCGACACGAACCGTATTAGCCAGAGGTCCCTTTACTACGGTTCGGAGCCGCGGACCTTCAGTAACAGTAATAAATCACAGCAATAGTACATTCACGTAGTTGTAAACAGCATGATAATATATTAAGTAATCCAAAGTATTTAGAATACGTTACTCTCATTGAGTAACGTAACGGAATACGTTACAGAATACATTTTGGGGCATGTATTCTGTATTCTGTAATGGAATACATTTTAAAAGTAACCTTCCCAACACTGCTCGTGAATGATATCATATATATATGTATGACCTCTTTGTAAATCCTGCTCATAAAAACATAAATGTAAGTAAAGACATTACACATAAACACAAAATTACCTTTTACCACGTCTAAGGTGCACCCCGCGACTTGCCCTATATTGCATGTAGCTGTTAAAACAGCAGATCAACAGTTTCACTGTGTGTAGTGGTTAAAACTTGGACTCACCATTACGACTTCCCATAACACTGCTTCTTGTGTTTGTCAGTGTTTAAACAGTTGCTATTCACCTGTGTACTGCTCTCTAGTGGCCTGATGCGTGTATTACACACAGAGTAACATCCCAGTAGGGTTTCTCATGCTGTGTGTGGTGTTTTTCAGTCCCAACTCCATCCACTGAGGAAGATCATGTAACAAGGTTAAAAGCTGAAGAGCTGTCAGACTTCTGTTAATGGACTTTTCATCCATCAATGTAAGTGTATAATAAAACAAAGACATTATAATTCATTGGTACTTTTCATATTTTAATTTGTCATTTTAACCACATAAAACACTTAAGCAGACACACATTAGAGGATAAAACTGATTAAAATAAGGTGAATCGTTTACAGGCAATAAGAACATCTTCCTGCATAGTGTTACAGTAATTTAAAGAGCGGCTGATTAAAAATAAAATGCTTAACTGTCATGGTTTTGGTTGCTTTGTGTATTTCTATTCAGCTAAGAAGGTGCAGTAGATTCCCCAGTGATCACTAGTGTAGCGTCCACAGTCCAGCTTCTCCAACCCCACCAAGGCCATGTGATCAGGGGCCAGATGAGGGACTCCACCTCTGATGGCCGGGCGGAGGTAGATTCTGTCAAAGCGGCAGCGAGCGACAAAGGGAAAAGTTTTGTTGTTGTTGGCAGAGGTGTCCCATGTGTAGCGGCAGTGCTCCTGCTTGCCCAGTCGTTCCCACACATCACAGACAGTTGCAGGCAGGCCCACCTTGGTCACCTGAGACGGGTCCAGAGAAAAGAGTTACTGTGATTTCTTGTTACAAGTTTACTGGCTGAGTGGAAGGAGCAGCGTCTGACCTCCGCATCCCTCAGGTTTGTGTCTCCCCCAAACACAACGGTGACATCATCAGGTGCATGTTTAAACCTCCGCTTCACCACATGCAGCTGTTTCAGACGCTCTGCAGTATTTTCCTTACAGCTCTCAAAGTGGGATGTCATCAGGCACAGCTTCTGACCGTTGACGATCACCTGATTTTTGGAAACGAAAATGTTCCTGAGCATCACTTATGAACACAAAAAAATATCAGAGATGATTTTGCACACACCTGAGCGACCAGCAGGTTCCTCATCATCTTAGTGGTGGGATAAGCTACTATCTCACTCTCCACAAGTTTGACTCGTGACTTTTTCAGCAACATCCCTGTGAAGCAACCGTTCCGACCACCTGATCAACACAAAAGGAAGAGAAAGATGGAGACTTTTAAGCTTTGGTTCCCCTTCAAATCAAATCCTTAGTCAATGATTTGTTTATTCTTTGAGTATTAGTTCCTAGCTTTTCTGAGTTTTGTTATCCATGTTTCTAGTTCCCCGGTTGATCTTAGTTCCTTTTGCCTCTCCAGTCTGTTGTGTGTTTCCATGTCTTTTTATTCCCAGTCTCAGTTTTTAGTTCATGTGCCTTAGTCTGTGTCTCAGTGTGTGTGTTACTTCCTGGATTCTTTTGTCTTGTGTGTGTTGTTCAGTCTGTCTCGTTAGTCAGATTTTGTTCACCCATGTTCCCTGGTGTGTCCTTTCTCCTTGATTATCTCATGTGCACTTAAGCCCTTAGAGTTTGTTCAAGTTTTACTCTGCCTTATCTTTTGTAAAGGTTGCCTTTTGCCAGCTAATAAAGCTCTGCTTTGAGTTTAGTTTGTCTGGCAAGTCCTTAATTTGGGTCCACAAACCGTTTGCCACACAGCTGTCCCACAACAGTAATAAGCATGTAGTCTCAGTACAAAGTTTTATAGTCAGGTTTTATAAAAACAGTGAAGGAAGAACACAGATGTTACTAATATTGACTAAAGTCCTTAACAGCTCTCTTCATGTGTTACATGAAGTCAAAGCAAAGCAGCTCAGCTGCATTCAGCCATTAATCACCATTTGATCATTCATACCTGTGCCTTTCCTACCTGTATCTATCTGACATACTGTACCTTCAATCATCATATAGTTGACGAGCTGTTCCTTCAAGAACTGGACATAATGGGGAACGAGCTCCTGCAGGAACACCACATCAGGGTTGTGTCTGTATTTACAGAGATTTACTTTAATAATATTAAATGTCACATATGTGCAGCCTTTAGGAAAATGTAGCATTTCCAACAACATTTTCTCCAAACAATGCCTAAAAGTGTGAAAAGTGTAACAGGTACTTACAAGTTTAAATATTTAAACAGGCCTCTGGCACGCTCTGGACGTTTTTCGAAATCAAGCCCGTCCACATTCCAGGTGATCAGGGACAGTTTAAAATCCTCTTTTTCTGAGGGTTTCTGTGTAGCAGCAGGACTGTCAGCAGGACTGTCTACAGCCAAATCCATCCTGGAGGTTTTTCACAGAGTCAGTCAGCTAAAATACAAAGAGTCATATGTAAACTTAACCATACATAGAAGAGCTGACAGCAGACTTACCAGTCATCTGGAGTAGTATTTTCACCACTGTGTGTTTCAGAGGCACTCTCCATGTCTACTTCAACAAGTCAGTTCTCTTTCTGAAATAAAGGTCACAGGAAGATTATGCACCGTTTAAGTCATAAAACACACACACACACACACACACACACACACACACACACACACACACACACACGCACACACACACACACACACACACACACAGACACACACACACACAGAGACACACACACACACACACTTAAACAGGGCTTGGTTGCCAATATACCCAGGCAGTTTCCCAGTATGTGTATATGACTTTTTTCGTGTCCTTGGTTTCAACCCAAATATGGTTGAAAGTATGTTTACATGTTCTAGCTCCAACCATTCTATCAAGGTTTAATATTTTTTATACCAACCTTAAATAAACACACGTACAGAGAAAGGCCAATGAACAGACAAAGCAGTGAAAGCAACAACAGAGGTTCAGAAAGTATCACGATATGTAAATGTAAGCAAGTCATGAGAGCTTACTTTTCCAAAAGGTTTTGGCTTTGAAATAGCTACATTTATGAATTAAAAACTTTATCAGAAAAATGTAAAAAAATTAACAGAAAAGGGGAAGAAAAAGTTTCTGTCCTTAATAAAAATTGTCAAATATTATTTCCATTAATGTCAGTGAGAGCGTTCAAAAATTTTGATTCTGTACATCTGGACGTAACGTTTTCAGTGGGAGAAACGTTTCGTCACTCATCCAAGTGACTTCTTCAGTCTCAGCTGACTGCAGTTTTCCCCAATCTTATAAACAGTACATTTGCATAATGACTGAAACCAGCCCACTGAAGGAACAATGGACTGGGAGGTCAGTTCCTTAATCATAATTATGCAAATTCTCATGACCATTGATCAACAACCACTGACCAAAACCCACTGATCAAAGACCACTGATCAATGGCCATGAGTACCATTCACACAGAGTTGGGGAATGGCTGCAATCACAGCATTGTAAGATGGCGAAAGATGTACCCTTAGGCCCCCTCCTCGATTCAGAGATGGTCTTCCCCTTTTCACGTAAATGGCCTCCTTGACTCTGTGCTCAAACCAGCGTTCCTTCCTGTCCAGGATGTGTACAGCCTCATCCTTGAAAGAGTGTCCACTGGCCTGTAGGTGTAAATAGACTGCAGAGTCCTGGCCTGACGAGGTAGCTCTTCTGTGTTGTGCCATCCGCTTCACCACAGGTTGTTTGATTTCCCCGATGTATAAATCCTGGCAATCCTCCTGGCACTTAACAGCGTACACTATGTTACTCTGTTTGTGTCGGGGGACCCGATCCTTGTGCACCAATATTTTCACATCGTGTTTTGGGGTTTAAAAGCCAGAGAGACTCGGTGTTTAGAAAAAATGTGTCACAATTGTTCCGATACTCCTGACACATATGGGATCACTACAGGTTTTCGCTTGGGCAGCAGTTGTCCTTCTCTCCTGGATCGGCCGGAGCTTTCTTTAGGTGCTTTCCCAGCTTTGACAAAAGTCCAGCTGGGATAACCACATTTACTCAGGGCCTTCTGGATGTGCTGTTTTTCTTCTTCCCTGGCTGCTGTGTCTGTGGGGATGGTGTTCGCTCTGTGTTGTAGCATCCTGATGACACCCAGTTTATGTTCCAGTGGATGATGAGAGTCAAACCTTAAATACTGATCCGTATGCGTAGGTTTGCAATACACATCAACTTTTAAATATTCCCTGTTACTGATGGAAATCTCACGGTCAAAGAAGGCAAACCTGTCACTTTTCATATCCTCCCTGGTGAGTTTCATATGTTGGTTCACTGAGTTAATGTGATCCGTGAATTGTGGTACGTCCTGGGATTTGATTTTCACCCAGGTGTCATCCACATATCTGAACCAGTGACTTAGTGGTGTTCCAGGGTAGGATATCAAAGCCCTCTTTTACGCTTCTACCATGTACAAATTAGCCACAATGGGTGAAACTGGGGAATCCATGGCACACCCATGTTTCTGCCTGTAATACTGCAATTTTATGTGAAATAGGTGAATTAAGACACAGTTCCAAAAGCAAACACAATTGGTTGATGCAGAGAGTGTTCCTGTTGTTGAGGTTGGAATCATCCTGTAATCTCTTACAAACTACCTCCAACGCTGGTGACTGGAACACAAGTGAAGAGAGATGTAACATCGTACAAGACCATTGTTTCATCTGCCTCCATAATGACATCTCTCACCTTCTCAACAAAATCCAAGGTGTTTTGGATGTGGTGTTCAGAGCTGCCTATCAACGGTTGAGGATTGAAGCCAGAAACTTAGAGATGTTATAGGTGACCGAGTTCGTCATACAGACAGCTGGTCTGGGTAGAGGGGTCCAGGAGGAGAATGATTGAATAACAAGTCCAAAAGGCATTTTGAAAGTAAAGCACATTTATTTTTTCACCAGACCAGAAGACAAACACTTCTGGCCAGCACCCTCCACAGACAGATTCCAACACAACTCAGCCCCAACAAGACCAGCACCACACTAAGACCACATGTGCTTAAATACTATTGGACTACACCATAAGAAATTTCAAAGGTTGTTCTATCTCCATATTTACAAACCCTCTAATGCCCAATCCCCATTCTGTACGTGTGGATATAAATTCCAGGTAGACATTAATATTACATTTGAATCATGTTGTTGCATTAATTCTTTGGTTGCTTTCAGGCCATTAAATACCCTCCGAACTACAGCTGAAAGAATAAAAACTAAAACTGTGTTATGCAAATTTAAACATGAATAGGCTGCTTGATTATAACTCTTTAGATTCTCTGTGCCTGAATGTCAGGGTTCTGTTTATAAGTTTGTTAACTTAAACAACTGGCAAGTTTTCCGACTCCTCTTCCTGGCATTAATAGGCAAAACTTTTTTAAATTTTTTTTTATATTGGAGCTCTTTTCCAGTCATTCATATATATATATATATATATATATATATATATATATATATATATATATATATATATATTAGGGGTGCAACGATACTCGTATCGATATTGAACCGTTCGATACAGTGCTTTCGGTTCGGTACGCATATGTATCGAACAATACAACATTTTTAATTTATTTTATCAACTTTCCTTCTGGCGGTGCTGTCTGTGTTGAGCGTTCAGTGGATCTGCGCTCGACAGTGCAGCCTAGGCGGAGTAGTCGAACACAGATTCACTGAGCGCAGGGCAAGCTAGCCAGACAAAAGTTAAGCTCTCCTTGCAACATGGCAAATTGAACCTCCCCCACCCTCATTCAGATCTGGCGTTTGGAACTATTTTGGTCTTCATGTGACGTATGACCCTGAAGGTAAGCGCGTCATGGACTAAAGTAAAACAGTATGTTGGATGTGCCAGCAATGCTCAATTACATTGGTGGGAACTAGTGTGTTAGCGCAGTTAGCTCGTTAACGTGTTGGCCGTCCAGCCCCACGCACAGGGCGATCCGCGGTAGCTCGTTAAGGAGATTTGCCGTGTTGTGGCGTTAACCTCATTTCAGATTAATGCTGACAGCACTAGTGGGAACACAACGAATATGACTGCACATTTACACCGACATCATCCTAGTGCAAAGACAAGTGGAAGCAGACAAAAACAACAAGCACATGCTACAAACTTTAGCCGAGTCATTTAGACAGCCGTTAGCACATGATTCTCCTTATGGGGACCTGATATGTTTAATATGCTGCTGAGAATATAGCCCAGAAGAAGCGTATAGTATAGCTTTTATTTTGGAAAGAGACATTTCTCTGTAATAAACTCTCTTTTCCAAAGATGAGTGATTCCTCAATCAGATACAGGGCTCGCAAAATCCCTAGCCCGACGTCCGGGGGCTAGCGATTTTTCCAGTCGGGCTGCCCTGCCCTGCCCGTCGGCCTATCATAGGAAGGAAAAATATATGTCAATGCTTTTGCATTCTTTCGGAAATGTAGCTGGGTATTTATGTCATTGGCATCGGTGAGCCACTGTCAAAATGTGACATATTGAAATCTCGTTTGAATTTGCGCTTGTTTTTTGCTTTCACTTTGCAATCGCGCGAACTGTGTATAGAGAGCGACAGCACTGATTGGTGAGTGATGATAATTTGCGCACCAATTCTTCTGACGTCGTCTTATCAATCGTTAGCTTACTATGCAAACATGACAAGTGAAATCTCCCACAGCTTAAACATGTGAGAGGTTGATCGCGCAGAGAATCGCTGAGCGTTATGTGAGTGCGTGTGTAAAAGCAGCAGGATATATATTTTAGTTCTGCTGAGCCAAATAAGACAGGTCAGGGTGAAGAAGGGACAGCCAAAGAAAAGCTTACCACAAAACGGAAAAGTTATGACAAATCAGACTATAAGGCAAAAAGAAAGTGCAGCTTTATGGTTTCATGGACAAAAGAATTTCTGTGGCTGCAATATGACGAGCTAAATAACCAGGGCTGCACATAAGTGGTCCGCAGGTGCGCATTCACTGTCAAAATAAAAAACGAGCACAAGATAAGAAGTTGCAACGCGTGTTTGCGTACATAAGATTTTCTGGAGGAGGACGGACATTTGTTTAGAACTCTTAAAGATGTCGAAGAAGCTCCTTTAAGCAATTACTGTGATGTTCCTCCACCTCCAAAGAAATGTCAGAAGGAGTCCGAACCACAAAAGAAGCGCGTATTCTCGGAAAAGTGGTTGCAGGAGGTGAGCTGGCTTCAAACAAATGATGAACGCACAGAGATATGGTGCAGAATGTGCCGTGAAAATTTAATAAATGACAAATTAATAAAAAGGCATGAACATTTTTTTTGTATCGAAAAAATATCGAACCGTGACACCAAAGTATCGAACCGAACCGAACCGTGAATTTTGTGTATCGTTGCACCCCTAATATATATATATATATATATAAATATATATATAAACTCTTCTACCTGGTATCATTGGTATCATACCTCTGTATTTCTGTAAAATAAAGCACGAGTCGACAGCTTCTCCACAGATGAGCTCCACAGAGTTTTGAGTTTACTTCCGTATGTTCGCTCCGTCAACTGATTCAGGAAACACATCCATGCAAACTGCTGATAGTCACAGTTCGGTCAGGCGCAAACAGCCTGACTAAACAGCACACTGGCCGACAGAGAGAACCATTCATTGAAAAGGACAAATCTGCGGATGCAACACTGGTGTTTGCCAAAAAGTGAATGTCCATATTTAAACTGCTGTAAATGACTTATTGGTCTATAATATGTGATATATATGAATGATATCAGGTCATCTTGAGCCACAAACAACATTATTAAGTGGCCTATTTACTGATATAAGTAAAGACATACATAATAAACACAAAATCACTTTTTACCACGTCTAAGATGTACCCTGCGTCTTGCCCTATAACAGCTGGAACAGGCTCCAGCCCCTGAATTGGATACACAGAAGAGAGTGGATGGATAGTACTGCATGTAGCTGTAACAGTGGCTCAACAGCTTCAGTCATATGCATGTAGTACTTAAAAGTTAAGACTTCCCATAACACTACTTTCAGTCCTGTAAGTCAGTGTTTTAAACAGTTGCTATTCACCTGTGTACTGCTCTCTAGTGGCCTGATGCGTGTATTACACACAGAGTAACATCCCAGTAGGGTTTCTCATGCTGTGTGTGGTGTTTTTCAGTCCCAACACCATCCACTGAGGAAGATCATGTAACAAGGTTAAAAGCTGAAGAGCTGTCAGACTTCTGCTAATGGACTTTCCCCCCCATCAATGTAAGTGTATAATAAAACAAAGACATTGTAATTTATTGGTACTTTTCATATTTTAATTTGTCATTTTAACCACATAAAACACTTAAGCAGACACACATTAGAGGATAAAACTGATTAAAATAAGGTGAATCGTTTACAGGCAATAAGAACATCTTCCTGCATAGTGTTACAGTAATTTAAAGAGCGGCTGATCAAAAACAAAATGCTTAACTGTCATGTTTTTGGTTGCTTTGTGTATTTCTATTCAGCTGAGAAGGTGCAGTAGATTCCCCAGTGATCACTAGTGTAGCGACCACAGTCCAGCTTCTCCAGCCCCACCAAGGCCATGTGATCAGGGGCCAGACGAGGGACTCCATCCTTGGTAGCCGAGCGGAAGTAGATTCTGTCAAAGCGGCAGCGACTGACATATGGAACAGTTTTGTTGTTGTTGGCTTTAGTATCCCATGTGTAGCGGCAGTGCTCCTGCTTGCCCAGTCGTTCCCACACATCACAGACAGTTGCAGGCAGGCCCACCTTGGTCACCTGAGACGGGTCCAGAGAAAAGAGTTACTGTGATTTCTTGTTACAAGTTTACTGGCTGTATGTGAGTGGAAAGAGCAGCGTCTGACCTCCGCATCCCTCAGGTTTGTGTCTCCCCCAAACACAACGGTGACATCATCAGGTGCCTCTGACATCCTCTGCATCACCACATGCAGCTGTTTCATCCGCTCTGCACCATGTCCCTTACAGCTCTCAAAGTGGGATGTCATCAGGCACAGCTTCTGGCTGTTGACGATCACCTGATTTTTGGAAAGGAAAATGGTCCTAAGTTTCCCGTTCCGCAGAACTTATGCACACAAAGAAAATATCAGAGATGATTTTGCACACACCTGAGCAACAAGCAGGTTCCTCATCATCTGAGTGGTGGGATAAGCTACTATCTCACTCTCCACAAATTTGACTCGGGACTTTTTCAGCAACATCCCTGTGAAGTAACCTTCCTCACCACCTGGTCAACACAAGTCAAGAGGAAGATGGAGACTTTTAAGCTTTGGTTCCCCTTCACATCAAATCTTTAGTCAAGGTATCCTGATACACACAAGTATCAATATCATGTCCAAACTGTATGTGTACACAGATACTTAACGGTTGTGGTCAGTTTACATTTAGTCATTGTGTGTATCAATGTTGTGGTAATTTGGGGGCTTTTAAAGACTTCTTTTAACTGTCCTATTTCCAGTGTGCAATGATTGTAAAGCATACATCTTTAATGAGTGAAAAAAAAATTGAAAGTCTGAATTTATTTGAGATTTTCTCTAATCCACACAGAGTCAAAAGTATGCTTACAGACTCAAATAAACATATACACTCTGACTTGAATGTTTTAATAAGTGGTGCTGAAGACTCTAAAATGTCTTAACTGTACAAGTCAATAAAAGCCCTAAAATTACCAAGAGACACTCCTTTTACTCCTACACTGCAACCTTCCATGCCAATCAAGTCAATGTTGACCCAATGTGTAGTTACATTTCTCTGGAGGTCCACGTTAGGTTATGCAGACGGTTACCTCGTGGGCTTAAAATGAGCTTCCTGTCACAGTTCCCGCAGAAGTATAATCCCCATATTAGTACAACAGTCAGAATTTATAAAAGCAGTGAAAGAAGAACACAGATGTCACTAATATCTGCAAATGTCTTTAATGGCTCTGCTCATGTGACACTGAGGGAAACCAAAGCAGTTCAACTGCATTCAGCCATTAATGACCATTTTATCGTTCACACGAGAGCTTTGCCTAACTGTATCTAACATACTGTACCTTCAATCATCAGGTAGCTGACAGCCCGTTTCTTCAAGTACTGGACATAAGGGGGAATGAGCTCCTGCAGGAACACCACGTCAGGAGTGTATCTATGAAACAAAAAAACAACAAACAATGAAAGTAAAAACAATTACTTTACTTACATTAACTATCAAATATATAGAACTTTGAGCAAAATGGAAAATTTCCTCCAAATGATGCCTAAAACTGTGCAACAAGTGTAGCACATGCTTACAAGACTAAATATGAACACAGGCCTCTGGCACGCTCTGCAATGTTGTCCGTATCAAGTCCGTCCACGTTCCAGGTGATCATGGACAGTTTACCATCAGCTTCTTCTGAAGGTTTCCGTGTGGTAGCAGGACTGTCTGCAGTCAAATCTATGCTGCAAATGTTTCCACAGACAGTTTGGCTAAAATGCAACGAGTCATAAGTAAACTTCACCATACACAGAAAAGACAGCAGACTCACCAGTTTGCAACAGGGGCATCTTCAACCTTCTGCCTCTTAGCTTTGGGGGTGGTGTCTTTCTCTGGAAGCTCCTCAACATCAAACACTCTCTCCATGTCTGCCTCAAAGAATGAGTTCAAGGCTCTCTGAAGGAAAAGAGAAAGGAATGTGCTGCTTATCACAGGGCTAAAAAATAAAAAAAATATCAGGACTTGGCTGTATATACATCCGTATTCCAGCATCAGCATCAATGTAATGCTTTTAGCTACAGGCTCTCATTTAATCAGTAAAATAACCCGAAGCTGTGCTGAGTGCAATTAAAAGTGCCCATTTGGACTCCGGCTACAACACCAAAGTTACACTCAGCTGGTGTATGTACCTCCATCTCCCAGTCATTCTCAGCCAGGTAGCACTGAGCCACGGCGCTTTCAGTTCCCGCTATGGCTGCAAACTCGTCACAGAGGCGGCTTCTTTTTTCCTCCAAGTTAGAAACTGACGGTGTGTCCGACTCCGAGGTAGAAGCCATCTTTATTAGACACCAGTTTTGCACGAGTACACCTGAAATAAAGAATTAAAACCAAACATTAGCCCATCTTTTCTCTCTGCAAGTTCTCTAAGGTGTACCCATGAAATACGTCCGGGTGAACTTGCTAAACAGTTTCTAATTCGGATATATTGAAGCTTTAAATAAGACTTTTTAGGGTTGGTATACCATTTCATAAGACTCCATACCATTAAAATCTACTTTGTATTATAAAAAATATTTAACTAAAAGAAGGCTAGGAAAAAAAACTATTACAATTAAAATTTTATACGCACGCGGTGCTTGTTTACCTTCTTTACTGTGGCTGGCCAGTTAAAGTTTCACCCGGACCGTTTTGCGGCACGCTACAGTTTCCGGCGGTGTAAGATAAACAGAGGTTTGACATTGGCTTCATGAAAAGGTATTAAACACACACACCGTGCCGTTAACAATGGCTTCGCTTACTTTAAACTCCCTAAAACATGTAATGAGAGCTATGGTGGATAGCCCAGGCTTCGACAGGGTACTTAGCAAGGTAAATATGGACAGTTTGTGCCAATTAGTTTTTGGTTTAAGCGCAGAAAAAAGCCGGATAGTGTCTGTATTGTTGCGCTGACATAAAAACAACTCTGTGTTTTCTTCAGGTGGACATTTTGTCTGCCAGCCCCGGTAAAGTGGTGTGTGAGATGCGGGTAGAAGAAGAGCACACAAACCGGGGAGGGACGCTGCACGGCGGGCTAACAGCCACACTGGTTGATATCGTATCCACCATGGCTATCATGTACAGTGAGAGGGGGGCACCGGGGGTCAGCGTGGACATGAATATAACGTGAGTCCATAACTATTGTAAGCCTTTCTGGGAACAGGTTTTACGCCTCAAAACTCTGGTATAAGGCAGATCTGTCTGTAAAAAGTAGCAGGCAGGGTTCAAGGTTCAATTGAAATATGTAAAATGAACCTTCACAGGGTCCTACAACACGGACCCAACACCAACCAGACTTGTGCTGGTGTAGGGTTATTTTCATGCAAAAACGTTAAGTTTTTTTTTTTTTATGTTTTGCCGTTTGTACTGCAGACATGGTTGTAGCATATTTTTACTTTTATCTGTCACCTTTTGTACATTATACTATTTTTGTTTTCCTCATAAATGGATAAATGTGAACACTTAGTCCAAAATTACTTTACTATCTTTATTGAATTTATCTGTGCTCAGGATAGGCACCAGGGGTACACCAGTTTGTGGAGTGACCAGGGCTAGGGACAGGTCAGGTTGAGTGGTTTGGAGAGGCTGAGATGGTTTTAGCATTTTCACACAAATATAACAGGCTTGTTCCTTTATGTTTAACACATTAAGTCTTTATTTCTCATTGCTGTGCACCTTCAAACAGCAAACCAATTTGAACCTAAATTAAAGGAATAATAACACATACAAGGTGTATGCATCAGCTGGGCTTATCGCACAGAACAAGATGAAAAACAGGGCTCGCAAAATCGCTAGCCCGATGTCCCGGGGCTAGCGATTTTTCCAGTCGGGCTACCAAAATCTATCTCTGCCCTGCCCGTCGGGCTATCATAGGAAGGAAAAATGTATGTCAATGCTTTTGCATTCTTTTGGAAATGTAGCTGGGTAATTATGTCATTGGCATCGGTGAGCCACTGTCAGTATGTGACATATTGAAATCGCGTTTGAATTTGCGCTTGTTTTTTGCTTTCACTTTGCAATCGCTGAACTGTGTATAGAGAGCGACGACAGCACTGATTGGTGAGTGATGATAATTTGCCCACCAATTCCTCTGACATCGTCTTATCAATCGTTAGCTTACTATGCAAACATGACAAGTGAAATCTCCCGCAGCTTAAACATGTGAGAGGTTGATCGCGCAGAGAATCGCTGAGCGTTATGTGAGTGCGTGTGTAAAAGCAGCAGGATATATATTTTAGTTCTGCTGAGCCAAATAAGACAGGTCAGGGTGAAGAAGGGACAGCCAAAGAAAAGCTAACCACAAAACGGAAAAGTTATGACAAATCAGACTATAAGGCAAAAAGAAAGTGCAGCTTTATGGTTTCATGGACAAAAGAATTTCTGTGGCTGCAATATGACGAGCTAAATAACCAGGGCTGCACATAAGTGGTCCGCAGGTGCGCATTCGCTGTCAAAATACAAAACGCGCACAAGATAAGAAGTTGCAACGCGTGTTTGTGTACATAAGATTTTCTGGAGGAGGACAGACATTTGTTTAGAACTCTTAAAGATGTTGAAGAAGCAAACTCCTTTAAACAATTACTTTGGTGTTTCTCCACCTCCAAAGAAATGTCAGAAGGAGTCCGAACCACAAAAGAAGCGCGTATTCTCGGAAAAGTGGTTGCAGGAGGTGAGCTGGCTTCAAACAAATAATGAACGCACAGAGATGTGGTGCGGAATGTGCAGTGAAAATCCCACTCTAGCGGACAAAAACAGTTCCTTTTATATGGACGCAAACGCGCGTTGCAACTTCTTATCTGGTGCGCGTCTTTTATTTTGACAGCGAATGCGCACATGCGGACCACTTATGTGCACCCGTGTAAATAACATAATGTTCTGCCGGGTGTGTTGTTGGTTTTCCCTCGATTTCTGAGTCGACAAGCGCCTTTGTTACTGGGACCAGTAATTTTAAGAAAGGCCCCCATTAGAACCCATGAGAAATGCAAGAAATGCATTATTGCTCAGTCTGCAATATCTTTCCCAGAACAAACACCAATTGCAAATAACATACTAAAAATAAACCTGAAAAATCTGCTTAGAACAGCGTACTACGTTGCAAAGAGTGAACTACCACTGGCACAATTTAGCAGTCTTTGCAAACTTCAAAAACCCGTGACTTCAGTGGAAAATTCAAATTCAGGATCTGACACAGACTGATTCATGTTCTACAGTTCTTACAGGTTCATAGAAATTTCTGTTTAATTAGAACCAAGTATTTGAGTTGATGATTGTAATTTTTATACCATGTTGTAATTTGTGTTTCAACAATTTTTTGATTAACATCAATCAAAAAAATTGTTCTCTTTTTTATTTGGGCTACTTAAATTTATTTTGGGCTACCAAAGACTGAAGAGTCCCTGCCCGAAGGGCTACCAGGGATTTTGAAATTTTGCGAGCCCTGAAAAAGGAAAAAAAAATAAATTACCTGTGTATTATTTATAGCACTATACTCAGGGGGTTAAGGTGACATTCAGAACTGTGTTTTTGCTTAATAAGCTGTGGTCACTGTATTTCAGCATCTAGCTAGAACTGCAGAAGAGGAGCAAGCATAAAAGGGATGATGCAGAGGGTTGGTGTGATGCTAGGGATAGGATGACATGGAGAAAGATGGCGACTCCTGAAGGGAGCAGCCAGAATAGGAAGAGCTTTGCACTCAGAAATGAGGATATTTAATACCACTTAAACTGTAGTGTCCGGCCTCTCTGTGAGGTCAAAGTCATGAAGAGTGATGAGTCATGACCCCACATTTGAGAGAAAAGTACTTAAAAAATATATATATATAGTTTTTCTCCCCCTTGTTGATTAGAACTTTTATTTTCTTTGGTTTACAGAATCGCCCAGTAAGAAAATGGTCCCTGGCTTGATCCCAGGAGACAAATCCCTTTGGGGTTTCATCAGATGTGTTAATGCAGGGAGCAGCCGAAAGTAGCTTTATTCACTTATTGCCAAGACTAAATGTTGAAAGTCAGAAATAACATACTCAGCTTAGCGCACTGAGGGTTAAGTTACACCTCACAGGATTAAACTTAACCTCCTGCAGGCTTTCCTAATATGGCTGATAATTTCCCCGATAAACTACAAAAGCTGTCACTGTGTCATAGGTACATGAACGCTGCCAAGATGGGAGAAGATGTTCTCATCACCGCTCAGGTTCTGAAACAGGGACGGAGTCTGGCGTTTGCCACAGTGGACCTCACCAACAAGGTTACAGGGAAGATCATCGCACAAGGAAGACACACCAAACATCTTGGCAGCAGCTGAATCTTCTCCACTCTGTATCTGTCTGTAGTGTCAAAGCAAGAGTGACGATGTAAACAGCTTCTCTCTGTCTGTAAATAAGTTTGTAATAACAAGAATCAGTACTTCAGTGGTGGGTGTCAACGCTTGGGCTACGAGCTGGTGGTTACTTGATGTTTATTTCCTGCTGTTAAATATTTGCCAATAACTTAAATTGACCCCTTGTGATTGAAAGACTGTATCAATGATTCGTGCGCATGCAATAAAAGCAAATGGACAAAGAGTGATGCTTTCAGAATTTGCACTGTATTGGGATATGCTCAGCAGTATTGATTTGAGAACCAACAGAGAAAAAACTCCAGAAGTTACACGCCTTACATCCTTTTAAAGTGAACACACTGAATCAACAAGGAGCAAAATTATATGTGCGTAATATTCTTTGACAAGCAAGCCTGCAAAACCCAATTTAATTTGATGAGCATGGTGGCAAATCATCTAACTTTTAGTAGGTCAAATAAAAATAACAGAATTAGCTTTCAGCAACTTTTGTTAGGTATGTTAAACAATAAATGTCGCCATTTCAGTTACTCACCAACCCACATCCCCAATAAAACAAACATAAAAACATCATTTCAGTAGCTCAATGGAATAGTGCTTGAACAGTGAACATGACCCTCAACGTCTAACCAACTTTGTGTGTATAACACCTTTCAAGTCACTCAAGGTTTTAGCGAAGGCTTGCCTAGCATGTTTCAGAGGAAAGCAAATGACACCAAACCATCTTTGAAAGTCCAGCAAAATAACTAAGGCTGTTTATAAGAAGCGATACCTACACCATATGATTTGACAGATACTGTTCATCTCATTATCTCTTTGCTTACACGGGTGTTTAAACACCTCTCCACACCTGTCCTCGGTCACAAGACTGCGTAAAGTTGTTCTAGACACCTGCGTGACATTACAAGCTTTAACAATCATTTCTTATGACAACAAGGATATAAAACGCGTCCATGTGAGAACCACCATGATGACCTGTGTATTGTTTGTTCCTGTTCTGATGCAACATAAAGAGTTCCTTCAATGACCGGTGCTGTTGACAGTGCAGCTCCAAGAGAACAACCAACCACTCAAAATCAATGTTCGTGCAGGTTCAAATGAACAAAAATAGGTGAGTGAGAAGCAGGGAATGAGGAGGAAGTGGAAAAAAAGGTGAGGGATAAATCCAAAAATGGTAGGGAGAAGAGGGGTGGGGGCACACTGGGAGCATGAGGCAGAAAAAAAAATGAAGGATGGGAACTCAATCAGCTTCAGGTCAGGGAAGGTAGAACGAGTAGAAACAAAAAAGGAGATCCAAGCATAAGTTCACATCTTAAAGGGAAAAAAGGATGGAGATGAGTACATCAATTTGCTTCTGAAGGCTTAGGCAAGAGGAAGGGAGAAAGGCTTTTTTTTTCTTTTTCATTCCCCCTCCGTGTGGCTGGGTGGAGCAAGAAGCCTTAATCAGGCATGTAAGGGCGGAGGTGATCCTCGATGTCTCCCACACCCCAGCAGGTCAGCTGGTCCTGGGGCAAGTACAGGCAGAGGCTGCACAACTTGAAAACTGTGGCCTTGGTTTTAGGAGTCTGAAAGAATGTGGACAACATTTGTGATAAAGTGTGTTAACAAGACCATTTCAGGGTTTTTTCCTCCTCTTTTTAGGAGAATTACATTTTATTTTCAGTGATGCGACATACCTGTAAGTGCTGTCTATCCATGAAGAGAAATACAGACTGAGTTGGGTTGTTCATGACCATTCCAGCCTTGTCTTTACGACCCAAAGCATGCATGCACTGCTTCTCGTAGTCTCCATGATGAAATTCAAACTTGGCCTGTAAAAAAGACAGACTTAAGAACTAAGGACAAAGTTTTGTTATGTAAAGTCTCAGTTTCCCAGACACAGATTAAGCCTAGTCTCAGGCTACAAACTCGCAGTGTTTCGTGTTAGTTGAGGACTGAACTTCATACATATCTGGGAAACTGGCTGCAAAATTGAATTTGCTGATAACATGCTTTTTTTTTTTTTACTATTTAAAATTGCTACACTGTGCAGGTGATTTCAAAAATATATAGTGTACACAAAGATATTTATAACTTTCTATAGTTCTGACCAAACCTAAAGTGCTAAGGACTGACCTGAACAGGCCTAAAGGGTTCATCATCGGCCCCCTTCCATCTGGAGAACAGCAGACAGACGATCTTCTCAATATCGTTGCGTGGCCATAGGATAAAATCCATTTCCTGAGTGCAGCCTATCACATCCTGTAAAAACACAGACAGCTAACATGACACAAAATGTTTACTTTTCCATACACTCCCCCTTTCAAATGGTATTGTGTCTCACCCTTCGCATTGACTGGTATCGGGGCGCGTGTAGTTGCACAACGTCTTTTTGCAGGAGCTCTATTGAACTCTCGAGAGAGTAGCTGGAATCGCGCACACCTCGTAGGATATTTTCTTCATAGTTGTTGGTCATCACTGGCACAACTTCGGCTACCTCAAAAAGTGCTGACTTCTTCTTCTGTAATGAAAAAAAAGGGAGGGGGATATTTTAAGGCATTGCTTTGGTTCTACAATGAGGAACAAACATGAGTGGACCTGTAGTGCTGGCAAACCTTTTCTTTGAAAACGAAGGCTATATAAATCTTGAAGTCAAACTGATCAGCCAAAGATTCCCTTTTCTTCCGAAGTTGAGCTCGAAGTCGATTTCGTGTTTGATTTCTGCGTGAAGTTGGGTCCCCCATGGTTGGATTTCGATGGTAGTGTCTTCTCCTCTTCTGCAGTATATTTTGGCTACACTCTCTACTTTCTGTTTGATAAAGGATGGAGCTGGCTACCCTTTGCAGAAACAACGCATCAAAACTCTAGGCTAAATCCTCAGTATACCAACTACGAACTTAAAAGGTCATAAAAATCTTAAACAAAACTAAGTCATTTCGATTGTTTTGTTAAAAAAAAGGGCAGTGTTGAGGAGGGGGGGAATGGTCGACAAGCTAAGACTACATCTCCTTTATGCTTGATCAGAAATCCATGTTTTAAGACATGACTTTCAAGGACCGTGAGCTTCGTTTTTCAACCTGCCATGGAGGGATTACAACAAAGATTTAAATTAAAACAGCAACTCAAATGACTCAACTTTTTCCTCCTATAGATGGTACTGAAATCAGCAGAAAGCGCTGCTGCAAAAACCCATATCGCTAGTTTTCTGCAATTGAGATTGTGGACTACAGCAAGCAGACAAATATTCTATCGTTTGGGTCATTTCAAAGTCCCTCATCCATGGCTGTCTTTTTGCTTCCGTGCAGACACTGTTATGTGCGTGTTATAGACGGACTGGGGATACAGACGAAGATGGCAGGTAAACACAGATGCCAGGAGATATTGGCACCGGGTAACATCGAAGACTACTGCGAAAGTAACTTGACATTTCCGTGACTTTTACTGCCACTCATTTGGCCCAGAGCCTGTGTCGTTGCTGCCACTGCCGATAGTCATGATGTGGGCGTATTTTTAGCACACTAGCTAAGGTGAGCTAGCAGGCTAATCTAGGCATTTACTTCCGACACTAACTAGTAGTGAACCAGCGATATAGCTACATCTTATCATCTGACTGATTGGCTTAATTGAGGCCTATGTGTGATCACCTAGCTTAGCGTACAGTCATCTTTAAACGCGTTTACATTTCCCCCACCTCCTCGGCTCAATGTGACTGCCAGTGCTGTTTGAGTCTAAGAAACCTGCGGGCTTCACTCACTAACCGTTTACACCATTTTCGCTAAATGTAATGTACTTCAGTCGTGCCTTGTTAACTACTTCATCGACAAAAAAACAGAACCAGCCCAGGGGAATCAATTATAGCCAATCAACGACAGTAGTTGAATGGCGAAATAATTGTTAGCTAAACAAAAGAAATCAACCCCCCGCTTTCCACGTCTGAAGTTTCGAGGTGTTTGCTGCGCTTGTTTTCTTTCTCTCCTTTTCTTCAGTCGTCACAACCTCCGGCTCGCCCTGCCGCATGCCATGTCAAGATAAATCGACAATCCAGCTCAAGTCCTCCGTTCTTTCAGTCGACATGTGGAGTTTTCTGTCTCCCGGCGGGCCCATATTTAACGACGTGTCGTCCAACGTTTTTTCCGTTTGGTTTCTTTGTTTGCGTGTTTTTTTTTTTAGGTAGCTAATAATGGCACATACAAGCTAGACGGTCTACAGCCTCCCCCAAAATGGCTGCACAGTCAACTACAAAGATATGACGTGCCTTGACATGTGACCGCACGAGGGGAAAAAAACAACGGTGCAAAAAAATAATTCTTTGTGAGCATGCGCCTCACTGGCCTCTTGCTCACGTGACGGAGTGGGCGTATTTAAGCCTCTGGCGCGGGAGTATCGGAGAAGAGTCGAGCGAACGGGAAACTGAGGTTAAAAAAAAAAAAGCAGGCAGGGTAAGTTCTGTTAATGTTTTTATATTAACTGGTTTTAATTTATTTTATTTTTTTTATCCACAGTTATATCACATTAAGTATCTTTCACGTCGGCTAATTTGCCTTCTTTAAACGTGGCTGATTGTTTTTCCTTAAGCTCCAGCTGACTCGAGGCCTTCTTACCATGGCTTGTTTTAAAAGTGGGGAAACTTTAATCTTTAATCCTTTCCTTATAGAGTAGCGTTTCTAAGTGGGTAGAATCACTAGTCAATGGTAAGCTAGACGGCTAGAGGTTTGTTTATTTATTTATTTATTTATTTAAAAAATAGTTTTTGCTAATTAAAAATCAAGCTTTCTTTGTCTACTACTTGTCCTGGCTCAGGTTTCGAGAAAAAAAATGAACGCCAGTGGAAAAGTAAAGCAGAGCCACCAGAAGTCCAATGAGAACATAAAGGTAAGTACAAAGACTTAAGTTGTTTCATCATTTTGACTTTCAAGTGTAATCATTGGTGGTAATCATTTCCCTAGTAGTGCTCAAATATCTCCTATACTACCTTTCTTGGGTGACTGGTATCATTTTAGAGACTCATGAAATTATTTTTTTTCGGGTGAGGGTCAGTATTTTTAAACTCCAAAACCAAAATCTTCCATGTAAATATAGAAGGCCAAGATTGCCCCTTCCGTTTATTGTTGTCTTTATTCCTTTATATTAACATGTATAATCCAGCTGCAGCAGTCTCTGGACATGTAGTCTCAACAGAACAAAGCCATCTACTGTAAGTGGCTTGAAGGTCAGTCCTAAAGGACACTTCAGGGTTGGGTTGTGTGGAAAGGCACTTAAATGTGGTATTTCCTGTAAAGTGGCATTTAAATTCATCATATTGCTGAGCAGCTCGGTGTCTTATTGCTTACACGTAAACAAAATTACATTTGTTTTGGTTTCTACTTTGCTGTTCCTTAAGGAAAAGGCCCACTCACAACTTAATCACCCATTATACAAAACACCCCAGCAGTCTTGTGAAGCTGTGGCCAAACATTAACAAATTGTGTTTTCTGGCTGCTCTGTAATGATCATTGAAGAGAGACTTTCCCACGGCTGTTAAGAATTTGTGCTCTACCCGCGCTTTGCACACCTGTAGGTCTGTTGCACATGGCACTGCTGTTGTGGCACCTCACTTATGCCCTTTCTCCTGGTGACAGTGTAACTAAAGTAAAGCTTGTGAAGTGATGCTAATCCTTGCTGAATAGAAGCTTTGAGAATAAGAACATGGGTTCTGCTACTTTCCCATGTGACTCAATCTTTAGTTTCTAAAGGCTAATCAGGGGGAAGGGGGAGTCTCACCTTCTGTTTTGTTAGCATGTTGTAATCTAATCAGATATACAGTAACGGTTACTTGTGTTGGATGCCTTTCAGAGCCTTTTCACACCTTCTCAAAAGACTATGGGACCTGCCAGACAAACCCTGCAAGTTCGTCAGGTTAACTCAGACCTGGGGAGGTCAGCTCAGGTTTGTAGTAGCTGTCCATCTTGTCCAAATTGGCTTGCATGAGATTAAGACTTGTAGATGTTGAATCACTCATGAAAATTGCATCTTTCAAGCCTAAATTTTGGAAATGATTTGTTTTTTAGGCTGGAAAGGCTGGTCCAAAGCGGAAGAATTGGACGGCTGAGCAAATCAGAGGTTCAAAGAGAGTTAAGATGGAAGTCAAATCCACTCAAACAGGAGCAGCTGATGGGTTAATAGATGGCATGTCCAAAGAAGCATATGAGCTCATGATCAAAGGTAGAGAAGGCAGCACGGTGCGCTAGATGGTCACAAATTTTCACTTTATCTCAAACTCTGATCTAAACCCTCTGCTGCTGTTGTAGAAACTCCACCTTCCACCTACTGGAAAGAGGTAGCAGAGGAGCGACGGAAAGCACTGTACAATGTTCTACAGGAGAATGAGAAGGTGAGTTAATCACTGAGAGTCTGCTAATGTTTAGCTGCAAACTGAGCTGTTCCCACGCTCCCACTGACACGCTTGACCTTTGGCTACTGACCAGCTGGTACTTGAGTAGCTCTGAAGCTCACTGAATTCTCCTCTATATAAAAGGTGCTAATGCTGGCATTTTTCTGCATTCATGGACACTACTTCACTATTCCTGTAACTCTTAAATTGTTTGACTAGATTGCCTGTACAGTATATTAACGTGAAGCAGTTTTCTGGTTTAGACCTCCCATGTGTAGGAGGTTGTCTTAACTTGGTGTTTGCATTGTTGTTTCAGCTCCACAAAAGCATAGAGGCCAGAGATGAGCAGCTAACAAAGCTTCAGAGTGAAAACGAAGAGCTGCAGGAGCTCGCTCAACATGTCCAGTACATGGCTGACATGATTGAGGTAGGTATTAAAATTTGACTGCACATTGAGTTGTGGCGAAAAACTAAATCTGTTAATGTTATCAGCTGTGTACCAACATTACTGTGGACAGTTTTGAGAAAGTGGAACTGGAGGGATGCACCAGGAAGCTTAATGTATCGCTAAACAAACTTTAAACGGGTTGGAGTAACACGATATGCATCTGGCTACTTGCTGCAGCATTGCAATTACAATTTTGGACTCTCATTCTGTTTAATCAGTTGGCACAAAGTAGTAACTTGGTGGTAAAAATTTCAGCCTTTTGAGCTAAACCCAATTTCCCTGAGTAGAGTACTTAACCAGGTGGAGAGTTGCATGGATAAACTGGACAGGACTGCACAGATGGGCCTGTTGGTAAATGAAACTTGGTGTACTCTCTTTTTAGAGACTGACTGGGAAATCTCCTGACAATCTGGATGAGCTCAGAGGGATTGCCCTTGATGAAGAAGAGGCTGAACATGAAGGCGACGACTTGGCAGATCAGAGTGAAAACGATCCAGGCTCTGCAGAAGAGCTATCAGATGATGAAGAACCAGGACCCTCAGGACTCCAGAACTAATACTGCATGACTTTGACATTTTGACCTGAGTAAGCTTTGACTGCAACGAGTACGAGATGAGCTTTAAAGATGTGTATGTACTCTAAATTCAGCCTGCAATTTTTATTTTTAAATGTATTTTTCATCATTGCTTGCTCAGGTTTTTAAGGGTCTTAAGAAACTAAGCCAGTGACGGTTTCCTTTAACAGAAGACCCCTTGATGTGTCATTGGAAGACAAGTACAGATGTGAACTAAGCTGCTGGCACCTGAAAGACTTCCATGTCAGGGTGTCCACAACCATTAGTCTAAAAGAAGTTTACCTTGGGCAGGTGAAACTAAAATGCTTGTCCAACGTGCTTCTTTTGGCACTTGATTTGTCTTGCGGCTCCTGTTGAGCTGACAGTGTTTACAAATTTTACTTGAACACCTGTTTTTCCCTGTTGTGATAAGTTAAATGTGCACTGTTGGTCAGTTATTTACTGCCAGATGTGGCAAAGAGCATGACCCTGAAATGCTGCCTCACTGTAAAATTGTGAAATTGGTGTAAATAAACTTTATATTTTAAATCTTGACACTTATTGAAGCTTGTAGTTCTTGCTGAACCTAAAGGGTGAAGTTGCTATGGAAATGAGAAAATTATAAATGGGTATGCTAGGGACTTGTGGTTGGGGTTTTTTCTTTTTCTCCCTCCCCTCTCTTCACACTAATGTGAAATGTAATTTTGTTTTGTCAGTCCAAAGGTATAATTCACTTGCAGAGTAGACTTGAAGAAAGAACACTCGAATGTGCTGCTAATTTGGGAAGAGCATTTGTGCAACCATTATGCTGCAGTGTTTGCAGTATACACTAAGCTTGTTTGAGGATAAGCTTCGACCAGGGGGGTTTCTAACATATGTCCAGGGGTAGGACTTGGCTCTGCCAAAGACTCCAATCGGTCCACTGGGTGGTGTTGGGCTAAATCTTGAACTTTTATCTGTATTTTGATAAGCGTTGCAGCTTTTCTCACTGATAAAGACCTCCCCGATAGCCTGTCATACTACAGCAAAGTGACACACAAATGACTTCAACTAGAGGTCTCTGTTACTGTGCTATGGAAGGAAAAACTGACGTACACTGGTGGTTTGGCCCATTTAGGATCAGAGTACGCTGTATGTGGCTCACAATGTAAAATGAGTTTGACATTGCTGGCTTAGGCTGTGTCATGTCTTAACAGTATAAAATCGTCAAATCTACACTCAACTAAGACCTGACTCTTTTTGTTAAGCTTGTACGCCCACTTTTTCATAAAATCTAGCTGCTGTGTACTTGTAACAGTCAGATCGATTATGGATTTGCATATACACTCATTAATTTAAAACAGCAGGACTTAAAAAAACAAAACATTCTATTTAAGACTCAGGCTCCAGCCACGACACTGACAAGGAGAAGCAGAAGAGAATGGATGGACTCCGTGTGGGGAAAGAAAAATCCAGTTTTTAATTATGCAAAAATAAACTTTATTGCAACTTCTTGATGAGCAGAGGAACCACGACGGAGAAGAGCAGTGTGCAACCACATGAATCAGTACTGAAGCTATTGACCAAGAAGATGGATGAAGTTCAGTTTCAGCGGTTATTATTAAAACCTCTAAACGTGCACATTTTGTCACCTTGTATTATATACGGTGCTAAGGAACTGAACAGTCCACCAATTAACTTGTTAAACAGGTCAACAGCGAGTTTGTGAAGAGAGAAAATTAGACACCGAGTGAGTCACTGGACCAAAATACTGTAATGCTGTTCACATCTCGAAAAGGAATTTAAATTTGGACCACGTTTTCAAAAGGCTGCATGAAAGTAAAAAAGAAACAACTTTTAGTATCAACTTCACGCATTTACAGATTATATTACAAAAAGAATACCTTTCATAAAAATACTAACCGCTTGCTTTTTAATATGGCTTTTGGATTGTGCAGTTACAACCAGATGTAACGAGATCCTCATATTACGGGTTTGCCTTTTTTTCCTTTTTGTGCTTCCAAAGATAAGTCTGAGGGTTCTAGTCCAAATGTACACGCTGTATTGAAAATACATTCTCCTGGATGAGCTCTTATTAAAAGACCGTTTTAAAATCCCAAGATTTTTCCTTTGGTTATAGTAAATCTACTTAATAAAGTAACATCTCTATCATATAAATGCCCCGTTAGTTTGGGGACCTTTTAGGGAAAACAAAATCTATAATTACTATTAGCAAATCTTAATATTCTCCAAAATAACAATCTAATATAATTAAATTGAAAATAAACTCCAATTATAATCAAACACGAGTCATATGGTAAAAACACAGAGGCCTTTTTAAACAAAAGACATTAATTCAAATACCAGACCTGAAAGTAGAGCATAAATATACAATCATTTACATAACAATGTGGTCTGCTCTAATACAAAATAACATGACAGAATATTAGAATAACAAGGAGTAAATAATAAATATATGACGTGTGAGCTTCTAAGTTTTGTCACTGTGCAGCAGCACCAGACTCAGTAGTACAGTTACAATGAGAAAAGCTGGAGATAGATGCCTCCCCTGGGTCAGTGTTCCCATTAAACCGTTTGCATGGAGCAGACCCAAAGTGTGGCAGAAAAGGCCAAAAGCTTAATGTCTTATCCTGCTATCAGCTCGCGTGCTGCCTCAACTCATCCTCTCTGCACAACTGCCGAGAAAGTGCATTCTCATGAGGTCCTCTGCCTAGTTTATTGCCCTCGACTGGCTCCTGACCTTGTAGGAAAAACAAACAAAACATACATTTACAAAGAGTATTTGTGTAATGTGCCAGCTCAGCCACAACGAGGCTCAAAAGGTCAAAAGCTGACGATATCAAATGGGCTTCACGTGTCAGCCAGGTGCAAAAAAAAAGGAAAAAAAAAATCACATATGTACAGAAAAAAATTGCACTTGTTAAACTGCAAGTAGGAGAAATCTCAGACGCAAACTGCTGCGTGAGTGAACACTGGGCACTGTGCTAAACCCCCGTCTCCCCTGGACCGCTGTGACCTCATCTTATTAATGTTCCTCCCTGCCAAAAAACACACAGGTCTTTCAACCACATGAGAATCCCTGAAATTACGTCTTGAACACAACCACGTGTATCACGTGTAAACTAAGCCGTATTTACACGCCTTACAACAGTGCAGGTCTTCCGAAAGCGTCAGAAAGCACTTCTAATCTAGGTGAACGCATGTTAACAGTGATTATACAAAGATCATAGTATATTGCGTGGTACAATAAATCTGTAAAACTTGAGATTATTCAGAGAGTGCGTGAGACGGGTGTTCTCTGAAGCCTTTTTGACAGGAGGGTGAAGACCCGCTGCTTGACTTCCACAGTCTTTGGAGCAGCTCTCAGCCGCTTTGTGTCCAGTCAAAATTTGTGCTTTTCAATTCAACTTAACGTGACTGGTGTGTGCCTGGCTCAGACAGCAGGGTGAGGAGGAGTGTAAGCGTGCGTCAGGAGGGGTCTAGGTTGTGTGTCCTTGTGGTTAAGACAACTTGTTTGGTGTTACTTCCTTTCAGGAGGCAGTGAGTAACAGTGATTAACTGCAGTTTAAGTGAAAACGTTTGTTGTTGCTAGAAAGCAGATCGATGAACAGATTAGTCGCTAACGGCCCTGTGAGGTGTGCTGTGTGGGTTGAGCTAAGGAGGCAAGTGTTGTCCTCGGAGGTCCGGGTGCAGTCCGTTTCTCTTTTCAGTGATGGCTCAGAAGGCAGTGGTGACGGCGTTTCCTCGCCGTGTGCCCAGACGGATCATTTCCCCCGGCACAGTGTCAAGCTGCTCGTACGCCAGGCGCCCCTCCTCACCTGCAAGCGGCAAAAAGAGATTATTAGAAATAATTTGTCCACAGTCACCTTTCACGTAACTACTGAAGGGGAGAACGGGGAAAAGCTACAATTTACTGATGGTACACAAACGCCTCATGTGCAGTTAGTTAAAAAGTGAATGTTTTGCAGAGAGGACAGCTTTACAGATACATTCACTAAGTGTGTGTGGGACTGTCACAGATTTTCGGATTGTCTAACTTTCACAAAGACTGTTTCACACAATGTTCACTGAAATGGCATCAAACTCGGCGCTGAACTTACTGGTGTCTCCAGCAAGATGCCTGCATATTTTGCTGGGAATCGGGTAAAACTGGTTGACAAGGGTTAAGAATGAAAATTTGGAGGAAGGCCAGAAGGAGCAACAGAATCTTCTAAAAATATTAGCGAGAATAAATCACTTGGCAAATGAAAGGTCGCTGGTTTGAATTTGCGTCAGGAATGGCTTTGCCAAACCAAACATGCAGCGTTGCCTGCTGAGGCGATCTCTTGTGGTGAAGGAGCAGCTAAAAGTAGCTTCTGTTAGTAATGACCACCTACTTCTCAGATGGCAGTATTCGTATCCCCACAATCAAGATTGTGGCAGAAAGAAGGCAACGGAAGGACGTAACAAATTGGCAAAAGAAAATATAAGAATCTGCATGCTGAGTTAAAACCCTCGGTGTTTGAGAAAAGTTGCCTTCAATGTAAGATTTTAAAGTGTCTGCAGAGAAAGTGTTGAAGCTCAAACATCTGCCCCAGAAAACAAGCAAGAGAAAACGTGTTTTTCTTGGAATTTACAGTCAACACTGCAATTAAACACATCTTAATAGCACTATAGTGTGTAAATGACCTCATGGCAGTTGTGTATACGCACCGAACGTGAGCAGGGTTTCTATGGCCACGTGACGCAGCTCTTCGTCGGCTGAATCGCACAGCGCTACCACTGCTCTGATGCTCTCGACTGCCTGCGCACACAAACAAGATAAAAATGTAAAAAACCAAAGGACATGTTTCTCTTTATTGCATAAAAATGCTGTTTGCACAGTTTAGTAAACAGCTACTGACCTCCAGACAGCTGAGAGCTGAGCAGGCTGCCCTCTGACTCTGTACTCCAGCCTCCGACAGTGCCTGGGTGTAGCACTCCACTGCCTGCAGACACACAAACAACCATTAAAAATGTGGCTCAAAAGGCAGAAATGATGCGCCTACCGTTTTCTCTTGAGCATTACTCACCCTAGTCCTGAAGTGCTTGTTTGACGCTCCAGAAGAGAGGTAGTCGGCGGCTGCCTTGTTGACCTGAGGGTCCTCTGCAGTGAGGAGGGATGCCAGGGCCCTTAGGGTTCTGCTTCCAGGCCAGAGAGATGACAAAGGTACCTCCTCCAGTTCTGCGAGACAGCGAGAATAGTCTCCGCTGCACAGGACCTCTGCAAACACCTCTGAGGAGGAAGCCAACGCAGACACACGCAGATTAAACCGAGGATAGGACCAGCTGTAACACTCACAGGCCTCATCTACACACAAACGTCCTTTCTACTAAATCCTGATTAGAGGTGAGGTGATCGATCCAGATACATCGATGCAAACGCTGGTATTACTATTGGACTGATACTAGCATGATAGCATCAATACTGTTGGCAATCACGTCGATTTTATTTATAGCCTATAGCACATTTAAACAACAGAAACTGACCCAGAGTGCTTTAGAGACGGGCATATTTACATTACATTAAAAAAAAAAAAAACAAAAGAAAAAAACACACAGCTTCAAAACACACGGAAAGCTGAAAGCTGCGTTTTTCTGTGTTAACTAATTATTGTGGAAAGCAAAGGTCACAGTGATTTAGCTCAGAATTTGCAAATTGCTGATGATTCATCTCATAAATCATGAAACGCTGCTCTTCCCCATGTTGTAGATAAAGCATCAAAATGTTAGCTCTAATATTTGGATTAACTTGGACAAATCTTGGACTTGCACAGGTGTCCGTGTATGCCATGTAGCACAAAATATACTCATTTTGCGACTTAGGTTAAGAAAATAATTCGGTTATTGCAGGACACAGCCAACAACAGAGGAATTTGTGTCACGATGTAAGCATCACAGCTTTTGCGCACCCTCTCTGGCCAGGTGCAGTAGGTGCGTCTCCATGTCCTGGACTTCATGTTGTAAGATGTAGCTGTAGAACTGAAACACAGTCAGGACGTCCTGAGAGAGCGCAGCAGTGGGAGGACTCTGTGCCGCCAGCAGGTCGCTCCTGTCCACCATCTCACCCACTACCATGCTAATCGCTGGAGAGAAGAGAAGAGATCAGTGCATTGTTCCAAGATAACTGCATAACATTATTTAGTTTCAGCTATACAACAAAAACCAAAGGAAAAAAAAAAATCACAATGCCGTGTTCACACAGCCTGCAGTCACAGTTTACTTCATAACATAAACCAGTTTGTTTCTATCCATTTTCATCAGCTGCATTATATTCTCAGTTAAATGCAGATGTCTAGTTTCCCCCCCAGGAGCACATTAAAACCTGTTTACACCCTGAATACGTGAGTCAGTTGAAGCCCTGACTGAAGATGAATTTTTAAGTATAACCCGTGGTCTGTTTGCAGAAACAAAGAAGGGACGAGCGAACCTGTATCGGCGCCGTGTGGGCGGTTCTCCTGCAGCACCGCCGTGTAGCGCTGATTCATGTGTTTGAACACTCTGTCCAGCGTGGTGTGGAAAAGTCCCTCAGAGCCGCTGCACTCTGACCACAGAGTCATCAGCTGGGGGCGCTCCACGAGGCCCGGGAGGACTGAGGAAAACAGGGCAGAGCACGAGGTCAGACCACAAACCCTCAAACCTCCTTCATGCACCGTAACGATTTGTTTTCCTGCTTTAAAGTATAAGACGTATGTTGTTCTTTGGGATAAGTTTCCAGATTATGCAAAAACTACAGAGTAAAGTAAAGCAGGACAGCGGCCTTGTTGGAGGAAATCTGGTCTACGTGTTTAGATACCCACCATCAGCAGCAGATGTTATTGCTCCCAGTTTGTCCACGCTGATCTCTGCTAACTCCTCTAGCAGCTGGGTCTGTCCTGACAATTTGAGGAGGACACTGCGACGCTGCCAGACACTGACCCCACTGGTCAACATCTGCCATGTTACCAAGAAAAAATGAAAACATATCAGATGCTAAAATTTCCAGAAGGTAGCTGGTGTTTTACTTAAGCAGGATGAATGGTAATTATGATATCAACTATCAGAAGGAGCTCTACCTGTATGAGGTGAATACAGTACTGAAGGTGGATGACAATAGCCACGTCCAGATTCTCATTTCCAGTGGTAAGTGGGAGGGGGCTTCCTGCCACACTGTTGCCCACCCCGGTGTCCTCTGTCAGGGCTTCGCTCAGGTGTCCTCTGGCTTCTGGATGCTGAGCCCTGAGCAGCAACATACAAGAGTCACCACCGAGGGGCAGCGGTAACACACCGACTGTACGTGTAGTGAGTTTGTTTTTAAAGAGTCCAGTCTTCCTAAGAATCCTAAGAATTAAACTCTTCATTTGCTGCCAAGCACTTCAAAGTTCTCACAAAAGTTTTTGGTATGGGACCTTAAAAAAAAACTGCATGTGTATATATAAACAAATGAAACTGTAATGTTTTAGCCAATGCAAAATATTACACTCACCCGATCCTCTCTCCATCTGCATCAAAGATCGGAGACCTCTGTGGGGGAATGCTGATGACGGCGTTATCGTCTCCGGTATCATCGTCGTCAAAGTCAGAGGTGTTGAGGAAGTCAAAGCTCTCCAGGGCACTCTCCACAGTCAGACTCAGGCTAGAGGATCGACTCCTATGACCCGGGAGACGGCACTGGGGGGAAAAGACAGGATGATGGGCATCCAAAGAGTATAAAAACAAGACAAACAAGACAATAAAGTTCAAATGAACCCTAGGATGGCAGTTTTTCTGAAAATTTTAGTGCACAAGAGCTTCTGTAGACGTTAATGAGACTGAGTTTACCTTCAGTAGGTCTTCCAGACGCATCACTTCCTGCTCCAGGTCCTGCAGCTCTCTGCAGCGATGAGTCAGCGACTCTAATCTGGTCAGCAGGCTGTGGATGGCCTCTTCCAGGCTGCTCTCCAGGAAAGCCCTGCTTCCCTCTCCCGCCCAGCTCAGACTTCCCTCACCCTCAGCAGCGCTCCCACTGGGCGGCATCATTTCTGAGGAAGTCAGCCTCTTCACGAGCTGCTTCGTCAGGCTGCCCGCCTCCTCTGTGTCCAGTTCCACAGGTTTCAGCTCGTCGGCGTGATCCAGGAAGACATCCTCGGGAGCCACTGTGGACAGCTGTCCATCTGAACACAAGGACGGGGCAGCTGAACCACAGTTGGAGCTAGAATTACGCTGAGACTCTGTGCGCTCCCACTCCGAGTCTTCGGCCGCTTCGGCTTCATCGCTGGCAATGCTGGCACTGGTCCTGCTGCCCCTGCTTCCTCTACTGCCTGTCTCCCCATCCTCCTCGTACTCTTCCTCCTCCTCTTCCTCCACTAAATGCTCCTCTGCGATGGAGTCCTCCCTAGTTGGGAAGATTTGCGTAGGTAATGGTTCTGTTTCCGGAGGAGTTACAGTAATCTCAGGGTTGGACTGGCCCGGGGAGTAGGAGCTCAGGGCAGGGCTGGGGCTGGGCGTAGAACCAGACGTATCAGAGAAGGTGAACGACAGACGCTTGCACTCAGCCACACCGCAGCCGCCGTTCTCAAAGACATCATCGGGCAGTGTGGACTGAAAATAGAGACAGGAGAATAAATCTGTGCTGCAAACAAGATAAAGGACTGAGATCTGGCTGAAATCAGTGAATGAAGGACAGAAAAGTGCAGAAGAAAGCTCCTCTTGTTTTCCAAGATAGAAAAAGCGATGGCACACTATACTGATACTATACTTGTGATCAGATCTGAACCCAAATTGAATCGAACAGTGAGGTAAATATAAACAGAAAACATAGGAACAGCTTAACGAACATGCAAACAGACGTGCAAAGAGCCACACATGACGTTCTGTAGTCCTTAAAAAAAGGGACAAGGTGAACCCAAGTGTGTCCACAGGAGCAGAGAACTACATCCTCATCATGTCAGTGGGGGTAAGAGGGCACACAGAGTTGGGTTAGGAGGGTCACGGGGGCCACAACACACTCACATAAACCTCCAGACTGGATTTGGGCCTTGGCCGCAGTGAGGCCAGGTCACCAAACGAACGACTGCGCCTTAGCTTCTCTAGCAGGGTGTCTCGGAGCATGTGCAGGAAGGAGAAGCGCTGGCGCTCCATGGGGTAGGGCTGCCACTTCTTTACACAGTAAAGGCAGGGAAATAAGACAGGGTGTTGGGTATTTGAGGGCAGGTGGGTGAAATGTAGGATATACAAGATGGGGGCAGAGTGTGGGTATAATGGGAATATGCAAAAAAAGGAGGGAAACGGGCTAGGGTTAGTTTAAGGGTGGTGCCTGCACGGCTTAAGCATCAACTGAAAAAATAACATGGGGCATGATTTACATCACGGTGCAGACAGTGCATGGGTTAGTGTGTTATGGATCACAGAATATGCTAACAACTTGCTTGACTCACAAAAAAGGAGGTGTCCTGGAAGGTGGGGGTCTCCGGTGTGCCCTGGCTGTAGACAGACACTCGTCTCTGGAGAGCTGCAGCTTTGCTCACATTGCCAGACGACAGAGTCAGGTCCTCCACGTCGAAGGGGCTGGAGAGGAGGATAAAAAAAAGACAAAAGCTCTTAACGACACTGCTTACATTTGGTTTCAAAAACCTACAAATAGGCAGCCCTAAAAATGTGGTGTAAACAACCACAAAGATTCACTGTGATGCAGTCACTCAAGCCACTTCCTGAGGTGGTCTGTTGCAGTGTAAACAACAATATTTCATGATGGGTTTTCAACAAGGGCTGGGAAAAACATCATTGATGAGGTGCTCCTTTTTGAAAATCAGTACTGAAACATTTGGTGCTGGCTCTGGAGCTGTGTTTGGAGACCTCTGACCTCACAGCAAGGCATCTCGGTTGTGTAAAAACAAAGTATGAAGTGGGTGTTACTATGATGTTTCACCAGCAGATGGCAGGACCCCACAAGGCATGCAGACCCCGACTTTAATGCTGTGACACTAACAACCGTTGTAGATGCTCCAAACATATGGCCGGTCCAGCAACAAGACTAAAATAGTTCTGGACTACCTCTGAACAATCCTGCTACCCAGCAGTGATACCATCTGGCAGTTGCCAACTCATTATGTACCCTAATTCGTGCAACACCGGTTAGATTCAGCGAGCTTCTACTTACTACCACGTGACTTCCAGGTTGAGTTTGATGGTCCCGAGGTCGTTGACGTCCACAGCCACCACCTGAGGCACGGCAGTGAATAGCTCCTTGGTCTCACAGATGACGCTGCCCACCAGCATGTGTGTGGCCAAACCCTTCAGCTCCGTCACCTGATGGGCACAAATTTATGTTTGTTTCTCATTTCAGTGCCACAGCGCAACGTGTTAGACACGAGGCTATCTGGGTTTGTACAGACCTTGATGTTAATAAGGTCAGTAATGAGGGGCATGAAGACCATCTCGTCTCCATCCCAGCTTTGCCTGGAGTTTACTTCAATCCTCCCCTTCAGCTTCCACCGCTGGCGACCGTAACGCATGAAGATCTAAAGGAAGGAGCAAAAAAAAAAAATTTAACCATATAACTTTATAATGGCTGAACTTATAAGCTAATTTTTTTTAAGTGCTCACTGTTCGTCTCACTAAACCAACCAGCTAAGAGCTAACTTTGGAGCTGGGTGGAGTGTACAGTGGTGTTTCACTGAAAGATGGCCAAAGCTGTTGCTACATAAATATCATTACAGCGGTTTCAAGCTGAAAGAGTCACTTGTGTCTATCTGTCCCAATCCTGTTAAAAGTAGACCCAAGAGTCAGCAGTTAGGGCAAAGAAAATAAACTTGCCTCATATTGGTCTCCAGGACAGAGTCGAGCAAATCCTGCCAAACCTGTCAGATAGAAGTGACAGATATTTATATTATGCACAAAGAGGAGAGAAAAAAAATGAGTTGTTACCTCACTTTCTTATTCAGAATGAATTATTGCACAATGAGACAAGCTGCTTTTAACTGTCAAGCATATTTTTGTCATGACTTTTCAGGGATTCAGGGTTTCTAACTTGGTCCATGAGTGAGAAATCTTAGGATTATTTGCTCCAATGGATGTAAAATCATCACCAAAACATCTGGATTCTAAATAATTCCAGTGTGTAAATGACTAAACTTGCATTAACTTCTCATTTAAATCATTCACGTCCCACCTTTCATTTTGATATGAAACTCCCCGAGCAGGTTCTCCAGTTCGCTCTCAAATGCGCTCATGTTCTGGAGGACGGAACGAGAGAGATAAGACTCATCACACAAACGGCCCTCACAAAAACAAGAACAACAACAGTAATCAAGTTATCTCTGCAGGCTCTGACAAAGCCGGTCAACACCAAACTACAGAGGAGACGGGAGGGCGGGTCTAAGCCCTTGGCACAGGTGGCGACAGGTGCGCTTGTTATTGGGATTTAAAGGTAAGTATCTGGCTTTGCAGGTTAGTGTTTACAAATCCCTGTAAGCAGTAATCTGTATCATATACTTAGAGTGGGTGCTGTCAGACGTGACTACGTTTAATGCGCCGTGTTCTGAGTTTATATATAATCTGCAAATATCTCTGTTTAAATGTCATAATAATTATTGTAACCCTACATTTACAGTTACTTTTTACAGCTCCATTCGCTTTACAGGACTAAGAGTCTGCAGCTGACAGCTCTGAGTACCTCGGTGTATTCCTTGTACCGACGATTAACCTCCGCGATACTCTCTTTGGTGCCTTTGGTGGAGGGCGAGGACGAAAAGGCCTGCTTCATCCGGATGGCACCCTCTCTGAGACGGCTCTGGATGCAGAAGGCCTCGTATAGCTCATCCACCTGCACACACACACAGAGTCCCCTCCATCTTTAATCGGCCCTCACAAATTTGCAGGTGGGGTAACACACACGAGACAGAAACTTGTGCAATTATGAAACAGAGTTATAAACTTCCATATACATGAAAACATCCCCGGGCAAGGAGCAAATTCCCAAAAACTTCCAACTGCCATGTGAATTTTTCTGTGTTTGCTTCCCACTGAGATTCATTCACGGATGGCACAGCTTCAGGCTTGTGCAATGAGAGCAGAAATAAGCACAGACATGATTAACTTTTGCTTTACACTTTATTTCAGATACACATCTGATCACATGGTCAATAAGACTGTACAGGAAGTCCAAAGCAGAAAAGGCCTGCAGAAGTAAACACAGTAAAAGGCTGACATTACACACACAGACAGAAAGATAGTCATCAAGACCGACAGGAGAGACAAATGGATAAACTAAGAATGGATAAAAATGTCCTGAAGTAAGCTGGCACATGCAGCTGCTGTATATCTGTGTAACTCTAACCCGACGCCTGCACTGTCCCAGTCTGCGAGCCCAGTGGGACACTCCCACGGCGGGGCAGCAGCAGACGGGGTTTAGAGCTCATTTGTCTGCCCGACTGCAGTTTGCAGCACTAGCCTGACCTAACCCAAACCCGCAGGGAGAGGGAACGACTCCATCAACATCCTGCTGTCTCAGTGTGAGCTAAAATGTCAGCGTTTCAGCTGAAATCAAATCACGATGATGCTGAAGCAAAAAGCTCAGCTCAACAGACAGAAATGCACTCCGCCGTGAAGCCACAGGCACAGCAGATTTAAATGATTTTATTATGAGCAAAGCTTTGGTAATGAAGTTATTATAATTCTTTATAATAACGCTGTTTCAAACGTTTTTAATTGTTTCACATTTCCAAACACGAGTGCTCCTTAACCAACCCTACTCTTTAAAAATCAAGTTCTCCTCATCAATATTTGTATTTCCTAAATTTTTCACATACTTCATTAAAATTCAAACATTTAAAAGGCTCCAAAAACAGACACGAGTCATTATGAAGCAACACTGAGCTGTAATCCCAGCACTTTTCGAGGATGCGGTTGACTCACTCAGAGCCATTGTACCAACAACAACATTTAGCAGCGGTTCCAGATTTTTAGCGACCTGTCCTTTGAATCTTTTGGCTTATTTTGAACTAAAATTCACATGTGATGAAGCGGCAGGCGAGCAAAAAACAAAACACCTCTGGTGAGCCTCATCAAAGGGAAATATCTTCGGCCGCCTGACGAGAGCGCTGAAATATTGATGCCTCGCGCTCTTTATGGCACTCATTAGGGAGAAGCAGGAGAAAATGGGCCATTCTGGCTCCTGTCGTCCCAACAGCTTATCTAACTGTTTGTTTGTGTATCTTTTGTGCATCAGCCGAACGCTGCCAGCCTGTTTGTGAGAGCAGACTTTCTGCACGCGCCGACGTGCTGACATGTGCATGGAGAGCGTGTTTTTGCAAGCGGTGGGTGGGCAAAGGAGTGCTTCTAATAAAAAAAAATGAAAGTGGTTTGCGGTGGGATGGATATTAGAGTGTGTAACTCTTTTTGACACACACATACGCACAAACCCACCCACTCCACCTTATACCAACTAAGCCTTCACCACCCCCCACCCTCAACCGGGACCCAGCCCGTCTGTCTGTCTGTCTGTGGTATGTGATGTATGTGGCGGGGCGGCAGCAGCTGAGCTGAGCCGGCTGGAAAACAATTTCAAACCTCAACTGTTATTCTCAGCACTCGGAGAAAATAACGGGCGGTTTTTGTTTACGATGAAGGGGAAAAACACAAAACGTGTTTTTGTGCGTGATCCAAGGAAACTTTTTACACCTTACATAAATAAAGAGACGACTACAACGAGGCATTCATTGCCTAATGAAAAGCCATCATTCTTTAGAGGCAATCAGTGGCCGTATCATATTATCAGCTTAATGGAGCCAATTTTTGTCCCCAATTACAAAAAAGCCCTTTGCTGCCTTCGAGGAAATGTCCTTTTGAAGGTCAGCCAGGCTCCTCCACTCCAGAGGGTGGCCGTCAGCATATTGCTGAGCCTTGGGCACATTTCAGCCCAGAGGAAACATGAAAGGCAAAACACAAAGAAACAAGAGTAACCTCAGCACAGGAGGAAGGAGAGGACTGCACCCGGCAGAAGCGCTGATGCTCTTTTAGACGCGCATACACACAGACAGACAGACATGTGTTATACATCCTGATAGCAGCTCCTGTGGAGATCTCCCCGTCTTTCTGCCCTTTGTCTCCATCGGTTATGTATCATTCAAGAACCGTAAAATAAATAACTAAAATAAAAAAAATAATAAAAAAGAATACATCTGAAACATTACATGGTTGTAATTTTGACAAATGTACAAAATATACAAGAAATTGTAAAAAATCAAAACAAAACATCAATTTTCTTTTAATGGAAGCTTCCCTAAATGGTAAAAATCCATTTTTTCCCCCACTGTGGATCAACAAAGAAAAACAATCTGCAGATTTCTCAGGAATAAAAATAATCTTTTGGAAATGTTACACCAATGCCAGTAACAGTAATTTTAACATTAATTAAAATAAAAATATAAAATATGAACAAAATATAAACATTTAAAGCACTTCTTTAATCAAAGGAAAAGTACATCTGTTTAACAGGCCGCCCGTAAAGACCATCTGAACCTTTTTAAATCACCTCCCTACAGATGCTAAGAGACATTAAATGGAAATATATTCTAAATTAAGTCCTCTATTGGACTGTGCTAATTGCAGCTCGCTGCGATGACAAATAACCTGCACGGCTCAGAGACCGAGGGATTATTGGAATTACTGGGGAATCAGTTATGCTCAGAGTGAGCATGATATTGCATATTTATGTATTTGGTGTAAAATAACAATTTTTTGCATTTTGAAACCATTTTGAATGCATCCCTTCCTAAAACGCTCCTAATAACATTTGCTTGGTAGTTTGAAAGGCAGCTGTGATTAAGAATCGCTGAACGTTTTAAAGGATTATCTCACTATCATCAGTGCGTATGATTTAAAAACGTGGGGTTTTAGATATTAGCAGTGAATCTTTCAGATATGGCAGCAATCCTCTTAAGATATGGCCATTATTCTGGATCATAGATGGCGCCTCGCGCACGTGCACACACTTTGTGCCGGGGGACCAGTGATTATAAGCAGATTAAAACAGGCGGGCCACACCAAACAGCTTCAAACACACATGAAGCTCTCTAGGGAGCTGTGGGTGTGTGTGTGCGCGCGTGCCAGTGGCAAGATTAGCATTCAAGGGAAGTGGGGAAAGCAGAAAATGCCCTATATTACAAATAATCACATGTAAAGCATGCGCACTCATTCTGGATTGAATTTGGCACGTGTTTAACACACACACGCTCTCTCGGGGGAAGAGGAGACGTCTGGCAGACGATCGTCTCACCTTCAGTCTATTTAATGATGCCCTGCTGATACCAGCGGTCAACACCCACTCCCCCAAACACACACAGACACAGATATATATAGTCTCTGTCCCATGCAGGACATCATACGGGTTGTATCATGCCACCTGCTTCCTCCATGTGTGCCAATTACTACTCAGACATCTGCAGGCAGCGCAGGAACAAAAGAACAGAGCTGATGTGACTCACAATCTAACAACTTGCTGATGGATGATTGTTAAGTCATCCCTCACGGCAGCTGTCCTACACAAAGAGACACGCCTGAGCCTGAGCAAAAACACTGACAAACATGTTCACGCTTACTGTAGCTCAGCTGCTGAAACGCCATTTCTTTCTCTTTTTTTCACTCGCAGTTTTGTTTACACATGCACTGACCAATCACGTACATGTGTTTAAGACATGCGGAGTAGTCCAGGTGAGTTTATTGTTCCCCATCCTATATGTTGCTTTTAGCTCTGAAGTCCTCATCTGTCCCTTTTGGTGCAAAAAAAAAAAAAATAGAAAAAAAAAAAAACTAATCAGCATCAGCTGCCTGATAAAAAATGCATACTTCCTGTTTGCCCTGTCCTACATACTGTCGATTTGTTTGGACCATAATCAGCGTGTTATAAGCCTTCTAATGCATCATACAAGTCACACGTTCCTCAGACTTTATGTCCTTATCACTACAGTACACTACTACTACTTATGGTTACTGATGCGTACAGTTTAAGTCAGTCTGTGTGATGCTGAAGTTGTTTCTACATTATATTTTCACACATTCTGCCCAATGTCGGGAAAAATCAGGTCGGGACATTGGCCAAAGATGCCCTTGAACACATGTAGCACACAGCAGGTGACAGTCCCCTGCAGACATGTCTGTTACAGTGGATAGCAGCACACATGGCGCCCAGTGAACCAGATATTTGTGCTCTCACATGCACCTCTGTGAAAGTGAGTGATGATTAAAGAAAGTTTGGGCTGAAAATGACTTTTCTTTTCCAAACTCACCGGCCACTCCATTAGAAACACCTGGTCAGCTGCTTGTTGATCCAAGTATCTAATCAGCCAATCACATGGATCAAGAGGATGTTTTCTCTGGACACTTTGGGCCCTTTAATACCAACTGTATTACTTTTAATTAGAAGAGAAACTAGCATCTGATTCATTTAAAAATAAAGACAAACCATTTGTCAAGTCACAAGTTTGAGTCTTTTCTTTAAACTATTTTATCTCTGATAAGCTACACAAAGTCAGATAGTGAGTATAAATAAAAACTGATTGAGTATTAGGCTTAATTTTAGTTACGCTTCAGCTTTTGAGGTTTTTTACATGGCACGATAAATCAGACACTTCACTGCTATTTCAAATATTTACCCTTTCATTCAAATCTATTTTTGCATGAAGCCTGAAAGAACAGAAGAGCTTAAGAATAACGCTAAGCTGTACGTGTTTGTTTAACATCATCCGTCACAAGACAGAACAAGCGCCGACTTCTTTTATCTTTCTTATCAAAGTCAAAGTGGAGCAAGCTGCAGATACACTTCCTGAGTTTTCCTTTCATTTTCCCCCCCATCTTTGAGGGCCGTGTCAATCGCTCCTCGCTGCAAACTGCCCTGACCCAGATTCCCTGTCGCCTTCATCCCCGCAGAATCGCAGTCACGCTGCTGTGTTGTTGTTTACCTGTGTATGCTTTTGGGACAAATGTTCTGAAGGTGGGTTTTGTAGTCGAGATGCATGTGAACATAAAGGGTTAACGCCACCCAACAGACGGCCCCATCCAGCTCATCAGGACTTCAAAGGCTCTGTCTCCGGGTAACCATGGTTACCTTTGGAGCTGCGCTGTTGTTTGGGCGTGTGTGCTCTGATTGCCTGCTGTCACATCTGATTTGACGCACAGCGAGGAAGACCATTAAAGCTCTACAAAAGGCGATGTGGAAGAAAAGTCAAAACCTTGTAGGGGATTAATGTCCCCAAATGGCAACCTGTGAGGTGACTACAAAGAGGATGCAGGGGGCCAAAAATCCCTACCTGGCAACCTCAGAAAGGATGTTTTTACCTCAACCATGGAAACAGCTGGAAACTTCGCTAATATATAAACAGATTAGAAGAGCAGGAATGCTAAGCTAATGCCTGGCAGCAAAAAAGCAGGTGAAGTTACGCCTAAAACTGCAGCTTCACTCAATAAACTCAACGTGAAACCAGTGGAAAGAAAAGTTGTGAGAACAACAAACATTTTAAGAAATCTGTCTGTCTGTTTGCTTTTGTTAAGAGTTACGCTTCAGTCACAAAGGCCTGAGAAATATCAGTCACATCCTGGGAGTCAAAGGTTGATAAAAAGCAGTTTATTCTCTAATCGGTTGGCGAGTCGTTGCTGGAGGTTGCTAGGTGAAACTGGTCACAAAGAGCTGCTGAGATTTTGTAGATGCAACACCACTAACTGTGTGTCATTAACATCACGCTCGCTGTGACAATACAGGAAGTATTGAAAAAGGCACCATTTACCAAGCCCTAGAAACTGGTCTGCGACCATCATGCAACCTTTGGTCATAAGACAAACTACAGGCAACTGTAGCTAGCAACCAAAGCAATCAACCGCTGGTTGTATCACACCCAATATGGCAGGCTGCTCTTGAGCAATGCGTGCATGAGAAACCTCGACATAGTGTTGCACCAAAAATCTCTTTGCAATTGCTTTGGTTGACAGCAGATTGCTGTGGTCACTCATAGTTTGCATTGAACACGCTGACTTGCATGCAAACACAAACTACTTTCCGAGTGGTGCTGAAACCAGGAAAAGTGTGACAACAATAGCCTTCAAAGTAAAACTTTGAAACATTTTAGCTGTAGTGGTGAAGCACAGCTTTCATTCTGAAGGCAAACATTGTCCGTTTCCAGTTTGCATCACTTTTCTTTTACTAGATTTACCAAGTGCACGCAAACTGTGTGTGACCATGACAACCAAACTTTGTCCATAGATAACAATTTCCACCTAGAATCAACATCTAAACATGTATCATATTCTCTCTTGTGTGTAAATCCATAGTAAAAATGGGCCCTTAATAGTTCCTCTGATTTCTGTGTTTATGCTAGTGCTGTGCAGGTAGCTTCTTTCTGTCATGATCAACAGCTACTTTCACACTTTAGTCTTTGCACAGCTCAAAAAGCAAAACAAAACAACGCAAGACATCATTTTTCTGAGCTTTTTATGCGATGGTAGGTAGGTGTTACCTTTGAACAGCCAACTCGCTGAGTGCTACAGTTAATACCGCACCGATACGGTTTCAAACCAATAAAATAGATGCATTTAAAAATATCAAACATTTACTTAGAAACAGGTAAAAATATGCATCAGCGCTCTGTTTCCTGGGTGAATGCTTGGATGGGATGAGGCCTTAAATACCGGTTTCAGACTTAAAATAAGCTCTTAATCAAATGCTCCACGGACTTACATTAAATAGTCCAACCGAAGACTCACATATACATCGCCTCAAATACATTCTTTGGTTTAGAGACTGACAAAACAATAAATATAGCTGTAAAGAAATCTGAACAGCCTTACCTTGCTAATATGAAACTCCAGACGTCTCATGTACCTCTCGATAGTTTTGATTTGCTGCAGAAAGACAGCGCAAAAATTCAGAATTTCGCTTCATCTGGTTTTTTGTTGGCACCACAGATTATAACAAGGTAAGACTTACATATTATACAACAAAATGTACAGAAAATACAATGTTCTGTGCAAATATGTTATTATAAGATTCACACGATAAACTCCAAACTTGAGCGTGTGTTACAGTAGCCCCTCCCCTCCCATCATCTTACCTTGTCAAGATCATACAGCACTCCCTGGAGAGAAAACACACGCAGACACACACATGAAATTACAGAGTTACTAAAAGGTAGGACAGCTTATCCAACGCAGAGCAGATCACATTCATCTGCCATCAGGAAGAAACAGTTTTTCCTGTCTGCACACATCAGGCAGCCACGATGGCATAAACAATGAAAAACATTTTCCATGTGTGCGTTCATTCGTTTAAAAATTGATGTAATATATGTGAATTTTTCATTTTCTTTATAAAGCATTTTTGGCTTAAGCTGTGAGTCTCACAGGCTGTAAACATTACGAGGAACGATGTAAGTTAATGCAGAGTAACTTCTCACCAAGCGGGAGTTTCTCTTCATGTCCTTCATCAGACCTGTGAGTTTGTCCAGCTCCGTCTGATGAACCTCCAGATATTCACTTCACAGGGGAAACAGAGAAACACAAGTCTTTGCATAAAACAAGTCGCTAGCAGTGAATTAAAACATGACTGCAGAAGTTCAGACGCTCACTAACGTTACGTTCACCGCTACAAAATCACTTAATGACACCAAAGAATACATGTGGAACATAAACATCCACAGAGGTCTGTTAATGCATTCAGAGGCAAACGTCAACAAGCTCAAACAGGCTGTAAATGCACAAACTAAAGCTTCTGGTAATTACCCAGGAAGCCCCAATACCAGGTAAACTCACTGCATAAACATTCTTTATATACAGTTCATGACAAGACCAGACTCCATCCATTATAAAAACACAACCATCAACATTTTTTTTAAGGCCAGAAAGAGTGACACATGCACCGTGTGGGAAATGTAAGCAGCACTTCTGTAATACTATCTGCTGAATCAATCTGTAGTCAAGAACAACACAATGTTTATTGTACTTACTGACTATCTGCTATATGGCTTCTATATATTTACTAACTTTAAAAGGTCTGGCATTAAACATAGAAAGGCTTATTGTGTTTCAGAATTTGTGTCAAGTGTCTAATGTTTTGCATTCTCCTTACAATTAAGCACACAGATTTTGAAACTCTAAAAAAAATAGCCTGGGTGGAGCATTTATCGATGGAAAGTTACTGCTTGTCCACAGCTGTCCAATGAAAAAAAAGGAATGGAGCATTTCAAGGTACTCTGGAAGACTTCATAGTGTCTACTGTAAGTGAATTAGCTTCATATTAACTACTTAATTGTGTACATAGAACAAGTGGATGAGTTACTCACTCCAGGCCTTGTTTGAGTGCTGTGTAAACCTCCTCCAGTCTCTTGGGCTGTGGCTCTCTGGAGCTGCTGCCTCCCTTGTGGCCTGACAGGTGGGGCTTCTTAGGCTTGGACTGAGGCTTCTTCTGCACTGCAGAGTTCCCCATGAATGAGTTACATCTGCACACACACAGACAAACACACGCACACAAACACGGGATAAGTTACCGTTTGCTGATTGTGCCTCACAAGAATTTCCTAAATCTCATCGCACAGGCCCAAAGGCGCCACCTTCCATATCATATTTATTTAATATTTATCACAGGATCTCTGCAGCACTTCAAGTGTCAGGCCACCAGCTGCCAATAAAAGCAAGGAGTTATATTTCTAGATTATTTACACCATCCTGAACACGTCCTTGGGCCAGTTACAGCATGAGTTCATCTCATCTGTCAGATGCAGCGACCTTGTTGACTCTGCTCACACCAAAATAACTTGTACATACACACACGCATACACATTTATATGTGACCGACGCATTTAGCCTACATATTATTCAGACACAAATACAATCATACATTCAGAGCTTAACCTGAGCATTTAACGCGGGCGTGCAATCACATGCAAACATGTGCTTCCCCGACTCATAGCTGCCGTTTATCCTCTGCTGGAGTGAACTTACAAACAAACAAGCAGATTTATCCTCCCGGCGATTAACGACATTCAAGTGATCTTCAGTCTCTTCCCTCAAATGACCAAATGTGTGACCGACTCAAGTGGGAGAATTGAACAAATGTGATCCAGTTACAGAGAGTTGTCATATTTGTATAAAAGGCAGTGAAATGGGCTCAGACACTTTGTGTAGAGCTTCAGCTTTCTTTCATTTTTTTACCACCACACATCATTTTTTAAAAACCATGAGGTAATCATTTGGAGGAAGAGTTTTCTGTAAACCACCAGTAGGGGTCCATTGGTGGATTATTATGTAGATATGCTCTTATTCAATTTAATTTTCACTGATCAGACAATCGCAGTCATTACTGTCATAAGGAGGAACTTGATATATTAGCAGCCTTCCAGGATTAATCCAGCAGTAAAAGACCATCTTTGAAAAGGGAGGCATTTTCAAAACATTCCTACTTTGGATGCACCGAATCTAATGGAGAAGGCCTGGTTTAAAGCTATACACGTCTGCATTTTGTGGACTTGAAGCTAACTGATATATCAGAGATGTCCGTGTGGCTGACACATTGACGAATTGGCAAACGGCTAACAGCAGACATGTGTCTACAGTTTTATTTAATCATGTGACTAAAACACACATTGCCTGGATCTGTTTCTCCCTAAAAACAAAGATCGGTCACATGTTTTTGTTTCTGTCACTTCCACACGCCGTCGATCATTTTATCATGTCCCCAGAAACCCTTCCAACATGCTTTGTGTGCTTTTGCGGCATTTTTGTATTTGCTGCTTTTCTTAAGTTGCTTTGCATTTGACCTCTCAGGGCCACCGTACGTAAAAATAATCAGCAACCCAAGTTGTGTGGATGTTTTGCTGACTTTCATGTTAAAGCGCGATGCTTTGAGTGTGAGCATTTTAGATCTACTAATAACAATGAACAACTAGACAAATAATCACCAGTAAAAGCTTCACAGGCTGCTGCCCTCCATCAGCCAGAGAAACCACACAGACGAAGCTTCATGTGAAGCTTCTTCGCTCATTTAAACTGTAAAATCAAATCATGATGAAGAAGAGGCCCATTGGTATTATTTCTCAGTAATTATTGTGCTTAACTGCATGTTGTTATTATATTAGGGGTAACAGATGAGTATAGGTAATACAAATGATTGACTGTGCCACAAATGGTAGCTTTTTGTGTTTTGTGATAATTCACTGCAACCAAGCAGAGTGAAAGGAGTGCTGGGGCAGATGTTATTATATTAGAGATAGAGCGCTTAGCCCTGATTGGCTGAAAAGTCTGTATGATTTTTAATTGATTGACCTTTGCCATAGGGGACATAACCGTATATGACAGGTTGTAGGTACAACCCTCTGTATGCATTTAGGTTGAAGCCTTTAAGAAAGATTTTTCCAGCAACCAAGGAAGGTTTCTCCCATCCACACACCCATCTGTCGCTTATCCAAGTCCAAGTACTGAGGTCAGGAGTCAAAGCAAAGATGCCCAGATCTCCCTTTCCATGGTTGCATCATCCAGATTTTCCAAGGGTGACACCAAGGTGTTCACAAATCAGCTGTATGACATGTAATCTCTCAGGGGTCTCCTGGGTCTTGGATTAGACCAGAACACCTCACTCACAGTGGCATCCAGGAGGAATCCCAGATGCCCGAACCACCTCAACTGCCTCCTTTTGATTTGAAACAAGCTTTTGGGAACAAACTGATAAGTTGAATGTGTTTTCAGTTAGTCTTCATGGGTAAGACTTTACCATTTCTAAGCCTCATATCTGCGGCTGAAAAAAAGGGGGCAGAGTTTTCTAAGTGGCAGAACCACCTTACGAGTCTCTCTCTCCTCACATTAATCCATTTTAGGTCACACTCATCTCTCCCACGCATGCACATCTCAGCTTTTAAAACCATTACAGATTTAGCTGACAAATGACATTTCCCCAGTCTTAATGAAATGATCTGAGAGTCATTCCAGGGACGCAGCGACAACCAATTCCAGCACTAGACGAGCTAGAACGTGCCGCGTTTTGCTGTGTGCCAGCAGCGGCACAAGTGAAGCTTATAGCTGCCACAAATGTAGGGCAACACCGAACGAGAGCGCTGCATAGCCGTGGGGTCATGCAAGCTCTGGTGCAGTAGGGTTTCTTGGCAGGGACATATACAGAAGCATACATGTCAACACTTCCATACAGGAAATGATGCATAATGATGAATTTATCCTTGTGCGCACAAAGTGCAAATTCTCCATCATGCAAACGCGCAGAAGTGCACACAAAACTCACGCATGGACACACACATGGAAATTCCCTTCTCAATTACAGTAACAGAGGAGCCCGCACAGGCGCTGGCACACTCCAGCGGCTTCAGGAGCTATATCTGTGCAGCTTTCCACCTCGCTCATTATCAGGATGATAACTTGTCTGTTGCTGTCAGTCGCCCACACAGCGAGTCATTAGAACCAATTACTCCATTCACTGTCTGAGCAGAGAGAAAGGAGCCACTTCTCTCAGCAGGACCAGGACTGCTGAAGAGGCCCAGACACCGACAATCAGAAGTGTAAGATTATAAGAGATATGGTATATCTGAGACTGTGAGCAGGCTTTGTCTTGTGATGATGATGGAGAGCGCCGTCACAGATGAGTCAAACAGGAAAGCACACAGAAGAAACTCTTATCTCTCGAGAACTTTATCCATCTCTAACTTTTCGAAACCAACCCCGGCTATGAACGAGAATACATCATGTGACAGAGTGACGATCACTGCTTAAGAATTCGCTTCTTTCACAGGTCTCAAGACTTGCTTTGACTCGCGGATCACCATGAAGACTGGCTCCATATCCCTGAGTCATTGTATTCCTTTTGTGGGAATGAGATCTTTTGTTTTGTCTTTTAGAAGAGATAACTAATATGATTCATACATGGATGCGAACAGATGTACACGTCTTCTCCGTGTATAGACGCTAGTATGGAGACTGTATAGAGAGTTTTGTTTTTGTGGGTCTAATCTCCCTTTCAGCATTTCTGTTTCCACTTGTCAAATTCCCCTTGTTATCCCCTCTCTGTCGATGATGCCAGCATCACAGACTCTTGAATGGTGCCATCTGCATGTGTAATCATTTAGCTCAGTAAAGTTTGTCTTAATCTTTTCATTCATTTATTTTGTTTTATTGTAATTTATAAACAGTAAAACTCAAACTTTCCTTTACTAGAACATCTAACAACAACATCCAGGTGATGCTTTAGAACAGGGGTCTCCAACTCCAGGCCTCGAGGGCCGGTGTCCTGCAGGTTTTTGATCTCACCCTGAGTCTACACACTAGAATCAAATGATTAGTTCATTACCACGCCTCTGCAGAACTTCAAGACATGTTGAGGAGGTAATTTAGCCATTTGAATCAGCTGTGTTGGATCGAGGACACATGTAAAAACTGCAGGACACTGGTCCTCGAGGCCTGGAGTTGGGGACCCCTGCTTTAGACGTATTGAGGTACTTACTTTTGTACTGTTTATAACCTATTTATTAAATGCTGACATAGACGTACAGAAGTGGCACCACGATGTGTCATTTTCAAATCAGTCTTTTATTCATTTCAGTTTTAGAAATAAGTAACTCCAGCTGATCATTGCTGAACAGCTTAGCAGAGTTCCGCTTACCGTGAGCGCCGTTCCTGTAGTGTGCTGAAACCCGCAAACGACTGGCTCCGGATTATGCCATTTGGCCCGCCGGGGGAGTGGGTTCCGGTCGCCATGATCTCCGGGACTCGTGACGACACTCCTGCAGAAAAGGCACAACATGTGCAGGATTTAGGATCGGGGTCAGTAATGCATGAAACGTCGTCAACAGTGAGGTTACCTGGAGTGCCGCGAGCACAAAGAAGGCACAGTTGGTGATGCTTTACATGCGCGAGCAGCACTCGGAGCTTGTGCTAACATGCCTCAACTCTTCTGACTTATTTGTCACATACCTCAACCGTTACTGTTATTCCTCAGGTATGTGTCACAAATCATGACATCTGTCACTTCAAATGTGTGACAATAAGCAATTCATCAGACTGACAGCTGTTTAACGTCACGCAGAAGTCACTACATACACCACACACCTGCTTCAATGGGCCATTTTTGCCTTCTAATCACCACATTTGACTTATTAATTCCACAGACAGCCCAGTGTTTGACGTGTCTTGTCTTCCACTTCTGTAGTTAAGGCTTTTTCTTCCTTTTTTAAAATCACTGTGCCTATATTTACCAGCAGCAGCAGCCTCTCCTTAAGCCGGAGATGTGGAGTGCAACATGATTCACGTGGGCACTTGGGGAGCAAGCCGAAAATAGATGGCGAAACGGCCAAATTTAGCTGTCAGATAATGATGTAGCAGAGATCAAGCGCCCAAAGGAGGAATCCACTGAGATAACCGGATCACAGTTTCAAACAGCAGTGTGAGAATTTGTCCAGATCGCTGTGCTTCGGTGGCAGCAGGCTGACATTTAACCTCAAACCGCAGTTTAGAAAAAGTTCAAAGAATTAACCGAGGAAAGCTTCCTCACGAAAAAGCAAAAGAAAGGAAAATAGAGGAAAAGTCTTTATAGAGTGAAATCTTTTGTTTTGGCGCATCAGAGGTCAGCATGGGTCAGAACAGCTGGAAAAGGTTATAGATGTTGCAGAAAGACATCATGATAGGATGAGAGAAGAGTCTGAAATCAGGTCCTTTAAATACCAGGACATGCTTGTTAAATTCTATTCACATACCGAGATGAAAGCACCGTGTTACTCGAGCAATACCCTGCCATCTCCACAGGTGTGCAAACACATCTTCACATACTACAACGCTTTCCTGAACTTTCCTGCACACGCTGCTATTCCTTGCTTTAATGTTAACGCCCTCTGCAACATCACAAGGCAAACGGCAACCTGGAACATACCCGAGTAACAAACAACATCTCAACGTTGGTGACAATAACATGATAACTGTAAACTTTGTGTGAGTCAGAGGAGGCTCGATCTGTCTTGTTAATCTGTATTGCTTCTCGCCTAATACAGAAATGCCTGAAGGAGAAGAACAGACAGACACATTTGTCACATCAAATTAAACTTTACTAACAAGCAGAGGAGCTTGTCTCAGTATTCAGCTCTCCTCTGCGTCTGTTTCCCCTCCTCTCACAAGCGACGCAAACCATCCCCCGGGCGTACGAGTTAAAACAACTTTGCCAAATGACAAGAAAACTCTGGATTTGTGCTGCTGCTTGTAATCATACCCCACTTTTGTCCTACTGGATCCGTCCATCTTTATTTCTCCAGAGGACTTCTGTGTGGGGTGGTCGAGCAGGGCAGCACACACATTAAGCCTCTGTCTGTGGTACTACAGGCGGCCAAACTAGAAACCTGATATCAGCTCCTTTGGACTGAGGACCACACAAAGAACCAGCACGCGGTCCGAGGAAAGACTAGATCCTTGTTTTGCAGTGAAGCAACAATAATGTAGCGAGACAGATACGGCTGCGACTATTAATAGCAGCTAGCTGACTAGAACCATTTTCACAATTGTACTAAAAGGTGTATAAATCAATATTTTTACATTACCAGCCGATCAAATTACTGCGTAATGTAAAACTTGCTACTCCTATTGCACGTCTTTGCAGTTCTCCTCCAACCAATGATCTGCAGACTTTTTTTGCTCACTGCTTTGAAGTTTGAGCCTGAGAACCCTCCAGAAACTTTTAAAGAATAAGTACAGCAGTGATAAACTGACTCTATACTTCCGCCCTGCACTATCATTTCGAGCAGGACTCGGGTCTTGGTGTCGAAACTATGTCTGAACATCAGATACCCCCTTCGCTTGTATTGCACCACCACTGTATAGCTGCGCGGAGAACAAAGAGGGCGTTGCAGTCTTCAGTTCTCTGTTTTCACTTGTTACCCAACTATTTGTGGCACTTTTCTTGCAACATAGAACAACAGCATTGCTTCACTGAAGACATTTACTAAAAACGAGTGTTGCTCTCTCTGCCTTAAGCGACACTGGATCTTCACCTCTCTATTTGCTGCTACATATATAAATGAACAAGCATGAATCCACATACACTTTCATCTGTATCAATGAAAAAAAAAAAAAAAACAGATCCAAAGGAGTTTTATTTCTCTCAAGAGCACAAATGGTGTTAAAGATGGTCAGTGAAGTCTCAGTGTGAAGACTCGATGTTGCCATTTTGGTGTTTTGAACCCTGAAGTGACGAGCGAGCTCTTAAATAATGACTTGTCAATTACAACTCATTAGCCAGTAAACAAAACCTGGATAGTCCTCCTTTCTGACTGTAACGATGACCATAATTTATAAAATGTTTTATTCAGTGACTGAGCCGAGAAAAGACGTTTTTTCCCCATAGACTTCTTTACAACTTGAAGTCTTTTTTTTTAAACCAGATGACTTGCCCCCTGCTGGCCGTTAAAAGAATGCAGCATCGCTTTTCAGTCTTGGAAGCTGGCGGCACATCCATCTTATATATACAGTCTATGGTCACGACACAAGGACACTCCACACCTCAACTTTGATGTAGCTAAGAGTACTAAAAATCGGTGATATTAGAACCACTTACCTGCACTTCATTACTGTTACTCGCACTGATATGTGCAAAACAAAACCCAGAGTAATGCTTCTGGTCTAAAATATACATTTGGAAAGCAGATTTGTTAGATAATGTGATGTGGTCACATTATCGGGATATGATTCTCCTGAGAGGCGGTAATCACCATTACTAGCCTAAACACAGCAAAGGAAGAGACGTTACACGAGAGCTGCAATTTGCTGTAATTCTCTGAAGCTTTTTGGTCCATTTTGGTGTCTGGATGTTCAACAAACACACTTTTCTGCCTTTCTGTACATGTCTCGCGGACTTTCTGACTCACTCTCCTAAAAGAGGAGCAGTGGGAGGGAAATGATGGTACATCCAGTTACCTAATGCTCTCTGGATAATAACAGAACAGGCCGGACACTGTTTACAGCACTTTCAGAAAGATCTACTGTATTTAGACAAGCAAAGATGGAGAACGAGAAGATGTGCTCACTAAACTCCATACACAATGGTACCAGATTATCCCCCGAGTATCCTGATGTACACACAGCCTACGGTGAGGACGCAAGGGAATAACACGGAGTACTTCTCCCTGCCATCAGAGAAAACTGCTGTAAAATAAGAGTACTCACACGATTCAAACACAGAACAGCTTCACAACGGCGTGCACGCTAAAACTCTGACACTGCCTGTCAGGCAGAGGCTGTATGAAACTCAAAGAGTGTTTGTCCTACATTCATTTTCAGGGACTCGCCCACACATTGCTGGATAAATGTGGTGCTTTATAAAAGGTAATCACCTTGTCTCTGCGTGCTCTCAGAACTCAGAAACAAAGTAAATACCTCACTTTTAATTATCAAGCAAATTATCTGCAACACCTATATCTAGACTGTGAGTTTTTCCAGCTGCTACAAACAGGCTGAATGAAGATCAGCGGTTTGTTACATGATGAGATGATGAGCCAAATAGTTGATTTGCTGATCAACACTATTATTTGATCAGCCATTTACAGTTTCTTGAATTTGAGAAACTGACTCTTTTTAATATGTTATGATTGGAAACTGTATATACACTCATTGGCCACATCATTAAGTACAGTGGTTCAATTGCTCATTAATACAAGTATCTAATTGGCATCAATTCAGTCCAGTCATGGAGACACGGTCAAAATCACCCGCTGGAGTTCAAACTGAGCATCAGAATGGGGGAAAAAGGTGATTTAAGTGACGTGGAACGTTGCATGGTTGGTCTGAATACTTCACAAACTCCTGATATGCTGTGATTGTCCCACAAAACCATCTCTGGGGTTTATAGAGAATTATCTAAAGGGAAGATTGAGCAGCAGTTCTTTGGTTGAAAATACCTTCGTGATGTCAGAGTTCAGAGGAGAATATCCAGACAGGTTTGAGCTGACAAGAAGGAAACAATAACTCAAATAACAATTGTTGCAACCAAGGTATCCAGAAGAGCATCTCTGAATGTACAGTGTGTTGAACCTCAAAGCACATGGGCTACAGCAGCAGAAGGCCACACTTGATGCCACCCATGTCAGCTATGAACACGAAACCAAGGCTACAACTCACCAGAACTGGAGAATAGAAGATTTGAAAAACGTTCCCTGGTCTGATTTGTCTTGATTTCTACGGCAACATTAGGAGGATAGGGTCAAAATTTGGAGTAAACAACTTGAGAACGTGGCTCTACCCAGCCTTGTATCGACAAGTTCAGGCTGCTGCTGGTGGTTTATGTGTGTGGATATTTTCTTGGCACATTTTTGGCACATTAGTACCAACTGAGCATCATTTAAATACCACAGCCTACCTGAGAACTCTTGATGACCTTGTCCATCCCTTTATGACCAGAGTGTAGTCAAAGCTCAGATCATTCACACTGGTTTCTATTGAAATGGGCTCCAGAGATCTTTGAGATGTGCTGGAACGGGAGATTCACATCATGGATGTGCAGCTGATAAATGTGCAGCAGCTGTGTGATGCTCTCATGTCAATATGGAAATCTCTGAGGAATGTCTCCAGAATGTTATTGGATCGATGACATTAAGAAAAAAGCACCTCTGAAGACAAAAGCGGTCCAACTCTTTAGTTAAAGCTTAAGCAAATTAAATATATTCCAGTTTGAATTCCTCTCTAATAATGGTTTACAGGCTAATTAGTCAAAGCAATAGGAAATCTATCAAGCTTTTACTCTCTTGTAGGGGACAGCTGGTGTGAGTAGTGTGATAAATGTTCACACTCTAGTCCAAGCTTTGGGATTTTCTAAACTTTTCTAAAGTATTAGCAAGCCCCTTAAAAAACCTCAACATTTAAATAGATGTTTCTCTCTCTCTCTCTCACACACACACACACACACACACAAAGGGCTGAGTTCAACCACTGAATCATGAAAACCTTTCCTCCGCACCTCTTAGTGTCACCGCTCATCTCGTCTAAAGAGCCTTTCAGAGCGAGAACAACAATACCCACTTGCAGTGCGTCCTGGTTTGGTGCCAGGCGTTACCCACGCTGAATACAGCTGCCAGTCAGGCCATTCAATGGTCTTTCATCTCAGCCTTAAACACACTCATGAGTGTGTTTGTGTGACTGTGGTTTTTTTTTGGAGGGTCTTGTAAGCATCACATTAATCAGTACTCTTAGCTGCGCCTTGGCAAGACTGGACAAATTACAAATATGCAATTAGCAAAGGAGAGGTGGCTGGAGAGAGCAGTTGCTGTTAGCTCTGCAATGTTCACGTACATTAGCGTATTAGCACCAAACCTACTGCTTGCTTCATCTTTAACCTCAGTAAACACTTTTCTGACAAATTTCTGATCTTAACAGCTCGTTTAAAGTCTTATTTAACACAGCATGATGTTAATTTTATGACTTATGGTCACTAATAGAACAAAATAGATGCTCAAGCAGGATATGATTAGGAGGAAATGCCACCATTAGCACTCAGAGTTCTTGGTTTCTCAGTCAGATCTCCATGTCGCTTATCTACTTTCAAAACTTTGTTTAGCACTGTGGTGGGGCGTGGTCTGCGGTCCCATGCAGGGAGGGCGGACGCATCTGCACGGCATCCTTAATCACGCCCGCCGAGTTATAAACACGGGGACTCAGGGGTTTGTTGTGGTGGTGTGATGCAAATGTTAAATAAAGATGGCTCATAACACGGATCTGTGGTCCCGTCGTGCCTTCATTCCACCACAAGCACTTTTTAAAGTTATAAAGTGCTTCACAGTTTGGATAAAAACACATTAACCTCCTAGGACCTGGCGTCCACAGTTGTCTAGACCAAAATACTGCATTTTGCTCTACAAGGGCCTGATATCCACTTACGAGGACATTATACTGCCACTGTTCTATCGAAATTTAAAACAAATGTCCTCATATGTGGATCTTATTTTTGTCAAAAACAAAAATTAGGAAAAAAATAAAAATCAGGTGATTCTTTGTTTTTACGTTCATCAGGTCCCAATCAGCCCAAATAGCAAAGAGAAATTAAAAATGCATGCCATGAAAGTTAAAAAGATTCATATATACATATGATACAAACTCATAAGCATGATCACCTCTGCTTTCAAAATAAGAGCGTGGAACACCTGATCAGATGATTGGACAGGCCAGCTGAAGATATAAGGTCTCAGCAGCTCTGCTGTATAAACTTTAGCCTGTTCATGTTGTGCTTTGCATGTTATTAATACATATTAACTTAAAAAATGAATTCGTAATTTCATTAGAAAGCACTGAAAGGAAGCAACAATGAAGCTTCAAAACTGAACTTTGGAAACTAATGGTTAAGGCCTTCTTTTATATACAGTCTATCAATTTTCAATAAAATGAGCGCTAGCTTCGAAACACTCAGCTTTAAATCCATCCTCGCCTTTCATGTAGTAGTCTTCCACCGAGAGTCGACAAAAGAACACTTAACACAACCATTTCACAATTTCATCCTTTCCTTCCTTTGCATTTCAGCATCAGCAGTTTTCTAACATCCTCCACAGGAACATGTGAGGCAGCTGTTCCTCTTAATCATTTAACCCCCCCACCCTTCATTCATGTTTGTGAGGTTTCACTCGAGTGACTCAGATATCTGAAGTGATTTCACCCAGAATGGTCTTTTCTTCACTGACAGTGTGACTCACTTTCTTATTCTTCTTTCTCTTATTTTGCTCCCTTTATATTCATCTCACTCTGCTCTGACTCCCTCATCCTCAGTCTGTGCAGCCAAATCTGTCAATGGTGAAGCATGAGCACTTTTCTCTCCCCATGAAGAGCACGAATGAGGTAAAACCATAAATAAAGGGAGACAAGGTGTTAAAGTATGGCACTGCAAAAATAAGCAGCGATTCATCAAGTAAAAAACATCTAATATTTGGTGTAGTCGTACATGTAAACAAACTCTGCCGTGCATCTAAAACGTTCCTGAATAATAATCACAGCACTTGCTCGCGCTGTGCTCATTTGTTGTAAACTGCACAAAACCCGCCCTCACTGTGCTCGCTGTTCTCCGTTCCCCGTCCTCTCTTATACAACAGTCTCACCCAAACTCACAAACATCAACATTTAACTTCTGAATAACCCTCAGAGTGTGAGAGCGCGTACGAGTGTGTATTTACGTGCAAAAACCAGTATCAGAACCACAGTGCATGTTAATGAGAGAGGGCTAATTCTTAATGCCTGTATAAATTAGCCTCACCATGGCAACAGCAGACAAAATGGGATGAAGTGTGTTACGTAAAACAACAGTTATGAGCCAACTGCCAAGAAGTAGGACACACACACATACACACCCTTGTGTTACAGGGCCAAAGCTTTTAAAGCACCAAACCTGCATTTGGAGAAAAAAAGTTGTTGTTTTTCTTGATATATCCTGAGCTTTTAAAGATGCTGCTTTCAATGTCATTCAACACATAAATACATCATTAAAAGTGACTGTGCTGCTTGTCATTATTTCCTTCTATTTTTATCTCATTGTGCGTACAAAAACAGAAAGATATTAGAAAAACAAGAAAGGCAGGTGCTGATAACAATGCAGAAAGGCAGAAATATGTAAGATGATGCAGCAGTCCGGCTGAAATAAAACAAAACCAACTGAAGCGATCGGCGATGACTGGAAGTGAAGTAACATGTTCCAACACAGCCTGCAGGCTGCAAGCGTGTGCCTGAAAGCTGTGCAGTTATCCATGAGTCCAGGTTTGTATAAACTGGTTCAGTGAGGAGGGTAACTGCTGGTCTAGCTCCAAGCCGGGCTAAACTTGCTGCAGGCTGCAAACCCAGAGCCAAAAAATAAACATGTTGTTTCCATCTATGATTTTCTTTTCCTGCTCACAATGAAAAACCAGCTGTGTCACATATGCGAGAGCATGTCAGCCCATCGAGAACAGGCAAAAAGGTTCAGGGTTAGCTGTGTTTTGCCTAATTTTGAGTGCTTGTTCCAGTACTGAGGGTGCACCAGACAAACTGCAATGTTCTCCATTGCAGTGAGTGAAAGAAGTCAAAACGGGAAGTAGAGCAATCAGATTTTTCTCCAGAAAGAATGAGCTTTTTCAATACGGAAGATCAATTCCACCAACATTTTTTGCCATCAATGAGTAAAACTCTCAGGAATCTCAAAATTTCAACTTAATGACTCAAACTTCTGAGAAAAAACTTGAACTTTAGAGATGATTTAACAAAGAAATGTTCATATTTCATCCATATTTCAAGCTGTTGCAGCATCTTTCCTTGTATAATTTGGGACTCTCTGTGTCTCTGTATCACTGAAATGGAAGTAAAATGTGACAAAATTGTACACGTGTGTGCCTTCAGCCCAGCTGAATCATCCATGAAGCAGTAACCTTTGCTGCTGAAACATTTAGCCATCTCAGAGGTGCAGAGGTGTTTACAGCCTGGAACAAATAAACAGTTTACCACATTTAAGTTTTGCTTCGCCTTCCCTTGATGTTACACCTTAAAGACTCTTTGAGCAAATGGTGGAGTTATTAAGGATTTGATCCAAGATGTCCAAGTTCTTCATCTGTCAGTGGTCATTTGTAAATCACTGTTATATTAAATGAGACATGAAAAACAACAGATTTTGAATTGACCTTGCTACCTGTGCTTGCTAGCTAACATGTTTCTACCATGAGCCAATAAGTTCCCAAAATGCTACACATTGCAGATTAAAAAGAGTGCTCTACATCTTTTTAAATCGAGCCTTTATCACAAAACTAAAACTTTTCTGCATCTAATAAATAACTTTGTAACTACGCTCAAGGGTTACCTAGGCAACCGGAGCATGGAATATCTGCCAGGGACCAATCGGTTACAATCAGGCCACATATCAATGGCAGTCAATTCAAATTCACAGTCGCTGAATCTCAGCGGCGTTGCTGCCGCTCGCTTCCTACGTGGACACGTCTTTATAAGTAATATGGTACATTCCATGCATGTATTCGTTAGTTAAGATTAATTTCATGATGAAAGGGAACATTTATCACTGAATGTCTCGGAAAGAACAGGTTTTAAATCCAAAACTCCCTGCAGGTAAAATATGTGACACTGACAAATGTGCAGAACACACCGATGCATAATCACAAGAACAGCCATGTTTACGAACCTGAGCGAGGTGCACATGCAGATGTGAATCCACATTACTACACAGCACAAATCTCATGATATTGCTTCTTAACCCGATTCAGGATTTACACATTTACAGCTACTTTTACAAGGAAAAATGACTTCAGGAACAGGGAGCCTCATTATCCACAGTGCTGCAAAAGAGTGTGCGTTGCTCCCGAGGAGGAAGGTTTTATTCATCTTTACTGAAAAGGCTTCTCAAAGCTCACTATAAAGCTGGGAGGAAAGTGCTTTAAGATGACATTGTGGAGTAGAAAAATGTCATCTTTTGAGGTGGCGATGAAACACTTTTAATAAGCATGACTCTCAGTTCAGTTTTCCCCGCCAGCAAGAAATGAAAAGGGCTCAAACAGGAAAGTTTGAAGAGTTTTATGTTCATTTTTGCTTTAAATGCCAATGATTGTGTCTATATACTGTGTGAGATGCATAACAGCAATACGTACTATGCTAACAATGGGTTCAACTACTGTCTGGTTGTAAGAATCCCCTCCACTGAACTTCAACATCCTCCAGCTCACTGTTTAGATTCCAAAATCTAAAGTTTTAGTTTTGGCTCAGTCTCTCAGTCTCATGTTTTAGCCAATCAAGATCTCACAAAACAGCTGTCTGCTCTGAAACAGGAGAACGAGTTCCATACAGACTCACTGGTGAACACAGTTGAGCACTCAGCAACATAAAAGCCAGAAATTTCCCATAGAAGTGGGAAAAGTGATGTTAAAGGGAAAGTACTGCAAATGCATTCAGTCAAGTGCCCTTAAGTGGCTAAAAACAGTTATTACAGATTTAAAAAGAAGGATATTTTATGCTTTTCTTTAGTTTCTGCCATATATATTCTGTCAAGACCATGAGTGTTTGTGCACGCAATCAGTGTGAGCCACAGCGCAGGATTCACACTGATTCAGACAGTCTTATTTTCTTGTCTTGGCCCTGCAAGATGTCAGTCAAATAGAGGCCAGCAAAATAAATATGGATTAAATATGGTTTTCAGATTCAGTCATCTGAACTCATTCTGCTACCTAGAAATTAACATATTAGGTCCCCTATAAAGTTTTATGTTAATGTTTACTTAAGACGAATATTTATATATTCAATTATTTTATTTTCTGATGATAAATATTTTAATAAGAGAAATTTAAACTTGTAGACGACAGGTATAAATCTCTAGTTTGTGTAATCCAATCTTACCAGCATGTTAAACAAACCCTCACATCCAGAAAGAAGGAGGAAGGTGTAGTAAATAACACGACTGTGGGACAAATGGGAATTTGTAAAAAGCTTTGAAATTGAAACGAGAGATCGACGCTGTTATGACTGACCATCATGTGCAGGATCATAAACACCATTTCAGAGTCACCAGCCTGTGATTCCAGGAATCCGTCACACAGAGAAAAGAAAAGAAACAAAAACTTCGTGTGTGATGCTGGTACCTGGTGAGTCCTCTTCACATGTGCCCCTCAGCTATCTCTTTGAACGGCAGCAATGGTGGAAATTCCAGAAAGAACATAAATGTTCAACATGACACCCAAACACACATGTAAAAAAAACACAGACTAACTCAGTTTGTTCAGGGAATCGATTTCTGTTTGGAGCGAGCAGTGAGACTATTCAACAGCAGGGCTCGCAAAATCGCTAGCCCGACGTCCCGGGGCTAGCGATTTTTCCAGTCGGGCTACCAAAATCTATCTCTGCCCTGCCCGTCGGGCTATCATAGGAAGGAAAAATGTATGTCAATGCTTTTGCATTCTTTCGGAAATGTAGCTGGGTAATTATGTCATTGGCATCGGTGAGCCACTGTCAGTATGTGACATATTGAAATCGCGTTTGAATTTGCGCTTGTTTTTTGCTTTCACTTTGCAATCGCTGAACTGTGTATAGAGAGCGACGACAGCACTGATTGGTGAGTGACGATAATTTGCGCACCAATTCCACTGACATCGTCTTATCAATCGTTAGCTTACTATGCAAACATGACAAGTGAAATCTCCCGTAGCAAGCTTAAACATGTGAGAGGTTGATTGCGCAGAGAATCGCTGAGCGTTATGTGAGTGCGTGTGTAAAAGCAGCAGGATATATATTTTAGTTCTGCTGAGCCAAATAAGACAGGTCAGGGTGAAGAAGGGACAGCCAAAGAAAAGCTTACCACAAAACGGAAAAGTTATGACAAATCAGACTATAAGGCAAAAAGAAAGTGCAGCTTTATGGTTTCATGGACAAAAGAATTTCTGTGGCTGCAATATGACGAGCTAAATAACCAGGGGTGCACATAAGTGGTCCGCAGGTGCGCATTCGCTGTCAAAATACAAAACGCACACAAGATAAGAAGTTGCAACGCGTGTTTGTGTACATAAGATTTTCTGGAGGAGGACAGACATTTGTTTAGAACTCTTAAAGATGTTGAAGAAGCAAACTCCTTTAAACAATTACTTTGGTTTTCCTCCACCTCCAAAGAAATGTCAGAAGGAGTCCGAACCACAAAAGAAGCGCGTATTCTTGGAAAAGTGGTTGCAGGAGGTGAGCTGGCTACAAACAAATGATGAACACACAGATGTGGTGCGGAATGTGCCGTGAAAATCCCACTCTAGCGGACAAAAACAGTGCCTTTTATATGGACGCAAACGCGCGTTGCAACTTCTTATCTGGTGCGCGTCTTTTATTTTGACAGCGAATGCGCACATGCGGACCACTTATGTGCACCCGTGTAAATAACATAATGTTCTGCCGGGTGTGTTGTTGGTTTTTCCACGATTTCTGAGTCGACAAGCGCCTTTGTTACTGGGACCAGTAATTTTAAGAAAGGCCCCCGTTAGAACCCATGAGAAATGCAAGAAATGCATTATTGCTCAGTCTGCAATATCTTTCCCAGAACAAACACCAATTGCAAATAACATACTAAAAATAAACCTGAAAAATCTGCTTAGAACAGCGTACTATGTTGCAAAGAGTGAACTACCACTGGCACAATTTAGCAGTCTTTGCAAACTTCAAAAACCCGTGACTTCAGTGGAAAATTCAAATTCAGGATCTGACACAGACTGATTCATGTTCTACAGTTCTTACAAGTTCATAGAAATTTCTGTTTAATTAGAACCAAGTATTTGAGTTGATGATTGTAATTTTTATACAATGTTGTAATTTGTGTTTCAACAATTTTTTGATTGACATCAATCAAAAAAATTGTTCTCTTTTTTATTCGGGCTACTTAAATTTATTTTGGGCTACCAAAGACTGAAGAGTCCCTGCCCGAAGGGCTACCAGGGATTTTGAAATTTTGCGAGCCCTGAACAGGAAGCTTCCACAAGAGCTCCGATTAGGGAGATAGCTCGCACTGATTCTTTTTAAATCAAATTTATACCAGGACAACAACAAATAAGTCGTTTTTACAGATGCTGGAACAATAACAACATGTTTTTCTTGCTGTTTATTCCTTATTTTGTTAAAGGAAAATGTTAAAGTGCAGCGATTCTTCATCAAACTATTTTTAAAGATTTAGCCGACATAAACCTGACGTTATAAAACACACACACACACTGAGAGTGAATTTCAGCCAGTGCTAACGTATAAACCGATGCTTCCCTTCTCAATAAGAAAGACTGACTTCTCTTTACTCGTATCACTTCTTCTGACCAAAAATAGTCTCTCTGCCTGAAATCCTGACCTAATTAGTCAGACTGATCTTAGTCATCCTCCCATGGTGATGGATTTACTTAAAAAAAAAGGGGGGGGGGGGGGGGGGGGGGGGAAGAAAAAAGCTTTACCAGGTCATCACTGAACAGATCTAGACCTTATAAATAATAAAAAAGAATCAGCTGAGAGTCGACTCAGTCATCTGATGCAGTCAAATGCTTTATTGTGGGAAAGACTGGGAACTGGATGCAGTGCAGACAGGACGTGACGGTACTGTGGTGGCCTCTGTGTGTGTGTGTGTGTGTGTGTGTGTGTGTGTGTGTGTGTGTGTGTGTGTGTGTGTGTGTGTGTGTGTGTGAGAGAGAGAGAGAGAGAGAGAGTTTTAGAGCGAGGGGGGAGGCCAATGTCAGCTCTATCACATGAAAGTCCAGATAGGTCAGAAATGATGCAGCAGATAAACTCACCACGGAAACACAGCACTGGCAGGTATTTTAAGTCAGTATCGACCCGATCTATTCCCGATTTATCGACGTGTGAACTAATCAGTTATTAATAGATTTATTTATATCTGTCAGAAAAGTCAAAGATCATTTCTCTCCACCTTTTCACAACATTTAAAGACACCTGCGCCGCTTCAGACACCAGTATGCGCGTCAAAGTCTGCCCAAAAAAATCAGTAAGATGCGAATTTGGCCACTCCACTCCAATTATAAACCATCAGGGTCCTCACGGCGCACGGGAAAAATTAAGAGCAGGATATGAAGTGGAATTTGACCAGATTAACTGAGGCGTGTCGGGCCTAAGGTTACATTCAGGCATTTCAGCAGGAGGGTCGTGTGCAATCACTGTAAGCCTTAACAGTGAATGCATCCAGATTAATGATCTAGAAGATGATTTTTTTAAATAATTCGCACATAAAAGAGCACAGTAGAAAGAAATAGCAGCAGCTGAGAGATCGCGGCCTAACCACAAACATATGATGCGTGTTTTTCTGCCTTTAGTTTGCACACATAGTCAAAAATCACTGAATGCTGCAACAAAATGAAGTACCTCAACAGCACATCCACAGTGCGTTTGCTGCTGAGCTCATACAAGCTCACCTAACTTGATTGCAGAGTATTAATAAACCCACCCATCTGTGATGCTTAGTCAGAAATGACACAGATGGCACGGACAGGAAACGCTGCGTCTTAACAACAACACCCTACGCTCTGACAAAGAAAAAAAAGGCTACATATGTTTTAACCAGGTGTTTGTTCTTCATGACGCCGACTGATCTATCGGCACAGCAAGAGAGCGAAAAGATTTTCCTCGAAATCAAAAGAGGGGAGCAGCGCAGAAGATTAAGCCCCAAGTTTTCTTCTTCTACATGTAAATAAAAAGGTACGCTTGATTAACATATCAGTGCGCTCTGAATGCGGGTCAGCATGAGAACCCGTTCCCTGCTTCCTCTCGTCCTTTGATTTGTCCGTCATGCGCTGGCTCCGACTGAAAGTGGCCACCTATGCCGCAGCGCTGGAATGCAGTTACCATGCAAAACAGGATTATTCAGCTTATTTCAGCTCCATTTGTTATTTTCAGTGGGAAAAGACAACAATGTTTTCACCGCTGGCAGCTGCTGTGGTAACACGATCTCAGAGTATCGCACAGCCATGTGTGAATCAGCCAATCAGCGACAGGGTTTGCCACTGTGTCAGCTGTGAGGTGAAACATTTCTCTGGACTTATTACTAACAACGGGCCGAGATCAGGCCTGCTGACCCGAGTTATCACTGCTTAATGTTTAATAGGGTATATATTGCTTAGGAGAAAAAAGCAATTTATGCAACATCTGACCACATTTTCTCTAAGAAAACAAGCAAAACATGACCTACATCCATAAAGCACATGCTTTCTGGCTATATTTGTTTCATAATACAACCATATGCCCATACTCTCCCTCTCTCTCTCTTACCAGCAATGCATTCAAATCTGTGGGTGTATTTCACAAACAGAAGTCATGGTGGATTTCTGTTCCATTCATTCCTCCTGTTGCCTTGAGTTAGCCATTACTATAATGTTAACGACACAAAAATTTACCCAGCGGCTGAATGAAAGAGAAAAAACACACTGTGCGGGATTTTTTTTTTTTAAAAAAAGGCTAATGGAAAATGACAGAAAAAGAACATCATGTCCCTGAAAGCAACTTTCTCTGGTGGAGAAACACACTGAAGAGGAGAACTTTCCTTTCCCTCTAAAGTGTTATTTCACAGTTGGATACTTCAAGTTAACGTGGAGATTTCTGCACTGCTTATAAATAAGATTCAGTAAGGAGCAGGGCAGCTTTTACAACCAGTGAACACTATAATACATGGGTCCGTTTATGTGCTGATGTGTGACGTGTTAAAGTTTTGGTACTGGGTGTAGCTCAGAGAGTCGCTGTATGACAACAAAAGCGAAAAGATGACTCAGACGCTCACAGAGAAGCGCGTGGATGGTGCTGCAGATGCTACAGACAGGCAGCAGAGACGCTGCATCACCATCCATCGCACCAGGCATCGCATGAACTCGCTCACCTGCTCACACCCAAGCCTCTCCACGCACAGATGTTTCACAAAGCCCACATCTGGTCCAGCCTTGATCTCCTGTACGGATTACTGACATTTATTTTATGATTTCTTTTTATTATAGTGCGGCAGCTTTTATCTGCAGCCTGAAGCAGAGGATGAGCAGGAGAGAGGTGAGCGCGTGCGCTAAAGGTCAACAGCTAAAAGATGCTGCACCTGAATACGCCGAATTCTATGTCTTTGATACGTTAGCACTTTAGCCAACGCAGTTAGAAGGCAAAACATTTACAAGGGAAGGAAAAACTCTCTGAACTTTCTCAGCTGCTGATTATTTATTGATGGTAAATGGTGCCACTGACCACTTAAAGAACTTTTACACTACTTAGACATGCAGAGCGGAGGAGCCGAGGATCAGTCGCCAGACTGGAGGACAACCTGCTGAACCTCCTGAGCAAGAGTTGCAACAATCGCAGTCTGAAAGACTGAATCATGAGCATAGATGAAACACTCTGAAGGCTGATTGATTTTTTAAATCAATAAATCAAGTCATGATTTTAAGTAAACTAAAAGCAGGAGCGCTGCTTTAGCTCACTGGGTAGAGCAGGTGAGCCACATGGATAAAGCTAATGCAGAGCCTATGCTTGAATGCACCCAGAGGCCATTTGCAGCACGTTTTCCTGTCCTATTGCAGAAAGAGTTAAAAAATCTCCTAATATATATTGCAGAGAAAACAAAGATATTGTATGTAATACCAATATTTTCTTACATCCACAGGATTATCAGATCCCACAATTCCCATAATCCAACTTGATTTCCCTCAGCTTCCAGCCTGGTTTTCTTCCTAAAACCATAGCTATCCTCCCCATGTGTGGAGTTCAGTTCTCCTAAAATGCTGAATAGATTTTTAGCTATCAGTTCAAAGATAACTGCATTCTCAGCTGTTGTAATGTCAAAAAACATCATTACCACACTGAACGTATTTTGAGTAGCAGGTTTCAGTCAACCCTACAACGATTCCCCTCAGGACGAAGGAGTTACACACTCCAACCCCTTCTCCACCTTCTTAAGTCATCTGTCACCGCACAGCTGTGTGTCACAGATGCTCTCAAGCAGCTGAGTAATGGGAACGCCCACTTCAGGATGCCTTAAGTTGCAAAGATGTCTGTGACGAGATGTAATCACACGCATGTGGGGAAAAAAAAAGAGTGCGAGATAGCACACCAATGAGCAAAGACTGGAGGCAGGAGGCAGAGAAGACAAGTGCAGCTGAGAGATTCATCACCCTGGTAGCCCAGAAACGCTGACAGCTCGTGCACGACTTTCTACCAGTAACTATGAAGAAAACTGTCAGGACTGCTGGCACCGGATGTGCCACCAATCTGTTAGCCTCATGTTGTCATGCTGTCAAAATAAAGACCCAGACATGAAAAGATCACGACACACACACAGACGTGAACCAACAGAGTGTCATCCAGCTGCTGGACTGCTGCAGAGGAAGCACATCAAACACCAAAACAGACAGATTATCAGCTTAGGACGCTAAAACGCTTATGACAATCATAACGCTGCTACTACCAACTGCTGCGGCCAGAGGTGTGTGTGTGTGTGTGCCAGTGTGTCTGATATCATGGATCTCCCATGACGTCTCGTGCAGAGCATGCAGCATGTGGTGCACACCTCACAGAACAGTAACGCAGATGTGGGGGATGATTAATGGGGAACACCTCAGACAGACACACACATGCCAAGCTGATCTGCTCAGAAACAACAGGAGGAGGGGATGAGGATGGGTTCAAACAACCTACCATAAATTCCTCATCTGCATCTATGCAGGAGGGCACAGAAAGGACAGGGGGGGTAAATAGATGTGGAGAAGGAGGGTGGAGAAAGTGCCAGAGAAAGGAGGGATGGAGGGAAACTGATAGAAAAACACAATAATATAGATGGAAAACCCAAAGGGATGCCGAGCAAGCACTCAGCGTGATTGATGCCCCCCGCCCCACACACACACACGCACACACACAGAGCTGGACACTTATTAGGTCCATTAGCGGCACATAATTGTTCCGGTTTTCCATCTTTCATACATCACCACTTCTTACTTGTGCAGTCAGAAGAAAAACAAAAACAAAAACATACAAAGAAAAGTACACACAAGCCTGTGTGTTTGTGTGTGTTGTGACTTTAATGGGATATAACACGTTGGCGCTTCGGCACTATTATCCACAGTCATTGTGTTTAAGCCGCACTGTTCCCAACACTGGCCTAAAAAGCTCTGATGTGTCTTTAGGCAGCTCAGTCCTCTGTAGCGATTCTATAGGCTAATCTTATTGTAGCTCCGCTCATTAATAAGCCAGCACTGGTTTCAGTGTCTCTCTTAGAGGGACGAGTGAAGCAGAGTGAAAGAAAAGACAAACGCTGCTGTGACACTGTGACTGAAAATGGTCACAGGAAGCAAAAACTGAGTCGCTGTAATGAAGCAGACTGTCAGAGGGGCCGTGGTGTCCACCTCAAACTCCCATCAGACACAAACCGATGAACGCTGATCGTATTATTTATATAAAAAAGTTAATGCAGCATGTCTGCTTTTAATACAGTTGACTAAAAGCTACACAAGATTAAGGTTTTACTATATTGATGTTATATTCCATATTTGTATGAGCTTCCAGACCGTCACGGTGCCCAACAATCATCCTCTTGTGCTTTAAATCAAACTAATGCGGCTCTGTGGTCAGATTTTCTTAAAGTCATCTATGGTTGTGAAAAGCGGAATTAAATGGACCCCGGGGTAGAAGTATTAACCCCCATTTATGGTGTTTGGTATTGGAGGAATTAAGAATTTCTTAATTTCTTACTACTGATAAGTAGTGGTGTGCAATACTGCATATTTTGGTATCGATACGATACCAAGTAAATATGGGCCAGTATCGCTGATACCAATACTTTTCCATAAATAATTTTATATGTTTTATTTTAATGTTTATATAAATTGGTAGTGTTTCCACTATACCTGACAAGCTTTCTACAAATCCCACATTCACAGGGCGCTACTCTTTCTCTTTGCCATTCTTCTGTTGCATTTTCTCTGTGCTGATGAACCTGAGCGAGCAACTTGCTTGTTTGTATGCTTTGTGCGTCTAAGTCACGTCACGTGACGGCAACATCTAAACACAAGAGGGGGGTGTGTGCCTGCTCTGCGCTGACACAGGAGCGGCGATTCCGGTGACCTGGCTGTTTAGTCTTTGCCGAAACCACAGCACTGCAAACAAGAGCGGAACCTAAAGTAAAAAATCGATCTCACCAGGCTAGTATCAATCTGATACCGATACCAACTTGGTATCAATACAATCAATATTTGGATCAATCCGCCCAACACTACCGAGCACTAGTACCATCAAAACCTTAAGGACACCCATCCTTTTATATGACAGAAGAAAGAAAAAGTATAGCAGGTCCATTTTAAAGTGAAAGTACAATTCCACCTTGTGGTACATGAAATTCTTCTAAACAAGCTCTGCCTTCCTAGATGGACACCCATCAAAGCTGTCAAGGAGTGACCCAGACGTCAGTGGCATTTGAGGCATCATTACCTCACGATGTTTGATCTGGCAGGACGTACAGCTGAGGCTGGTGAGAATTTAAGTTCTGCAAAATAAATAATTAGTCAAAAATGAAATTGTAAATATAAACATAAAGCTATACGACATCAATAACCGAGCGACTTTCTCGCGACTTTTCAAAAAAAAAGTATCTGCTAATCGTGGTGTAACCACCATCAAAGTGACCTCCAGTAGTGACTCTTCCTCTCCAACTTAAAGTTCCTCTCTTATCTCATCTGACCCCCCCCCCCCACCCCACCTTCCCTGAAGATACCATCACCCTCCACCACTCCTCATTCCTTCCAGCTGATCCCTTCCCTCTGCCTCAGTCAACCCTCCACTCCCTCCACATACCACTTAACCCCAGTGTAACAGCTTATGACCCACCTTCTTGACACCAGAGTTCCCAGCTAACATGAAAAACCTCCCACACACCCCCCCTGAGGGGGCAGTGATTGTAAAGCCAGGCATGTTGCAACAGCCTAATAAGACTATCATCCTGAGATAACCTCTGACTTACAGCTGGCAGCTTTATCTCACTCCACATCCTAAATGGAGGTTTATCTCAGTTAGCTCAGCATGTGATGAAGCTCTTTACACAAACAGACATTTCTGCTAAACTTTGGAAAGTTACAATGAGACTCTGTTACTAAAATAACATTAGACTGGATGTGTTCTGAAAACAACTGTCATCTACAGTATACCAGTGATCAGAATGACCCATTTTCTCCACAGGGAGCATTCAAGTTTCATCAAAGGACCAAAAAAAAAAATCTGCCTCTTGCAAGTCACGGTTTGTATCACAGCAGCTTCCCAGACGCAGGTTAAAAATGGAAGTCAGGATGAACTCAGCAGGAGTTTTGAGACTTTATTCTTCAAGTCGTCCTAAATATCAAACTTCTTCAGAGCGTTCGGAGTGTCAAAAGACTCCAATTGGATTCATTTCATTCCACTGGGATGTGGAGAGCTTTAACTTTCTGCAGCCTACGGTCCTTAAAAAATAACTATCAGCTGTGAAAACTTCAAGGAGGCACTCCTCCTGTAAGAATGCAAGGCCTTCGTTTTCCCCAAAAAACCACATATATGCGCACAGATGGAAAAACATATGTAGGTGCATGCAGTGAATACAAGCACCCACACACACACACACACACACACACGCACAGTAGCAAGCAATATTCCTGAGAAGTACAAGTGGGTGTACTTAGGAAGAAAAAGGTCAAGTGCGCCATGTGTGAGACGCTGATAGACTTAAAAGCACTAAAATACTTACTGTGTTCACAATGGACTACCAGGTCATGCTTCTCTTGTTTTGGCATTTGCATAACCTTCATAATGCGCTTCTGTTGAAGTATCTACATGAGGCGGTCAGTGAGGTCACACCATGGTAGAAAAATCAGCGTAGTGACCAATACGTTGATTTAAATGGTAAATGGCCTGTATTTGTATAGCGCTTTTTTACTAGTACCTAAGGACCCCAAAGCGCTTTACACAACCAGTCATCCACCCATTCACACACACATTCACACACTTAAAGAAGATTTGCTTTTAGCCCTGAAGTATGAAAGTGATCCCAGAGCTGAAAAAGAAGCCAATGAACAAGTGCCGAAACGTGTAGTTCCTTAAATGACCACTTGAATGATCACTTTTGTTAATAACTGTACAGGGGTGACTATTTTTTACTGCATAAAGGTTAAAGTTTGGCATTATCCAGAACGTGGATGCTTAGGGTAGCCTGTGTTTGCTGTTGTCTGAGTGAAAACTAACTTCTTATTTTAGATCACAGTAAGTAACATGCAGACTTTGTTAGCCCAGCTAGCTAGTGGTTGCTGATAACTTGCCAGGTTTAGCCTCTCATTCACTTACAGACACTCATAAAAAGAAACAAACAAACAAACAAACAAACAAACAAACACATACAAGTTTGAGTTGTCCAAATTTTCAAAATTGAAGCTTCAAAACAGTATTTCCAAACAAATGGGTGATGTCATGTTAGTTACATCATCTATATACAGTCTATGTAGTAAACTAGCTCTCTTTTGGTTTTGAAATACAACCTATTATCAGATTTACTGGTTTTTATGACTAATATTTCTTTAATATCTTCATAACGATACAAAAAAACCATCACAAAGAAATATTCTCTGTAGCACTACAAACAAAACTTCAACACCTTATTTGAATGGTTTGATAAGTTGACAAGATAATTATAGTTTACTAAAATTAACAGCAATTAAATTAAAAACTTTGCCAAGAGTTTGGGCTTGGTTTCGATTTTTGAAATGGTGTTAGAGGGCTGCTGCTCAATAAAAAATAATGTTGATGATCGACACTAACTTGAAATGGTTAGATTTTTTTCCATGCAACAATGCCAAACTTTCTTTGGAAACGGCTTCAAAACCATAAACATACTTCCTTGTTTTATCTGATAGTGAACTGAATATCTTTGGGTTTTGAACTTCTGGTCAGATTTAAAGAAGAGTGACATCTAACAAATCTCTGGGCTTTGTGAAACTGGCAGCTGTCCCACTTAGTTGACACCAACGCTGCAGTGTTGTGTTTTGGTAGTTGAGGGGAAAACCCAACAAAATGACAGAGCCTCTGAATTTCCTCCAAACCACACAGTCATAATTCCTTTAATGAGGCATTTGGAGAGAAAGAGAAGGAAATGAGTGCATGTGGGTGTGCTTGCCCCTGCATGTGTGAGACTCAGAAAGTGAAAGCTGGAGAGAGAGAGGGGGAGAAAAAGGAGGGACGGTTGAGGCAGCAGATGCGGGGAATGAAAAGCTGGTTGTGGTAAAGTGGAGAGAAGGTGAGGGGGGGAGCATGTGTGAGAGTCTGGGAACAGACGCTGGTCCTGCATCCCCGCAGCCCATCTCAGCTTGGCACAAACACCCTACCCCTCGTCTCCAGCCCCCTTCAAACAGCTTAACCACGGCCCAAACAGCCTGGCAGCGAAGCAAAGCACTTCCACTTAACCATATCAAAGTCAGCCTGGCGCTGCACTGAAAGAGCATTTAGCCCTGAAAAAAACAGAAAGCCCTATTCCTCAGAAACGGCATGAGCAGCCAGGATGGACGTCTGCGTGGTTTTATAGGCAGACGATTTTCATGTTGTTTTGTTGTTATTTATATGTGTGCTGGAGATGGCTTTGAACTGAAGACTTCTGATTGCCTGAAGAACCTTTTGATCAACTTGGAGGACACGCAGCTGAAGAGATAAGGTCAGCTCAGTTGGAAAGCCTTTAAACAGGGCTAGATTTTTAAAATTCGAGGAAATTCATGCATCCCTCTGGGTTAGAGGGCCCAGGAAGCAGCAATCTGGCAGGTAGAAACCTGCTAACTACTGGCAATGTCTTCTGACAGAACAGTCAGGGCTCACTTCACAGACAGTTCCTCCTCAGCACTGCTGCTGCTCTGTTTATCTGCTCTGGTTCAGCTGGAAGATCCACCGTGGGTGGTTTCAGTGGACAATGGATGCCCTTTGACCCTGCCTCATCCCCAACAAACCCGGAGATGCATTTGTAAAAATCACTGGCCCGATTCTCGCCTTTCACTTGCACTGAGTCCCAACACGTGTGGATGCTGCGATAATACAATTTTAAACCTAGTTTGCATGCTTCCAGTCAACACTGATCACAGCGGATCATCTGTCAGAAGAACAGAGTGACACATGACACAAAGAGCCGCACACGCACATGTTCGAGGCTAAAATACTCTCCGTTGTACAGTGTCGGAGTTCAATTTTCTGAAGTTGTTTATTTTCAGAAAAGCGTGAAGCCCCCAAAACAAATTATTATTCTATAAGTTTAATCATGTGATCTAAGAGATTTATGTAAGGGGTTGAAAATGAAATTATTATAGGCGTCCGTACGTTTATCCTCCACTAAGCTCCATCCTCGGTGAAATCAATTCACGCGTCGCCTTGATCCACTAACCCAGTGCCCCGGGGAATCAGCCTTCCTCCACAGTGGGGAAAGAGGAGTTCCCCTGAATGAGCGCACCAAACCACGAGCCTATTTTGTTCCCGGTTTAACCCTTTGTCAAGTAGCACCGAACAATGCTTCAACCCACCTCTGGAAAAACTTCACGACAGCGGCTCCTCAGCGGCGTCTCCGACCGTCTACCTGCGCCTCTCCATCCATGCGTAAGAAAAATATATATAAAAAAAAACACAAAAGTGATTTTTCGCTTTCTGCGCGGAGGATTTTAGCACCGATTCAGTGACAGCTCAGAAAATCTCATTCCCAGAGAGACGGACCAGCTGCCGGGATGAGTGATGGATGATCGTCGCTTTATTTTTCACCCCCCCACCTCAACGAACAGTCGTCGCGGCTCCGTCCAGAGCAAACACTGAGCCCACTCACACATTCCAGTTTGTGTTTGCAGCGCTCCTCCTGAACAGCGGCGGCCAATCAGAGGCGGAGGATGTCATGGGGAGGGCGGGGTCGATCTTTTCTGTACCCCAACCACGGCTGAAGAATGACCCCCAACTCCATCGTGTGGCGGTGGGGGTGCCCGTACGTGCATTCATTTACGCGTCTCTCCCTTTGTCTCCATCTCCGAAAATGAACGAGCTGTATTATCGATAGTTTCAAAGACTGAATACTTCTGTTATTTAATATCTCACCTTGATAACCCTGCAAAGGGTGGCCAATATCAGCTGAGATCATATTATTGCATAATTTTGCAGACCTCTTTTGGTGCTTTTTATTGGCTATAATCTACAAGCTAACACTCATACAGACATCAAACAGGGTTACTGCACTGTACGCGCATTGGTTGACGTCTCAGCATGCTGTGAAGCTGCCCTGTTTTATCTGCTGTGTACAGTGTAGATAATAAAAACTTGGCACAGATAATAAGCGGAGACTGAGAGCCAATAGGAAACATTTATTTGGAGTATTTGGAGTGTCTCTCTTTTATTTTGATCTATAAATAGTCCAAATGACAATTTGTTATTTCTATATATAAATGTGTTATAAATATGTGCCAAGCTAATGATGTGCAATTAAAAGGAAAGACTTTCATAAACATGCTGTTTGTAAAGGTTTATCAGCTATGATCTGCACTTCATAAACCATTCACCATTAGGGATGCGTTCATGCACACTCACATTAGAGAAAATATAGAACAATGTATTGAGTAGGATCAGGGGTAGGCAACTCCAGGCCTCGAGTGCCGGTGTCCTGCAGGTTCTAGATCCCACCCTGGGTTAACACACTTGAATCAAATGATTAGTTCATTACCAGGCCTCTGGAGAACTTCAAGAAATGCTGAGGAGTCATTTAGCCCTATAAATCAGCTGTGATGGATCATGGACACATCGAAAACCTCCAGGACACCGGCACTCGAGGCCTGGAGTTGCCTACCCCTGAGTTAGATTATGAATTATCTCCATGTGCGTGCGCTCTGGACAGCAGTGGGATCATGTTTAGGAAGCTTTCATAGCTTTAAGGAATTAAAATAATTTCATGCCTCATTCTGCAACATTTCACCAGTGCCTCGCTGTTTCATTTCTCTTATTGTCAGGTTGTACGACTGATTATATAATTACCCGTGAATGTACATCTTAGCACCAACAGATTATTCCAAATTACCTCGTCAGCCTGTTTGCCTCAATAGGGGTTTGCTGGGAGGTCTTTTCCTTGGAAAGCAAGCTGCAAACTAACCGAATTACATGCGAGGGAATCATGAAGAAGACAAACGCCTCCATCTTTAGAAGCTACAAACAGCATGAAGCACAGGTGCTGCTATTTGAGGCTGAGGGAAAATACATTTCTGTGGCACGACTTATAAAGAGCGACTCGTCGTGAAGTGCTCCTGCCAACATAATTGCCCTCCATAAGTGGATACATTGTTCCGCTGAGTCCATACAAATCCAATTCAGCTCACCCTTCCAAGAAGCAAAGGGAGCAGAAAATGGCTTGTCCCTTTTAATCCATCAGCTTGGTTTTTAGTAGAGAGAGGGACTTTTAAAACGACTCACCGATATGATTAATCTTAGAGGGTGGGTTCATGAGGTTTTCACGCAGGTTGGAAATTGGTCAGTTTCTTTAATTTTGTGTTAAATTATTGTCTTTTCTTAAAAAAAAGGCCAAAGGTGCTCTTTAGGGTGAGAAGCTGTGATCAGATATAAGTGGCACAAGGTCCAAAAGAATCAAGAAGAGGCTACAGAGATGCATAAGGTGGTTAAACATTGTTACAAACACCTTTAAAACACATCTTTCCGTCTTCAGGACTGCTGATCGGCCAGCTGTACAGTGCATTGGAGGGAAAGCTGGGTTTGCTGTCCTTTAATCCTTTCCTGGATAAGTGTGCACTAAAGTGTAACACATGCCCAAATCAATCTTTATGAGCAGAATTTTAAACTGAAAGGATCGCTGATTTCACCAGCGTCCTGCAGTAGCTACAGCAGGAAGGGGAACCCTTTCACTTGTGACCACAGACTGCTCAGCTGTGATTCACCGAGTGTATTAGTTCCTTGTTAAAACATCGATAAAAAGGCAGAGAAATCCACGGAACTCATAATCTGATAGAAGTAGGCTAGCTTAGTCATAAATCAAAGCCTGTTGAGCGATCGACTTTACGGACAGCTTTCGTGGAGCGTGATTTCGACATGACACGAATGTAACTTAGCTTTAGGGAAACACAGAAGAAATGAGATGACTGTGAATCTGTAAAGTGAGCTGACAAAGTGACTCAAATCGTCAAAGTCATTCTTGATTTAATTTCTACTTGATGGGAAATGCATACGCCGGCCATTAGGCTGCATAACGATGATGACAGATACAGACAGAGAGGAGGGATGAATGAAAGACAGATAAAGGTTTAGAGGAACGACTTGGAGGAAATGTCCTTATTGTATTTCTTGCGAAAAATCAGATGATGATTTAAAGTGTTTATGTCTGAAGGGAAGCCATAAAGCCACCATTTGGCTTAACGACATAATGCTAACTTTCTGAATTGTTTTGATCACCCTAAGGCGTCTCTTCCTCATTAGCAGCTCCATATGTTCTGCTGTCAGCGAACTTTCCCCACCTGAGCCTGCCAGATAAATGCAGCCACTCACCTCAAACACGATCATTACTCAGCCTTCGTCTTTCACACTAGCTGTGGCCGAGCGGTTCATCCCTATTTTTTTTAATCATCTTTTCAGCAAGTACATTTTTATTTGCTCTCACTTTGTGTTGTGCATTTTGCTGTTAAATCTCAGGTCCAGTAGAGCCAGAGAGTTGGTTTCCATGAGCTCCTCGATTAGCACTAACACACACACTCTCTCTCTCTCTTCCTCTCAGCTGTTGGACAGCCCAGCCTGTAATTATGGCTGTCATCAACAGCCCCGGACCGGCGGCTATATTTACCTCCATGTACATGCACACCACAAAGAGAACAACATATAGACCAGGCAGACCAGTTACATACAAACAAAACCACACATCTAGCAATATATTTTTAAAAAAAGCCTGCATACCTAAACTAAGGCTAAAGATTTCCTCCACATGCACGAATTAAGTTACACAACCAAGGAAAATCTGGATGTGAATCAATTTTTGTCCAATATATTATCCTATATTGCTAATGAATCAACTTGCTCTAAAAAGTTTGTCCCTTCTAAGTTCTGCCAAGCAAAACACCTCAGGTAAAATGCTCGTGCGCACCTGTCCAGAACTTAATGAGTCATCTTGCTAACAAACAGGCAGACAAGCAAACAAATGAGCTGGAACAGTTACATAACGCCCTCAATCAAGGTTTAAAAAAAGAAGTGCTTTTTCCTTTCTCCTTCCTTCTCTGGTGTGCTCCAGCTCTGTCAGTCCCTCCCCGATTTAAACTGCACTTAAAACATACTTGTTCCACACTTTTATGGTGGCTGCCAGCGTCTCCTGACTTCTTTGACTTTAAAACCTTGTTTCTGTGTGGGTCTAGCTGCCAAGCGTACGTGGGTGCATACCCTGTTCACATAAACCTACACACCCTTTCATATACACAAACTATGAATGGAAGAACGTCCACTGACCTCCCAGCAGCACAGCTCCTTTCCTTCCATACCAACCTCCACCACTGCTGCTGTTCACCACCTTCAGTCTCCTGCTCGGCCTGTAGTGCAGCATTGAAACTCCTGTCTCTCTCTGTAGCTCAGACTCTACTTCATTCAAACTTTTTTATTTTACATTTTACTCTTTTCTTGATCCTTTTTCCATATTCCCTCATCTCTGCTTAACGGCGTCTGACTGCTAAAGCCACGATGATTTCAAAAGACCACATGACTGGAGGGCCAGGAGGTCAAGGCTAAAGGATGTACAGGCACAGCTGATGATGATGTGTGTGTGACTGAAAGGCTGAGTGCTGCCTATGCTCAGATTACTTGCCTCGTTTAGGTCGAATCATTGTTGAATTTTTCTCCTCTGAATCCAACACACATTACGACATCAGCAGCTCTACTTTCATTAAAACCACGCTTTATTATTTGCTATTTATTTATGTGCTCTAAATATGCAGCTGCTTTTACTGCTGCCCAAACAATGCACAGGTTTAATAGGTAACCACGAGTGTAACTCACAACATTAATGAAGCTTCTGCTCTTTGCAAGTTATATAAAAGGGAAACTCAAGCTTTGTGTTGTGAAATCTGTTTCAGTCTTTGTTTCAAATCCATTTCTCAGTACATCAAACATGTTCTGTGGCTAGTTTTCAATTCCGGTTGATTGGAACAATCAGCAACACTCATAAACCTCAGAACTGGTTCAGTTTACTGCACAAAAAAAACCCCTCTGTGTATAGACTATCATTAGGGTATTGACACACTGGATGCTGGCATTCATGTGAATAAGAGAATCATCTCTGGTCTGAATCTCGGTGGAAATCCAAGTGGACAAAGGCACCAAAACGAGGTGCTCCAACCTGTTCCTGTGCAGTTCTTGTGGCTGTTCCAGCAGGACTATGCACAGCTCTGCACTGCCAGAGTAGTGCACGTCTTTCTGGATCTGTTCTACTGTACGACATGCTGGGGATATGCTCGGCCAAGGGTGGCTTGGCGACTGGTTGCATCCCATCAGAGGGACCCATACCTCATTTTCAATGTCTTCTACACACACATAAATATATGATAAAATCTATTTAAAACACAATCTTGTTCTTTATTTTTGACAAGTATCATCACTACTGTGAATAAAGTTTATTTAAAGCTGCTATAAGTTTGTACAAAGCTGCCTATTATTCAGTACGTCTCTCTGAGTCAGACGTACTGTACAGAGGTGAATCAATTACAGGCCGTGTACTGCATGGCTCCATGGCTCCTGTCTGCTTTGGTCTGTAATGACAGCTTGGCTGTTGCAGGTAGACTCCTGGCCCCTCTGGGGCTTGGAGGCATCCCATGCATGTGTGTGTCAACAATATCATCCAACTCACAGTCAGAGTAACCTGACAAGGCGTGGATGTGTGTTATAGAGCATGTTTCTGACTCTGTATAGATTTAAAAAGCTCCACAAATGAAAAAGAATTCAGCAGCGAGGCTCCTTACTGGTTTTAGCAGACACTACCACATAACCATCTTTAGAAATGGTTAAGAAATGTGACTGACTGGCTTTAAAACACGTCTGTAAGTGGTGAATTCGTTTTATTAAAATACATTTTGAACTGTTTTAGTTTGGAATTTGTTATTTATAGTGAAATGTTGCTGTGGAATGATGCCACTTCGGTTAACATTGTCGCCTAACAGCAAGAAGTTTCTAGTTTCAAACCTCCTTGTCCTCTGGAGCCTTTTTGGATGATTGCAGGTGCTTCCTGCAGCTGCATGGGTTTTCTGCAGGTGCTCCTGATCCCCCCCACCTCCACAGTCCAGCCGATGTTCATGTTAGGTCAGCTGGTGAGTCTAAATGGGCCTTAGGTGTGGATGTGAGCTTGTACTTCTTCTTCCTGATGGGTGGCATACCTGCAAAGAGAACTCTGCAAGATCCAGGTAACTTTCTCAGGATTTATGCTTGTGCTTAACCCTCACTGGTGGCTTGTCCATTTAAATTACATGCACTCTGACCCAGTGCCAAATAAGAGGCGCTAATCTGTTCTGTGAAGAGCCATGGGTGGCCTGCTACGCTCCATGCTCTAAACAGGGTTACCTCACTGTGAGAGTAGTTCCAAACCACTAAGTGTAAACCTCGCACGCCCAGTGCTGACCACAGCACACACTGCCATGGTAACCGCATGAGAACTGTAAACCGAAAGGTGAAACTGCCGCCTTTCATATAAACCACGTGCAAATATCAGTGAGCAAAAAAAAGGCTGAGATATGTCTGCAGAGAGAGAAAGATTTCTGCTCTTGCATCATCTGGCTTACTGAATGTTGCACCATTAAACGTCCCCTTTGTTTTTGTTGCTCTTTTAATTTTTCTCTCGCCTCTCGTTCAGTGAGAGCTGCAGAAAATAATAATAGTAATAATAGTTGTAGGCTTCTGGCTAAAGTAGGTCAGTGAAGCCAACTGTCAGAAGCAGGAAGAGGGGAGATGTAGAGCAGAGCAGTAATATGCCAGCTACACTAGGTCCCCTCAGGTCAGAGCTTTCCCCAACACAGAGTGGCCGCTGACGCATGAACTGCAGGGCTGTCACGTTAGTCTGTTAGCGTGTTGCATCCCTGTGGACAGAGACGACATCTGTGGCCACACACTGGAGGTTTTGTGTGTGGGTGGACTGCCAGTGTGTGAATTTTCAAGGCAGTTTTCAAACAGGAATGGCTCAGTGCATGTGTGTGTCTGACGGCGGGGCGACTTAGTTCACAACATTCTCGAGCTCAGCCCGCTCCCCCTGTCGTACTCGCTCTGATAACAGATATGCATTTCCATTGATAGCATCCCTGACAAACCAGTTTGTGATTGGCAGTCATGGGAGGGGTGAGTGTCTCTTTATGTCCCATAAAAGTTCAGCTCAAGCTGACAGACAGCAACAAACATCGGCCAAATTACTGCCTGGTCTGACCACCGTGCTGTCCGACTGAACTCTCTGTTTTCGCTGCGGGGAAAGCTCTTCATCTAAGTCTGATATAATCATGGTGTGATTTTCAATTGCAGCTTACACACTTTAACAGTGAAGTGAGTCACAGGTATGAGGGTTTCCATTATTAAGACAGTATTGTCTGCTAAACCCCAGTGCCACAGATTCTGATGCTATAAAGAAGAGTAAAAGGGAAGCAAAAACAAATATAATTTTAGTGCCAGACGATATAAGCAACAATCATACCAAATACTGAGATTCCTTGTGTAATTTCTCCAGAAATACTGCCTTAAACAAGCTCTGGCAAGACAAGCTTTAGCCCAGATATCAGATTTTGCACTACACAATTATGGTGCCATGATAAAATGATAATATTGTGTGTAAACATTTTGAAAAAAGTGCTTTAAGTCAAAAACATTCTCAACTTCCACGGTAGTGGTGACTTTAACTAGCATAACAAAATAGTAAATGCCAAAGCCATAACGTAAGAGCACCAACAACAACCATAGAGGAAATCAGAACATCCGAAAAGACTTGACCTAAAAAATATGTATTATTGTCTTACATGAGCCAAATAATAAAAATCTATCTAAACAGGCCTGAACAAATGTTACTTACATATCAAGTGTTCAGTTTGTACAGCTAAACCAGAGCACTAAGCTGCAGTGATTCACTCAGACCTGCCACAAGCAGGGCAAAGGAGGGCATTTAAAGAGAGCAGCTAATGTTAGCTCCAAAACCACCTTTCCCGACCAGTTGGTTTGTGGTTGCTAAGGGTTGATGCTAATCGCTAGAAAAATGATTGGTAAAACTCCAGGAATGAGATGAGTCTCATAGGAGCACGCACTTGGTGACAGTGGGAAGGAAAAACTCCCTTTGAAAAGGATGCTCAGGGAGATGCAGCCATCTGTTTTGCATTTAAATTTCTGCCCCAGTCTGATACTCAGTTTGAATTTCAGCAGCTCCTCTTGAACATGCCTATATGCCTAAATGCACTCAGCTGCCACCATGTGATTGGCTGATTAGACATTTGCATTAACAAATAGTTGAGCAAGTTCTGACAAACAAAGCTAGTCATTAACTGAGTCAGGTTTGACTGCACAGCTGTTTTTCACATCTAAAATGGGCTTAAAGGATTTCCAATGCAACAAAGAGTTCAGACTCTAAGTGCAGCGCATTATATGTTGCAGAAGTTTTCGGTCTTGTTCTCTGCAGTCTCGTTTTCTCTCATCGCACAAGCACTTGGAACCACTCAGTATTTTATCGGCATCTTATTCTTTCTACAAAGTGGGGTAGATCATAAAAACACTTGATGCACTAGTGTAGTGCTGATTTAAATGACGTAAAATTTGCTAACTATCTAAAACTGAAGTCAGCTTTAGTCACTGCGCTATCATGGCTCAATATCCTCTTTGCTCCCCACTCATTGGTCGTGATCCACTGTCATCGGGCACAATGTCAGCGGGGAAGGATTTGGTTTCCTCTGCTGCACAAGGCAAGTACAGACAAGAGGCTAAGAGGGGAAAAATGGATTTATGAAATCCGACCAGGCTTCTAGTCTTACAGCCTTCTCCTGGAGCTCTGTATGTTATGCTAATGGCTCGTGTTAAGTGTGCGCGCTCGTGTTGTGGGGGTGCATCACTCATCTCACCCTCAGGGCAAAGAGATAAAAGCTTGTACCGTGGAAGCGAGATAGATTTCATGTCATCAGAATGATAACATAATAAGAGCTCATCAGTACTCATATGTGAAGCTGTGATTTGATTATGACTTTGTGAAATGAAATTAAGCATGTGGCTGTGTGGTAATAAACCTCTGACTCTCATATTGTTGCTTATCCGCATTACAATGAGGTGCATTCAGCTAATGCTGCATAAAACACACAACCCTCAACTTTTACAGTGGATAAAAGTGTTTTCACCTGTGTCCAGCTGTCTTTTCACGGTGTCCTTATTACCAAAGGAATGCAGCTCTTCCACTGCTGCCTCCTGTTGCAGGAGAAATTCCTGTACAATGGAAATGAGTCCCCAATTCTGGGGCTTGAGACATTGTTCCTTTAAGAGAAGCCTACGTGTCGAGTCATGCTCCTATTTATTTGTTCATCCTTAAAATCTCAGGTGTTGATTAGCTGCAAACCTTAAAGAAAAGCCCCCCTGGCAAAGGCTTAAAAGAGTGGAGGCTTAAACACTACATCAAAGGTGTAAACGCTTTCAGAGGTGGTGCCACTTCACGCTATCGCTCAAAGCTCCACCTGCCTTTAATCGCACATCTCAGCCTCACCTCGGTGAAATTCTGCAGAATCCACTGTGCTTCGGGCAGCTTTCAAAAACTGCACTGCCTTAAAACAAACAAACAAACAATAGCTGGTGAGGTCAGCAATTAGTGGTTTTGTCATGTAATTAGCAGTCTGCAGTCAGGGTAGGGATGAATCCTGTTGTGCAAGAAGCAGGAACAATGCAAAAACATTCCTGCACGAGAGCAAGAACTTTTTCACAGATTTAGATATTTTGAAGGAGTTACTTCCTTTGTGGTTCTCCAAACTTAAACTCAAGGTGCTCTGAGGCCTCCCTGATACCGACAACCCTCCTCACTTGTGACTGAAAGCCTCTCTTCATGCTTTCTGTGCTGACCCAGTTAGTCAAACACTGGTTTATTTAAATACCAAACACCAACACATTACTCCATCCATGGCGCCATCGATCCAGCGCTCAACTGTATTTTTACTGTCCTGCTATGCTCCCGTTTGAGACGTGCCGCTCTGTTCTACTTTGCTTTTGCACACAGCCACAGAAGTAGACCAATAATCACTCTCTGGACTTCACATGACAGGAAAAGAAGGAGTTAAAGAGTTTATTCTGGTCTCAAAGAAGCTACTGTTCACTTTTACTGATGCAATCTAATTTTCTGTTTTTCAGAGAGGCTTCAAAAAGGGAGATTGCGCATGTGTGTGTGAATGTGGGTGTGTGTGTGGTGGGGTATAGAAAAAGGTGATAAGGGTATAAAGTGGACCCACTGTTTCTTAGCCTCTGTGTAAAACCACTTAAGATGTTTCACTGTAGTTTCTTTGAGCTTTAAGCAGAAACGTTCAGGTCCGGTGGGAGTTCATGCAGAGGTGATTATGCATGGACTCATGAGCGTGACTCTGTTTGAATCATTATACATAAATACGCACGTGCGATAGCTGTTCATGCAGTAGCTGCTTTCTTTAAATGGGCGATTGAGAAATTTCTCTCTACTAATACTGCGACACATTAAACAGAAGTGAAAAAACGCCTCTAAAACTCCTAATGTTGATTTTTGTGATTGCACATTTCAGCCACTTCTGTATCACAAATAAACACGGGGGGGGTAACAAATAAAATAAGTGGCAACGATAATATCTGTGAAGTTAGTCCAAAGGTTTAATCTCACTGTAAACATCTGCGAAGAGACCTGCACATGACACTTTCTCACGTGTTCCGACTCAGAAACGCAGAATTTAGTTTTGCATACTTTATGTAGCATCTTTCACAGACAGCTATCACAAAGTGATTTACAGAAGACAAACTAGCCACGTAAGTAAGGACTAAGCTTAACATTCATGAATACAGTGGGTATAATCTGGTCAACATGTGCCGATCTGCACACTGTGAGCACACTTATCACGTCCCTACAAAGCAGCTGCTTTTTGGCAGAGTACTTTGAAACACATTGTTCCTGTGAGCAAAGCTAACCGAGGCTTTTTGTTAATTCATGCGACCTGAACTGGAGTCACAGAGTGTGTGTGAGTGGGGAGGAGAGGCAGGAAAAGGAGGAGAGAGAGTGTGTGCGTGTGTGTCGCTATGTATCTGCTATGTTCAGGCACTCTGACATTTCTGCTGCCAGGCTAAAAGTAGCACTCCTTTAGTCATAATTCAGCTCAGCACAGAGGCAGAAACGTCTGTGAAGCGCAGAGCTAACAAAACTTCACATACACTCCCTTTTTTATAAGGCAATTCTGAGTTCAGTGCCACATTGGGGCATTGTTATAGCTGTTGTAGCGAGGGCTGTGATGTCTGTTACTTCCTTCATCTGGCTTTTATCTGTGCGTTTAAGACACCACACCATGCTTTTCATTAGACTCCACAAAGCGATGACAGTGATGAGTTTCATGCTTGTAATTCTCAGCTATTTCTAAATGAATGGACACTTATTTTTAGACTGAAACAGAATGAAAGCAGGCTTCATATCTGGAGCCAAGAAAGAAGAATTTTGCCAGTGTTTTGTCAGATTTCTTCTTCGAATCTTATTTCCTGCATTGTGGTTAGGATTAAGGTTTAACGTTACAGGAGGAAAAAGGTCTTTCTCATGCTTTGAGAAATGTAACTCCTACTTTCCCCCTGAATTCGCCGTTTGACCCCTTGTGGTGTCGAGCGCCGTTACAAGCCTGCAAAACCATGTCACGCACTTTACGCTGAGCACATTCAACACAACGCTGATGTGTGCATAGGAAAGATGTGAAAGATATGCAAATGGTTCACTAACTGTGATTTGACTGAGAAGGAAAATAGGACAATTGTAATAAATTTGCATTTGGCACCAATAAAAATGAAACACACACACACACACACACACACACACAAAACAACAGAATAAGCCCATCGCTAATCCAAAGAGTTAATTAGAACAGAAAATATTAGTGATCCGTATTGTGCAACCTTCCTCTGAGTCTATGAATAAACACACTCATGCCTGCTGGCCAAGCGGCACATGAATCCGTGTGCTGTGATTGGCTGCTTTGTTGCACAGAGTCATGTGTACCTCCTGGCAGCGCTGTTCAAAGGGAACGTCACATTACCATCGGTGAGTATCAGTCAGAAGTGGGTCAGTGGAGGCATTTACATACGTCGCACACCAAATGACGAAATAACTCGGAATATCCTCCTCCGCCCCGTCCACTCGCCATCTGACAAGCTGCAGCAGAGCCTTTTTAAGCCTGCGCGGACCCTAAAGATAAATGTATTAATGTATCAAAGGCCTGGTGTTAGTGTGTGTAATCCAATCAGTTAGTGTGTAATTTAACTGCTAAGAAAAGCCAGTGTAAACACAAAACATGGGAGAGCACTTGTAAAGCTCTGATGTGAGGCGTTTGCCTCTGTGAACGAGAGTAATCGACCATTTTGCCACTGATGCAGGGATGTGCTTATCAAAACGAGGAAGGGAAACAGTTTCATTGGAATTAAAGGGACAGTTTTTGGGAAGTATGTGTTTTGTTTTCTTGCCAGGATCTAGATTTTAAGAAACACCATCGTCTGATGAGCTTATCTTAGCGTAAAGACTGTCAAAAGTACACTTTTTTCCCGCTGTCGGTGCAAATAATGTTGCAGAGCCACTTCTGCCTTGGCCAGCCTACATTGCAACAGGTTTGAGAACCTGGTGTTACGTAGCAGAAGTTGCATTCATGGCCAACAAAATCTGCAGGTTCTGCATCATTTACATTTTTGCAGTAGCCGCTTTATGATATCACTGGTTCCTGCTCTGGACCCAGCCTTTTTGTGATGGAAATGATAAATGGACTTGTTCTTATAGTGCTTTTCATACTCTATTTGAGCACTCCAAACACTTTCTTCCTGCACGCCTCAATCCGTCACATTCACACAAGCCATTTTTTCCCTGCCTAAGTGCTTTCAACCTAAAACTCACACAGTCAAGCTTTGATGGATGAATCGGAGCAGAGTGTAGAATCTTGCCCATGGTTACGTCTGTGTTCAGACTACAGGATGGGAAGGTCGGTGTTTCCTCCCATTTAGTGGACCACCCACTCCATCTCCTGAGCTACAGGGCCTGAAAACTAGTTCAGGATTCTGCACCAGAACCATCACAGCATTTGTGGGAATGAAGCATATGTTTTTAAAAAAGTAACATTTTTTTTTCATGCAAGAAACAGAAGAATAGCTTTTTGCAAAATACCGAGCTGTTCCTTTAAATAGACGCGGGCACATTAAAGACAAAAAGTGTCATGAGATGCACATGAAACTATAAAGCATCGATATCTGGTATTGTGTCGTCTCAGTGCTGATACTGGAGATTACTTTTCCAACAGTTACTACCCGAGCTGACACGTTTCTCACCTTCTCATGAATAATCATCAGTAAAGTTCTGCTGCACTTTGTTGCTCATCACTCTTCCAGCATCCAGCTCACCTCAGGTTATGATTACACTTTGTTTTAAAATAGCAAACATCCCCACCCCACCCAAAAACAAACAAGAGATTTTCTTGTGGAGAATAATGCTTGTTAAAAACATCTGCTTGTTATACAAGAACGCCCCCACACGCTGCAGAGGGCACTGCTCCTCTCGGCTTTCTAAAAAGGGTAAAAGTTTGAAATCGATTAAAAAAACAACTGCACAGAGCGCCTGTGATGAAGGGAAACTCGAGACACAGCTGAAGCATTCATTACACTGACCGTGATTTTTTATTTCACTGAGACAAATCTATTTATCTCGAGGTTACTCATTTTCCATCTCTGTGTTTAGGAGAGGCTACTCAACCGTGCCGTTGACAACGCCACCTACACAGCTGGGGAGAGCCCTCTGGGGCGCCCTTCAACCATCATTTTTACCCTTTCTTTAACCCTGATCGTAACCACAACTCACAAATCAACCAGTCTGACCGCGCCGCAGCGCTGGTGCAGCTGTCTCGGCCCTGCAGCCCACCTGTAAACCCACGCCCGCTTTCAAACACTTCACATTTGACTCTTGGCAATCCTACCATCCTCGTAGAAGACGTCCTCCGCTTCTTCGCGCATCATCTCATCCAGGTCGTCCTCTGCAATGTCGGTCACGGCCATCACTATTCCTCCTCTTCTTTCTCTTCTTCTCTCCCTCTTGTCTTCCTTCAGCCTCAGAGAGAGAGAGCAAGAAGGCTGCAAAAATTGAATAGACGCCGGCCCGGCCTCTTCGCTACAGGCGACAGTCCGATCGCCGGCAGGCTCCTCGCGCAAGCAGGAGGGGACAGGGACTGAGCTGAGCTTCAGCTCTCCGCACGAGAACGAGTGCGTAAGTGCCAGGTGAAGTGTGTGTGTGTGGGTGAGAGAGAGGACTCCCAGCGACCTTCACCAAGTTTCAGCAACAGTGCTGATTTCATAACATCCTGTGCAAGGCTGAAGTGAGAGCGCGCCGGTTGGAGAGCACTTGTATGAGTAACTGTGCGCATGTGTGCGAGCGTACAGCATGGGGAGGATCAGTAGTGTGTACATGTGTTTCTTCATGTGTGTGTGTGTCCATATGCACATTATGGCTCTCCACAATGAGTCAGCTCAAGCGCCTGGTGATTTAACCAGAATAATTAGATTCTTTATTTTAAGCCAGCAAGGACATGCAAAGAGGGTGTGAAAACACACCCTGTGTGTGTGTGTGTGTGTTTGTGTTTGACATGGTGTGTGAGACATGAAGCTGGCTCTGCTTGTCATTCCTTCACAGCTCACTCGTGGGACCACACTGATCGCTCCCTCTATTTTTTTTTTTCCTTTTTTGTGGCCCGCTGTGAGGAGGCCTTGGCAGAGCCGGTAAAGTCTGTTGTCATCTGCTGTTGCTGAAAGCCTCCACCGAGCTGCTCATGCAGCAAATAAGCACGCTCACCTGCTCTGAAAGAGACAGATTTAGATTCAGACAGAGTGGGAGAACCTCTCGCATAATAGTAGTTTTTATATTTCAGTCTTTTGCTCAAGACTACACTGAGTCACACACTTGAAATCTGTGTTTAGGAAGCGCAAACAGAGATTTCTGGCCTTTACAAATATGCTTTAAAACAGCGTAAAAGCCTCTGGATTCTTTCAATCTCAGCGTTAAAGTATTCAGTCAACTTTTAGTACAGTACACAATTGTTTAGTACAAGATTTCTCTTTAGAAGCAATGCTTGACTTGAGTGATGCATCTAAAAAGTGAGTAATTTATCTTTGGACTGGATATTAATCCTGGTCTCTGTCATCTGTTCCATATAATCATGCATTTATAGACAGGGTGTCGCCAAGGTTTTAATGTCTTTCTATAAGAAAACAGAAACAAATGTAATGCTCATTGTAAATGTCTCAGGTGGAACAAGAATTAGAGTCTACTGTGATACTAGCACCTGTCCAAGTCTGTGCATTGATACTGTGGTACTTATTGACCATACAGCTGTGCGTTCACCTCCACTCATCACAGGTATGAATGTAGTGGTAATTTTGGGTTTTTAATGTTTTCCTTGAGCTGTTGTTTTTCCAGGATAAGATGAATAAACAGCATACGTCTTTAATTGACTTAAAAAAAAGAATCGGGTGGAAAATTTTCAAGTTTCAAAGTTTAATTGGTTAGAAACATTATAATACAAAAAACAATTAAAAACAAATAGCAAAAACAGCAGATGAGAAATACAGTAGAAATATAAGATAAATACTTATGGTGACCATCAACAAATTTCTGGCATAAGCAGAAGAAATCACTAAAAGCCCAAAACCCCAAAATGAGCATCTGACCTCAACTGGACATCCTCAGTCTGCAGGTATCAGCAAGAAACAAATCATTTAAAGAGATTAACAAAGTAAAGCCCAATGCTTCATGGACAGGTTTTTAAATAGATATAAATTACTCACAAGTGTATTTATTTTGAATTTATCAGAATTTCAGGAGCTGGACCAGACCCCACTACCCTACTGGTCATACATATATAATCACTCGCCCCACGCACCCGTTTATTCTTATTCCCTCCTTTAGCTGCAGCTGTCACCTTCTCTCAAAGGTATCAAGCTCAGGAGCTGCTGTGGATCCTCAGTGAGGCTTTCTCCAAACCAAATTGGTGCTTTACTCTCACTAAATGTTTGCCACCTGGATTTGGCGTTTGAGTCCTTGTTACTGAATAGTTTTTATGCCATGCTCCTGGAGGAATTAAGGTAAATAAGTCTTTACAACTGTAGGAAATCTTGTCAGGTAGTCTAATGTTTAGCTGCTTGACCTAAATAGAAATAAAGGGGGTTAAACAGCACAGGCTGGCACTGAACTCATGTGTTGTGCTGTTTTAGAGAAAAACAAAAGCATGTAGAACGGCTTGGATATATTTTTGGAGTCCTGTCATGTTGTGTTGCATAATGACAAACTCTCTAGTGCACTTTATAAGTCTGAAGTAGTTTTCTTCCAGCTTTTAAAAAAGCTTTGGTCCATCCCCAGGAGGCCCTTTACCAGCCTCTTCCAAGCATTTCATGTCCACTCCTAAATTACTGCTAACATGCAGCGCTTTGTGTCTTTTTGACCTTTAATTTATTCTTAGATGAAAACGGTTTGTTTTTTTAAAAGCAGGCAGACACAGAACTTTCTTCCTCTTTCTCACTCTGTGCCTACATCAGCCAGAAAGCAGTTTCTCTGACTCACCCCATTTAGACAAACCAATTTCAAACCAAAATAGAAAGTAGGCCTCAAGTCAGTTCATTATCACTTTTCCTTCAGACTTCCTCTCCCCAGCCGCTGGCTCCCTTCAAGGCCAAAGCTTGAGGGAATAAACTCATTTTCACTGGGGCTAGTCCAGACAATCCGGACACATCGCAAAAGGACGCGCAAAGAATGTGAGACCAAAGAGTATTTTTAAGCACGTCTTTGGGTTGAGAGAAAGGCTCGCTTTATGAGAGTATTTCCTGTTTGTATGAGGTCGATAAGAGGAACAGATTGTGTCTTCGGTTTGTTTGTTAGAGATGTGTTCAAATCTTATCTGCCAATCTGAAGCAACACAGAATCTGTGAAGATGGCTAAAACTGGCCAACTCAAAACCCAAAGATGAAGTCCTTCAATTTCCCCAAAATCTGATTTTAACCAATTCAATTACATTAAATTTTCTATGTAATTGTATTAAGTAAATACAATGTAAATTACATTTCAAATGAATTTTACTAAATATACATTCAGTTCATACCAAGCATGTTTTCCTTTACAATTAATTATTTGAATAAATAAGCCTTTGATTTGATATATTTTAGTTGTATTTTACTCAGAATTATTGCTTTATATTTATTGAGGGTCCACATTTCCATGCAGAGCAGTCAGCTGCTTCCATAGGAATTAAGAGGTAAGGAAGCATCCAGGTTGAGCACCAGTAAATATCAGCACCTCTTTAAAGCAGATGTTTTCATAGTTTGTAGGTCTGCAACATTCAGGTGCCACAGTCTTCCCTGCAAATTCACCCAAGGTCAGAGTGTGCAATGCTCAGAGAAACGGCAAACAAATAAAATGAAGAGTAAGAATTTTAAGTAACTGTATGTTGATGAAAACTGTGCATGAGAGCAATCTGAAAGGCTTCTTCTGAATCACTGCAAAGATCTTTCTCTTTGATTAACGCGACAAGAACCACACTGTCTCCTTGCAAGTTAAACTTGAGTGTCGGGCTAAGTGACGGATCATAATTAATGCTCGCCAACCAGGCTGCTGCTTCACAGCTAACAGCAGTGACATTTTGACTCGCTGCTCTGTGTCGCAGGGAGCTAGAGTCACTGGTCAGGCAGGCAAGTAAACAGAAAACACAGTGACACATGCAAAGCAAAGCCCACTGTCTTATGCAGACTCATCCCACTCCCATCTGTGCACTCCTATAACGAGCTGGTTCTGCTGTTGACTGTGTCATCATTATGTGCAAAACATTGTTGTTGTTGTTTTTCCCTTAAATCGAGGCTCACTTTATTCAATGCAAAAATGGTACATGCAGATGTCAGAAAATATAGGAGCTTCTCTTCTCTCTCTTTCTGCGACCGTGAACTGTTGCCGGCCTGCAGCGCCGGAAAATGGGGTCAGCGTTTGCCCTGCTGCATTTCAATGGCCGGCTATTTGTTCTGACCACCAGAGAAAAAGCCCCTGCTTCGGGAAATGCAAATACACAACACCACGCATACGCACAAATGACTCTTACACACATATGATACAACTGAACACACACACACACACAATACCACCAAAACAAAACACAAACAGACAAGTGAACACAAAAACACACATACACAGTTGTAACTGTCGCACAATCAGACCGGCTCTGTACAATGGTGCCGTTTGAATGGGGTCAAACAATGGAGCTCTTTGGCATCTGAATCGAGCCAGATGATGAGTATCCCAGAAGGCTGAATAGGCGGTTTCAGCCTCCTACACAGCCGCTCTGCTGGCCCTGAAAATATGCATCAGTATGTTGCCTGTTACCACGGCTTAAAATATCAGTTATTAGCATGAAAGCAGCAGCTCTTTAGCATCCATGCTAATTCTGTGGCGCTTGACAACTGAGCTCTTGCATTAAAGACAAACTGCACCAATAACGTTTATGGACTGATGGGGAGACTCCAACAGAGTGCATCACCAAGTATGTGTTTCTATATTGTTATCGTCCCTGAGCTAGCATTAAAAGCTGTGACTGGTCTCTGTGGCCACAAGTTTAAAAGGCCACTGAGACGCTTGCACTGACAGATTTAATGGATGCACGCCATTTTTTTTTGTCTTTTTATACCAGTTTCAGTCATTTAAATGCTTCTCTGGCAAAGATGATAACATTAATGTTATAAATTCCTTTATATTGCAGACCTTTAGTTAGCATTTAGGTCAGTTTTACTTTCCTTCTGGAGATTCTGGTATTTTGTTCAGCCTGGTTAGGACCATTGATGCATACACCACATACGCAAACAACTTTTTCTGTAGCGAGAAGCTTAACGTGTTTGTTTTGCTGTTCAAGAAAGCTGTTACTGGTCTGTTACTGTTACTCACATTCCACACGGCTGCATACAAGTCGAATGAATCCAGTAATAGTTAAATACAAGAATGACTGTGTCTCTGAAGCAGTTTTGGCTAGCTTCTAGCTGTTGCTCTGAGGGAAGCTGACGAGCCTGTTGCTGGTTATGTAATGAAGGAAATGCAATGAGTTAAAGCCTGGACATGTAATCAACATGCCAGCTAAATAAAAAGTTACTTCTGTGAGTTACTTTTCTCACTAGAGAAAAGGCCTTTGCACACCAGATGTGTTAAATCTGAGTGAAAATTTAATGAGTCAAAAATATTTTTCACTCTCACGTATGACCATAAACAGATCTGACCAATCAGATCACTATATTTGGCAATGTGACAGCTTGTTGCTCAAAACGTGCACAGGTATTGAATATACAGTGACATACAAATAGTAAAATGATACTATTTTACCTCAGACACACAGTTAGATGCTGACTCAGGTCAATCGCCTCCCTGAAATGATTTCTCTTCCTCCTCAGATGTGGTCCCAACTCTGCCAACGAGAGCTCAAACTGCCTCACTGACGTCCTGAAATATGTACGATAGCAGTCGTGATCCAGCTTCAACTCCTGGATCAAACCATGAAATTCTCCCTGCTGCTGTCTGCTAGTGAGAATTAGATGAACCCAGAATCTCAGTTTCTTCTTTTTCCTGTTTCAGGGACATCAGGACCAGCTCATCGTTGCTTGATGTCGACTCCATCTATTCCGTCGGGCATTTTTTGAGGACAAATATTTTGCAAAATAGCAATGCTTGTTACACAACAAGTTCCCTTCTGACGATTTTTTCACAACACACTTGATGTGGCTGTGAGTTGTGCTGTAATTGCTGTAATTTAGCAAATTATTGCTATTATTAGTGTAAAAATTACTTTCTAAAAGAAATGTTAACCAGCTCTAATTGGGGTAAATAAATTATAGAAAGCTCTTGTTTTAGATTATATTTTAATAGGGAACAAACATGCTGCTGATAAAACATCTTGCAGGCTTTTCTCGTGAAAGATTTCCAAACTGTGATCTGGTGTCAGTGCATAACAACTGCTGATATAACACTAACTGAGAAGCTCTTCAATAATGCAATAACGACTGAAAGCAATAAACAAACAAGCAATAATACTAAGAACGTGAATAAAGAGGAAGATACGCCCAACCCACAGTAAGCTGACACCACACAAACTGCCATACACAAAGTGCATTTTGCAGTAAAGTTTGTGCTGCTCCAGGACTGATCAGTTTAACAAGGAGACTTATGGGAAAACTTTCCTCCAAAAAGTTCTTGATGTCAGCCTGACTTCCTCTGCTGCACCCTGACAGATGGGTATTCATCTGAGGTGGTGGGAATGAGGTGAAGGCAAAAAATATCACATCATTTTTGGAGGACGGTGGAAAAGTGTCCTCAGGCCAACTCACGTTTGATCATTCCCACAGACTAATGTGAGCATGAGCCAGACAGGATGAGGAGCGGAGGAGAAAAAGAAGACACAAGGGGGGGGAAAGGAGACCTCTCTCATTCCTTCTCCTTTTCTCTTTAGCCAGACCTCGGCCTTTTCTCTCTCTCTATAAGAAAGATGAAAAAATGGGATGACTGTGAATGGGTGGCTGGTTACCCGGGTAACAATAACAAGGGCACTGCGTGGCAAATCCAATTTGCCATGGCACTTTCTGACTCATTGGAGGTGCACGTGTGTGAGTTAGTGTGTGTCCTGCACATTATGGCTTCATGTGGCTAAGGGAAGATGGCCATGATGTACCAAACCGCCGCCAAGCCTGCACATATTCATGCATGCAGACGTGCACGGGCCAAAACATCTGCTCCAGCTTCCTGAAACATCTTTAAAACCCACAAGGATGCAAACTATAGAGAAAATCTATATGTTATAGCATAAAGTAGTGGCATAGTGTTGTAATCACCTGAGAGATCCAAGAAGAAGAACTCGTATTTTGGATCTAAGAGTGGATATAATGACTCGTGCATAAAACACAATGTAAACAGTGCAGACTGCTGAGTTGCATCCTTCATGAATCAGCCTGCAAACAGGAGAACATGTGAGTGAATGAACTTCTAAAACAACAAATGAGTTTTGAAATCCTGCAAGTATCATCCGCTCTCACATTATTCAAGAGAAACCACATAAACCGACTTCCACTGGGACAAACCTGCAGCCTGTGATTGCGTTAGTGCGCTGCGTGGTTTAGTGTGCAGGAAAGCTCGGTGAGATGGCAGAAAACATCCAAGGCTGGTAATGAAAACACACAGAAGTAACTTTGCAAGAGAACAACTAGTAGATACCTACTGTAAGCATATCGATATCTTTTCATCTTAATGTGGTTGTATGTCTTGACTCTGCGATGCATTGTGCCAGAGGATAATCCAAAGCGATGCCTTCTTAACAGTGTGAAGCCTGCTACTCCTTTTGTGCTGTCACCACTTTCTATTTTTGTGCTCTCTCTCCCTGTCTCTCCCTGCCGCTATTGTATTTTGTCATTCTTTCCGCTTCACAATTGGATCCTCTTCTCTTGCTCATTCACTCTTTGCCTTTCTGTGCCTGTCAGAGTGCAAAGAGGGCATCAGACAATGGCCGCAATACAGCCGCTGCACGCCGGCTGTGCCGGCTGGCACCGCAGAGATGGCGGTACTCATGCTGTGGCCTGCTGCTCCCGGGTACACCTGGAGGGAAGAGATAACAGGCGGCTGAAGCGCTCAGTCAAAAGAATCAGCAGACCTCGACCCTGTCTGTTCATTTGGTCTCTGTGACCCTGAGTGCTTAATTTACGCGGATGTCCTCGGTGCACGTTCATGCTGCTGATCTATGTGGGGTTTTCTAGGATGTACAGAGAGTGGTCTGAAAAAGAGAAAATATTCAGGAAGCAGCAGTTCTCTAGGTGCAAATGCTCACACAGACTCACCAAAATTGGATAACAGAAGACCTTGTCTGATGAGTCTCAGTTTTTCCTGTGACATAGGGTCAAAATTTGGGTGTAAACAACATGAAAGCACGGATCCATCCAGCCTTGCTTCAACAGCTCAGGCTGCTGGTGGTGTAATGGAGTGGGGGATATTTTCTTGGCACATTTTGGGCCCCTCAGCACCAACTGACCACTGCTTAAACACCATAGTGTATCCTAGTATTGTTGCTGACCAGGTCCATCCCTTTATTACCACAATGTTCCCATCTTCTAGCTGGACAATGTGGCCTGTCACAAGCTCAGATCATCTCAAACTGGTTTCCTGAACATCACAATGAGTTCAGTCTCCAGATCTCAATCCAACACAGCACAATTGGGATGAGGTGGAACAGGAGATTCGCATCATGGATGTGCAGCCAAGAAATCTGCAGCAACTGCGTGATGTCATCATGTCAACAAGGACCAAAATCTCTGAGGAATGTTTCCAACCTCATGTTGAATCTGTGCCATGAAGAATTAAGGTAATTCTGGAGGGAAAAAAGTGGCCAACATACTACTAGCAAAGTGTACCTAATAAAGTGACCATTTGGTGTAGCCTGCCAGTATGTCACAAATCTTCTGGGATTGGCTAACAGACCGTCAGGGCACACCTCTGTGACACACCCAATCCCTTTTAAAGTGATCAGTGAAAAAGTGCAGCATGATATCATGTAGCCAGCACATGTATACATAGCCCCGCCTTTTTATTTTACGTGTTACAGTCATCAGTCCACTCAGTGTGTTAGCACATTTCTGACACTCGATATGCCCAAGCTTCAAACAGATCATTAAACATTTTCCTGTTGGGGAGATTCAGAAGCTAAATGAAAAAAGTTACCACAGGGTGGGGTAACAGGGTGGCAACAGTTCTGAAAACCACAATTTCCTCTCCCACGCCTCCCAGTACATCACTGTGTCCTCTAGTTTACATTTCAGCCATCACCTGCTGACTACAAAAAGGAGAAGTCAACTTTCAAAATCAAAAAGTGGAGAAAACAGAAGACACTGACAAACGAAATGGGTCGTGCTACCCACGGTAATAAGATCCACTTTTTGAGGCCTTTGGTTGTGTTAGTCCTGGGGTTAAAAGGTACAAATGCAGTAAATATAAAATATTTTAAAAGTCAGTGGTGAAAACCCCCCAAACAGATTTATAGATTAAACAAGTTGAAAATATGGTAACACAATTTCTGAGAACTAGGGTGGGGACGTGGAAGGAAGGTTGGGCAATAGTGTGTAAAATAACATTAGCTCCCTGTTGCAGCTGCATTTCTCAGAGTACAGAATGAACACAAACCACAGCACTAATAAAAAGTGTCACAATTAGGAAGTGGGCTCAGGGTGTATACCAAATCAGAGGATGACAGAAGCGGTCACAGTTTTACACTTGTAGCCTTTCTGCCCTGATGGTCAGAGGAACAGGGGCAGAGCTGGAAACTGTGATGACAGCACATCATCACGCGTGAAAGCCTTTTAAAAACAGACTAAAAATCTCTGCATGTGTGTGTGAGCATGTGTGTATGAAAGCGTGCTTTCCCAGAGTCTAGCTTTGCATCAGGTCACTCCAGAGTGATGACATCTGCCTTGACTTCACATCTGTCCTTCTCCCTGAAGTATGATCGTGGCCTAATAACGGCAACCACGCATGACCTACTTACAAAACAATATGATCCTGGCACTGTTTTTTACCTGTTAAATATAAAGACATTTCACATATTTCCTGCAATTCTTCTCATGTTATTAATGGATCAAACTTAGCCAAGGAAACGAATTACACAGTGAAGGTAGAATGATTTGTTAATAATGCTGGTTGTCATTTGACATTGATGCAGACACCAGAATGATACCTACCACTGAACACTTTTAAGAAAAAATTCTACAAAACCAATTTTTTCCCCATAATATTTGGAAAATAGTACTGCAGTCACAGAACGAGGAAGCTATAACTTGCCTGCACTGCACTGGAAAGCCATTTTCAAACACATCAGCCCCAGTATACCAACTTTATTTATACAGCGCCAAATCACAACAGCAGTCAAGGTGCTTTACATTGTAAGTTAGACCCTACAATAATACGTACAGAGAAAAACCCAGCAATCATATGACCCCCTATGAGCAAGCACTCGGGGATGCCGCACCCTACCAGTCTGACTGCAGTTAGGCCAGATGGACTTCAGTGGATAAACCTGACTTTTTACTGGGTAAGATTAGCTTATCTAATAAAGCTGATGAGTGGCTAGCTCCTGGAGATAGGAGCTGGAAGTGCAGTAAGAATACACATGTATTAATACCTTGTGCATCCAGATCAGCTTCTATTTTAAGTGTTGGAATCTGTGTGTTTGTTGACATTAGTGTTTAGTGGACTCCATTTCTAAACTAAAAGCACCCTTATTGAGGTATTGCCATCACGCTAACATGTCCACCAAATACACATTTATCCCCTGAGACAAATGATTGCCCGCCATTCTGCAATATTGGATGTGATATAATGTGCATATGACATCACCCAAGAAAGCTCAGGATCTCATGTTAACATCTCGTTGTCTGATGCCATGGATCAGCTTCAAAGGTCTTGTGACGCTGATGCATCAGTACATGAGAGCAGCCTTAGAAGTAAATGAGACTTACACAGGATTATGAGGGTGGTTGTAATGTTATGACTGATGTACTCTGATCAAAGCTCTATATATAGTAGATATACAATGGTATCATGTGATTGTAATCTTCAGGTGTTCACTGTGGGCACTGTAAAGGAGCGGAAGAGAGGCGCTTGAATTTAGGAGTTAGCTGTAAAGTCACATTATTCAGATTCCAGCAGAACATTGATCTAAAGTCATCACACATGGGCTTGTCCGTAGGTTAGGGTTGTAAATTGATATGGTATCATTATTAATACACAATTCTTCACACACTGGCTACAAAAAACGCTGAATGCGGCAACAACACTCCCAAAGCTAATCTGAGCACAGCTTGATCAAAATATAAGTAAACAAAACTAATCTGAACAAACTGTGTTCTTGGCACTGAAGCACTGAGATCACAGCTAGGATGGGACTCCAAAAGTATAACCAAGCCTTGTTATTCACAGTAAGTACATTTAACCCTGCAAAGCCTGAACTATTTCAAACTGGTTGTTTGACCTTCTGACATATTAAAAAAAGAAAAGAAAAGGAAATTAAATATCAGTTTGCACATATGAGTTTTAATTTGCAATAACTTTAGGTTTTTCACATTTTTTGTATTTGTTTTTTTTTTTAAGGAAAAGAAAGAAGGAGACTCTCCCACAGCAATACAGAGTCACACCGATGCCTTCTTTCCGGTTCATCAGCATTTGAATGTTGCTTCTCATTATTGAAGCCAGCATGTGTTTAAGTAACATTGGCATCTCGGTCTCTTGCAAGCAAGAACACACACACAATGATGTTAGTCTGGCATCCTTCTGAGGGGAATGGACACTCAATAGCAACACATCCTGACCACCATGAAACCCGGCAGTTCCACCGAGAAGCACAAAGAAGAAACTGTCAGCGCCGTCCAAGCCCGGTGACGTGGGAACCGTGAGCTCACGAGGATGCCAGCTCTTCCTGTTTTTGGCCTTGAGATGCTTCAGCTGGCTCAAAGTTTGACTACTCAGACCGATGCTTTTCTGTGAGAACCTCTCATTCATGTCTCAGTGAAAAGGCAGAAATAATAAGATGGTAGGAGGCGGTTTGCTGTGTGCGGTGTGTTTACTCATTGATCAACTCTGAAAAGAAGAAGTTCTTTAATGCAGCAAGTGACTTCTACGAGGTTATTTGCCGCACCCGAATATCAAAATCGAAGCATGCGTGGAAAGATACGACTACATCTCTTTATTGTAACGGAACATTCATGATATTACATTTTTGAACCATAAAGTCGCTTCATTGTCTATTTTTTCCAAACATGAAACCTTGTGAGTCATCAGGAACAAAGGTCCAACAAGCAGAGGGCGAGATCAATGTGAACTTTTCTCTCACTTCTTCTGAATGACACAAGAACAATAATAACAGCAGCAGCAGCAACAACAGGATATTTGATCGATTTGCTCTTTCCATTATAGAGTGAGGTCAGAGTGCAACGCTCTGGAGAACTGGCTGATATTACTCACTCAGCAGTGAGTGTTTGCTGAGCTTTACCCTGAGCTGTGGCTGTACTCAATACTTTTACAGGTTGGTGTATTTATACCAAGGGGCACCTTCTGGAGGACGCAAAGTTAAAGCCATCTGCAGTTCCTTGAATGGCCACTTGGGGATGAGTTGACTCGTGTGACTTCATGTCGCGCATGTTACTTAATAGTTGTTTGCCTTTTTGTACCTGATATAAAATATATATTCATGTATTCCCTGACTGGTTGGCAGTCAAGGAGGTTTTTTGGCTGTTGCTGGATAAAATCGATGAAACTGGTCTCTAGGCCTTTGCGACTGGGGGCTTATTCTTCTTGATGATACATTGTTGCCATGACTGTCATACATTCAATGCAGCATTTTGACAATTCAGTGGTTTAATCAGTTACTAAGTAACTGATTAAAGAAATACTAGAATTTCACTCAGTAGAAATGAAGCACAACCTGCTTGGATGGTCTCAATCAAACAACAAGCCACGATAATAGTCAGAGAATATCCAACAGCACAAACAGTGAACAGATGTCAGCTCAGTGACACTACGTAGTTAGAGATAAGGCCTAGCAAACATAAATGAGCTCCAGCAGCCTTTGTCAGGACACCTTTCAGTCAATGTGGGCTTGCTCTCATCTCCAGGTGGATGAATTACTCTTACTACAATGTGTCTCTAATCTCTATCTGTGTGTTTGTTTCTTTGTCTGCAAACTCTTCCCAGACAATCATGAATAGAAGGACCAAGTTCGGCACAAAGGTACATCTTAGGCCCATGGAGGTTATGATGTCATCATTTTGCCTAGCAATCACCAATAGCCAAACAAAAACTGGTGTTCAGTACTGCCTGAAAGTAGCAGTTCAGCCTATGAACTCATAAGCAACAATTTTGTGAGATAACACAGCAAACAAGCTCAGGGTTGTTTTCCTGTAGACAGTCAGTTAAGGTGCCCCCTGCTGGCTAATAGAAAGAATACAACTCTCACTTTTTCTACCTGGAATATATGTCCATCCTTTAAGTACAGTTTATGCATTTTACTGTTTTTTTTTAACATTTATAGATGACAAAAACTTGCACGTTAACAGTAGCCTCATTGTATGTCTAAGCTTACATGCGTCATTATCAAGAACTCAAAATACTGAACTATATTGCATAGGACACAATCTTCATGTGAGCGCCTGTGTTGCCTGTACATTTTCTTCTTTAGGAAACACATTTTACTTTGTTCTTTGCTCCCTCTGTCCCTCACTCTCTCTTTCTTTCTATAACTCTTTCTCTCTGTGTTCACGAGCAGCCCACGCAGCAGCCCAGCTTGTTGACTTTATTGTGTGAAATTACAGAGAGAGGGCCAACATGACTCCATTTACACGCTCCCTGGTAACCTGTAGAAATAATTATTTTCCTGCAAAGATAGCGCAGAGTGCAGAGAAATGTATGCATGAGAGGGAAAGAAAGAAGAAAGAGGGGGGAAAACAAGTGTGACAGGAGGAGAAAAAGAGGAAAATTGGGATAAAAGATGAGCAAGCAGTGAGAGAGAGAGAGAGAGAATCACGTCTAGCTACAGCTGGAAAAATGAGCCGAGGCAATATGTAATCTCCTCTGATGTAGTTTGCATCACACCGCCTTCCCGCATCAGTAGCAGCAGAGTTACAGTGGTGAGGAGGCGCGTTGCTATGGAGTGGGAAGATTTTTTAGAGAGTGAGCACCATTATGTATCTGATTGGAGAGAAGAGAGCAGGGGGTGGTGGAGAGTGGGGGTTTAATATCTGGAGGGAGGAAGGGGGAAAACTGGAAGAGAGGGAGGGAGGTCGCAGGGCATGAGGATGGTGAAAGGAGGGAGGATGGGAGGAAAGGAAGCAATAAAGTAAATGCAAGCAGGGCAGAGGTGAGGGACAGAGAGGGGCAAAATGGGGAGGTGGCAACAACAGAATGAAGGAGGAAAGTGCACGAATGAGTCGGGTCACAGAATAACACAATCTGCTTAAGTGGTTTATTTTAATCATCTTCATCATGACTTCAGGTCCATTTAGAGGAAAACAAATTACAGCCTGACAGATAAACTGGTCACAGTGGGTGTGCATGTGCGTGTGTGTCATCATCAGAGGAAATTAATTTTACCAGCTTCTGCAATACTCGTAAAATCAAACAGCTGATGCGTTGTTGACCTCAGCGCAGTGGCAGAAAAGGGGAACAATGCATTTTAACCTTGACAATAGAAACACACTGCTGAATGGAGAAGAGGTGCAGCCTTTTCGTTGCTTCACTTCCTTCTAAGCTCAAGATAGGAACATACAGCATGGGCCTACTGTATGTTTGCGGTGAGCTAAAGGGAAGCATGCATATTATCTAACTGTGGAGGCCCCCTACTGCTCAGTACTAGAAACAGTTCAGTGAAGGGGAAAAAAACAAAACAAAAAAATAAACTGGTTCTTATATAACACTTTTCTACTATATCTGAGCACAGCGTTTACACAAGGATTTCTGACTGCGTTCTGTCTGACACTTATGGATGCATCGGTTCGGTGTCTTGCCCAAGGACACTTTGACAGACAGAAGCAGGCAGGGATCAAACCACCAACCTTCCAATCAGTAAATGACCTGCTCTACCTCCTGTGATACAGCACCCCCTATGTTCTGCTTCCTTTATGAGCAAGAGGTTTATTTATTTAATCACACTGACAAGTGATAAGTTATCTTTTTGTGTTAGAAAGACGGAGAAGTCCAGATGGGATTATTGTGCATTATATGGCATCGAGGTTTAAAGAAGGAACCTGTGCATGTTTAAATCACCAGCCCATAGATTTCTTACTCCTGACTAGGTCTGATTCACTGCCATCCCACAAGTGTTCATAAGTACTTAAAGCCACCAGTGAACAGCGACATTAGTACCCACTACTCCGTCTCCAGTGAATAACTACCCCTCACAAAGGAAATGTCAACAGAACATTTTGAAATGGATGTATAAACACACTCAGAGATAATCTACATCTACAATTAAATGCAATCAACTACCATCAATTACAAGGTGTGGGAGACTAAAAAAACAACTTCTAATGTGACAGAGTGAAAAGCTGCATTATCATGATCTGCATATTCATTATAACTGTGGTTCAGCTGCACGAACACAACAAAAAGGCTTCATGAACAATAACCTCTTGTTGTGAGACAGCAGTTCTTAACCACCAGGGAGAACATTATGTCTTCCAGCTGCCTGTTGAAGTCGACATTTGCGTTTCAACTATTAGTACGAACATTATGACCCGTTAGCTGTAGCTTTTTTTTTTAAAAAAAACTTCCCTTTCCCCTCTGTTGCTATTTTAATTTCTGAGCCACAGTCAAAAGGCCGATGAAAGTCGTATATTTTTATCAATACTTTGAAGTAATTCTGTTCTGCTTTACGGAGCTATTTCAAGGCTCATATGCGTAAAAATGCCATCATGCATTCGAGGCCGCTGCTCTAGATCCTCTCCTTAACAAATTCTGAGCTAATCAGTGCAAAATCCACTCAGCCTTCTCATAAGAAATAATCTTTAAAGTGCAGGTTTAAAGGGGATGCTTGCAGGCAGTCGCATTAAAAGAGAAATTTAAAAAACAGAAAAAGACATGAATGAGTTTTCAATACATTATTTTGCTGAGGTTTCTTTGCATTAGGTCGCTTCATGCAATGCAGGTTGTTTTTAAAGTATATGTTATAACTGCAAAGCTGATTAAGAGCAAAATATAAGGAATGCAAGCTCCAAGTATCTTAAGAGCATACGTAATCACAAACCACCCGCCTTTATAACTAAAAGTTTAATTCAGATTAAAAATCTCTTTCATGAGTCGCTGAATCCTGAGAGCAGGAGACAATCTCAAACACGACTATCAATGGGTTATAAGCAATAAAATATCAGAGACAAAACAGTTTCAAGCCATGTTTGGTGCCACTTTAAGAGCAATCGCTGTTCTTTACAACTAACTTAAACTGTCTGAGAATTTCAGCTCCATCTGTAGATTATTCCAAGAAACAGAGGCAGTATATTCAGAAAGTGATCTGACTGTCGTTGTTCTGATCAAGTGCTTCCTTAGATGCGGGAGGAAAAAAAGATAAAACGAATTTAAGTCCCACTTGAAAAGAAGATTTTTAGTGTGTGGTTTCAAAACAAATTCTGACCCATAATTACAGCTCAATACTTGAGATACATTTCAGTTTCAGCTCCTTCAGCAGTTAGAAAGGCGAGACGTTACCTGTTTGACATCTGAAAATACCGAATGACATTTAACTCGAATAACGTGTTCTCAGTAAGTTAAACGGGGGTGAATACCTGCAGGAATCGGTGCTCTGTCTAACCTGAAGTCTGACTTTGGTTTTTCATTTCAGGAAAAGGCTGAAAGGGCAGAGTCGAGTTTGGCAGCTTATTTTGAGCAAATCTTTAATAATAATAATCCACTGCAGCAGTTCAGTGCTTTTCATTTTTTTAACTTTTCAATTTCCCCTCTGACACGCAGAGCTGAATGTTGCTGATCTAGGGTCGCTGGCCCCATCATCCTATCAAGTGTTTGTTCTTATGCTGTTTGCTGTCTCTTTGGTCTCCCTTTGCTTCCCCCACCTCACCCAGACCGCTGCCTGCCTGAGCACTCCTTGTTAAAATGGAGCTATAGAATATTTTCCTGATAAAATGAGTCCTAAGAAGACTGATAAAACCTGTTATAAGAAGTCAACTGTGAAAATATGATTGGTTTTGGTGGCTTTATGAAACACAAATGTACAAATGCCATACAACACGAACTCTCAATGATCATCTCAAAGTCTTTTCCATCACAACCACTGATTCAAGTTAAGGCTTCAGACTGCTCTTAATACTCCAATACTCCAGTGCTCCATGTGATGTCAGCACATGATATGCATAATATGCACACAGAGGCCCCACCCACCTGCTGTTCAAACTGCCTGCAAAGGGTTGGCCAGTCTTAAATGGAGGGGAACCACAAAGAAGGAACTGATGAGTTGCATAAATACTTATTGACTAGCTAGGACCCCATCCTCATTGAGGTTTGAGTTCATTTCTAGTAGATAATGGCAGTAAGCATGAATTGAGGCTGTGGTTTGGGCCTCAGAGGGTGCTGGTGGTGGCTTCCAGGCTGAACAGATCCCCATGTACTAATGAGAGATGAATTCATTGAAACAGGCAAGGAGGGTGAGGGCACAAAAAGAGAGTATGTGGGGTCAAATATAGTCAAGAGAATTGGAAGAGGAGGGTATAACGAGTGATCCCGCTCATGAAATTCAAATAAATTACTTATTTAGTACAGTCCAAGAATCAAATGAATGTAGCTGGAAGTGAGCATGATAGAGCCAGTTTAGGTGCAATCGCCATCTCTGGGCATGCACTCCATTTCAGTGGTATGTATGCATGTCACACTATACACACCCATTGCACAACAAGCAACTATTTCTACAAAGGCACAGAAAAGTCTGCAGACGTTCAGCTTTGCAAACAACATGCAAACCGAATAAAACGCCATCAAATCTGCTCAGCCCGGCCACACGGGTGTCGCATTGCATCCTTTTCATTCCTACAATCTGATCTTACACAATCGACACAGATGTTGTTTCAATTAAACATTCACCATCAGGCCTGATCAAACAGACTAGAGTGTTGGCAGACAGCCGTCGCTCACTGTGTCAGACAAGCTTTCCTTGTGATGGGATTTTTAGAGGGAAAGTGAATCGTAGCCATCTGTCATCAAATGCATCAACTATCAGCAAAGAATAACAAGTGTAATGATGTTGTTTGGCCCTTTAAGATAAGACCGACACAAACCAGGAGCGATCTCAGCCTGCAGCCAAGTGAAGATGCTTTTAATATGAATGAATCTTCATACACTTCAGTGCATGTTCTCTCAGCCTGGTGCGTTTTCAGCACATGATGCTTAACATTAATCTTATTTGACACCTGCAGTCTGCTTGTTGTTGCTGCGGCAGAGAGCTGCTGCAAGCATGGTGTGAAAATTTAAAATATACATAATTTGCTGATGCTGTGGTGCTGACTTTTAGTTGACTGAAACTTCTCTTAACCTTTTTTTCCCACCTCAATGACAGATTAGAAAATGAGCGCGGGGCACGCCAGAAGAAGTTTGAGAACCGCTCACTGAGTCACATGACTAATTTAAAAACACAAAACTTTGCAGCATGTAGACATGTTTAAAATCATCAAGCATGACTAAGCGCACGAGACACATGTGTCTGCAGTCCACCTCATGATGCTCTGAACAGCAGCAGCTCTGTGACAGTCACAACAACTTACACTTGACAACTCATGATGACATCACTGGGAGCTTCTCGGGTTCACAGCAGCACTTAGACAATTACAAAGCAGGTCCAGAAAGCAGATGTTTGTAAAGAAGAAGAAGAAGAAACAAAGGAACAAAAAAATTTGAATACAAAGACAACATAAACAATGGAAATCAAGACTAAAACTGATTCCCTGATTGGCCCAAACACACGTTGCACTTACGATTGAAGTGCCTGCGGCAGCCATGAGGCCTCCAAGCTCGGTTACGCATCCAGTTCAGACGCCGAGGCAGTTCCATGATGCCAAACTGGTGCCAGTGTGTAACAGCCACTCATCCATCAAACAGCAGCACCCTGGTTCCTCTGCCCATTCCCAGGTGAGATGCTCCCTCCAGACCATCAGGTGTTCAGAGTACTACCTTAGCAGCCTTGAGCTTTTAATACCAAGAATTCACTTCAGCTGCTGCCTGATCTCCACTCAGCGGGAGAGAGAGCAGTTTCTGTAGCCGTCATGGAGCTCGGCTACATTTCCCCTCCACTGCTTTATCTTTTATGCATGAGTCAGTGGAACTCAATTCCCATGGTTCTGGGGAGGAACACTCAGGCCTCTTCCCCCCAGCCGGGAGCACCTATCGACGGGCAGCATCTGAAGCACAGAGCGCACACCCCGTTGAAATGTGATGCCTCTGCACTGAGCCTCTAGGGAGGCGATGTGGTTTGGATGGACAGGAGGTGGGGCTTGAGCAGCCACCTGAGGAGACTGGAAGGTAGACAGAGCAGAAAAGATGCCAAGAAACAGTTTCCAGTCCGTAGAAAGATTCAAAAACAAGTGCGAAAGACCAACAATTCTGCTTTTCCTCATTGCTGTTAGTGCTTTTCTAATAAAAAAAGATTCTAGGTCTGAATGACAGTTTAGCTATGGGCAAAAGGTGACACCAATAAAATTTTAAAATATAATTTATTTAATAAAATTACTGAGATCAGTAGGAAACTTCTTGAGCTACAAACAGTTAAGGAATAAAACAGTCTAGCATCCCATTTGTGAACACATGGGCAAAGTGTCACTGTGAGCCAAATACTCAGGCTTCAGGCTGCTCTCAATGCTTCTCTGCAATTTCAGCGGTCCCTCCCACCTAATGGTTTTAAGCCTGCTGTTTGCAAACTTAATCCAGTTGCCTCTTGTTTTTTCAAACTCTCTGGCGACCATGACCTGGAGAGCTGTGAACCTACGCAAATATTTAAATCAGAAATCAATCATCTTGTGTTTAAAGGTTATTTGCTTCCCTTTCCAGACCAGACCATTGACAATTTCACTAGCGAATAACTCCAGGATACTCAGTCCAATGTGATATAAGGAAATGCCTGCAAAGGACCAGTTAAAATACCATTAAAAATATGTGGATTTTCATACTGATCAGTTGGGAAACTTTTAAAACCTTGATTTTATCAAAGCTGCTTATTTACCTAAAGGGTAAATGAGCTGTACATAAAGCTACAGATGGGTTATGAGAGGATGACCTCAAGTAGCAGTGAGTGCTAGGAGATTTTAGTGTGTTCAGGTCAAACAAAGCAAATGATAAGAACAGCCAGTCACTGAAGGATACAGTCTGTACCTAACTTTATTCAGATAAAACACACAGCTCACTTTCTACCTCTGAGTGAGCAAACACGTTTCCAGCCCACTGGAGAAGCTCGTTTGGCAAAATAAATCAGAACAGTGGAAAAAAAAGCAGGTTCTTAAGACACATTCAGCATAAAAGCTTTCAAACACCCAGAAAACAGACATTTGGTACCCAATGAAACAACAAATATGTTATAACATTCTTATTTTGCATTTTCTGAGAATAATAGGTTCATTTTATTACAGTATACTGAAATATACATATACAGCTGTTGTTGTGTTTAAACAGCCCACTAGTTTGTTTTAACCGATGACTACTGATCCAAGAAAAGCAAATTAGCACATGAAGCAACAAACCGTGTGCTCCCGTTAGCTCCTAATCGTGTCCAGAGGCTAAGCAGATTTTTTTATTTTTTAAATCTAAGGACTGATTATTTCTTGCTGATGACAAACTAACCAACAACTACTGCCCGTGTTTTTGTGATAGGCAGCTTCAATTTGAAGAAACTAATGAAAGATGACGACTTGAAACACATTTGGCAAACTTTACAGCGACATGTCGGCGACTGTGCTCAAGAACAAATGTGGCGATATCACATCATTAGACCCACCTCACTGAAGGCACGTATAGTCTAGGAACACAAAAAGTACACCACAAAACACCATATAAACACACTACAGCTGTGAATTTTCACTTTACTGCATGATGGTCCAACAATCGATCTGCTCTCTGTGACAACCGCCTATCTTCGCGATACATTAAAAACTGAAAAAATATATTAAATATTTCATCTGCAATAGAAATCCTTATGTTTGTTTTTTTTTTAAAGTGTAACAATGGTTGCTCATAGGCATCATCACTGAGGTGTATACCTAAAAAAAACATCAGATTTTTTTACTTTTAAATGGATCGTGTGCACGTATATGAAGCAACAGTACAAACATGAGACACAACACACAGAAGCAGAGACAGACTCTTATATGACACTTTGGAAAGTCTTATGACTTATCAACTGAAGTTTTTTAAGCTACCACTAGGAGGCGCCTGAACTTAAAAAGAGCCCTGAAGATGATGTCAAAGTTCCCACATGCAGCTGTGGTGGATGGAAAGCAGCATGACAGATTTGTGATCATAAATATACAGCAGGACCACTCCTTAATTACGCTTTTTTTTTTAAACCATTTTATATATCGTCTCCTTCAAAATGAAAAATTTATGTGCAAAAACTGTTTGCTCTTCTTTGAGGTCTCAAGTTCAAAAATCAAGATTTTTGGACTAAATTTGCTGCTAAGATATACACTTAGTATAATTGTAACAATACACTGCGTTTGTGCTCTTGCCTATAATAAACAGTCTGAGTAAAATCCTGCTCCTTCCTTCTTTATGGCACATGTGTGAGAGAAGAAGAGGACGAGGAGATCGAGTAGTGTGGTGTGCTCATCTCTGCACCGTCTCCATCCGTCTTTAATAGGTCCAGCGATCATCTCATCTCAGCCCTGATTGTCTGCCGCTCCCAGATTGCTTCATATTGTGTTCGTTCGTCCTCTTTTATCTCTCCGTACAGTACTTTACTCTGAGTTTGTCTATCCATCGATCATTCGATCTTCCCCGGGTCTATGTTGTCCAGATCAATATCTGGCGATGCCACACAACACATGCACAGTTTCTGGGTGTATAGAGATATCGCATCTATGTGAAGAGAGAAAAAGAAAAATCAGATGGTTGCTCAAGGGTTGCTAATTAGAAAAAATAGCCTTAAGTGTTACTTGTTTAAACTAGTCCAGTGTTAATAGTATAAAAAAGTAGCATTTCTAAAGAGTAAGAGTTTTATAAATGTTGTACTATAGAAGCCTTTAGTGTAGGTGGGTTTTATGCTAAACTGAACTATGAAACACTAATTCCAATCCCTTTACAGAGAGCCATAGCATTTCTATACATTTCTATGGTAACTATAGGAAATATGAGACTGGTATGCGACTTTAAAGAGTTATGAGTAATAACCTAACACAGCCACATTCATTCACAGAGCTTTATACTATAGCTGTTGTCATATTACCACGTGCTAGCATCAATCCTCTATCTTTGTACCTAGAGTTAAGTTTCTTGGGGAAATTCTTTCTTTATAAACCAATTGGGAATTTAAATTTGCAAGGAAGATAAAGGATGCATTTCCCCTCAAAGGGAATGAAAAGCTAGACTGACAGCTTGGCTAGCTTGTTCTAGCCTATGAAAATATGACACTGAGCTCTTGCTGATCTTTCTCAGAGCTAGACCACAAATGTTAAAGGATAAAGCAGTAATAGACAAGTGCTTTAATAAGAAGGCTATCAAATGTGAGTTTCAGAGTTTCCTCAAAGCAAACAAAACCTCTTCTATGATAGGCAGTGTAGTGTTTCTCTTACTGAGCATTTTTCCAAGGAAGGCTGGTCTGGAGCTGCGAGGCAGATGGACACAAATGTAGTAGATCGGTGCCCCAGAAAGTGCCACACCAATCCCCACTAGAGAGTTGACAGTATCGCTGTAGAGCGGCACCACCACCAGGAATAAGCTGCACAGGCAGTAGACTATTGGGAAGAACAAAGACAGCTACAGAGAGGGAGGAGGAGAAATGGACAAAACAAAAGGATCAGACTGGCATTTTTGTAAAGTACCATCATGACTTTAAACATTGTCGCAACTCAAAACAAAAGAGGGTGAACAGTACAATACACTCACTGTTGATGGGTAAACAAAAAAAACTTCACAGACCATGAACAACACTTTACACACTATCTTTAATGTATCCATTTACATCTTGTGCTCATTGGTTTATTTATCTGTTCACAATCTGATGGGGGCTGTGAGCTGGATGATGTGGTTGGGTGGCTGCACCAAGGTGCAGTCTAAGATTATGAGATAAAAAAAACATTGGCTCACATTCAGAAACAAGATGTTCATACTTGTCACACAATCTACACTCATCATCCTGCCTAATGCTTTATATTTATTTATTTTTTTATCTCTGAGGTGACTGCACTAACATGTCTGAGCTAAATTTTACACCTGTTTGTATTTCAAGCTCACTTTGGTTATTAAGAACATTGCATCATTTTTGGTACCTTAACGGGTCGGTGCCGATCAGGATCTTTGATGCGAAGGTAGATCAGGCTGGCTATCGACAGGCCGATGAATAACCAGTAGTTGAAACTGAAGTAGTTGATTAACCGGAAAACATCTGGCACAGTCAAGTACAACAGAGACATGCCACCCTGTGAGAAGACGACCAAAAACAGACACAAATATTACGTTCAAGAGAAATACATTCATGACAAAGATGAAGAACCACAAAGATTTATATTAAAATAAAAAAACATATTGGGATACTTGCATTAAAAAGTAGGGCAGGAATCGGGGTGAAACGTTTAATATGGATCATACAAAGCACATTAGGTAGGTGGCCTTCTCTGGAACCAACGAAAAACAACCTGCGAGAGAAAATGACATTTCAATAAGAACAAAAGTCACTGTGCTGCTGATTGGTTAGCTGGCAATAGGACAAACAAAACAAAACAAAAAACCCATACATTTTGGGAAAAACAGAAATGGAGGCCACTAGATTTAGGAGTTTACCTCGAGGCTGCAATGATTGATGAGTTGAGGCCTCCGTAACAGGAAATCGCCACAGAAAGAGGAATCAGCCAACGAGCCCAGCCCAGCACCTCATCTGCAAAAGTCTGAGGAAGCAGCCAAAGTGCTTGTAACTCCTTTTCACTTTAGTAAAAATGTGACTCATCATTGCAGATGTGTGCCACTAATTAAAAGACACGAGAACTAATCCAACAAACTGGCTAATCTGCTTGCGGGAACCCCCTGATGTTTCCTGCTACTCCCCTTTGTTTCCTTTTCAAGGACGGAAGAAAGTGTAAAGCTCACACTGTTCCAAATAATCAATGAGTACAAATACTGTCAACAAAAAAAAACTACACAGATCACAGCAGTTTCACAGGACACTTTGTTAGAAAGGAGAGAAAGAAACAGTTACCAGCTAGAAGGAGAAGAACAGCAGGAACTGAGAAAAATGTTATACTGTGATGCCACTTTGAAACCTCTGAGTGGATTTTCTTTGTTCATATTGTGACCTGTGAGCTGAGCTGTTGCCAAAAGCTTGACTCGACAACGATGTGGCATCACTCATTTTAACCCACTCAAAACCCAAACATGCCTGAGGTGCATTATATTAGTGATATAATCAAGTTTAGGTTCAAACATCATCATGTTTGAACATCATCATGTTTGAACATCATCATGTTCAAACATGATGACTAAAAACCTAAAAACCTGACTAAACATTTTGCTGCATCTCACAGTTTCATTTCAACAGGGCAGAAAACCCCTGGCTTAATGACAGAACATTAGTAAACCATTAGAATAAAAAAAAAAGAGATTAGCAAATACCACTGACAAGTACAAATCTTCCTCCTTCCTGCACTAATCACATCATGAGCTCTCCTCCTGTTCCTGTGTGGCGCGCTAACCTCTTTAGCTAAATGAGGTTCCTGTCATCTCGACTCCTACAGTCTTGCATGACCAAGAGGGAGTACCAAAGCCAGATGCGAGAGGCAGTGGCTGTTAGATGGACTCAGAGAGACGACAGTCAAACACAGGAGGGACAGATCACATCCTCCTACCTCTAAGAGGGTGAGCAGAGGCTGTAAATACTGGTATGTGATAGGGCCTGTATGCAGATATGTAAACAAAGTGACTGCAGTACAGAGCTTTGGACTCACCACAGCAACAGCTTCACTGTTGAGCACTGTATCTGCGTCCATGACGACATAGTAAGCTATGTTGGTCAAGATATAGATCACTGTGACGATGGGCATTGAAATGGCAATGGACAAGGGGAGATTCCTGCAATGGAAAAATAGGAGGTGGTATTCATTAAGACTGTTAGATTTAAACTACTTAGCAGTACAGCAGTGTGAAAAGGTGTTTGCCCCCTTCATGATTTCCTAGTGTTTTGCATATTTGTCACACTTACATGTTTGATGTTTAATATTAGACAAAGATAACCTGATGAAATACAAAATGCAGCTTTTAAATGACGATTTCATTGATTAAGGGACAAATGTTCAATCCAATCCAAACCTATCTGGTCTCGTGTGAAAAAGTAATTGCCCATCTTGTTAAACTATGAATGTGTGATTAACTGCATTTTTTGGAACGCTGAGTTCAGTTTCACTAAACACACCCAGGCCTGATTATTGGCAGACCTGTTGAATCAGGAAATCACTTAAATAGAACCTGTCTGGCAAGGGCTAATTATGCCACAGCTCGCTAGATCTAAAGAAACGCCTGAGAAACAAAGTCATTGACATCCGTCAGTCTGGAAAGGTTACAAAGCCATTTCTAAGGCTTTGGGACTCCAATGAACCACATTGAGAGTCATTATACATAAATGGAGAAAACCTGGAACAGTGGAGAACTTTCACCACCAGGAGTAATCGGTAGGGGTGGGCGAATATGCTCGATGTTTCCACGCACGATGGATAAAATGGTTTTATCGCAACCATCAAGTATGAACTGCAATGGAAATATTAAGCTGTCTGCATGTAATTCACTGTGAGTTTGTTTTTCTCCCACACACTGTGAATGCATCATTAATAACCCCCTCCCAGATTTTCTACCTGGCACACTGCCCTTAGCATGTGTTTATAAACTACCAGATAGGGAAAGATATGAGGACAGTGGGAGTTTCAGATGAGTGAAGGAATGAGACTTCCTGTGGTTTTTGTTTTTGGAGGTTATTTAAACATATCGCGATGTGTATCGTGATACAGCCAAAACAAATTTCGTGACATTAGATATTCCTGCTGAAAACTCATCCGGGATTTCACAAAAGAATTATGAGTGGGCCAAAATTCCTCCACAGCGCTGTGAAAAACTCACTGCCAGTTATCGCAAACGCTTAATTTAGGACTGCAGCTATCGATTATTTTAGTAATCAAGTAATCGCTCAGTTATTCCATCAATCAATCAAGAAATTCGATAAGAAATATTTTTTCTCTTATTATTGAGCAATAACAAATATACACAGGTTTTTTTCAAAATGAACTGTTGATTGCAATTTTTCAATCTGAAAAATGTTATGAAAGCCTCGAAATTAATCTGGTCTTGTCACAGTCCTGGGTCGGTGACCCAGTGTTTTGAGTTTCTTGTGTCTCTGAGTTTTTGTATTATGCTCTTAGTTCTTTGTTGCCCCAGTTTAATTTATAGTCTAGCGTAGGGCTGCACAATTAATCGTTAGAAAATCGCGATCTCATTTCGAAATGACAACAATTTAAAAAAACAAAACAAAAACAAAAACCAAAAAAAAAGATGACGATTGTACCACATTTTGATCCGGGACATAAGCTGCACGAAAACAAGCGCTCACTCTTCCTGCTCAACAAATGACAAGGGCGGAGGCTTGTACCAAGTGATACAGAAGTCAGCTGGCAGGGGAAAAAAAGCACGTGAGAGATGATGAAGCTGTAAAGGCCAAAAAAGTGACAGGAGAAAATCCATCCCGGTCAACCACCCAAACATCAATAACGGGAACCTTATACAGCGCTTCCCCATACCCGTCGAACTCCCGCAGGCACAAAGAAATTACGGAGGCTATCACTTATCACCTGACCAAAGATATGGCTCCCATCAACACCGTTGAAAACGAGGGATTTAGGAAAATGATCAACACCCTAGACAAACGCTACACAGTGCCGCCCCGCAACTATTTTAAAAATGTTGCACTACCTGCTCTATATACGCAGTGTCAAGCAACGGTGGAGACAGAATTACAAGCAGTACAACATTTTGCAGCAACGACAAAATGTGAGACATTTATTGTTTTTATGTTTATTTATTGTTTTATGTTCAGTCTCAACTGTTACGAATTTGATGTGCAGTTAATAAGCGCAATAAATATTTATATTGGAAAAAAAAATCATGAGAGAATCGTGATCTCAATTCTAAGCAAAAAAATCATGATTCTCATTTTATGCAAAATCGTGCAGCCCTAGTCTAGCGTCTTAGTTTGGCTTTCTTGTATTCTGTTTAGTTTTCTGAGTATTTAGTAGCTGCCCTCTGTATCTCTTTATTGTTGTTCTGTGTTTCTTAGTTGCTCTGTCTCCCCTAGTCAAGTCTGCGTCTGTGCTACTTCCTGTTTTACTTTGAAGGTCTGTGTCTCATGTGAGTGTATCCTACTTTGCTTCCTTGTCTCATCAGTTCTGATTTCCCCCAGCTGTGCTCTCCTTCTGTGTCTCATCCCCTCGTTATTTCCCAGTGTATTTAAGCCCTGTGTTTCTCTGTGTCAGTGTTGCAATCTCCCTCTTGCTGTGTGTTTCTCCCTGTGTGTGTTTTCTTAGATTCTTCTCAGTTTAGGTTTTGTAGACGTTCTTTGTTGTTTATCTTAATACAACTTCTTGAGGATTACTGCAGATTCTCCACTGTGTAAAGCAAACAGCGATGGATGGAGCAGCTATAAAGTGTGATTTTTTTTTTTTCCATGTCAGAGTTTGTCATTACTTTTTCCCAGTAATGGTTTTATTGGCGATTGCAGTAACAGCGCTGCTGTTTTGGTTGCTAGAAACACATCTTCTTTCACTTAACCAGAGCTCACGTCTTGGTAATGGCTTCGTTTGCTCTTCACGGTGTGCAAACAGACTACAGCTCCTCGTTAAACTGTGCCAGCGTCAACATGACTGCTCCTGTTGTGTTACCAATGTTTCTGTTTAAGGCTGCGGGCTGTGTGGACTTAATGTTGTCAGCTTTTTTATTCACATGCTGCTCCTAAATTTGTTTGCATTGCGGGTGTGATTTTAGTTGCAAATGTGGATGAAGAGCTTCTACTTCCACGACGACAGCATTGAAGCAAAGAATTTGTGTTGGGAATTTTTTTATAATCGAATTACTCGATTCATTGCAGCCCTAGCTTGCAGTTGTTGCTGCTAAAGGTGGCCCAAGCTGTTATTAGGTTCAGGGGGCAATTACTTCTTCACACAGGCCCATGTAGGTTTGGATTTTTTCCCCACTTAATAATAAACACCTTCATTTAGAAACTGCATTTTGTGTTTACTTGTGTTATCTTTGTCTAATATTTAAATTTGTTTGATGATCTGAAATGTATAAAAAACATACAAAAAAAAGATTGCACAGAAATTCAATTGCCTTGTATTTTTGTGTGAAGCACTTCAAAGGTGCTATATAAATAAAATTTAACTTTACTTACTTCACAAACACTTTTTTCAAACCACTTTATGTATACAAATCGAAAGCACAACCAGGAATAAAGGATTTTAATGATTACTGTAAAACGAGCATTATAAATACAAGATTGCGTACCTCTCTGGGTTCTTGATCTCCTCTGTAATGAAGTTGAGCGTATCCCAGCCAGAGTAAGAGTAGAGTGCTGAATAAAGGGCCAGGGCCATATCACCAGGATTCAGGTTGGAGTCTTTGAAAGAATCCTCAAAGTTCTGGTTAAAACCTACAACAACACAAGGTATACATTATAAATATATCCCATTTTTTTATTTTCATAATAAAGAAATATATTATTCAAATTGTATGGTGTTTTCTTTTTTACTTTTCTCACTTAAGGGAGAGAGGAACAGTTCATTTAGCCACACAACACCCTAACCATGCCCACAGTTTAACTTTTAAATGACTTTGATAAATGTATTTTTAACAGATCTCATCCAGCTGTATTTGTAATTACTATTATTGTTATCATCAATATTATATAAGCACCATGTGTTGAGCCATAGAACATGTGTTGTCTAAGGACCAGTTGGTAGCCTTAATAGTTGTTTTCTAAATAGAGACTATTCAGGGATCCTACCTTGTCCCAGCCTAACCAGTCCGGCAATGATGATGACAATTAGAGCAATGACCTTTGCAAAAGTAGAGATGACCTGAAGAATGGCACCCCACTTCACTTTCATGCAGTTCACAAATGTGAGCACACCTGATGGAAAGAAAGAAGCAGTAAAAAACTCCAAAAGTAGTAGAAAACTACAACTCTAGAAAAGCTTGCAGCTAGAGAATGTAGCTAAAGGGTACAAGTCACTCCTCCTCATATAGAACTGACACGGCACCACCCAAATACCACAGGTTTTATTCAGACCCTGTGAGGAACACCCCTGTAAAAAATGAATCTCACTGCGTGCTTCTATTAATTCCATCACCTGTCCCATCATCTGCTCTATCACTCGATGTTCAAGTCAAACCACATGCATAAGAAGCCCATTTCAAATGACACATTTCATATGGGCGCCATGCAAGTTATTCCAAATGCAGCATGCGTGTTCCAGTAGTGCTGCAGCCAATAGACCATTTTAAACACCTTTCTCCTGAATTTACACGTGGAAATCCATTTTAGCTGTTTTGTGTGAAAGATTCAACTGTCTGCAACTGATCCTCCTGCTTGCACAGAAGACAAAGATGCATTTCAGACTTCATCCTTATTAAGACTCTCGCTGTATGCACTGCAATTTACAGGGGCGTGATGTAAAACAGTACAATCTAATACAGTAAACAACTGTATATGAACTTTCCATTGCTTTGGTTTAAAAAAACAAACAAACAAACAAAACTATTTTTTGTGTGTTACAATGCTCTATTGCCAGCTCTTTAACTGAGCTGTCTACAGAAATTAGCACAGAGGTACAGAAACAGATGGGATGTGGTGACGTGCAATTTTTCACATGCTTTATCAGCACACTATTTTTGCTGGGGTTGAAGAAATCTCTCCCTAATTATGTCCAAAAAGATTTAAATCAACACTGCATGGATACAAGCTTAAAACTACATAACACACTTACACCTTTACAACGTCCATGCAAACATAAATAACAGGTAAAATAAATGATGTGAGTGATTAATAGTAAAAGAGGCTTACATATGATGACAGCAGCAATAAGACGGACGGCATCGTAGGGGGCTAAACAGGTGGGGTAGAAAGGCTGGACCAGGTAATTGGAGAAGGTCAGGGCTATCACAGCTTGACAAGCCGGCTCTACAATCATCAAGGATGTCCACAGTCTACAGAGAAATTTTTTTCATCTTAATTGTTGCTTCACGTAACGCTTACAGTAGGCAGGTTTAGTTTATTTACACTGGGTAATGTCAACCTTTGTTTCCGTCTACCATTTAATCCCAGTACAGCACATGCCTGAGTAGTTTATTGTGTTAGTAGAAGGGCTCAGCAGTTCACTGCTTAAACAACAACATACCGAATAAAAGCCAAGAAACCACCAAAGGCTTCAAGGATATAGGCATAGGAGGCACCAGATTTACGGATGGTGGTACCAAGCTCAGCATAGCATAACGCTCCAAACACAGAGAATACCCCTCCGATGGCCCACACGACCAGGGACATCCCAAATGAGCCAGTGTACATAAGGACTCCCTGCAGGGTAACACAGGAGAGGAGATATTAAATATATACACACAAACACACACAGAAGGCAGTGAACCAGCTGTCATTTGAACAAATGTGCCTAGTGATCTAAGATCTAATGTAAATATAGAAGACTGCTCAACCCTAAACCGGACAGCTGTAATACACGTCATCAACAAAAACTGAAGTCCTTCAATTTCAGATTTCTTTAGTAATTAATGTGCATTTTACAGAGAAAGCATTTAGATTTTACTGCTCTGCAACGTTTAAACCACAATAAAAACTCAACCACCCACGCCCCAAAAAAAGGGAGAGACCTACCTTAGGCGAAACAAAGATGCCTGAGCCGATCATGTTTCCCACAATGAGACAGACACCATGAAGGAGGGAAATCTCCTGCTTCAGCCGCATGCCACTACCCTGAGACGCTGTGTCTACATCAGCAACCATTTTGAGGAATTTACAGCCTTTGGCCTCAGCTCAGATGAGATTGACAAGGAAATGATGGGAATGACAAAGTAGTCAAAGACTAGAACAAATAAGAGGTAGAAAAACTGAACAGAGAGGTGCGGGCCTATCACACAAGAAAGGAGGGATCGAGGTGTTGAGTGTCACTGAATGGCTTGAGCTATTGCATGTCTCTAACACTCATTGAAATCCAAGCGGTGCTTCTCTCGGACAATCTGTAAAAGAAACAAGCACACACTGTCTCACAGAAGGGAATTTATTATTATAGTAAACAGTTTTGCTGAGCAGATATGAGTTAAGTGATCCCAGTTCAGTATGTCATCATACACACATCTCTGTTATCTTCCATAAATGAATGCCTTTCTTTATATATGAAGTGCTTTGGGTTCAAATAGCACTGTGAGTGAAACGTTTCCCACACTGCTCTTTCCCATAGATATTACACATTAACTAGAGGTGGGAGTAGGGCTGGGCTATATCATACCGTTCACGGTAATACCAGTGTAATGTTGGGCAACAATAAGAAAATAAAATATTGCGATAGAATATGGGTAAAACGCGCATGCGCAGTGCCTTTGTTTGCATACGCACATGGCGACGACGGAGAATGAGAAGAGCAAAAGTGGATCGTTGAATGAAACGGATGGACCAGAACTGGTTTGTAAATATGCTGCAACTTCAGTGGTGTGGAACTGGTTTAGCTTTCGTCCGTCAGATACACAACAAAGCACTATTTTTGGTAGCGCATGCTAGCGGGCCGTCGTTATTACTGTGTTTTTTGGAAAATACAGCACACTTAAAATCAATCCTTTGATTTTTCTGAAAATTGACAGCGCCCCTTATAATCCCGTGTGCCTTATGTATGAATTCTGGTTGTGTTTACTGACCTCGAAACGATTTTATGTGGTAGACGGCGATCCAAAATCTGTCAAATGTTTCAGTACAACTTTGCTAAGCTACGAAGCCGCACCGCTTGATGGATTGTCGGAGCATTGCGGCTATCGTAGGCAGGAGCCTCGCGGAGTGATACGTGCTGTGCTTCAACATAATATTACCGTATTGTGTGTGTGTATAACCTCTTTTTAAGTTTTGTGGATATTATACATGGTTATGCTGAGGATATGTCGGCCAATTTCCACTGGAAATGCCTTTTGGTTAAACTGTCAGCAAGGATTTGCATTTGCACTGTTAATGTTTTATATAACTTTAATGCACTTAAAAGGGCTACTTGTTTAAGTGAAAATACATTGATTTTTTTTTTTTTTTTGCACTAATAAAGTTGAGGAGTTGTAAAGTATTTTGTCTAGTGTCAATTATATTGTCAGTTATATCGTTATCGCAAATTTTCAAATGTATATTGTGATAAATATTTTTGGTCATATCGCCCTGCTCTAGGTGGGAGTCACCTGACACCCAACGATACAATATTATCACAATGAAATGAGATGGTAAAGCAGACCAACACTGTCAAGAAAACCTGCTATAAATGTTTCCATCAGAGGGAGTCAGTCTACTACTAGTCTGATATCAGTATGCAAATGAATGGGGTCAAGTTGGCAATTACATGCAATCCGGTGACCTGTGCAATCACCTTGTGATCAAAAGACTTTGTGAGTCTGAAACACTGCCAACCAACCTGTGGGTGACCGTTTAGTCACCATTGCAGAATGTGAAAATAAATTCAACACAATCACCAGGAAACAAACAACTTTTAGTAGCGTCATCAATCGTTTGATTTCAAAGTGCTTTAACTCAATTCAAATGTGTACTGTAGAAAGAGGGAATTTGTAACTTTTATGTGCTTGCTGGAAGGTAGCATGACAAGAGCAACGACTGCAGTGACTCCAGACATGCTTGCAGAAGTATAGGACAAGTATGACTAGCAAATTGACATATGGACACTGAGCACTTTGTAACTGTTGCTATAAAACTTCATATTTAGCCATGTATTTTAAAATCTCGCATCTAGAACTATGTAACTTCTATATAGCCTTTTGAAATCGGATGATTCTTTTTTTAAATACTCTGTATAATAAGAATGTCATACATTTGATCAGCTGCATTTATAATTCCTATCACTCTGCTCGTCAGTGCATCCAAGAACATTTCCAAATCAGAGCCAAACAACCAACCAACAGCCAGGCTGTGACAACTACATCTTGTATGCGCCGGCTTAAAGATTTATATTGTTGCAATATTACATCTAGCTTGCTCGCCTTCAGCAGTCAATCACATTCTGGTCAGTACTGTTTAACAAATGGCTCCATGGTGTATTGTTTTAAACCTTTGTCTAACAAGTAAAAGAGTCCTGGTTCGATCCCAGGAGGAGATAAATCCCTTTGGGCTGTTGTCAGTGGAACAACTCTCAAATCAACCATGAATAAGGAAACAACAACAGCAGCTTATTTCACAGGCATGCAGCTCCCCGATCTAGTAAATCTTGAATAACCAGCTGTCAGCCACCGGTCCTTTCATTCCCACGCGACTTCGGTTTTTAAACTGCAGGGTCGGATGACACGGTGCAATCAAAATGGAGCGAGTTCCACTTTTATTGCACCTCATATACCCATTATCTGTTCTCTTATATCATCTAATAGCGCTGGCTTCATAATTCATCACTGAATGTGAGCAAAGTTTTACTTCATTTGTATATTTTACATTCTAACTTCCCATACAGGAAAGCAGTGCCTCGCTCACTCTCTCCTCTCATCAGTGTGTATTCACAGAGAAAAAGAGATCTAACCTTACATAATCCTACCGCTTTGTCTGTAGCACACCGTGTGCTTCATAAGCAGGTGCTATGTTACTAAAAAGTGAAGCAAACTACTCATCCCGCCTCCTTCAGCCTGGATCAGTTCATGGGAAGAGGCACTCAAAAGCAAGCGTTGGACTGAAACACTGAGCCAAATCAAATTTCACCTTTACTAACTAAACACATCTTTCTTGGAAGCACATGCACAAATACATTAAAGCACTATGAAGAGCTCCATGAGTTGGATCCCCAGGAAGAAACAACACTCATATTACACTGAAGATATATAACATGGAAGAAAACTTTAAATATGTTCACTGTGGGTATCCAATGGTGTAACAACTGAAAAAAAATATTGGTTTCGATGTGTTTCGAAACTGATCCACAGAAACAATGCACATTAAATCTTTGTGGCTGCCAACATCATCACCATCCCAATGTTTTTATGTGTCTAATATAGAAGACAGACGTTTGACGCCCTTCCAATTAAAATGACATTCTGATTGGAAGCGTGCTGTACTCTCAGCCATCAGCTTTTGGTGCAACTTTACCTTAATCTTTCAGTCAAAAAAAGTAGATAAAAAGAATAATTTAAGCAATGTGTTTATTAAATGTGTGTAATTGTTGACAACTCCTTGGATTTTGAATCAGCTCTGTAGGTCTATATTCACCTTTTAAATCATGTCTGAGGTATTTCATGGTCCACTCCACTTCAGGGGCGAGTTACTCCACAAAGTTGAAGAGGTTAAGTATCTAGTGGTCTTGTTCACGAGTGAGAGGAGAGGGAGATCAACAGACAGAATAGTGCTGCGGCTGCAGTGATGCGGAAACTGTACCGATCTGTCATGGTAAGGAGCGAGCTGAGTGTAAAAGCGAAGCTCTTGATTTACCAGTTGAGCTATGTCTCTACTTTTACTCATGGGCTTTGGGTAGTGACTGAAAGAAAGGGATCCCGGATATAAACAGCGGAAATGAGGTTTCTCCGATGGGTAGCTGGCCTCTCCCTTAGAGTTAGAGTGAGGAATTCGGGCATCTGGGATAGGCTCAGAGTAGAGCCACTGCTCCTCCGCATCAAAAGGAGCCAGATGAGGTGGTTTGGACATCTAACAAGGATGCCTCCTGGGTGAGGTGTTCTGGGCATGATCCATCAGAAGGAGGCGCTGGGGCAGAAACAGGACACACTGAATAGATTATATCTCTTGCTTGGCCTGGCCTCTGTGTTCACCCAGTGAAGCTTAAGGAGATGACTGGGGAGAGGGAGGTCTGGGATTCTCTGCTTAGGCTGCTGTCCCCGCAACCCAGCCCCAGATAGAAGATGGATAGATGGATGTTTATTAAGCAGAAAATAGTGGAATGGTCATGACCACTGGTCATGAAATCCCAGTAATGACTGAAAGAGGGAGAAGTATGTCTGGAGTACCCTGGTTAGCCTGTTGCCACCATGATCAAACTTTATGGATGGATGGGTGTTCCTATGTGCAGATTTTCTATCTTTTGAAACCTCAAATGTTAATACTACCATGACTGGAAACCACTTTGGGTCAACTATAAAAACAGCAGCAACCTTACATAATTTGACAAAGCTGAATCTCCTGAATATCTCTTTTTTTGTTCATCTTAAATTAACTCAATTTAATAACAAACATTTCATTGCTTTTCTCTATTGGATGCAGTGTTTTTGGTGAAACCAACAAGCAATGCTGAGCATTGCTCATTAGAAAAGTTGATTACTGCCTAAAATGGTAAGTCTGAAATCATCTGAAAGTAAGGAGCAATCATCTTTTCAGAAAATAATTTCTTTGGATCTCACAACTGGACCTTCTGGTCTGAGGTCTGGCGCCATGTGTCCCGTTATTGGTCCAATGAAATTATGCTAGCATCTGTTCGTTAAGGTAATGCAGATTCCCCCCCCCCCCCCCCCCCCAATACCACAGCCTCAAAACCCATCTCTAGGGGAAATGGTTATGCTCACCAAAATAACATTTTCTGTGAATTTATCCCATGTTCATAAGAACAACAGAGTAGTAACTCGATTAAACTATCAGTGTCAAGAACAAAACAGTGTAGAAGAAACCTGATGTACAAGTCAACCTTCATATGGAGTTACTGTGAGTGTAATGTATGAATCAAAAAGTACAAAATGATTACATAGGCCTCATAACAGCAAAGACACACAATGCCTGACACTGACGCCTTACTGCTATTAAAGTCTGGATATCACTTTACTGAAATGTTCATTACTTAGACATTTAGTAAGAAATATAAAACCATTAGCATGAATGCCTTGTGCCATGTTTAAAATCAATTTTGAACACTATTCTAGACCTTTCTGCAACTCATAAATATCGCCAATAAGTTTAACATAGCAAAGTGTTCATTCTTTTATGTGTTCCCATCTCTTTCCCTTCATACTCAAGTGAAGCTGCACTTACTCAACTTTAGTTTTTTAACTGTACAAAGTGAACACATTTACCCCACTTACACTTTAAGAGAATTCTGATAACATATAAAACACTCCACTGCACACTCATCTCTGAACTCAAAACAAGAATCTGATCCTCTTTCTGTTATTAAGTCTTTCTACTTCAGGGGGAATCTACGTTGTAGCTATAGCAAAGCCCCTACAAAAACCGACCAACATAACATGCAGCATAACTTAACATGCGCCTCTCTGAAAATGTAACTACATGATAACAATAACTGGCTCTATATAGGGGTTAATAATCATAGTATCAATATAAGGACTCACAAATATTATTCATTGTTATTCACAAATCCTGGGAGCAGATTGCTGAAACTATTGGAATGGAGGTGAGTGAATGTGTTCACATTGAGAGGAAACTGGGTGGACACAGAAGACCCGCCTAAATAAGGGCCAAAGCTGTTGTCTGTTTTCTGAGACATCTACTAAATGATGCTCAGGATGTTGCAAGAGTCTGTTGTGGTCAGGCAGGTCTGACGTTAGGTATCAACGTGACTGTGGAGTTGGACTCTAACAGAGGTTTGGGAAATAACGAAGCTGCCCAAGTTATTGTCGATATCGCAGAACTGCTATTATGCAATAATGCTTACGCTGTGCGTGGACCGTGCAGCATGTATTTTTTTTTTTTTTTTGAGTGTGCTGATTGTTAAAGGTTTTATACTCAGCATCTGCTCTGTGCATTGTGAACACCACGTCGGATTTTAATAATAGCATTTGAGGCACGTCGGGCTTATTAAACGCATATTTAAACTGTCGGGGGAGTTTTTGTCGCTGATTTTACGCTGCATTCATTTATTGAATCCTGACGCAAACTTGCTAGCGACTTACATTTCCTGTCACTCTCGACTCCGTCATTTTCCGCATGTTAAGTGAGAAAGGGCGAATGCAAATTACAGACCTAGTTTTTAAAGGAAGTACAACTTCCACTAGTACTCCCAACTCAGTTTAAAACTAGTGGTGATTGTAAACCCTTCTAGCCTATGATCCAGATAACTTCCCGCTATTAAAAAAGGCCGGCAGAGAAGATTAGACCGACTTCTTTGCCTTTTGTGTCATTACCACTCCGAGCAATGTAGCTCTGCGCGCTTCCGCACGGGGCATCCACCATTCTGTAAGGCACACAAAAAGCAATGTAGTCACTAATTAGTGGTTCATCTCCGATATTAGCCATAGGCGGGAATGTTCAACACGCAAATTATACCACATCAACCCCAAAACGCGCTCGCGCCCTGTTAACACGCAAAGCCAACGGTTTTTGTTACCAATGATTAGGAATGATAGCTCTGTTAGCCCCGGCCCGACACACACTCAGTGAAAGAGGAGAGGGGTGAAAAGCGCGTCTTGTCTCGCCTACTTTAAATCTCCAGCTAACATTGTTATGTAAACGAAACACTCACTCACCATGTAAGAAGAGTCCGCATTAAACTAGTTGCCGGGCGGCTCCACGTGTGCCAACAGAGCTAATGACGACGAACACGCATGATGCTGCAGATGTACATGCTAGCATTAGTGTGCGCGTGAAAGACACGTAGCGACGGTTAACTTCGACTGAAACGACTCCTGTCCGCGTGCCCACCTAGTCTCTACATCTACAAAGGTAGTGAAACCTCTACTGTGAAGTCAGGCAATTTACCTTTTAGCTGAAGCGAGCGGTGACTCAAGGACCGTCCTTGGGATTTCCAGTCACCAACTTGTGCCGCTCCACATTTTAGGCAAGCAACATCTGTAGCTGGCTCCTCCTAGCCAACCTCCCACCATACGTGACCCTATACGTTCAAAAGCAGAAGCCTTTCCGTGAACAGCAGAGAACATTGCATAAGGTACTTTAATAAATAACAGAGGAAATAACGTTCATCGCGTGTGGCATTTCAGGTGAGCGATGAATTGATCTGTTTGAAGAGAAGACAGTAAGACAGTTGAAGTTCTGTCAAGCAATGAAAATGGATTTTTCTTTTTCTTTAGATCTGGAGACTATGGGTGGGTACACTGTAATCATAAAAGATGGACCAATAATCACATTGACTGTAGCTTTTTAAGTAATGTTTAGTTGATTTTAAAGGGCTCAAAGTGTGCCAGGAAAATACTCCCCACACAGGGGCGGATCTAGAAGGGTGGCATGTGCCACCCTAAAATGATCACTTGCCACCTTGGTTTTGCATATGACAATGTTCTTTATTAAAATAAGATAGCATTAACACTTTGAGCCTAGCTACAGATAACCCCCACCACCACCACTACCACCACCACCAATATTAACAAATGGTTCAGCCCATAGCACAGAAAATTGTTAATTTAAGCATGTAACAATTAGATTTTTTTCTAACAAAAAACAGTGAAACTTAAGTTAGACTTGTGTCTGTAAATGAACCGCCCATGTGGTATAGCTTTTTGTGAATTTTGATTGTATAAATATATTCATTTATTTCTTATAAAGGCTATAAAGTGCATAAAATCAAAATGCACATGTTTTATGTAACTGAAATGTTTATTATGAGGGCTACAGAAAATAATTAAGTTATAGTTAAGTTATACAATATTTATATAATATTTATATGAAACATGTGTATATTTACTGCATTTGAATCATTTTAACCATAATGGGGTGGCTTTATTTCACCACCCCATTTGATTTCCATGCCACCCTAAGAAAATTTCTCTAGATCCGCCCCTGTCCCCACACCGTTACACCACCAGCACGAGCCTGAACTGTTGAGCCTATACCCACTATCACAGGGCGAGTGGCAGGGTACACCCTGACAGGTTGAAAGTCTTACACAGGGCAAACGCAGAGACAGACACCCTTTATTTCATGTTATTTACTTCACATTTTTCCACTCTTCTGCTGTTCAGTTTTGGTGAGCCCACGGGAATTATACCATCAGTTTCCTGTTCTCAATTGACAGCAGTGGCACCAAGTGTGGTCTTCTGCTGCTGTAGCCCATCTTCAGAGAGACTTTTTCACCCAACTGCTGCTCACTGGATATCTTCTGTTTTTGAGACCAAAATAATTTAAATCTTCTTTCTTTCAAATTATGCTGATTAATTAAAACTTCAGCAGGTCGACCCGTACTGATTTACAGCCATGTGATTGGCTGATCAGATATTTGCATTAATGAACAATTGAACAGGTTTATGTAATAAGTAGTAACTGTACATCAATAGAATCCCATAAATAATAAAACGACAAATAGAAAGGATGAAGAGGCTCAAACCGTTTACTAGGTTAAAGTTATTTTACTTTAGCCTAGTAAATGGTTTGAGTTGTAAATTGTGTTGGTAGGCCTTCACATTCATAGTGAGTGGCGATTGTGGCTCAAGAGTTGGGAGTTCGCCTTGTTATTGGAAGGTTGCCGGTTCAAGCCCCGGCTTGGACAGTCTTGGTCGTTGTGTCCTTGGGCAAGACACTTCACCCGTTGCCTACTGGTGGTGGTCAAAGGGCCCGGTGGTGCCAGCCTCGCCTCTGTCACTGTGAATGGGTGGTATAGGTTAGGTTGTGTAAAGCGCTTTGGGGTCCTTAGGGACTAGAAAAGCGCTATACAAATACAGGCCATTTACCATATGGCAACAATTTGAATTTAATGATATCTGAAGACTTGTATCTTGACAATGTATTTATTTTAGGATAGCCGTCTAGTTCTTTGTACGATTGGAATAATTTATATGCAATATTATGTGTTATTCCATTTATGCCAGCTTACTACAAGCCGCAGCTACAAACATTGGTATATTGTTGGGCCTAGTTAAACACTGGCTTTTTACAGAACCTCTCACTACACATGAATAAACAGTGGGCACATAACGACTTTGTTATCTATGCAAGCGCATGCATTGTGATAAGGACCCTGTACTTTAGGATAGTATGGACTGTTATACTTTGTTTAGCACTGAGAGTTGAAAATCAGATTCATTTGGCACTGAAACTATCTAGGGAGCCATACAGTAAAAAACTTCTAAAGAAATTCTAGCTTTGTGCTCAAATTTTTGGAAATAAAATTGAAAAAGAGAAAAGGGAGTGCAATTTCCTGTCTAGTGGAAATAAGATCAGGCATTCCACCAATCTCTGATAGCTTTCTTTGGAAATGCTAATATAGTGTTAATGTTCTCATTTTTTCGTCCTTTTGCTGTTCTCTGCCTTCTATTTCTGCAAAGTTGACACAATTTGCAGACACAGACAAAATATCAATATATCAGAAAATAAATACATGCATAAGATAAAATTATACACAGTAAAATAAATGAACAAAATGATGAATAAATGATTATTCAAAGAGGAAATATAGACAATACATTAATGAATGAAAATTCATTAGTAACTAACAATGAACTTACATTTTCTGTTTGCCTGTATTTATTTTATATATCATATTAGGTGCATTTTCTTGGATATTGGATGATGTTTTTTTGAGTCATTAGTTGATGATTTGTTATTGTCAGTTTTGACAGGAACTTTTCTCCGCGTACCCTACAGACTTGAGATTTGCTGCCACCTAGAGGCTATTTTTAATCATTCAAGTCAACTATTTGGTGGTCTTTTGATTTTGCATATAGCTACGTAGAGCTAGCTTTACATCTTTATATACCCAGAGATATATAGATATAAACACACACACACACACACACACACACAAAATTGTTTTACCTCTAACCGTTTATCAGAAACAAAAGAGGAGACTCCCTCACTATCAGCTGTCACAGCAGGGTTGGTGCTCTGTTATGCAGGAGGACATTAGGTGTGTCAGAGTTTGCCTGGAGGAGAGGAGACTGTGGTAGAGTTCTTTACATGGTAAAGCGCTCATTACAGGCACCGCCAAGTCAACTCGATTAGATGTTGGGAGTCCCTGCAATTGATTTCAAAATAAAACACACGTATTTAGAATATATTTAGCTTTTCCATAATGTTTGACGTTTACACGAATTGTTGGGGAGCCTCACAGTTTAAATTAAAAAACAAACAAATAAATAAATAAAAAAACAAAAACAAATATTCTCTCCTCTTAGCATATTACATATACTTCACATGCACCTGTTAAGAGTTTATGATTATTCTCTGGCTATATAAAATGTTAGCTGGCAATGAGAAAACCAGTTTTCAGTTTTAAAATTAATGTAATTTGTTTATAGATTTTATAGTACTTTAAAAAAAAAAGAAGAAAAAGAAGTACATATTCCAGTTATTTAAGCCATCGGGTTTATAAGTTGGAGCCATGACACCAGCATTTATTTTCAGTGCATTTCTTATTGCATTTTATTCCGATATTAATTCTGAGTTGTCTGTTTTAATTTGAAGCAAGAAAAAAATTCTTTGTTAGACTAAAACATTTTGAGGCTTTTATAAGTGCTGCTGTGCAAATTTTATTTATTTGTTTGTTTGTTTATTGGTATACTATATTTTTATTTTTTAAATATTTTGGAATTATTTATTTTTGCTTCCACTCTTTGGTCCCTCAGTAAAATGAGTTATGGCTACTTTTATTCTGGAGGGGTGCGCACTTCCGCTCATGCCCTCGTTATTGGCCAGCTGCTTGACGCAGCTCGTCACAGACCACCAGGCGCACCGGCAGCCCCCGTCTCTGCTGACTCAGTGCCTTACCAGCAGTCCCTTCACCCCGAGATAGCATCCAGCAACTGACGCACACTCCTCCGGTCAACCCGCCCAGGCACTACCGTACAGAAATGGCTAAGACCGCGATCGGTGAGTTTTGCACTTTATTACGTGTGTGTGTGTTTTAGTGACATTACAGCGGATTCGCAGTTTGAGGAGGATGAGAGGCAGTGGCGACACCCATGGCACAAAAGGATGCTGAGGGTTGATGGGAGGGAGCGGCCAGACTCCTCCGCAAGTCACTGCTAAATATGTGATGAAGTTGTAAATCTGATGCAGCATTTTGAAGATACATTATTATTATTAAATATTATTTTGGTCTTTAAAAGTCTAATCGATTTTGTCTAATTGTAAATCCAGTTCGGTGTCAATCAGTGAGGGGAGTTTGAGGTTCAGTTGGCCGTGTGAATGACGCATATTTATTTATTCAGCTGAAAGAAAAAAAAAAAAAACATATACATAAATACTCCATAAATGGAAAAGCCTGGCTGTTTTCCCAGCCTGCACAGCATCATCTTGTCGATGCCTGCCTGCCGCACCTGCCTCTTGTTGCCTGACTCAGAGCCGTGCAGCATAATGCAGCGCCAGCGACCCCACCCAACATCTACGGTCCCTTCAAAGCAACCCAGCCGCTCTCCAAGGGTGTGAAATATTTCCCCGTGACAAATCTCATTATTAAAACTGGGCCATCCTATGTAGCTGCGCTGTCTAAAGCCCGCTGAACCAATTTTGTGGTTACCGCCAAAGACGTGAATCAAAGAGAGATAGAGAGGGGGAAGGAAAAAAAAGAAAGAAAGAAAAGGAACTGCTTTGCATTCCAGGGAAGAATTTACAACAAGGGACGGAAATATCAGACACCATTCGTGTTGGCAAGGTTATTGACAGTAACTGTGGCCTTTTATATTTGATAAGAGTTTTATGATCGGGCTGCAAATGATGCTTAAAGGCAAACATGACGGCATTTGCCATAAATATTGGGGGGGATAAAATGGGATGCATGCTGTGGCAGGTGGAAGGCCTTGTGTCAGTAAATGCATCTCAACATCATTTGGGCATTTTAACCCATCTCCTCTTCAGACCATAAACACTGCATGGGAGCTGCAGGGTTGCTAAAAAAGAAGCCCTGCCCACCACTAACGTGTATGCGTGTGTTTGAGGAGAAAAAGAGCAGTGTGTGTGTGGTCAGTCTAGGGGATGGTGTGTTTGTTTTCTGCATGGTTGACATGCTGATGGATGCAGGGGCACGCTGAGGGACAGCGGTAAGGGTCCTTGTGTCTGCACTCAGTGGAACCAGCAACTAAACCCTGGCTGTTACATTTATTCCCCCCTCCTCCTCTCCCTTCTCCTCTTCCTCCTTGTCCTCCTACGCCTTCTCTTTTTTCCTCCGTGATTTGAGCTGTGGACAGGCAGACAGGAAGGGATGGGCATGGAGCAGACACTCCGCCATCATGCCAGTCAGCATTCATTGGGTCGCTGAGTTCATGTAGGTTGTGCAGAAGCGCAAGAATAGTCTTAATGTTTCAGAACCAAACTGCTGTTTCACGTTGAAAATTATACAACTATATGTAAGGACAGAAAGGGATGATAAATGCCACCAGAAACATGCGATTTTGTTGGTTACCTTAAATTCTTGATAGTTTAATATAGATCAGGACCACTCCTGTGTGCTTTAAGGCTTCTAAGCACTCTTCCTGATCCCTATCAGGTCCACTTGTCATATCCAATTAGGTGTGGTTATTCAACTAGCTCCATAAAATCTATGCACACAACAAAAGCAGCTCGGATAACGGCACATCCCAAATCTCATCTTAACATGTCTCTCAGGTTTGTTTGTCTGTCTCCATGTCTGCCTGCCTGCAAGATCACGCTAAAAACTGCTCTGCAAAAACCTGACGGGGAGGCGGAGCACAGCTAAAAGGAGAAGCCATTAAATTTTGATGCAGAGCCGAGTCACTTTCTTTAAAATTGCGAAATAGGGCACTGGCCTTGGAGGAGGATGCGCTCGCTCTGCCCTTTCCAGTTCATCCTGATTAATCACTCGGCTCCATCGATCTATGCAGCACACTCCCATTACTGGTTCAGATGACTGTTGCTTTTTAAGATAGGCCGAGAGGAAGAGGTGACATCAGTCCAGTGGTGATCCATGATGTGGTCATAAAAATTTACATGCGGGTTAAAGACAGTTCAGACATTTTAACATCCTTGGCAAGTCTGGTTGTTCTCTACAGACTCAAGAGTATCTTATAGACACAACCTCATTATTTTAAACATATATTAGAAACCGAATTTTCTCTTTTCATATTTCCTGGCACAGTATCAGCATATCCACCACCTTGATTTAAGCAGTTTGTTGATTAATGATAGTATTTGGTGTATGTAGTTTGTTTGGGTTTATATTACAGATATTATAGCACGCTAAATAACTACGTCACAGCCGTACAGCCTGTCATCATCACCTAGGGGAGCAGCATCTATCTACATGTGATTTGTAGATATCCATCACACTGTCAGCTTGGCGAGATGCCTATGATCAGGTTTCAAATGACAATACATTCCATTTTTCCCCACTTTGTATACTGATTGTATAACATAGACACAGTTTCTGTATGTTCACGTGTTCATACCTCTTTCTTTCATTTCCAGGGAACAGTTGTCAGCATTTTTACTGATATTTTTGCGCATTTGAGCACAGACTGTCATGTTTCAAGCAAAAGTGCTAAAACATACTAAAATTGGGGGGATTTGATCCTCTTTGCTTGTGATGCTCAGCTGATGATATTGATTGTGGTTGTTAGCTGCAGGCTCATATATTGTTAGCTATTAGAAATTTTCCCTACCTGCCCTTCATCGTCCGGCTGCTCCAATATTTCCCGTAATGGCTAATTTTGCTCTTAATAACCTTGTGATTTTATTGCTGATGGGCGATTTGACTGCAAAGGGCTTGTATGTGCCGAACAGGAGCGCCAAACTCGCACTGCTGTGACTCTACAGCACCCAGGAGGGCAGTGGAGATTTGATGCACAGGGTCATATTTTGTAGGGCAAGTTTTGTAGCCAATTTGCTCCTAGTGCTGCTAAGAGTGTCATTTCGTTTGTTTTTCCACCCCGTGTGCCTTTTTACTCGACGTGGCTATCCCATAAATTCTTGTAATGGTGTTTTTTAAGACTGCATGAAGAAGAAGGGAGGAGGAGTGTGGCTGAGGGGGGGGGAAAGGCTCCAGGAAAAATACCAAATAGGGGTGTGGCGGTTTGTGGCAACGCACTCTCTCTGAGGAGATGCTGGGAGCGTGGGTGAAAAAATAGAGAAAGAGAGCGAGAGGGAGAGTGCACCAGCGACAGATGAGACGGAGGCTTGGGGATGCAGAAGGTGCTGGGGAAGAGGGATGCTTGCGGGGGTGGAGGTAGTGTGGATATTGATGATCTGCACTCTTTCGGCTGATGGATTGGAAGAGGAAGTGCAGTTTGATGGCTGTGTCTGTGGTTGTGGGACGGGAGGAGCAGCTCTGACTGGTTGGAACCAGCCTGATGGATTGGAGTGGGAGCAGTAAAGTGTTGATGTCCCCGTCTGAAATTACTTCATCTCATCTTAAACTGACATATATCGCTTTAGCACGCCTGAAGCTCTGCCAGAAACCTTTGTTTGGAACGCCGTTGCTAGCCATCTTAATGTTTGTGATCCTCTGGGAATGACCATATTATTACACTGCTTACAGAAGGAATTCTCTCAGGAGGAATACAGTAGCACTTTAATGTTTCTACATAATAGTGACTCTCATATATTTTTGATTATGGAAATGAAAGGGGGGCGGGGAATGTGGGTTTCAGACATGGAGAGCTGTTTCAATTCACAGCAAGCGGTTCTTGTCCAACAAAGAGAATCAATTTAATTTAACAGTCATAGAACAGCAAAAAAAAGTGTTTGCACCTTTATTAATAACCAGGATAGAGCTGCAATCATGGGCGAATTTATCCACTCATCCATCAATACAGATAAAGTCTTCTTTTTTATGTGATATGCTGCTTTTTTCCAGCTAAAATGAGATGCCTAACAAGCTCCTCTTAACCAGAGACTTCAGTGATTAACCAATTTGTCAAGAAAATCACCATCGAATTAACAGATTATGAAAAAATCATTAGTTGCAACCAGAACTGCAGAAACTGTAGATCCACAGGAAAAAAAAGGACCCGCCCAGACTCAGCAACCAGTAAAGAGGAATATCTGCTGATCTGCTCCATTAACCCAAATTATCTGCTCCACTGAATTGTTAACTGTCTGAGTCTTCAGCTGTCAAGTGGAGTTGTACGTACGAGAACATGGCTGCTGGGCTTTGACATATACACAGCCCCGTAATGAGCCAGTGACACCCTCCCCCACCCCCATCAGCAGAAATGGTGCAGTCCAGTAATTATGAGTTTAAGTGGCATCCACCTGCCTTGGCTCCTTCCATTAAGCTGTCCTGAGGGCAGTCGGCGGTGGAGGGAGCTGATAATCCTTCCGTCTGTGATTTCAGTTTAAGTCAGAAAGGCGTTGGCATCATCGCAGGGCTACACCTCACCACTCGAGTGTTTTCTCACCCTCTCACCCCTTTTCTCTCTCTCTCTCCTTTCATCTCATAGAAATTGCACTCTTTTCTGTTTCTTTCATCTTCATTCCTATTCTCTCTCTCTCCTTTCTTCCAATAATTCTCTTTTTTTTTATCAGCCTCCCTCCTGCTGTGCTCTTACTCTTTCCCTCTTCCTCCTCAGGGAAGGGGCTAACAAGGCCATCAGAGAATAGCAAGAGCTACATCTGAGAGTTTATCACATTACGGTGGCGTCTGCCCGTCTGCAGGGCAGAAAGTGAGACGCAGGGAGAAGAGAGAGTGAGAAGGGAATGAGAGAAAAGAAGCAGCTTGGATTAATCACACTGTACCCCACCACAGAGAAGCTCTTTCACAGTAAATCTAATTTCTGGCGTTGGTACTGTGGCCTTCTGCAAATCATGAATCAATGTGCCACATTTCAGCCCTGAAGGCCTTGTGCTCTGGATGATGGATTATGCCATACAATGACAGTTGGCATGCAAATCTGCCCCATGAGGCAGTGCACCTTGACAGATGTGCAAACGCAGAATATTTCACAACCTGCAGCGTGTTGCAGATATTTTTGCCTTGCTCTCTGCTGGGATTGCTGCTGAACTTAAAGCACAAATTACAAAGGAGTAGGTGCCAAAAACACAAGAATAATAAAAAAAAAAAGAAAAAAGAACAAGGTTACACAAGGTTGTTCTTTTCATACTTTTATTTTCTGTCTGCCCTTCGGAGTATTTGTTCCTCCCTGCAGGGGCGTAGGTTGCCAAACACAGCAACTATGAATTGCTGCCAGCTTCACTTCAGTGTTATTAAGTTTTTGGACTGTAAATGGACCATGGGATGGACAGCCATACTGCTGTGCTATGCTGATAAGCTAAACCAGTGGCTGTTAGCCTCCTCTATCCATAAGCCACAGTCTAAGAAGATAAAAAAACCCAAAGATTATCTGGCTTCTCAAATTACCTGAAAACCATGCAACTAATCGCTGATTACCTACAGAAAAGCTGTGGAGCACAAGGGCGTTGGTCTGCCGGCGTTAATAAATAATAGGCCGAAATAAATGCATAGCTAATGATGTGTGGAGAATCCTGTGGGGATGGAAGCATCTTGACTGTTGGGGAAATTGGGTCAAGTAAGGACACATCCGTCATGCTCCCCTCAGTGGAAACAAAAGCCTCAAAATGTCTGCAAAACCCTGAGCAGTTCAGCTGCAGCAGACATCCTTTGATGAGATTTCCTTTTGGACGTCTTGATGAATAATTATCCCTCCAAAAATGTTAATATTTACATCAAAGACCTCCCGTGGAAGTAGAAGTGGGTTACAGATGTTTCATCCTTTTTCTGTGTTACTGGGTTAATATTTTGCCTGTGTGCATGTTAGAGGCGCGGCCCTAAGTGTGCACGATAGCAAAGTAAGCAGAAGTAATATTTCACGTTTGTATCCGCAGCTTACAAAGAGAAGATGAAGGAGATTTCAGTTCTCTCGCTCATCTGCTCCTGTCTGTATCCTGAGAGCCGCAAAAATATCATGGGCGACTATGAAGGTAGGGTGGATATAAGCCTCCTGTTTTATCCAAAAGCACCTGAAGGAAGAAAGAAAGGCAGAGAAAAGTGAGAATTGTCTTTCTTTTGTTCGTTTTTGTTGCACACGCATGCAGATATGGACATAAAGCCCATTAACAAGCGCGCCTCAGGCCAGGCCTTTGAGGTCATTCTGAAGCCGACCTCCCCTGTATCTGAAGTGGCCCACTGCATCACCAGTCCCCCAAAGAGGGACATTTCCCTGGAGGATATCCAAAAGAAGCTGGAGGCAGCTGAGGACCGAAGACGGGTAAGGATTTTCCCCCCACAGAGACACAAAAACATCAAGTGTAAGAAAACAAAATAATGCCAAACAAAAGCACAAAATCATCTTCGAGCTTACAAAATATTGCTGCTATGATGTTATAATCGGTTGGCTTCCCTTGAAATCTAATTTCACATAAATGTGCATCACATTGGCTGCTGCACCCTCAAGCCTGTCATGAAAAATCGAGACTGACATCGGCTAATTCCTGCATCCCATTGATTCGAATGTGTGGGATTATGATATTATTTTATGCCATGTTAGACCCCTAATTAAAGATTGTGAATTATTATGTAGTTTCAGTTTGCATTATGCTCCTGAACTAGAAGAAGGTGATAACTATTACATTGGGTAAACTGATTTGCATTACATTAGACTGTTGATTTATTGTGAATGAATGATATTGTTTTATGATGCATTATACTGCTGAGTTATAAGAAATACTGTTCACAGAAAGTCATCGTCTCATTTGTCTGATTAGAAGAGAACAGAGCATACTGCCCCATTTCATCAGGAGCAGATAAACAGGGAGCCAAGGTCGTAGCTTAGGCGCTGTGTGAGAAAGAATGTTTAGGCTCTGATGATTAGGTGGGGGCCACTAGAGGCTATAAGAGTTTGATCAAGGCTCCACCATTTTGAGATCTGATGCTGTCTGTGTATGGTGTCCATCTCCCACGCGTGTGTTCATTAAATCATCGTTTGACTTGACCCGGCCGGACCAGTGTGGTTATTTTGGTTTTCCTCCTGTATCCATTCCCAATATTTGAATCCGTAACAAATGTCAATAGAGTGAGTCCAGCACCTGACAAATCCAACAAACCAGCACCAAATCAATCAACCAATCAATATCACTGATTTTTTTTAAACTCCGACTACCCAATACTGTCAGGAAAACACACAGTGTATAAATTATCATACATAGTAAATAATTCATTATAGTTTTAAGAAAGATTAAGCCGGTGAGGAGAGACCTTTTCCTAGATCGTTTTAAACATCTGCATCTGTTGCACCATCTCTGACTCACTCTCAGAGACATAAATCAATGAGTGGTCAGATTTCAGTAAATCACATTTAGGAACAAATTTAGGAAGACATCTTCTCTCTTCTTTCTCCTTCTCCTCTTCCTCCTCCAGTGCCAGGAGGCGCATGTGCTTCAAACCTTGGCTGAGAAGCGGGAGCACGAGCGCGACGTGCTGATGAAGGCCATGGAGGAAAACAGCAACTTTAGCCGCATGGCTGAAGAGAAGCTCCAGATGAAAATGGAGCAAATCGAGGAGAACCGGATGGCTTACCTGGCCGCCATGATGGAGCGCCTGCAGGAGAAGGTGAGGAGCGGAGAGGGTCCCATCTGAAAATTATTCTTATTATTATCCGGCTAATAATAAAAAATTATGTCACTGTGAGACTTTGCAAACAGGCAAATAAATATTTTAGTTGTTACTTCATATTGTGTATAATACATACTGATGTCAGTGTGAATAAGAAAGGGTCATTCTCGTTGTGTTGCTCCAACTACAAAATCCCCAGACAAAATATTGACGGTGTGACCTCAGAAAAGCTGAGAAATCTTAAAGGAAAGCTACCTTGTGTTGTGCTTGTATTCATAAATCTATCACTAAGTCACAGTAGTATCTGCTATTTTCTGATTAGCACTATGAAAACTTAATAACATTTGTCTTTGCTATAAGAGTCCAAAACAAACAGCTGAACAAACTGAAAGTGACTCTGCCGTTACACACAGTGACATAATTACCATCAATGTTTTATTACAGTTATGACTCTGACAATGAAACAAACCAGTAAAGACAAATGCATTTTAGAGCTGAAGTACTGGATTCTCATGTTCATAAAGGCAAGAATAAATAGGAACCATATTATTAAGCTAGGCTAATGAATGCTTGTTAGCTGATCACGATCAGCCCCCATTACTCAGTATACAAAAGATACACGTAGCTACTGTCACATCACCCACTGGTCTGAAGCCTCAACAGCCTCTGCCATGTTGTATTTTCTGAAGCTTATCATTAACCCCACCCACACAGGCCTAGAGACCAGTTGGGAACTGCTTGACAACCACCAGTTGCTAAGAAAAAATGTGTATTCCCGACTGGTTGGAAATGGTTGTTGGCAGTTGCTGTAACCAGTGGTTGCTAAGGAAAAATGGTTATTACCCAATCAGTTGGGGTGTCGATGCAGGAGCTTAATTGCTGTTACTGTGTGAAATTGTTTCATAAACAGGTACATGGCGTCCCAGCAAAACCTCTTTCTGATTGCCTTGGCCGCTAGCAGTTTGTTGCAGTTCCCCGTAGTTGCATGGAAGATGCCAATTTGTCTGCAAACACTTGCCAAATACTTGTTAAGCAGCAGTAAAGCACGTCTCTAACAAAGATAACACCACTTTTTGTAACATATTGTTTGGAGTGGTAGGACACAACGTCGTGCTTTTTCAAGTTTCATTAGCACTCGGTTATTAGTTAGCAGGCGTTTGCAATCAGTGTCTTCCATGCAGACTACAGGCAATCTGTTAGCTGTCAAAGCAGTCACATGGGTGGGGTTATGGTGCAGCACCCTCTTTGCTCGTGACACCTCTAGCAAACCTGATACTGAATACCTTTTTTTTTCTTTTTCTTTTTTTTTTCCTGTGTGACTGAGGTCATACTTGGACAATCTAGCTAAGGCTAGCTTGTTTAGCAAGCTCAGGACAGTCACCACCAGTTGGGAGTTAGTTGCTTATTCAGTACTCGTGTTCTCCACCATCATTTTGAAAAGTCTTGCACATTTATCAAGTTATCATTGGCAAACGACAGAATGACATTTAAACTCAAAATTGCCTTTGGGCAGTAGGTCTGGAAATAGATTTTACTGCACAAACACACATTTGCACACACATACATGGACTCGAAAGAGGAAAACAATACAAGCCGTGCTGTCACGGCTGGTAAATATAGCAAGAGGGGAAATTAAGTCCAGGGGTCAGCATAGGGAAACTGTTGCTGTGAACAAGGGAAAAAATGTCAGGAAACGGCTGGCAGCAGAGAAAAACGTGACATCCTCAATGTGTGTGTTTATGTTTTTTCTAGGAGAAGCATGCACAGGAGGTGCGCAGGAACAAGGAATTGAGAGAAGCACTGACAGCGTGAGAAACCCCAACTGGTTCCATGTCCCACCTCCACACCCTCCACCTCCTTCCCCAGCCCTGAGGAACGCCCCACCCCACTCCTTTCCCCACCCGTATCCCACATTTCCCCACCTCTCCACCCCCACCGCCATACTCCCCCCTACACTAGTACAAACCACCACAGCCTGAGGTGCCACCCCGACACAGCGGGAGCTTCGAACGGAGTTGGGGGTGGGAAAAATGCAAAAATGATTAAAAACAAAAGAAAGATCAATGTATCCTCTCCACTCTTCCCAAAAAAAAAGAATGTTTTCGCTCTGTTTCAAATGAGGGGAAAAGAAAAAAAAAATCAAAATTACAAGTGACAGTGGTTTTTGTAAATACTTCCTTTTTTTGTTATATACAGTACGATACAAGCAGCAAAAGTATTGATTGCAGTGTGCCATTTTTATATATAAGTTTCTTCTCCTTGCATATATGGATGTAATAATTTGTTCATTTTCATGTTTACTTTTTTTTGTTCATTTCAGCCTGAGAATGTTTTCTTTTTTAGATTTCTCTTGTGTGATTACAGGCTTAGGTGTTTGTTGTGAGTTTGCCAGCTAGCTGATGGTTGGCGGTGACTGCTTGCGTCCTCACACGGGCCGCATCCTGGCTCAGTTCCCTTCGGCCCTGCAAGTGGCCGCTTACTCATCTGACCCAGCAGATCTGCGAGGCAAAATTAGATCCATCCGGTTTATGCCAGTATTCAATTAGTGAGGAGCAAGTGCAGGAAAGCTGACAGAGGGCAAAGGGGGACAGTTTTGCGTTCATGTGAGGACCGCAAGCCGTCGTCGCACATCCACTCCTGTGAGGTAGGGTAGTGACTGTACCACAGGAGGCCACTTTAGCATTTAATGAGCCCATCCTCATCCTTCTTCCTTCCGTCTGCAAACTCTTCATCTCTCCACATACAACATATATATATATATATCTACTGTAAAAGCACTCACTCACATGCGCTCCACACAGGCAACCACAGAGCTCAGGCAGAGCGTGCTAATTTCTGTCCATCTGGCACCGGAAAGCTCATCCCTGACAAATGGCAGGCCTCTTATATTCCTCTGAAAACAGGCTTCCAGTCACATTTAAATCACATGTTACTGCAACGTACGACACCACTGGGGACAAAGTGCATCCTGAGAATGCTGAAGTGCAAAAACAAAATAATAACAATAATAATAATAAAACCTGCTACTGTGAAGCTTAAGTTGGAGAAAAAAACAAAATAAATCCCAGCTTTCTCCATTTCACGAAGGCTAGAGTAGTCCGCGACATCGCCATCACCTACTGGGAACCATCGCACTTCACTCCAAGACACTTTAAATGCCACTGTAAGGTGAGCACAAGAAAGACTTCTAAGCCATAAAGACAGGTATCACTGCAGCAGCGATTCATGAACACAGTATTTCCATCTGTAAAGGTGTATATGAGTGTGATAAAGTATCCGAATGGTTTGTAACCAGGGGTGTTGAAGCCTGAGGTTGAACCCTGTTGGTCACGCACGCACAGTTGACCCATAGATGTGTGTGAGTGTGTGTGTGTGTGTGTGAGTGTGTGTGTATTTCAGAAACGGCGGGTAGATAAACCAACCCTTGTGCCATGTGATATTGATCCGGTTAAATATAAATAAACACCATTACAGTCAGAAGTTCAGCACAGACAGCGACTCTCCTACCTGCCTCTCTCACTCTCTCTCTTTGTCTCCTCTATCCATTTGTGTGTTTCCCCCTCTCCACATATATCTTTGTGAGCAAGCAGTGGTTAATAAAGATTTGGGGTTCAGTGAACGAAACCGGCTCTCAGAGTGACTTCTTTCCTGCATGCTTGTGTTTCCGGTGGACTATTTTCTTTATGTAACTGAAACAGAATGTCAGGTCAGAACAATGCGTGGATAAACACGTCTGTAGGTGAATTATTCAGCTTCATTAACTGTTTGGACTGTACAACAATCACCACCTGGATTTAACTAAGCAAACAGGTATGAGCCTTCCACTGGATAATTACTGCAATGATTAACCTGTTTCGGCTGCCAACAGGTTATTTAACCCTAACCGATGCAGCAATTAGTTTCTCATTTCTTAAACCTGAAGGTGCTAAATATTAACCGGCATCAAGCAAAGAAAACTACTAAGGAGACTGCTGAAACTGCTAAAGAACTGTACGATGCATTATAAAAATGTGGAAGGACAGAAGTGTGTTAGAGGATACCCACAAGCTAAGTGCAAAGGGAACTCAGGGGATTGGGACTAAACAGCTTTTAGATTTAAGAAAACCACTTATCATTGAGGCAAACTGGGAAAAAAAACATGCTTTAATTTGGTAGGGAGAATGAAGATGGGACTGGATGTTGAAGGAAAAAGGTCGTGTTCTCAGATTAATTCTGTTCCAGACTGATGCGCGTATGAGGGTAAAAAGAGAGGTGGATAAAGTGGTGCACCCATCGTGCTTAGTGCCCCCAGTACAAGCCTGTGGGGCAGGCTTATAAGCTTGGGTTGCTTCAGTTAGTCCACTCCAGATTCAGCATTAAAAAAAATAGATTCTTCCATCAGTGTAGTTTTTCTTCCTTGATGCAGTGAGGATATTGCAAGGTGACAGCGTCAGGATTCATCGGGCTCAGACTGTGAAAGAGTGGTACATGGAGCACGAGACAGACCATTCACCCCACTGAGACTGGAGAAGTCGTCTGACTCTCTCATCATAAATACAAGATATCATTGAAAAATTAATACAGCTGTGCAGGAAATAAATGCCATGAGCTTATCAAAATGCTGTGTTTTGTTTTATATACTTTTTAAAATTATTGTTGATTAATTGGCTGTTTTATTTTAAATGTTTATATATAAATAAGTAACAAAAATACTGATTTTTTTAATTGCCATCAAAGACTCTGCCTATGTATTATTTTAACATTTATCATGTATTTATTTGTTCTGTAAAACTTAGCATTAGTGTGAGCGAATCAGAGAACAGCTTTATATTGTAAGGTAGACCCTACAATAATACATACAGAGAAAAACCCAACAATCAAATGACCCCTATGAGCAAGCACTTTGGCGACAGTGGGACGGAAAAACTCCCGACTGGTTGGGGTGAGAGATCAATACCTGAACCAGTTTAAGGCTACTAAAGTAACTTCTCTGGCATTTGTTATGGGCATAGTGCAGCAGTCAGCTGTTTTACACAAACACCAAAGAAAAAGAGACACAAAGTCATAAACATAGATAAAACATTACAGATTAGATGGTACCTAACTACACATAAAATCATGAAGAAAGAAAAAATCATGGCCTCTAATGATGAATTTGATTGAGAGCCTTTTGTTTTTTTTAATAACTGTCTGCAGATTTTGAGTTAATGTTGTTATTTGATCACAAAAAAGCATAAAGTGAAAATCTGACATCAGCCCCAATTATAAAAGGAAAATGAGAGTAATGAAGGCCGTATTTGCACGTTAGCTTTTCCTGCTATGACAAGTAGAAGGGCAGTTTACGAGGCTTTAATTTGAGTTGTATGGTTCCAACTCGTTTATTAAACATGACCAGCTTTTTAAAACGTTCATCAAGATTATATGGAGACATAGAAGTACAGCATAAATGCCTGTGCATTTCCATTACATCTATAGAGAGTGTTTATACTCTTATCTGTTTGTACTATTATCTGCTCTAAAACATTTTTAAAATAAACTTTGAAAATGTACTTTTTCAGTGGATTAATATAACAGAAAAGATTCTAATGCTATTAGAATGGCGTGCATTTTTGCAGTATTGCTTTAACCTAAAAAAATATAAGATTTCATTACGCATAATAGGTTTCCTTAACTTCTTTCAGTCCTTTTCCTTGTGAAATATTCCCATTTTGCTGTGATTAACAAAACATCCTTTGCCCACGACGACTTGAAGCACCACTTATGACCAGTTGAGGGCGACAAAAGACAAGCTGTCTTCGCTCCACTTCACTGATCTTGCCTTTCGGCTGCACAGAGAGGCTTACATCACTACCTGGCTCTGCATCATCGTCAGCAAATGAAAGGAGGATGACTAGACAGAAGTGGAGAGAGGCAACAGCAAAGAAATAAAAGAGTCAGAGTTACGCAGGCGACCGGGCCGACTATTTGGGGCACTGTGCTGAGAACAGAAGGTGCAGCTGGTGCAAGCTGAAATGATGGCAAAGAGACAAAAACCTTTGATGCACACTTCCTTTCTCACAGGTTCCTGCTCCCTCTCTCCTTTGACTCCGCCACCCCTCCCATTGCTTTCTTCGCCCTTTTCTCTTCATCTGCTACCCAATACTCCATCCCTCCTTACTTTCCTCCTTCATCCTCTTCCAACCTTTCCTCCCTCCTTTTTCCCTCCTCTAGTTCCCACGGAGCACATGGGGCCAGGCAGGCTGCTATTGTCCAGGATATCCCCTCCTTGTTAATGGTTTCCTGTGCACACACAGAGGACTGCTGAGAGAAACAAGCAGCCTCATCTGATACCAGGCGTCGCCATGTACTGCACACACACACACAAACAACTGGAGGCATCAACAAGCAAACACACGTACCATACCACACCAAAGCACATTCACACCACAATGAATAAAATCCAAGCACACTTGAACAAATACACAGGTGATTTATCAGAACTCTTTTTTTTATTGCAAGGAGCTTGTCGTTACCACCAGCAAGACCTTTGAAAAGCAGGCAAATCTGATTTGTCAGCGCTTGCTTGTGTTTTGTACAACCATGAAATGCACACAGTCACAGTGAGGTTTGCTAGGAGACACCAAAACATCACCTGGAAATAAAGCAATTGCATTTAGAAATTTGTCTACATGCTTTGGAAATGTAATTATTTTATTTACTTTTCATTTACTACAACTGTTCTTACAGACGGAGATGAGCTTCCTGTTGGTAACTTCTGATTCTAAACGCTGATGCAAAAAAACTTTTGAGACTAGGTGATAAGAAGAAAAAAAAAACAGCCTAACATCTTTTACATTAGGAAGAAGCGGGAACTTTGCTATAGCTGTTAAAAAGCTGTTAATCAGTCGATTGTTAAGGACAGGATTTACTGTAGAGAGGAAGTTTAAGTTGAGGGAAGCGAGTTTAAATAACAACGCTTTACATGAACACTGGAGGCTGTGGGTAAATCACATTTAGCTTTGTTTTAACCAAGCTGGTAGCTGACGTCTGCTCCCACTATCAGTCAGACGAGCACCTGGTTTTGGTTATTCCACCCCATAAAATGTTGTAAATAGGGGGTGACTCTCAATCCCCTGTAACTGTGGTACCAACACCCGAGTTCCAGGGTGAAAGTGTCCCCCCCCTTTCACCCAGGAACTCGACAGGCGGGGGCTGCTTGACCATCTGGAAAAGCCATTCCTGATAGACTGACTACAGTGGGTGAAACTTCTAAAAGGGGTGGGCAGGAACAGAGATCAATCAACATAGTAAATCACACTTGTTGCTTTTTAGTCACGGTCTCCCTCGTCACTGATTTTTTCTTCTCTTCTATACAAATAACAACAACAAAAAAAAAAAACCATTACAGATGATTAAAAAAAAAAAACTATAACTAGGTATATCCTCTGTGGGATGTCATCATCATCATCATCACCATCATAGAAAAAAATAGCACTTTCTTAGCAGGAAAATAAAGAATTTGAGTCCTTGAGTCCAGCTCAGCTGGGAAGTGAGTCGAGTCTGTACGCAAGTTGAGTTTTCATTTTAGTCAGAAAGCTCCTATCTCCATACCCCAGGGTCTGTAGGGTTTGGCCACGCTGGAGTTCTGGGTCGGGGGGCTGATGGCAGTAGTGGGTGAGATGAGGGGGAAGGTGCTGAAGGTGAAGGGGAACGCCGAGAGAGAGGAGAGGAGTGGAGGGGAGAGCTTGGAGGCCGACGAGGGGACCAGAGCAGGATGCAGGACGGTGGTGGGAGCGGCAGTGGTGGAGGGAATCCTGATCGGACCTTGATCGGAGTGTGGGGTGACGCTGCCGCTGCGCCTGCCCGGGATGTGAGTCTCTGCAACCAGCGCGGAGGATGACGGCGAGGAGGAGGACGGCGATGAATTGGAGGTGGATGACAGAGGAGTTTGTGGGCTGCTGGTGGTGCTGCGGGGTAGAGGCGCCAGCTGTGCACCCTGTTGGTGCTGGAGGAGGAGGGGGTGTGTGAGGTGGGCAGCGGGGGATCCGAAAGCAGAACCCCACGCCAGGTGACTCAGGCCGGAGTGAGCCTCACGCTGACTGGCGTAGTTGTTGAGGTGGGAGACTAGACGGATCCGCAGAGGGTCTGCGCTGTCCAAGCCTTCGATTATGCTCAGATAACGAGCCGTCTCAGCCAGGCACTCCCTGAAACCCAAACCACGGTAGTCCATCGCGAGGGCGTGGGCGTCAAAGTAACCTGAAGAAGACAGTAAATTAGATTCTATAACCGCCAACTCCTCTGAACTTTAAAAAAGAAACTGTTATGAACCATTGAGCCCTTGCTTTTGGGATAATGACATATCAATCACACAAAAAAAGAGACTAATTCCACTGCTGATCTGGTCAGACCAGCTATGTGTGCCTCATTTAAACATATTTAAAATTAATAAGCGTACCTTTGCCTCCAGCAGCATGAAGCATCTTCAGATGATCAACAGTCATCTGCAAAATCTCTGCTTTCTCCAGCTTGGCTGAACCCTTCAGGGAGGAAAGAAAATGGAAAAGATAAGATGTTAACAATCCAACAGATTTTAGGTAAACAGTGAGCTTTCCTGAGTGTTAACTGCTCATTAGGCTGGGAGACTTACTTGTTTCTCGTAGGCGCTGGGAACCAGCCTGCGGAGCTCGCTGAGGCTGTTATTGATTCTGTCACGGCGTCGCTTCTCAATAATCTGAGAAAAGATCATTAAAGATTAGAGATGAGACCTGCTAAATGTGACATTTGGTGACAAACAAGGTCAAGAAAGATAACTTCACTTACTCCTCGACGCCTTTTCCTCGCCTGCACCTGAGTGGACGTTGAGGGAGACATGGAGCCGAGAGGGGAGCTCATATTCCTGAAAGAAGGTGGAACGGGGAGGTTTGGTCAATATCCGCACAGTAAAGTTTTACAGAGATATTCACAAACTTGAACCACTTTAGAGGAAGGAAACACTTCAGGGCCAAATGACTTACCCGTTCTCATCTGCGCTCTCCTTCTCCACTTCAATAGTTTCATCCAGCTCGCTGTCCGAGGAGCTAAAATCGTGATTCCTCTTCATTTTTGATTCGTGCGCAGTAGTTCCTTCAGTGCGTCAGCTTTGTGAGCCAAACTCGCTTCTGCCCAGGTTTGCCCGGAGCGCCTCTGTTTGAAGCGCTCAGCTTTCCCACGGTGTCATTTCAACGGTGCTGTCGGGCAACAGGGGCGGTGACCGGCGCCAAATCAGCCAATCACAAAGCTGTCTCGGGTTTGAGAGACAGCAGTTAGCCCAAGCACGTCTTCGTGCGCTTTGAGGGCTGGGGGAGAGTTAAGATCTCCCACTCTGAGGCTGTTTCGATGCCCTGAAAAACCTTCAACACTTTTCACCTGTAACGGAAGCTTATGTAAAACAGAGCGGTGGGTCATGACTTATGAGCGTACATTTTAATGACCATGACTGCGACTTTTACTTTTCACAATAAACAAAACTTTGATCCTTTTATGTATTTTAAAAACTGAATTTATTTATTTAATTAATTTTTGAAGTTTAGTGATGTAAATGTGCCTGTGAACGTCTGTTGTTTAAGTGTGCTATAGGCTATAAATTAAACAGACGTGACTGACAACATAAAAAGGTTCAGATATTTTTCATAGTGCATGTTTGGGATATATTTTATATCGTAGAACAGTTCAGTCTGCTAAATATTGAAGATTTGCGCCGACCTGCACTGGGACTACAGATGGAAATCAGCAGTTTAGTTATAATCTTTACATTTAATATGTTTGTTACACTGATGTCCATTAACACACGTTGTCCCTGTTGAATCATTTTAATAATATTTTTTCTTTAAGACCACAGAAAGCCTTTGTTACCACTTTATGTTCCCCATCTTAAATACTTTCATGCTTTTTTCTTTTCATTCGGCGTCTTTTTTCTGAAATCACAGCTGAGTTTTTAAAGAAAAACAGGTTTCACGGCGTGATTTGGGATTTTTTTTTCCCCCTCAATTTCAGAGTGACTGATCTTCCCAAACACGGAGGATCTTTGGAGAAACTTTGACATCGGTCCAATGGACTTTCGGTCCATGACTGTCCACCCCCCGCCCCCAACCACCCTGCTCCCGCGAGTCCGCCCCCTCCTCCCCCGTGTGTGTCCCCGGTGGTGATGAGGAGTGGCTGGCCGGCTGTCAGCACGCGCTGGCCGTGGGAAAGTTCCCTAACCGGCGCTGATAACCAATCAGAGGCCGACGGCCGGCTCCAGCGCTGGAATGAATGGAGCAATTGGTCGGGGCGACGGGCGGTCTGCGAGCGAGCGTGTGAACCTGTAATCCAATACTAACTCAGCCCGGGAGGAGAGACAGGGAGCGCTGCCGCAACCAGAGGAAGCCACCAAGTCTAATCTTACCCCACAGAGAGACCTCATGCACGGTAAAGACTCCGTGGGCACTTCAAGGGCTTGTGAGAGCAGTCAGCGAGAGGCCCGTAATGCAATCAAAGCGGTTTGTCCGCTCTCCCTGGAGTTTCCATATCATCACCAGCGCACGACTGATGGCTCCTATAATGGTCACACTCCCCAAATAATTTGACAAGAGCTGCTGCTGTGTGTTTGTATATGCGTGCAGCACTCATGTAATGCATATGGAGCTGGAGCCCCTCAGGCGACGGTCTCCTGCAGGGACCGGTCTGCGGCATATTTAAATGACAGTGCGGTGTTTTAAAGAATAGCGCACAGTGATAGACATAAAAAACGCCTGAATCATTAACAGTATATAAGTAATCATCTCTCTCATAGGCTGCAGTGGCTTTTGACTTTTATTTCATTTCATTTGAGGAACATATTAAAGCCAAATTTTACTCCACGGTTTTATTGTTGTTCACATTTAACACCTCTTTCTAATAGTCTGTAAAGGGCATTAATTAAAATGACACCACCTCAGTTTACATTAGGTCTAACCTGCCTGGTATAGTGTTAAACTCCTCAGCTATTAATGTTTCTGAGGCCTGATAATGATCCAGTAATAATGGTTATCAAAGATGGGGCTCAATTTATTTAATGAGTATTTTTTCTCAGTATTTTACAAAATGAGTCTTGTGACATCGAAGTCTGGTGATATAAGAGTTACAGCAGAGAAACAGAAAAGAACTAAGTTTATTTTGCATTCTGCAAAAAAATAAAAATAAATCTGTCGACCAAAACAGGCGAATCACAAAAGAGCTATTTGTTTAAAAAAAAAAAAAAGTTGCAGCGCCTTTGATCATTTCTGAGTAAGCCATATTACATTTAATAAAAGCTTACCTATAATTAACAGAGTAAACAAAGAACAACCTGACGCAAAATTAAATAATAAAAGATTAAAAATAATAAATTATGAAAAAGCACACTCCCACTGCCCAGTTTGCTCACTTTAAACACGATGATGTAATGTTTATGTTTCACTGCATTTATAAGATAATCCTCAAAGACTCCTGTGTGTGATGTCACTGCAGAGGTACAGCTGGAATTATGGGAACAAACTGGTGACAAACTGACATTTTTATCCCGACTCGCGTTAAAAAAAAGAGAAGCCAAAATTGTCACTGAAGGCAGTTTCATTTAATGCATCCTGCGAAATATCTGCACCAGGCAGCAACAATGAAGGGCTATGAATAAAGCGAGGAAATGTGCTCTGCGAGGATGTAATGAGGAAACATAAAACCTCAATTCATCAGACTTTTTAAACATTTATTGTGATATATAAGAACGTAGTGCACCTCCACTCATTCTCCGAGGGGCTGTGGGATTGTCGTTTTAATCTTACGCTAATAAAGAGCAACAGAAAAATCAGTCATTAGGAGCATGCCTGCACAGACACACACGCACACACACACGCACTCAGAGTAATATGGAGATCCTTATCAGTGGGAGCCGAAGGCAACCCGAGGCGTAATAGTCATCTCCGAGAGAAGGCCTGCCTTGTTTGGTTTATATGAATGAGAGGAAGCACTTAGGGCTGTTTTCATCTTATTGTTGTTGTACAAGGCTACGCTTATATCAGCACAGACACACACACACACACAGACAAGGTACAACCTTTTGCTGAGCTGATCAGCGGTGAGCTGGTGCCTGTGTGAGTGTGTGTGTTGGGAGTTGCGTTCACACACGTTCCGAGTGCATGCAACCTGAAGCTTTTGTCACAATAAACACAGGTGTGCGTCCACATTAGTTTCTGACTCTGTGTGTGTGTGTGTTTGTGTATTGAGTGTGGAGGGAGGAGGAGGCGGGGGGTGTGAGCCCTCTTGTTGTATTTCAAGTTCACCCAGAGTTCCCACGCTGTTATTTTCTGCCCGGCTGTCTTTGTTCTACCGGTCTCATCACATGTTGTGATTAGTAGGGCCTTTCAGAGGCCGCCCTTTGAAGGTGAGGGCCCGTAACACCACATCATCAAATCCACCCCTCCTCCCCCCCTTCCCCACAGCCGCCCTCCTCTTCTCCCGCCGCGGATCAGGCCACCAAATCGAATGAAACTCAGGCCCAGAACTCGGTGACGGCTCACCTCCGATGCCCTTTCTGTCTCGTATTCGCTTCTTTTCTCATTTCAAGTCTAATTTCCTGTTTTCACATATTTTCCTCCGTCTCCTTTTCTCCAATCATAGCCCCGTTTTGCATGTCCTCTCCCTCAGACAGTCATTTGGTCTCTGCAAACACTGCAGAGCTGCCAAATCCTCTCAAACGGCGAATATTGATGCACGTGGTGTGAGCTCAGTTCAAAATGTGAAACTTTAAAGCACTGATTTAGAAATTAACTTCTTGATTCCACGTCCTCTGCTGTCTTCTACTGTACAATCATAAAGGGTTTTGAATTCCAGTTTATTAGTAAGCCACAGGGGTTTTTTTCCTCTTTTTTTGGGCTGCAATTACATATAATCAGTGCAGACATAAATTGAGTCTAGACTGTCTTACCAGAAGGAAATGTTTGAGGTATTTGTGCACATTCGGGCTTTGAAGTTGTTTTAAAGGGAGATTTCACCAACAAATTCAGCTCGGTGCTGCATGCCGCCTGTATTTTCTGCATTACGCTACTTCGGCTGTAGATATTTATACAATGGTCCACATGTCATCGGGTTTTTAGTTGTATTGGTTTATTTAGATGTGACTTCCTGAACAGAGCTTATGTGGCTGGGAGCGTAAATCAAGCAGGACTGCAGCGCTGACAGACTGACTTTGATGAACGATGCTGAACTCGCATTCAGGAACTCTCGGTTACTCCTTAACAAAACAAAGTCACGAAAAACTGTTAACGTGCTAAAGTCTTCCCGATGTTCTGCTCGAACTTTGCCACCAGATGCAACGGTGAAGGTGAGGTCTGTTTCCCACTACTTATATTAATGCGCACAAAAGTCATAAACACAATTAATTAACAAGGTTGAGTATGAAACAGTCGCGCTATTCGAAAAGGGACAAACTAAGATTACAAAGAAATCTCATCAGGTTTTGAGGAATTTACAAAAATATCAAATAAGAATCTCCTTTAAATCATAAAGCCGCAACAAATCATCACTTCTTAATTTAATTTCAAGCTGCTCATCATCTTCTCCTTTTGGGAAAAAGAATAAAAATAAAATCCTGACTCACTCAGCTGGTGGCTAATAATTTAATCTGCATGTCTTCTCTATCTCATCCCATCCCTGCGTTTATAAAGCCCTAAAATAAGCTTCATGAGTGGGAAGGTCCTGAGAAGAAACAGAGGAGCGATTGTTCTCGCAGGATTACTGGTTGTCTTGACTTGAGTCACTGGAAGTGCTGAAAACATATTTAAAGCCTTAAAATGAAATAAATACAAATGTTAAAAGATACACATACAATGTAACTTTACTGAGAGGAAGCAATCCCTCAACTAAGGCTGTGTCCTTGGAGTCAGCTTGAGTCATCAGAATGAATTTCTGTATAAAACTGTTGCTACCTAATGAACTTCACTGTTTATTTTTTAAACGTGCTCCTCCTAGAGACCTCCTGCCATTACTGTAAAGTGAGCATTCCCCAACCAAGTTATGGACGGGAACTGGCTGTGGCTCAGTGAAATTAGTCACACAGAAGGTGCGTCACCAAAAACCTCTCAGTGATTGCTTTGGTTGCTATCAGATTGCTCCAGCAACCTGCTAGCAACTAAATCAATCTCAAAGCTTTAGGTGTGGCACCGTATACCAGTTTCACACAAGATCCTGCCAGCAACTTCCTGCAACCGCTCATAACCCATTTGCAGAATACGCAATTTCACTGGCTGGGCTTGAGGTCTGCCTGACTGGAGCTCTGAAAATCAATCTCCCAAACTGTCAGTGAATACATCTTTTCTACCCAGTGGCAAATGGTTGCCAGACGGTTGTTGAAATGTCTAAAGATCGATGTGACTGAGGCCTTAGTGTCCATTTGTTCAAAATGAAAATGACATAAATCCATGAGGCAGGATATAGCCTGGATGATCTAACACAGAAACAGAAAAAACCCAAAATTTTATTGTACATGCGCAATGAAATAATAATAATAAAAGACTATTCTATTCTATTCTAATGTAAATTAGACACAAAAAGTAAAACAAAAATGCAAAAGATTAATTTGAAGACAGTTTCAGGAAATTTCTGAAAAACATACATTTTTTGCACCATACAAATATTTTTGAAAGCAAATTCATTTTTTCAAAACAATATTTTCTTTACAAGCTAAACTGCTGGATGCACGGTGCTGTTCTGAATCAGAAGTTTGTGTAAGCTGCGTACTCGACTATGACTGACTTCCATTGGCGATGTCACAAAATCCTGCTTACATATCCCTTAAATGCCAGTGTTATTCTTTCCTCATTCGCAAGTACACGAGGTTCTGCTGTGGTCCGCGGGATGTAAGGTTGTGTCACAGCTGCACATGAGCTAGACAGCAAGATTGGATCCTGAATCTGAGACTGTGGGGAAAAAAAGTCAGTCGCTACCCACATCTCTATAATTTATCTTTAAAATTATATAAAGGAAATGAAATTGAAATAATTCAGGAATGGAACTTGGCCGCGTGACACATCCTCAAAGCAGCCTGGAGAGCAGTATGAGAACACCTCGGTGTCTGTGCAAGAAAGGCTTACAGGAGCCTTAAACCCAAACTTTATGTGTGCCAGAGAAACCCTCAACAGATGACAGCTGCAAACTTTATACGTTCATAATTCTGAATGGAGCTCAAGCATCCAAAAAGTGGAGCTCTAAACGCGTTAACCTGCAGGACTTCTAGGTAAAACTAAGTGATAAAGAAGGTGTGCCCCTCACTGACTCAGAGCTGAGGATCTGCGGCGTCTGCACATTAGCCACAGACAGATGTTCATCCGCTCGAAACAATGCGTGGAGCTGCTCTCTGGTGAAGCCCTGCAGAGGGTGAGCCTTGTTATTGTTTATAAATAGAGCTGCGCGGAGCTCTGAGGAAGGCTAACTTTGTTTCTCCTGACAGGGAGAGGAAGCAACGGCTAATTCTGCTCCAGACATGTATGACACCCGACTATTGTCCCTTAGCGAGATAGGGGGTGAGAGCGAGAGAGACATTGTTAATGAATGTGAGTGTCTTTAAGAGGGTGGGCTGTTTGTAAGGCAGGGGTGAGGGCTGTGTGAGTGTGTGTGAAACCCTGGCATTGTCTTTCAGGAGGGTGGGGGGTTTGAACGTGGTCGCATTGTTTGTGCGTGTCAATCATTGTTAGTTGCCCTGTGAGTTTTGTTGACGGGCCCTCTCGTTCACCCCTCTTGACTCGTATTCTTCTCCCCTTTCCACAACGCACAACGCATCAGTCAGCGTGTGTGCGGATTGAGGAAGTGAAGGATGTGTCAAAGTTGACCCACTGACACTCATCACTGTCTTGCTTCCCCATGGGAAGCGTTGGAGGGCCTCCCACACTCTCTCTGTCACACACACAGAAACCGAAACACACAGAAGGAGAGAAAAACAGAAAATTTCCTAATTCTTAAAAATTGTTCTTGAGGTCCATAAGATTGATTGTCTCTCAATCTGAATAAACGCTTGTTTCAGATGTCGGTTTCTTTGGTTGCTTTAAACACCCACACCACTCGTAGAGCAACATACTGAGCATTGCTGTGCAGCATCATTCATTTATATTATTACCTTATTTATGCGCTTAGTTCCAGGAGTTTTTGGACATTAAAATATAAATTTTTTGTAGCTTTGATTCAGTAGATTTGAAATCACATGATTAATATGGGGTTCAGGTTGACTGAACAAAAGCAGCTGGGTAGTTGACTTTTTTATCTGTTTTGTTTTGTTTCCCTGGAATACTCAGTTTGAGGTCCGAAGTCATGTCGATGCAAGTGAGGGAGGCTATCATTAGGCTGAAAATAGCAGCATGATAGCAAAAGCTTTAGGCAACTTAACAATCTGGTTCATTCCTCAAAAGAATAAATGAACAGGCCAGCTAAGCAACACCGAGAGGCCTCGAAGACCACAGAAGACAATTAAAGTGGAAGATGACAGAATCTTTTTCCATGTTTGAGAGAAAACAGCTTCGCAACGTCTCACCAAGTCAAGCACACGCTCAAGGAGGTAGATGTATCATTGTCAAAGTCTACAAACATCCAAAAGAGCATGAAGAAAACATTTGGACAGATGAATCCAAGATGAACTTGTACCAGAATGATGGAAGAGAAAAATATGTCGAAGGGGAGAAGCAGCTCAGGAAGCGAAGCAAACCACATCATCTGTCAAACATGGTGGAGGCAGTGTTATGGTATTGGCATATAGAAGTTGCTGGAGGAACTCTGAAGTGTACAGAACTGTACGCTGTGCTCAGATTCAGCCAAAGTCTGCAAAAAGTCATGTCAGCCACCTGATCTCAGTCCAGTAGATTTACTGAGGACAAAACTGAAGCTAAACAAGCTGAAGGTGGCTTCAGTAAAAGTCTAGCAGAGCATCTCAAAGGGGGAAACACAGCGTTTGATGTTGTTCATGGGTTCTAGACTTTAAGCAGTCCGTGATTTTTATCCAAGTATTTTAAAAAAAACAACAACAATATATTAAAATATTGTGGTGCATTTGTTTCCGGAAAACTTTCTACTCATACTCCCTTATAGTGTTAAGTGCACTGGTTGGGGGCTTTTTTCAGCTGTAAATAAATACATACTTGATGTTAGTGAATATGCGCCAACATTTACATACATAGACATTAGCATGGGGTGGACTCACATGATGAGCATAGCAGTGACGACGCAGCCGGAGAGTCTGTGACATACACATATCCACTAACCCACCACTCTTCCCACGCAGCCCATCATCGTTCCTATTACAGCCAAACAAAGAATTCAAGACAGGCCGAAGTTCAGGTATTATATACTGATGTCTGCAAGCGGAGTACAAAGTGTAAAAGTCAGATTACACAGATGACTCTAAACATGTATTTTTGTCTCCTTATCCTCCTAGTAAGTGATTGATATTTGTGCATTAAGTCTATGTACTCTACACTTTTAAACTTTTATGTGGTGTTGCTCTCATTTTTACAGCAAGAACTAGTTGCTGGTGGTTTTCCTCTCTTCCAGTGAATCTGAAAAATTAAGGCAGAAGAAGGAATAGCTGGAAATGTACAAGAGGAAATGGAAGCACGAAATTCCAAGTTGAAACTTTCCCCATAGTCATGATAGGAGGATCGGTCTTATTGTTAGTGCAATTGTTGAAAAAGTACAAATACAGCAACAATTCTTCTAAGAAATAGAAAACATGTAGGATATTCACTTGACTCAAGTAGTGAGTGTGTTTTAGAAAGAGTTCCCAGAGAGCTTGATTGTGAAGGCACCTGCCTCAGATCGGGAGCTGGTGGACATATGTTACAAGGATCAAGTTTTTTTGCTCAGGAAACACAGACAACCTGAACACACCCCTTCATCTGCAGCTCTCTGATGTTCTAGCTGGTGCTCTAATCCTCAGTCTGGAACATTTGATATCTAAATTCAACAGGTGGGTGGGATGAAGAACTCCGTATATTTGACTCCCACTTGTTGCATCCTGTCAAGTCAAATCAAAAAGTACCTGCTGGTCACAATCGGCGCTGTGTGACTTTAATCTGGAGACAAAATGGGAAGTGGAGCGGCTGGGGTTTTTTTCTTGGGGGGGGGGGGGGGGGAGTGGGTTGGGTGTGACTCATGTCTGGAATCAGTGAAACTCCTGGTGGGTGGTCACTGTGAGAGGAGACAGTGAGAATGAAAGTCGAAGAGAACAAAGGCAGTTATTTAACTTTCATCTCGGCCTGAGGTGATTATTCGCTTTCAGTTTGACCCGGTCACACTTTCAAACGGGCCCCGTGCCCTTGGCAGACAGTTAATCTTGACCTGTTTTGACATTTCATACACTGTGGTAGCTATATATATTATAGGAATACGTATGACAGCTGAGATCAGAGAAAGGACAGGCTGCTAGCATGTGACAGAAGTCAGGAGTAGCCTGAGAAGTTGATTGTTTGTGGCTGGATATGACTAAGATCTCATCCCCTGATGTGGCTGACATGAAGGTATGTTGAAATGTGAGGCGGTGAACAACACTGGCTTTCACACATTTCACACACACACTCGCACACACTCCTAATGCACACAGACTTCTAATCACTCATTTCTACTCGCTAATTCGATAACAAGCTCGAACAGTCGAAACATGTTTTAACGTTTGACATTTGACCCCGGGATGAGAAAACGAGAGAACTAAATGGGCCTCCTCCTGTATGTTGGCAGTGTTTGGATGGAGCAATGGAGCAGAGCCCCCCCGCCTTCTCCTGCTGCAGCGAGGGGTTGCTGGTCCTCTGACCCCCCGTAATGATGGAGGGTCAGGAGTCAGGCTGTGTGAAGAAACCGTCTGGGTCTGCAGACCACGTGAGCAGCGCCTGGGAACCGGAGCTCGCTGTGCGATCCTGTGAAATTGATCTCTCCAGAGGGGGCCGGCGGTGTGTAGTTATTTGTGTTGTGGTTGTGTGTTATGTGTGTAGGAGGAGAGCGACTGCGACAGGAGGCACGCCAACGGAAATGGTAGATCCCAGCGGTTGGGCGGTTGGGCTGTTGTGCTGCGACCAGGGAGTGCTGTCTGCCTGCCTTTCAGCATCATCAGGGGAGAGCGTAGGGAAAAGACTCAGCTGAGACGACTCAACCCATCACTGGCAATAAAGAGAAAGAGAAATATATGAAGGGGCTCCTTGTGCTTTTTTATGCGAGACACCTTTTCTGACGCATCCCCAAAGATCCCTAAACCAGGGATCTTTTGGTTGCTAGGTGAATGTGTAAATCATATCCCGTCACGCGTTTGGCATTATCGGCACATTTCTATTACACTTGATGGTGTAGGTGTGATTAAATCTTATTTCACTTCAGCTCCAAGCCCAGGAGAATCTGGCTCTCCACCGATGAAGAGCTCAGTCATTCAAGAGGGACTCTGAGTAGAGTCACTGCTACTCTACATTAAAACGAGCTAGTTGAGGTGATCCGGGCATCTGACTGGGACATGCCCGAAACAAGACCTACCAGGAGGAGGCCCTGGGGCGCACCCAGGACTTGCTGGAGTGATTTTATCGCTCGGCTGGCCTGTGAATGACTCCGTATACCCCTTGGTGATCAGGAAGAGACTTTTGCCCTCACGGCCAAAACTGGATAAGCAGTAGAAAATGGATGGATGGCAGTTTGAGTATAAGTACAAAGCACCTAGGCTGTATCAATATAAGTGTATGACTGGTTGATTGAGACTTGCCACAGAAAATGCTTTGAGTGCTCACCTGAGAGGAAAGGTGCTATGTAGGTACGAGTTGATTGTTGGTAAATGTTTAAGTAACACTTTGAATGAAGGCTTGCAGCTTTCATTTTTCATTCTCACAAGCAATTTAAATTTGTTCACACCATCATGGAAAGAAATTAGCTTGCAGATTTTTATCTTTTTTTCTAGACATCACATAAAAGACGGGCATGTAAGAAAACAGCATTGGGCATTAAGCTCCCAGCTCCCCACATCTGTAAGACGTGAGAGTCATGCATAATAACGGTCCAGTACTTTCACCGTTAGCAAGTGGCTGCCATGTGTGCCGCCTCCCGCGTGTTCTCTCGAGCTCCCATCAGCTAAACCTCACAGAGTTATCCGGCAGTGAGGTTTCGTTCCTGCTGTGTGTTACATGTGAGCAAGGAAAACTGTGGAAATTCTGACCGGCTTCTCTGAAACTGCTTTAAAGTTTTATGATTGAAAGCTACAAACGGGCTATGTGGTGAGATTGTTTTATCAAATGGTATTTCTGCATTTAATGATGCAGAGAATCGGCGTATTTGTTGCCGCACTCGAGTGGCTGCGCAGATCCGTTACGCATGCTTTTATGTATGCTAGCGCATCGTCTCGTTCAATTTAAACAGACTTTAAACACATTTAAAGGGAGAAGGGTTTGCACTGAAGAAAGCAAAATTCATGCAGAGTGCGAGTGTGTATATGTCTCAGACAGACCCCCTCCAGTGAAGGCCTGGTGGTTCTTTCATCTTCAGCATCTGCTATTCTTCTTATAGCGCTCTCTCTCAGGCCAAACCTCCGCTGTCTGTCTGCTCGGCCTATTCAGATGCGACCACTTCAGTCATATCTGCAGGCTTGTTATGGCAGCTACAAAACCAATCCCTTCTTGTGCTTATTCAATCACAGAGGGATCTCGGGAGCTCTTTTGTCTGTCTGCCCACTCTCAGAGGCTTTGCGCAGACATTTTGAAACAATCACATCTATTAGTTGGGACTTGTGATGTCTGATCCCTTTGCTGTACATGGGGGCTCCATTAAAATGTGGCACACCCCATTCAGAAATTCCTTGAGGTCTGCTTTAAACGGAGAAGCATTTTTTGAGAATCCGGTCACAACGTACCATACCTTTGAAGACGTGCCATGATTGTCTTACAGAACTGATTGTGAAGGATGGTTACGGGGTTTCATATCAAGCGAACAGATCTTCACGTTGCTCTTAAATTAATCAAAGAGGCAGAGAGGTATGCGACGAGGCCGAGCGATTATTTGGAACCAGAATCTGTTCAGATTGGAAAGCTGGAAACACACAAAGGAAGTCAATTTAAACAAACTGTGTCTCACTTTTCACTGGCTCCCTATTATTTTTGCACATTTTGCAGTAAGTCCTAACATTACTTAAGCAGTACATTAGATTGCAGTTTCTTGCACTGAGCCTAATATGATGCATATCTCAAATAGAAAAATCCATCCACTCACTCAGGGACTGTTTTCGTTCTTTGATGATGAGGTGAGTATAACTGGTAATTGTTTGAGATGGTGTGGTGTTTCATCTCTTTTGATCACACAGTCGTTTACAATCAAAACTGTTGTCGCCTTTTCCACCATGTTACTATCCATTCATCATCTGGAGGTTGGATGTCCACTTCTGGGACTACTATAGTGCTGTGTTAACACCAGAGATGGACACTAACTAAAGTAATCCGATTACTTTTTTTAAGTAACGAGTAAAGTAAGGGATTAGTATTGAAAAAAGTAATTCGATTACTGTTACTCTGCGTTACTAAACCATGATTTTGTTTGTGAGAGTGTCTCATTACAATGACGTGGCAGTACGAGCGTGCAGCGTTTAAGGCTTGGACGTACTGACGTTACTTTGAGTTTGATTCTGTAAAAAGTGACAGAACATTAGCGTCTGATGTACACTCTGCGTGGGAAGAAAACTTCTTTCTACAGCGAAAAATTACGCTTTAAATCTGAGCAAGCACCGAGCACGCTGCCACAGGAATGTGAAATTCACAGAGAAACCCACGGATCTCCCCACTGACATGACCGCTGCGGCACCAAGCTGACCTCCACCAGCCCCACTCCTGTTAAATAGGTGAAAATAGATTTAAGAGCGACAGGACTTAGTGCTGCTGAATCTTTGATTTTATTTATTTTTATTTATTTTATATGCTGGAATATGCAGAAAATAAGTTTAAATGTTAAACACATTTCTTCAAGTCAAAGACAGTTGCATATAATTTAATTTTTGCTTGATGCAATGTGCATAAAGTTTAACATTTAACATTAAGATTAAAACTAATAAAACAATTTTTAAAAAGAGACTTTTTTCATTTGATTCAATTTTATATGAGGGATTACGCAGAAAAAATAGAATTGGGCTGAAAGGTCTATTGCTTTATTACGTATTCAGGTTGTGTATCATGTTTTTAAAAAGTAACAAAAAAGTAATAAAGTAACTAGTTAGTTTTGAAAATAAGTAATCTGTAAACTAACAGGATTACTTTCTTGAAGAAGTAATCAGATATTAGTAACTATTTACTATTTTCAAGTAACTTAACCAACACTGGCTGTTTGTCTTCCTATAAAGTAAAAATAACCTGTATTATGCAAGGGTGCACTGTGCCGACATACAGGTTTGTATTGTATTTCTCTAATTTCTTTATATTTTCACATTGTGCACCTGAAGTTACTTAATGTAAAATGGCAAAAGCAGTGATACTAAAGTACATTGCAGTAATTCTCACTGACCTCTAGAGTCACACACAGACAGTGTGTAGTGTAAGTAGTAGTGCAACCCACATGAAAGATAAGTGTCCCTTCTTGACAGAAAATCTGGATTATATAAACCAAAAATCTTAAAACCATCATTTTAATGTTTCTTTAACCACCTGCGGATTATCATGAATGTCGCAGGTGAGATGTTGTGGGTGTGTTGTACCCACTGGAAGTCAAATCCAGCTCTGTGGGAAGTCACACGCTCACTGTGCTGAGAGCCTATGACTGCATGACTTACGTGTTGTCATTACATCACTCAGAGGCCAGATTCAAAACATTAATTAGACAGACTTCCCCGGCTTGTTTGCTTTTGGCCTTGTGAGTGACGTGTGTATGCATTCGTGTACATGCTTGTGCTCATGTGGATTTGTGTGTGCGCGCATAAGCATGCCCTTCTGTGCAATGCGTGTGGTTGCTGTGTTTGAGCATGGCTTCGCTCACCGAGCTGTACGGCTTGCAGTGTGTGTGTGCGTGTGTGTGTGTGTGTTTGTCACAGAGCAGTTAGCGCAACGCTGATTGCTGTTTATTTGGTCTGTGGGTTGACACAGAGCCTAGCAGTCAGGAGCACTCCTGACAGCTCTGTTTTTATTGGGTCCCTGTGGCAGCACCAACACTAACACTGGGGTCGCGCTCTTCCCTCTGTCCCCCACCCCCGAAGACTCCCACACCAAGCTTCCCGTCTGTGCTGCGAAATAGCAAGCAGTTAATGGACATTACTGCAACAAGAAATGTGCAAAATGTAGAGTCGGGGTAGCGATGCTGAGACAGATGTGGTGTCAAAGGGAGATAAAAGCTGCTCTGCAACTACTATGAACACAACCATTTTTAGGCAATAATTGACCCCCAAAAATCTGTATGGGGCTGGAAAACTTGCCCGAGCCTTAAAAGATCTACTTAGTCAAGCCTTAGCAGGGTGTTTGTTATGCTTAACTTCCTTTTTTTTTTCATTTGCCATGAGAAAATAATTACACAACGTTGTCATAAATGAGGCATATCTTCTCTAATCCTAGGATATCTTAATGAAGGATATAAAGCCTGTTAAGTACAAATTAGCCTATCAGTATTATAGCAGCAGGATATTGAGAATTATGCATTTATGAAAGAACTGTATATTATTATAGAACTAAAACAGTTTACTTAAGATTTACCAATAAAATGGATCAACTGTTAATGTGATGAGTAAAATGATCTATTAGTTTTTGTAGGCTTTCTTTGTGTGTGTGGAGTGTGCGTGTTCCCTGCGTCTCTGTGGCTGTGGATGTGAGTGTGTTTGTCTGTCTCTCTGTTTTGGCCCTGTGATGGACAGGCAACCCACTGGGCTCCTTGAATTTAATACACGTTTACGAAGATGGATTGATGGGTAGCTATAAAATCATAAGCTGTCCAGGCCACTTTGAGGGCCTGTCCACATTTCCCTGTTGTCCACACATAAACAGTTTTTGTATCACTGAAAACAGATCGTTAGGAAAAGTCCAAAAATTCAAGAGGAGAAATTGAAGAAATTGAGAAAAATTCAAATTCTGTATTGAGGTGTGGACGAGGAAAACGGAGGGTTTGTGTTGCAACATCAAACGTCTGCACCTTTATCTCCTTCTTTGACGTCAGAATGTGTGCTGTGTTGTTGTATGTGGGCTTTTGATTGGCCAATAGTTCTATACACTCATGGTTGTATCGCCACCTGTTCCACTGACAAGCTGTTGATGGTACTCGAGATATTTTCATAGCAAATGTGGAAAAATCCTCCTTTTATGTTTAACTCACTGGATTGTACAGGTGAGCTATATGCATTAAGGCTAATGCAGAGTCCTGAGTCTGAACCTGCCCAAAGGCCATTTACTGTATGTTTTTCTTCAAGCTTTCCTGTCCCGAATCCTGTTTATTGCCAAAGTTATTTTAAAAATGGGAACGTGTTAATTTGATTTTGACTGAAGTCCCCTAACAGCTCAACTATACCTGTAAGCAGCCAGCGGCACTGGCAGTGACAAAAAAGTCTGTGAAATTTCAAGAGGCCTCTTCTTTCTTCAGCTTTTGGTTTTAATAAAGTTTTATTGTTTAATTAAAGTTTAAAGTAAAAGGTTTGACTTTACTTCCTCCTGAGTGTACTATCACCACCTGTTTGACTGTCTACTGGTGCTGCCCAGAAAAGACTTACAATTCAGACCCAATCAGACCGAAGAAATGCAAAACAAGAATCGAGAATAAATTTGCCTTTTTTAAATTGTTGTCTAAACTTTGCTGACTGGACCCTGTATCTGTATGCTAGCTTTTTATCATCGTAGCTCATGATGTTTCATGGTTGAACCCCTGCCAGCACAGATGCAAGATAAATGCACACACACACAAACACACACACACATGCTGACATGTACAAGATGGTAAATGGTACATGAACACTTAGTCAACCATGTAATGTGACCCTGTCTCAGCCAACACACCCACACACACACTTGGAAAGAGGTCACCGCTTTGCCGTCTGGTGGTCATACCCCCGCCACACACACACACACACATGCTCGTACAATAACCCTTGAAGTCTGCAGCACCGTTCTACATACTGGAGAACCATTTTTTTCCTCTTTACCTGACCTAACAAATGACCTGGTTACGTGTACACAAATGCACACATGTACGCACACACACAGTGATCTCCTTGGTCCAGCTGACATCTCCCTTTACAGAGAAGAAGCAGTGATTAGAGTATTAGGGGAGGAGAGGGTGGGATAGAGTTGGATGTCGTGATGAGACGGGTGTGTGTGTGTGGGTCCTTGCTGTAACGGCTGCTCCCGGCCGTCCACACAGCTGTCCGCTAAACGCACTCACACACACCACACAAACACGCACACACTGAGCGGCTGTGAGAGATCCCCCCCACGACTGCTTCCCAGGCCTGTGACTGAGCGAAAGGAAAGTAGGGGAAACGGCTGGAGGGGATTACACACACAATCACACACTTGCACACCAACAAACCCACATGGAACATGCGCACGCAGCGGATTTGGAAAGCCCCCAGACCTCGAGATTTAATTTTAAACTGTGTTTTTCACTAGACTCAATAACCCTGATTGACAAAGTAAAAATATGCTTCGCAAAATGTTCACAAATTTTCTCAGGAAACTTGTCGGATCCATATTCAGGACGGTGAGGCGGAACCTTTGGCAGCCATTACAGCTTTGAGCCTTCTTGAGTATGAGTTTTACACACTTGGATTTTGGAGGTTTATCTCATCCTTCCTGCCAGATCCACTCAAGCTCCATCAGACTGGCCCTTGATGGCACTCTGGAGTTTGAGTCCAGGCTTTGGCTTGTCTTGGCTGAATGCTTTGGATCTTCAGCCTCTCATTGCCGAACTCCAGAGCAGATTTCCTTCAATGCCTTCTATGTCTTCACTGCATTCATCCTTGCTCAGTTCTGACCATCGATTCTGTTCTTTCTTTGAGGAGCACCCCGCGGTTCTGCCGCTACCATCCATCAGGCCTGGGATTAGCATTGGGGAACAAGTACCTGGAGATCTGCCCAAATATACTCATCATACATGGCCTCAATTTCTTGAGGACACTGTGCACACTGTGTCTAGATACACCAAGCTTTTAGCCAATGGCTCTTTCAGAATCATATTCCTGGTACAGAAATAAATAGTTGATTCAACCAAAGAAACTGAAACACATGATGTGTATTTGTGACATGCTAACAAATTCTGTTATGTGTAGACAAAACACTGGTTCATCCCTCGAGTTAGGAGCCTTTTTTATTCTTGAATGATTCATAGGTCAGCGGTAAGTAGCTTAAAAAATTAAAAGCTATGGCTCAAGTTTGGCTCCAGGGAAGCAAAACAGTCCTTTGATCAGATTAAAGCGCCAAGCAGTGTTTTTGCCTTCTGTTCATATTTTCTGGACAGCCTCTGTCAGTTGAGTCAAATGAGGACAGAAAACAGTTGAGTCACCTCCACGTTTCCTAATAAAATAATACATCAATAGCTGTCCGGTGATTGCGAGCTCAGAGTCAGCGGGAGGGAAATTGTTCATAGTTAACAGGAAGGAGGACCATAGTCTCAACAGGAAGCAATGGGCAGCCACTTTGGAGAACCTAAACCTCTCCAGAGCCTAAAGGTGAAAGGTGCATTTTTGGAAAACACATGTCACTTGTACAAATCTTCTTCTCAGCGGATACGAAAATGTGTCAAACAGTATGTTTTCTTGAGTGTGTTTTGGTTCACAGATGCGTGTTGTCCCAAAAAACACAGATTTGTTAAGTAAATGAACACTTCCTGTGCGAGAGTGTAGGTTTTTAGTCTCAAAATGTTTAGATTGAAGGAACTGTGCTATTTTAGTTATTTATCGAGGGATTGATGGCATTTCGGACATGCCCTGCGAAAACACACGGCGGACTCAGGAATATTCCCCGTGTTTATGTTTTTATCAGGCGCTTGACGCTGTGTTTGTTATCCCTGCTGATGGAAATAGACAGAAGCTGGAGGTTCACAGGCACAGGAAAGGCTTTGTTGGCAACCAGAGCCCTCAGCGCTTGTCACTGCAGGCGTTAGCCTCTGGAAATCTCCACTGATACACTGTAGCCCGAGTCCTTGATGGTGGTCGGCTTCAGCTGAGGAGGTATTGTATGCATTTGGTGGGTTTTAATTAGAGACTACTGTTAGAAACAAAGAAAATGAGAAAGACAGAAAAAAAACAAATTCAAATGACTTGACAGGATGAGGAAAATAAAAGTTGTGACATCCCTGCAAATGACTGCAGACCCCAGATTAAAAGCCTGGCATTCACCACACATATTTGCTTTGTAGCTTTTTAGCAATTCTCATGAATATTTGCGAGCATGCTGTTTGGGCGACAGAGGGATCCGCTCTGTGTCTGTTTGCGTGTGTGCGTGAGCACTGTTGTGGTTATTGATGCATGCTTCTTATGAGGCACGACATTACGAGGCGGCCAGAAGTTAAAAGGGTGGTGGTGTGTTTGTTGTGTGTGTCGAGAGTGTGGGAGCGAGACAGAGAGGAGAGACAAAGACACAGAGGGAAAAATAAGGAAGCAAGACATACTCGGAGTAAAATTAAAAGGGGTCAGAGGATGATAGAGAGAGAGGCACTCACGCCAAAACATATCGAAAGCATGTGTGGCTTTATGAGGGGAGGGGAGTCGTAAAAAAAGAGTTGTGCAAACGGGGATAAAAGCAAGAAAAGTGTAAATGTGCATGCATGTGTGTGTGTGCGTGTGTGATACAGTGGCAACCTGATCCAGTGGGAACGTGGGTTAAACGTGGGCCGCATGGAGCCATAAGCATAACAACAGGAAACCCTGAGTACAATCATGGTCTTAACCCGAACTTAACCCAAACTGTTCTGTAGTGCAAGTAATATGCGTATGTTCGTACTGTGTATACATCTATTGTTATTCCTGATTATCACTTGCAGTTGCACGTAATCAACCCTGTCCCTGTTTACACGCAGCAAATTTGCAACATCAGGTAAGCAGAATTTTGGAGAATTAGCAATCACGCTTACGTGAAATAGTCACCGGCTTCGCTTTTTAATTTGATTTTGGAGATTTTGTTGACAACCAAAGTAATATTATGCCTTTTCATGGCCGTGGCAGTACTTGGCCAAGGTCGGGGGATGATTATGGTCTTTGTCCACACGCAAACCGAAGAGCTAAAAATCCCAGTCACTTAAGTCAAAGTCTTGTATTCTGTGCAGCCACGACACTGGGAAAGTTCACTGATGTAGGTAGGTGCTTCGCCATGCAAAGTCCTAGAGGTGAAAAGCAGAATTCTGAATTGAATAGGAAACCAGTTCAGTGAGATCAGCAGAGGTGTGACATGAGAACATCTGGAGGATCTGGTTAGGAGCCTAGCAGCAGCACATGATCCGAGTATGTTTTACTGAGGCAGGTAAAGAGTGATTTACAATAATCCAGGCAAGATGAAATCAAAGCATGAACAACAATCTAAGGATTAAGAATTTCTTTTTATCTGAAACTTTTCAAACTTTAGTCCACAAGCCAATGGTTTAGGTCAAGCTGGCCATATTGGTCTTTTGTACAATCGATGCCTATATGCATATAATGCTTACATAATGATGTATTATTGAGTAATAAATTATTATCAAACTTATTTATTTTGGTCCATGTGGCAATAAAAAAAAAGAGAGTAAGGGAAATAAGTGCGAAGAACAAATGAATCATCCAAATCTGATAAATATTGAATATTTTGAAGCTTTAGATCTACAAATGAAAGACCCTGACAGGACTCATGGGTTCAGACCAAAACAAGTTTTGTTTACTCTTTAATTCATTATTTGTCATATTTGTCAATAAGTAAAGTGAAGATGAAAAGAATAATGGAATATGCACCATGTTCTCTCTCTCACACACACACACACACACACACACACTCACACACGCTCATCCACACTGCAGATCTAAATCTTGTTCTCATACAGACATTTGGCCGTGAATCACCATTGCTAAAGAAATTATGTTCAATTTAGAAAATATGTTATTTCAACAAAGTGGATTGTTTTTAAAGCACATCTGGGTTCTCACACTGATTTGACAGTAACTCCTCTGTGTGTGTGTGTGTGTGTGTGTGTGTGTGTGTGTGTGTGTGTGTGTGTGTGTGTCAATGGGTGTGGGATCTGCAGCAGCAGCTGGTGGATTATACAGAGCTGATGTATCCCTCATGTCCTTCAAAAGCTTTCGTCATGCTTCCTGTATTTTGGCCAGTGATACATGATGTCACTTCCTGTGCTGGATAGCGTATGTGTTTGGGTGTTCGAGGGTGTGGACCATACTGAGACCCAGCTGTACTCGACTGTCCGTCTGTCACAAATTGATTTTAATGTCAGAACAAAGGGCAGATATGATTACAGGACTTGGAGTGAAATCAGGTAAATTTCTTATAAGCTGAAACTGTTTCTTCAGACTTAGGAAATAAATGTAACCGCATACTTGTGTCGCAGCATTTCTAAACTCATATATGTAATGGAAGGTTTTTGACCTTTAGTAAATGGACTGGTGCTCATATAATCCTGCTGTGCTCTAACTGAGCAAACAAAGCACTTTTTACTACAAGCCACCTTCATTCATTCCCACACAGCTTTATTTTGTCCCTTTAAGCACCTTTAAAGGCCTTTTAAAGATAAAAATATTTTATGCATTTAAAGTTTTTTCCAGACTCATCTATTCTGAATGCAGATGTTCACACCACTCACGTAATTTAGAAGGATACATTTGTGGCCTTTGTCATTTCAGATCAAACTTGATTTTTCAGATTTTTCAGACATGAATAAACAGATCTGACCAATCAGATCACTGCACCTGGCAACAACCATGCTTGTAGCTCAAAATGCTCACTGGTATCGAATACACAATGATATGGAAATAGTAAAATAATACTATTCTAACTCAGACACACTGATAGACGCTGCTCCGGGTCAATCGGTTTGCTGTAGTTATTCCTCTGGCTTCTCAGATGTAGCCCCAACTCTGCCAGCAAGAGCTCAAACTGTCCCACTGACATCCTGAAATATTTACGAAAGTGGTGGTGATACAGTTTTGACTCAAACCATGAAGCTCTCTCTGCTGCTTCTTCCTCGTGAGAATCAGACGGATCAGGTATCTCACCCCACTTCAACTCAGGAGAGGCAGACGAGGGTTTAAACCACCGAAATGTCCAATTATTAGGAGACCTGCTCTACCTACAGAGTTGCAGCCGCCTGGTTAGCTCAGCTCCTGGGTTAGCTGACAACACAGTTGCTGCTCATCTTTGCAAAGTCTCCACCACACCTCCGCCTTTCACGTTGTATTTTACTTAATCGGGGTCGTGTCTGTTGTCACCGATGTCTGCTTGGTTTGTTTCTGGCCTCTCCAAAACAAAGCCTTGCCACCAAATAATAATGGTTGCAGATGAACTCACCCTCTTTTCTTCACAGAGGTCTAATCTCAACTTTGATCTTTTCATTAAATGGGGTACTAAACAAAGTTTGCATATAAAATTTGAGCATTGTTTGAACTCTGTGAACCTTGACTAGGAGCCGTGAATGCAGTGCGCTGCGTGTGCTTGTCTGCACGGGTTTGTGTTCTGACAACGCAGCCCCGCTGAACCCAGTCTGCATGACCACTTGACGAAGTTTAACGAGCAAATCAGTGTAGAGCCTGATGGAAAACACCCCACATTTTAATGCAGATTGTACCCACTAGGCGTGACAAAACAAGTCAGTATGTCAGCCGCATTGGAAAACAATTTGAAATGTTACACGGAGCTGAAGCATCCACCCAGTCCTGGTAAATATCTGAAAGTGACTGATGACAAAAAAGAAATCATTACCAAAGAGCAGGACTATGGGCCAAGAGCCACACGAGTTTCTATAGAGATGAATTAGCGCTGTAAACCTGCTTTTCTGCTTTATGACACATTGTTTAGTTAGTGAAGGCCATAGTTCGCATTTTCTTCATCGTAGAAAATGTGATGCATTACTTTTACAACAGCAGAATGAACATGACATAATTACTTTAAGTTAAAATTCAAAATTATGAACACAAGCTGTGTGGAGTTTGCATGATCTCCCCGTGTCCAGGTACTTGGGCTTCCTCCAAAGACATGCAGTTAAGTGGGGTTTGGATAACTGGATATTCTGATTGGCCCTAGGTTTGAATGTGAGAGTGAATAGTCATCTTCACTCTGTGTTAGCTGGTGACCTGTCCAGGGTTTATCCTACCTCTTGCGCTATGGTAGCTGGGACAGGTTCCAGTCCTCCTTCAACCCTGAATTGGTTAAGTGGAAGAGAATGGACAGATTAAATTTTTCCTCTCTTTGTAATCACATCTTCATCCATAGTTTCATGTTTACAAACCGTCCCCTGTGAATCCATCTATTCATTCCTCCATCTCCTTGCTCTTCTCATGTATGTTCCCTCCACTTCCCCTCTCATCTAACTGTTCTTGTTAGTGTGACCCCATTAAGGAGTCTATGGTTGGCAGCCCGGCTGCCGGGACACGTGGTTCATTGACTGGAACTGGCCTGGTCTGGCAACACACTCTGTCTTTTCTCTCACACCATTTATTATCTGTACTGGGATACTCCCAGGACCCAGGAACTTGTGCTCACATGAACGCTGACGCAAACACGCACACTGAGACAGACACTCGCACACACTGGAATATAAGCAGCTCTCTCGCTTTCAGTGTGAGAACTTCGGCAAGGTCTCTTCACCCGAGTCACACAGATGTTCCTCTTGGCACCTCAGCAGGTTGTGGTGTGGCGGCTCCGGGGGCCTTTCTGGGGTCTGGAGTGGGGGGGGGGCGCTGAGGGCCAAGCAGGGCCCCAGAGCCTGGATGACAGCTTCCTTTGTGGGACACAAAGCATTGTCTGTGCTGGGAAAGGCCATGGGGATGGGAACACCGCCCAGAGCTGGACACTGAGCAGCGATTCGAGCTTTCTGTGTGTGTGTTTATGTGAGAGTGAGACACAAGCAGTGAGTCTGAGTGTGGGAGAGAGAAAGTGTGTCCTCGCACATGACACGCAGTAAGAAGAGTCTGTGTGTGTGTGCATGTGAAAGCCTGTCTGAGAAGGTGAGAGAGCAGTTGGAAGGACAACATCAGAGTAGTTCACTACTTTTCTCTTTGGGGTCTCAGCTCAGCTGCCTCTTTTTAAAACATGTATTTCCAGAGGCTTATTGTGTGTTGGGACACATAATACACCGCTAAGAGCATTTGCTTTTTTTGCCTCACATTTAACTCTATTAGGATCACTCGACTGTCGACACTTTACATGTTAAAGATTGCAAACATTAAACTCAATTTAATTTAGTTCACTGGAGAAACATCTGTCTTAAGTCCACATACGAGGTGAGGAATCACACTAACATGAACTTCCTCATAAAAATATAACAACTTACACAATTTAAATCTGTTTAAAGGCAAGTCCCTCAAAACCTCCAGTTACAAGTGTGTATTCCCCAACCGGATGGCAAGCGTTTGCAGGAGGTTGCTGGTTGTTGTTAGGTGAAATCGGAGGATGCCGAATCAGAAACTTGCTTGAGATTGATTTGGTCGCCACCAACTGTCACGGCCACCCACAGTTTGAATGGATGACAACAGCTTTTCTGTTAACACTCACCATTTACTCTCTGAGCTGTAGTGAAGTTTGAAAAAGTGCAGAGCAAACTGGAAACAGAGAATGTTCACCTCAAAGTAAAAGTTCTGCCTTGCAGCTGCAACCAACACATCTCGAAAAAGTGCAACTTTGACTCTGTTTCCGGTTTGCGTCACACGTCTCACAGGCGCACTACAGCTCGGAAAGTAGTTTGCAGGTGTTTGCAGACAAGTTGGCAACTTCTGTACAAACTACTGGTGATCAACCAAACTGCTAGCAACCAAAGCAATGCCAAGCAAGTTTTCAATACAGATATTTGTTGCTGGCAATTTTCATGCAACTGCTCATCCACCAGTTGCAGAATGCAAGCTTTTCTCTAACAATCGGTGGTTTCCAGAGCATCACTAACAGGACTCTTGGCATCTGGGACTGAAGCCTTAGACCAGGGGTGGGCAATTCCAGGCCCCGAGGGCTGGTGTCCTGCAGGTTTTAGATCTCACCTTGGGTCAACACACCTGAATCACATGATTAGTTCGTTACCAGGCCTCTGGAGAACTTCAGGACATGTTGAGGAGCTAATTTAGCCATTTAAATCAGCTGTGTTGGTTCAAGGACACATCTAAAACCTGCATGGACACCGGCCCTCGGGGCCTGGAAATGCCCAGCCCTGCCTTAGACAGTCCTCTCGGATGGTGCTTATTAGTGCTTATTTTAAATCACTGCATTAAAGTCCTACTCTGATCACTTTGAGTAGTGTGTTTGTTATGCACACTGGATCCCTTGCACCAAAACATCCAACCATCAAACTCAAATTTAATTTCTGGTAAGAGGAAGACGAGGCCAAAAGACCAAAGATTGTTTTTTAGTGTGGCCATAAAAAATACACATCAACAGTCTTAATGTGGGGGACTAATTTATAGCAAGTACCACCATCTAACACCAAAATAAATAAGAAAATTTGTCTTCCTTGGGCTTGGACACCTCTCAGAACCAGTGATGATCCCTAACATGTAAGGCATTTGAGTTTAACACAGGAGTTGATGTCTGGACTAGTTTGAGGTTTTTGGTGAAACTGCAAACTCACAAGTGCTTCCAGTCTGATCTGAAAATAGAAACAGCACTCCAACTGATCCAAAGCTGCACAAGGAGACGGTTTTGAGAAATCGATAAATATTTTGATAGTTTTTATTATTCCATTGAAAACTAACACGTGCCATAAATAAATGTATCATATTAAGAGTCATTTTTTCAAGTTTAATTTATAAAGTGACAAAAAATAACTTTTACTGCCCTGTGAGCTTTGCAGGAGCGGGTGGATAAAAATGGGCGCAATACTGCGTTTTCAAACATCAAGGCAGCATCAAATTAACCCGGGGATAAAGCTGTTACCATAACAACAGTCAGCCTGACAAGCAGTCCCACCCAGCTTTTCTTTCAAATATGATAAGATATGGTGCTGATGAAGGACCAGGAAGCATGGAGGCTATTTTAAGACTTTGGGAACTGTCGCTTGCAAAGTAAAAAGAGAAAGAGAAAAAAAAAAAGCTGGCCTGAGCCAAAAGAGTGAGGTTGCATGTGTGCGTGAGCGTGAGTGGGGGTTTCGGGGACGGTGGGAATGGATGAGGAATGTCAGAAAGCCAAAGAAGGGGAAAGAATGAAAACAAAAAAGCAAAGAAGTGGTTTATGCCCACAGAACAAAGATGGAGAGAGGGGTTTTTTATAATTGGCCTTTTCCTTCGGGTCCCAGACTCACTGGCTGAGAGGAGGAGACAGGGGGACAGAGGAGTGCATGTACTCTCTCTCTCCAACACACACACAGACACACACAGACCGCAAAGACAGTTCAAACTGTGGAGGAGTCCAGGAGGACACCAGGAGAGTTTGGGACCGAGGTGATGTGGAAACCTCGATAAACCATCGCCGTCTAATTACTGTCGCCACGGTTCTTTCCTTGGCCAAGCTCGTTACCCCAAAACAAAACACGCACATGCACTGACTCACAAAACAACACACAACCACAGCTGTTAGAAAAGCTTCTGAAAACACACACACACACGAAAACAGTACGCTCCACTGCTGCACATGTGAACATCAGAGCAACTTGGCCTCGGGCCATGACGCTCTCTGTGGGTAGCTGTGTTTTACATAAGACAAGCGTGACCCTAAAGCACCGCGAGGAACATGTGTGTGTGTGTGTGTCCACTCTGCAAACCACCTCGGAAAGCCCCGCTCCTTAAAAGCCATGTGGGTCTACAAACCCTGCAGAGCTGCTGTCTCATAGTTTATTCAGTTATTTCGAGTAGCAGAAGATATTCCAGCATGTAAGAAAGAAGGAAACCTGAGATGATTTGTGTGGTGGTTTGTTCTCTCACAGGGAGGTGCAGGAAAATTGGAGGTTGGTGTTTTTGGTATTGTTCTCCACTGTGTTGCTGGGATCCAAAATCCCAAATCCAACACTTGGACTTTGATGAAGTGTGCACAAATGATGTTTAACATAAAATAATGTTTAAAAAACATAATTTAAATGCACTGGATGGTGAACAGATAAAACAAATAAATTAAAAAATCTGCCCTAGAAAAACAACAAACATGATTTTTTTTCATATTCTCGCACATGAAAAAACCTCAAAAGAGGAGGAGGAGGGAAAAAAGTGGGTGTTTTTTTTGTTTGCTTGTTTGTTTTTCCAAGACTTTATTCAAAAACAGCACTCAAAGTCTTGGCTGGTATTTTCTGCATCATTTCACAACAAATGTGATTGGTTGGTTTGGGTCTGATGATGAGTCGCACTGTGAGGAGTCTTGCAATGCGATCGAGAACCAGACTTTTGAGCTGGTGATCAAAAAGTGAACCTGAACGAGTAGATCGACGTGTAAAGGGATAAAGGTTTTCTTTTAAAGGCAAACCTTTCCCCAAACAGGAACATGTGTGAGTACTGAAGGAAAGGCTGAACAGGTGCTCAAAGTTCCTGTTAACACAAAGGTTTGGTTCCTTAAATTTAAACAGGGAGACGAAAAACACATGATTGCCAGTCAGACTGTGTGTCTTCACACACACTCAGGCAGTAGTTCGGTGGACGTTGGCAGCGAGCAGGCTGCAGTAGCTCTGGTCGCAGTGTCTAGTTTCCACATGATGAGTGCGTAATCCTTGCAGGTTCCTGCCTGCTGCTTTGTTTTTCCTCGCTGTCTGACTCATCCCTCCAACCTGTGGGAAGGAGGGAGGGATGGACTATGTCACTGTCATAATATGGGATTACTGTCTACAATACACTTTCTCAAAAGGATGGGAAAGATGCCCGGGAGGCTTTTTTTTCTCTCTTCTGTCTTCCAATTGTTCTCAAATTGCAAATTTTGTTCAGTTTTTTGCTCTTTTCCTTCCTCCTTTATCCTCTCCTTTGTTCTGCAGTTTTCTGAGTTGCATTCAGTTTCTTAATAGACACACAGTTGGGTTTTATCCCTAAATATAAGATCACCCAAATCATCTGGCGTCTTTCAGATTTTATTTTTTAATCTTGTTTCATTTATGAATTCTTAATCCCCCCCCAAAAAAGACTGGTTTTAATTCCACTTTATCCCTTTAAAGCACACTATCACTTTTCACAGTGATTTAATAACACAGCCCTGGAAATTTAATGTCTTAGAATTATGTCAAAGTTGTTGATCACATTGCAGGAACTAAATCTATCCGAGAGAGACCCTGCTTCAGGCTTCTGTCAGGACGTTTAGTTTTGATAAAAGTGATTAACGGGGCTGATAAGGGAAAAGGAAATGTGCTTGATTATGGGATAATTTGCTGAACAAGTAGTTTACAAATCACTTTGGCTGGTTGGATTTTAATTAAAGTAAATATTATAGTAGGAATTACACTTAGAGTGTTTTTAATGAAGTGAAGAGACAACATTAAGACTTACTTAGTGCACGAGTAACTTTCCAAAGCAACTCTTAGGTGAGTAAAATATCATTAACTCGTAGATGGAGTGAAGCGGCTTAACCTCGTCTAACTTCTGGGTATTTACGGAAAAGGAGACACAAATTATACTGTACGTAATTTTAAGTAGTGTGTAATTATCTGGTAACTTTGCAGAAAATCTATGTTTTCTCATCTTACATCATCTGTTCGCTGTACTTTTCAGGGGTCAGGCTGTATTATGGAGTGACTTAAGCTTGCCTTTTTACATCTCTATATTTATATTGTTATTTAATATTCATTATTTTTCAGTTTCATTGGGGTTCTGTTTCACTTAGGCACAGCGTATTTACCATCTAAGAAATGAGGCAATATTTTTTCCACGAAATTACCATGAAATTATAAAGTACTTAAAATTACTTATGCACTACTTAAATTTACTTACAGTATAATTATTTCTTTGTTTTCTGCCGGCCTGGTGTACCCTGCGTCTCACCCCATGACAGCTGGGATAGCTCCGCCCCTCCACAGCCCTGAATTGGATTATTGGAAAAGGATGGATGTTTACGGTAAAAGCCTGACTTGTTATCCTTTATTCTAGTGTACCTACCTGTAAGTATTCGTATGATGATTTAATTATAATGGAGAGCATACAAGATACAAGTAAGTGTTTATGCACCTTCATGTTTACAAAATTAATTAGGAAATGATTAAATGCACGTTTAAACTTATCAAAGAGTTTTTGTGTATATGTGTGTGTTACCAGGTAATAGGAAACTGTCTGAAATGTAAAAAACAAGAAAAAAAATCCTGGAAAAAGAAATTATGCGCCGCTGTGGAGAAATCATAATTTACTTTGGCACTGAAAAGGTGGAAATTAATAGCAAGCATAATAGTGCCAAAAGTGATATAACATAATGCAACTTTCTCTCAAGTCACTCCTACTCCTAGTCAGTCCCATCAGCCCCCCCCCCCCCCCTCCCCCCACATTCCCATTATCTGAGCGAATCCCAGGTCTTATCAGTCGGCACCTGCACCACTGCTCAGCTTTAGCTAACTAAATCTATCTGGATCAGGGTTAAACTGTGTGGGATTACAGCTCCGTTTAACACTGACGCAGAGACTGAATGCCTCTCTGAGTCTACCTTCCAACACTTTAACAATCGTGCCTTTTCACACCCGTTTGATGTGAGGTGACCTGCCAAAAGCCATCTGTCTTTCAGCTTTTGATAATGTAACAAAGCATCCATTTAACCATGCACGCCCAAAACTTTTTTTTTATTTCATACTATATCAAAGAGCGCCCTGGCGGAGAGCAATGAAGCAAGTTTAATTTAATGACCCTAAAGCGGCCTGGGGCATTACATACATTTATATCAGAACGTTGACTTGAGTTTCAACAAATTGACAGTTCCAAGGAAAACAATTTCCACCTCTTTCAAGATCCTACATGTAGCTACAATGGATCTGAGATGCGTGCTGCCGAGGCTCGATGATTTGCCCTTTGGGTGGAGTGGCAACATCAAAAGCTTCACACACACTGCTTTCCTGGGTGCCAAACAGGCTTAAGAAAATACACTTGAGCTTAAAGCTCATCTTAGACAATGCTAGCATACGGCCGTCCACCTGGCAGGAAGCACAGAGCCAATAACGAAAGATCACCTGCACCTGTGCTTATTACCCAACCTCAATGTTTCAAAAAAATCCACCCCAAACGAACGGAAGGAAAAGTCAAAAGACTTCAAGTGGTCCGTGTCAAGGCTGAGCTTGACGTGTGTTTTTGAACTTTGAGGTCTGAAATGATTTTTTTTTCCGCCCCAGGAGTGGAGATGGGGCACCTAAACAAGGCTGGTAAAAAAACAAATGAAGGTCGGGGTATTTTTGTCTGGAAGAAAAGGAGGAAGCTTTGAATTCCGAATGCCAACAGTTCAAAGAGCTGCACTGGTGGTTAGGAGCGTATATGCACACACACACACATCCATATGTATACATGTAGCCATTCAGTTTAAAGAAACAGGGCGCCTCTTGGATCTTCACAAGGCCATGTTCATGGTTACCGTGGCTGCCAGTCACACACACATATAAGACACACTTTCAAACTGAAACATCCACTTGAGCAGGTTGCATTAGGTTCACACATGGAGATGTGGGCCATCTTCTTCCCTTTAAGCCATCTTAGACCAGTAGTGCGTACAGACACACACACAGGATGGGCCTCGTGTGCGAGAACTTGCAGCAACTGTGGCGGTAGCTGCACAGTGACCTTTAATCCCTGACCGCATGGGAAAGTGGCTGCTCTCAGCTGTCGGGACCCTGGGGGACCCTTATCCCCCTCTATAATAGTTAAAGGATGATTAGGCATCAATGGAAAGACATCCACAACATGCAGCAAGGAATTCTGCATTCACAGTTTAACATGTTCTCATTCCCAGGGGTGTAAAATTGAGCTGTTTGCCAGACAAAGAGACCCATCTCCACTGCCTCTGATGTACCAGACACATCAATTTTATAATAATTTAACATCTAAAATGATATATCTATTAATACAGAATAAAATGAGATCATCAGTGAGAGTTCACGGCCTTGTTTAGGAGCAAGAAAATTCAGGAAAGCAGACAGGAGACAGGAGACAGGAGACGTGGTGTTAATCACAGGTTTGTCAGCTGGGAGCCTGCAGTGTGTATACTGTATGAGACATTTGTGCTTTGTTTTGCCCCCTGTTTAGTTTGGCTTTAGCTCGCTGTTTAGTTAGAAGAAGAAGACGTACTCTGAGAAATTACTGTTATAGCAGCAAAACATGAGACACACTTGGCTCAATAAAGTCGATGCAAAATTACAGAAGATATAGCTCAGAAAGGTGAAAACTGCATTGAAGAAGAAGCTCAATAAATAGAAAAAAAAAAGAGAATAAATGAAGTGAAAAAAAAAAATCACTGAATTAAAAACTAACAAATAAGGGAGTTGAACTCTATGGACAGAGTACTGGGCAGCCTGTGGGAGCTGCTGAGCCACAATGTGAAGCTCCTGGAGAATAACTGTTGTGCTGATGTTAATGTCAGATTAGGCTTGGAGGTCTGACGTTAGCTGAGATTTATCAACTTTTACTTGCAGTAATGAATGTTTAAAGTGTTCCTATTTCCAAAATACAGCCATTTATGTGCCTCAGTACACCACTCTGTAATTTTACATGAGGTGATGTAAACGCGTCCACTTTGCAATAATGCCATTTACAGCTGATTTGTGGAACTAAGAGGGAAGAAATTTCACAAACGTGACTTGTTTCCCAAAATCAGTGAGCTCTTTAGAACAACCCTGTCTTTCACCAGTGTTTGCATAGATAGACTGTGTGTATATACACTGTAAATCTAAAATGAATGCATGTTTTCTGGAATGAGCTGGTAAAGATATGTCCTTTAGCTAGCAGAGCTGAAACAGATGTTAGAGAAGGCATCCAGCTGCATGTACAGTAAGAGTTGTAGTGGATGGGTTAGTTATCCATAGAATTCATCACAGGCACAGTCATCTGGATGGCGTGTGGCTCAGCTGATGGAGGAATCCAAAAAGTATGTCGATTCAAACAGCAACAACAACGGCGAATTCCCTCTGCAAATACAAGGGAGTGATTCCCACAACTATCAGTTCAATATCTGGGCAACAGAAATATCCCTTTTGCAGTAATTTGGCTGAGATTACACCAAAACTAGTGCAGTACCTCCATTCAGTTCAAAATATTTCACTTGACGCTGCTAAAAATGACGCTGTTCATGAGCAGGTATGAATCTATGGATGGAGCTGAGACCAACACCAAAGGACGCCTGGTACAGATCTCTGATATACAAGTTTATGAGAATACAGTAGTGAAAAAAGCATGCTGAGGTTTCTCATGTGACATCTTGTGCATGTTGCTCAAGAGTTGTCTGACATATTGTATGTAATACAACCGCTGGATGCTAGAGAAAAATGTGCATTCAATAAGGGATTCCTACTGGCTGCTGAGCGCTCAGTTGGAAAAAAGCCACTGCATCAAAAACCTCCTACTGATTTGTTTTAGTTGCTAGCAGATTTCTCCCTGTAGTTTTTCATGCTTGTCTGTACATGCTGCAGTAGTACTAGCTGTAGTATTAGCAAAATGTGAAAAAGTGCAACCCAAACCAGAAATGGCGAAGGTTCGCCTTCAAAGTAAAGCTGAGTACATGCTGAAGCGATTTGTTCATCATGCTTTGGGGCACATTTTAGGCTGTGGTTGCCTTGGTAACCCTCTAACATAATCACTACCACAGACTTAACTCTCAGGTCATATGTCATTAACAGTATTCTTAACTCTCATTGGTAGTTGTTTCTGTTGCTTGGTTATAAGTTGAGAAAAGTTTATCTCAGGTCCCATGCCAGCAGTTTTTGCCTGTAGTCATTCACTTTCTGTTGTCTCAGATCACGACGTCACTTCCAGTGTGGGCACTGCTTAAAAGCTGTGCCTCAGGGATGCAGCCAACATGCTTCAAAAGGCATGACTTTAACTTTAAAGTCCTTTATTTCTGATTCATGCGGCACTTTTCACAGTTTCACTTCAGCTCAAAGAGTAGCCAAACAATGTGTGTAGGACAAGTCTGTCGCTTCCCCTCAAACTACAACTAGCGACCAAAGCCATCACAACATTGCCAACATGTTTTTCCTGGCCAAAGTTGATTACCAGGTTCTGTAGGCTTGTGTGTTAATGGGACTTTAGCAATCATCTTCCCTCAAGTGCTATAAACCTCCAGAAGACATTCACACCTGTTCGGGAAATACCTGTTTGGTTGCCAGATGATCACAGACCAGTCTCTAGGCCAGCGTGTGACAGGGGCTTTCTTCACGTGATCACAGATCCAAAATGGCAGACAGAGGTTAGCATCGTGTGATTAGTAGTCCCTGTCTGCAATACAAATTAAAAGTACACTTTTTTACAAAAAGCACATTAATATCATCGAGGAGCAGAGGTCCACTCATTAGCCTCAGCCTCATAAGCCCTTCATGTCAACAGTGATTGCCCAGTCATTGCTCAGCAACTGCATATAGGCTCCAGGGACACCAGCCAGGGGGACTTGGGGGGGGGGGGGGGGGGGGGGGTCAAAATCTGACAACACCAAATTCTGTTTTTTGTGTGCCACTGCAATATTTTTAGTGGGCCCCATACTTCCACCCCTATGGAAAAAAATTCTAGAGGCTTCCCACTGATAGGCTCCACAGCCATCATGGCGAAAAGAAACTGTCTTACACACAAGGTTACGAAACACGACCAACACTTTGCATGTCAAGAGTTTGGAGAGATGCTTCTGTTTTGTTTTTAACTCTTCAAAAGCAAAACAGAAACATTGTGGGGTTTTTTGCTTTCACGCAAACTGCAATCATTATGATTTCCATTCAAATAACTTTATACACACACTTGTAACCAATTTACTTCAGAGGCCAAGAAGCACATTCTTAACTTACCACACTAGTTTTGGGGGTTATGTACGAAAAAATAAAGCTCAGTTTGATTCTCGCACTTCGACTGAGTGTCGTGACTCGTGAGGACGTGCAGAGGTCGCCCCAGGATGCTAACAGAGTTTGGGCTATATAATGCTCTCTCTTGGCTTTGGGCAATTTTTACACTCCAACAAGAAGAGTCAACACTGCACACGATTATACAGGCATTACTACATTTAGACATCAGCATGCGTCTGCACGCACACACACACACACGTACACACACAGCAGAATTTCTTTCCATCCATTTAAGACCTAAGAATATTTCTTGCCATGTCTTTTGGTTCTCACAGTCTTCAGTCACTGTAGGAATGCTAAGTATCCAGGCACCCCCTCTCCGGTTGAGGGGACCAGTGGTTAGGCCCATGATTTAAAACAACTCGGGTTGTTCCCATGTCACACGCTGCGACAGGGGGCACCATCTATGCCACGGCCCTCAGCAGTCAATTCTCCGTGTGCAAGCTACACATACTTGGAGTGTTTCTTCTGGGTGGAGCAGAGACATCCACCTACAGTAACTCCGTGTTGGTGAAATACAGCAATTTGTTTCTGTGCATTCAAGCTTTAGCCTGTTCAGCTAAAATTACAGCATCATCTCCTTTTTAAGATGCAGATTTCATTTCATTTCTGGACATTTTTAAAGACACCTTGCATGACTTACAGCAAAGCACCAAAATGCTTAAATGCCCATAGGAATCCTTAACACCAACAAGTTTTTCATTGCTGTAAAAGGACATCTGATCAAAGCTGCAAAGTTAAAACAGCTTTGACAGAAAGGCCTACCAAAAAAACCCAAAAAACAAAATGAAAAATAAACCTTAGTGATTAATTATTCTTCTAAAGGAAAAGCCCAAAGCGATGGCTCTGAGTAAGAGAGGAACAATGCACTTATGACTTCAGAAGATTTTATGAAATAGTTATCAGTTATATAAATAATGTGTAATTAGTGGTAAATAAGAAAAGCCTGCAGACCCATGAGATGGGTGTGGTTTAAATACCGATGAGTATTAACAAGCCTGTTCTGGTGCCAGAATAACTTCAGTGGTTAAGCACAAAGTAAACATAACCTCGGAGTTTTGCTTTTATTTTAATAAACAGTATTCATGTACATCATGAAATAAATGTGGTTTTAGTCCAATCAGATTAGCTATGAGTGGTCAGTGACCGTGCAGACCTCAAGAATCACCATCGATTATTACAATCCCTCAGACAGCTGGGACCCCAGGATTCACAGATGCCCAGGCGAGAGAGGTTGGAGATGGGACTGTAATTGGGTTGGGGGTGGGGTGAGTGGGTGGGGGTCTGGAGCTGTTAAATATACACATGCAAATGTGTCCATGTCTGTGTGAGGCAAGTTTGACATGTCAGTGACCGCATGCGTGTTAAAAGTTTTGTGCTCTGAATCTTTTCATTGTCAGCTTGGCAGCTGATTGTGATTAATATTTTACAGCCAACAAATGGAGAGCACAGGCAGGAGTGTGTGTGTCCATATGACAGCAGTACAATTGACATAATTACCCACCCCGACAGACACAGTAACACATGCACATGAGCAGCGCCCTTTGCTTCTCAGCCCACACGTTTAAGAATCAGACATACGTGGAACCGGCTCATACAGAGAAATGAGCACACGGTGCCACTGCGTACACACACGCTAATGTGGTGACTTTGAATCTGTGATGCTTTGTTACAGTTTGGTGAGTTTATTAGCTGTACTTCAGCTTAGATAAAGCTTGGCTTCATTTGAAAGATGGATAACATTTCAGTTGTGGAGATAAGTTTACATCCACTCATCATGGGCATGAATGTTGTGGTAATTTGGGGCTTTTAAGGATTTCTTTCCATTATTCTTTATCCAGGGTTTAATGATTGTACTGCATACATCTCTAATGTCTTTGAACAAGTTGGAATTTTCTTTAGTCCACAAGATCAAAGCACAGTTGTCCTCAGAAACAGCTCTGTTACCATTAGTGGTGTGAAGACTGCAAATTATGGCATCGATCTGATAGCAAGTAAATACAGGACCTATAAAGGCAGCTCGTGTAAGGGAGCAGCGTGTCATGATTTATGAGATTAATTATCGTCAATCTACAAATTCACATTTTATTGAACAGCAAACTCAGACGATAGAAACAAAGCATCGATCCAATACCAACACCAGCGTCGGTAAAGATACTATCAGTATTTGGATTGATCCACCCACCTCTATAGACAGGGGTGCACATAAGTGGTCCGCAGGTGCGCATTCGCTGTCAAAATAAAAGACGCGCACCAGATAAGAAGTTGCAACGTGTGTTTGCGTACATATAAAAGGCACTGTTTTTGTCCGCTAGAGTGGGATTTTCACGGCATATTCTGCACCAAATCTCTGTGCGTTCATCATTTGTTTGAAGCCAGCTCACCTCCTGCAACCACTTTTTTTTCGTGGTTCGGACTCCGTCTGACATTTCTTTGGAGGTGGAGGAACACCAAAGTAATTGCTTAAAGGAGCTTGCTTCTTCGACATCTTTAAGAGTTCTAAACACATGTCTGTCCTCCTCCAGAAAATCTTGTGTACGCAAACGCGCGTTGCAACTTCTTATCTGGTGCGCGTCTTTTATTTTGACAGCAAATGCGCACCTGCGGACCACTTATGTGCGCCCCTGTCTATAGCTACCATTGCGGCTGTGTTAAACAGTTAAATCCATTCTGTGGTTGCTCTGTGATGAAGGTTGGACAAAAACAAATGTCAACTCCTGCAGTGGTGGGTTTTTTTTCCAGTTGTTCAGCTTGTGGAGGATATTTCTCCGTCCTCTTTGTAGTATTTAACCGAGCGAGCGAGCCGATCATACACATGAAGGGGAGCATTCGAGTTGTGGCTCCTTTGTACAGCTGTGCAAGCACTGGTATAATTGTGGCAGGTTTAGTCAAATATAACCAGCATCAACTCTTAGAGTGGGATGTATATTACTCAAAGCATGCAGTGATGTAGTGAACTTGCAAAACAGAACTTAGTAATTAATATGAATCTGTTGCTTTTTGGATGCTCCTCCAAAACATTCAGTGAACCAGACTATGAGAAAGCTTGACTGAGTGTCATCATGGTGTCCACCTTTGCTGCATTACACTTTGTCTTTCAGACACGCCGTTCATAACCAAGATGCTTTATGACTTACTTTTTTCTTTTCTCTTCTTCGCTAAAAAGCTTTGTGCATAAAGGTCCTGCTTGTGTCTCATTTTAATGACATAATGTCTTTATGTGGTATACCCCTTTAACAGGCGCACAACATTGTCACACAGACAGTTTTGATTTTACTTATTTTAAACATTTACTATAAATTTAAAAAAAAAAACATTTTTTAAAAAGAAAAGGCTAGCCAGAAAAAAAATGCCAAAAGTTTGATTCTTTGCTCTTTTTATTTTTTGCAAAGAGGGCAAAAAGCTTCCATCAGGCTACCTTGTTACTGGCTCTTTGGTTCCTCTGACCGTAGGCCTCTTTTTCTTTGGGTGGGTTGAGTTTCCACTTTCACTATGGCGGTTCCAGAGTCCACTACTCAAGTAACCTGTGCTAATCAAAAGCACTAACATTTGTTTTCCCAGGAAGCAGACAAAGAAAAGTAGCACTTTAAAGCAGTGGTGTCAAACATAAGACCCAGGGGCCAGAATCGGCCTGCCAAAGACTCCAATGTGGCCCAGTCTTGGAAAATGTGAGCGAGGACATAAACTTTATACTTTTAACCCTATTTTCATACGTTTTACAGCTTTTCACAATAAAATAAAAGCCTCCCATATGGTCATTCAAACTACACTGAACTAAATAAGTAACAATACCAAAGATTTCCTGTTTCTTCATTATCTACTAAGAAATTTGTGATTTTTACATTTGGTTCATATTTTTAAACAAGAACATATAACCTTCCAATCTTCCATTTTATCTACAGCACAGTCAACATAATGAGCTAACAGAACTGTTTCTGTAATTTTACACATTTGTTTCTTACAATTTAAGCCCCAATCAGCATTTCTTTATCATGTAGAAAATTAAGGTATATTGTTGAAAGTATACTTCTTTTTCTTACATTAAAATATCCCAATATCTCAAATATGTCTATTTGGACTATACATTTCTGTGCCTATGGTACGCAGCACTTTAATACGTTTGCTTGAATGGCACCTGTTTTGTGAACCAGACTATAAACATTTCACACCCATAATGCATAAAAAATAGTGTACGTGAAGAATAACAAACCTTTCAGCCCTTTAGTCTCTTTCTTCTCCAGCGAGTAATCTCTTTACAAACGAGGGCGTCACATGCTTCAAACAGCAGATAACTCATTTTGGAATGAAAATTAACGCCAAAGTTAAAACCGTTATCTGTGTTGTTTGCTGTTTTTGTACATGAAAACTTCAAAATAAAATCTTTATCCCATGTGAAAGTTGTCCCCGATGAGACTCCTTTGATGGGGGCTTTGAAGTGGAAGAGTCGTGGTAATAATGGCGATGATGGTAATTGATAACTGTGAGCTGAACAGTAAATGGCTGTTCATTGGGGATAGGAAGTGCTGAATGCGAGCCAGACTGGATGCTGCCTAGCCTCGGGCTGTGTGATAATAAAAGGGAGGAGCTGGAACAGTGATGATAAGGAAAAGTGGTGATTGCATGTGTGTACTTGTTTTTCTCTGTGCCACTGCATCTATGTGAGAGTATGTCCGTTTATGTGCTGAAACGCATGTCCGTGTCCGTGTCTGTGTCGCTGTTCTGTGTACGTGGTGTCAGCTGGCGGTCGTACGGGCTTGTTAGGGGAGCGGGTGTGAAGGTCAAAGTTTATGTTTGGGGAGCAGGTGGTAGACAAACCAATGCTTTCATTCTGGGAAAGAAGAGATTAGCAGAGGTATTTAAAGAGAATATGATAACATGAAAATATGATTGAGTATTTCTGAAAGGTTTGAGTATTAAATGTATAACCCCGCCATGTCAGGGTGTCTGAGGAACACCTCATATTGGTACTCTAGAGCTGAAGTGTCATTCCCAAGCTTTTATCAAAGCAAACAAAAAAAAATTGCTTGTGACTTTGTGTCTCAAATAATATATAAATGTTTTCTGTTCTCATGTACAGAACGACACAATTTGTCAGTCCTTCCAAAATCTGTACGAATCTCTTCAGGAGAAAGGAAAAGGCAAGCAACTGCTTGGGTCCGGAGGCCCCCTGAGGGCTAACAAACTTCAAACTGCAGCAGTGGCAATGTGTAAAGTTTGCAATGACAAGGAGATACTTGACCCTCCTCAGGGACCCCACATGACTCCACTCACTTCACTTCAGCTGCAAGTAGCATGCATAATTCTGTTGAAACAAACCAAATGACAATAACAAACACCTCTCAGTGAAAAAGAAGGGGAGTTATCCATCTGGGAGTGAAAGTAACAAAAGAAGGAAGAAAAAGCAAGATAGTAGTAGCGCAGCGGATAATAATGATTTATCATAATGCTAAATACTTAAATGCTGTTTGTCAGGGCTCAATGGTGTGAGAGAGAAACATTTGAATAAAGCCCATTAGCATCAAAGAATTCCTTGTTTTCACTTTACTTTGATTTTTAACAGTAGTTATTTTCGTAATTAGAGTAGCATAGTGAGTCCAGGTCTGCTAACCGTGATGCTAGCAGACCTGTTAGAATAGCTAACAGGAAGCTATGTTAGTATAGCTGCCAAGAATAGAAGCTAGTAGTTACAGTAAAACTTCACAACCAGTCAGCCTGGCCTTGGTCGGTATTACAGCAATCAACATGGCCTCTTCCATTTTTAAGCTAATATTTTACCTGTTGTTTTTTCTTTGGGTAATTTGGAGGGGAAATCAGCAAACTTGGACAATACTTTTTGGTACTTAACTGTTGAATGTTATGTTTCAAGCAGGTTTGCATTTTTTCCCCGTCTCTCTCTCTCTCTCTCTCTCTCAGGTAGAGTTATGTGCTAGAGCTTTCTAACTAGCAACTGTTGCTCAATAACCAGTCGACTTGCAGCATTAAGCACCGCTAACTGCTGGTGCTGCTACTCTCTGCCAGATTGTTGTTGCCATAATGAAGGTAATTAGGCCTCCCTTGTTTCTTACAAGTTTTCGTATTTTCCGCCCAGTAATTGTATCCTCTCCCCAGTTGTCATCTCGAACCCCAAGTTCTCAAATTTACCTACCTCAGCAGATCATCCAGTCACAAGCAAAAGGAAGAACCTACAACTCACCTGCCTGCACATTCTCTACCGGGTCTCTTTGTGCTACACTGGATTACCACCTGCCTGCCAACTGCCCCTCTGAAACACCTGTTCAAGAAATCTACAAGTAAGGCCTCAAACTGTAATTACAAACTTTGCAGACTCCACTTGTCTGCTGTTAACGCCAACAGAAACGCCACCCCTGCTCCAGCACTGGTTATGTAGTCCATACCACTCACCTCTTGCCCCAATAATTCGTTAACATTTGTTATTAAACCTTTCAAAACCGCTGTCAGTTGACGTGGTGGGCTTCCTAGCTCCAAATTGCAGTTACAAAGGACATAAGTTGACTTTTAGATGCAAAGCTATATTGACAAGAGTTCTATGTTTACATTGTGCCTATCAAATAAATGGATCCTATGCTATCCTGGTTGGAGGGGGAACCTATGAATTTTTGAATAGAGCTCCAGCAAACTCTAGAATTGCCACTGGGTGCTAGGTTTAGGTACAAAAACAATACTCGGGTAGAGAGTTATTCACAGCTACAGTATTGGAGCTGGGTTCTTACAACTTCTCAATAGGGAAGAACTCCCACTGTCAAAACTCTTCAGAGAACTGGGGCCACAAAAAGCCACATTTGCGTTTTGATTTCACACATCAGCGAGGCGCCACCGTGCAGCAGTCACCATCAACCATGACAACCGGCAGCATGTTGTAGTTATCCTTTGAAAACTGGTGCCCCTGTAGGACGATATCCTGTTGTCATCAGTGACAAATCCTTTGTTTTCTTTTTTATTTCAATTCTCACACTTAAGTCATACAATATTTAGGACACAAAAAGTAAAGATTGGGGTAATATCTTATCTACCAAACACTGAATATATTGTTGGTTCATTTTCATCTCAAAATTGCATGGGCAGTTTAGATGACGAGGAGCGGGTTTTCAAAAAAGGTATTATTGGAAAAAAAGGAAACAAACATACAAATGAGAGAAAGAGATATGAGAGGCAAAGACAAAAATAGTCTGAAAATAAACAAAGAATGTTAAAAAGGCAGCAGAGAGCTGTTCAGATAGCTTTTATCTCATCTTGTGAGTGTGTGTGTGGGTGTGAGAGTGTGTGCGTGCTGTAAACTCCTGGAGCCAGCAGGGCGGAGTCATTTACTAACGAGTACAGATTTTCCCACAGCTCCAGCTGGTTTGAACACGCTTGCTCCTGCACGCGTCTGTATATGTTTGTGTATATGTCTGTGGCAGTTATCGGTACATGTTTGTGTACATGATGGTTATCGCTATATGTTTGCATATGCACATTTGTAGCCGCGTTGGTGTTGAAAAGTGTACTTTAGTCGTCACAATTTTGTTGTTCAACACCAGCTTTGTTAGTCATTTATTGATTTTAGGAAAAAAGACAAAGCTTTATTACTGGCTTTTGATTTTATTCAACAACACTTCATAAATAAATCAACACCACATGCAACACATGACGATACAGATGGCAAAAGAATGAGTTCCAAAACCACAAATTCTAACAGAGGGAGGAGGATTAGCAAGACAAAATGCAGATTATATTTCTGAAGACATTTTTTGACTGTAAGATTAGTGACTTTGCTCAAAATTAAGAAACGTCAACAAGACACTTGTTTTTTGGGGCGTGGGTTGGAACAAAAAGTGATATATTTGAATAAGCATTAACACGTTATCAGCTAATACTAACAAGTCTGGTTAGCAAGCTATAGCCATACACCACTTGACTGTCACAAAGGACACATATATTTGTTTAACAGTTGTAACAGCCTAAAAACAATTCAGTTTTTAGATTTAACAAACAGCTAACAGCTACTACTTGATATTTTAGCACACTTTTATTAAACTGAGGTGACAATTTGGGCCAAAGGGAAGAGCAGTAGAGGTGTTACCTAATGTTAGCGCTGGTTATCAACTAGCTTGTTTAGCATATTCTAATTCAGTGGGAGATGCTAATGTTTGTTGATCTTAAACATGTACTAAACAACGAACTCTTGCTTTTTTTGGTAAATGACCATGTCCTAATTACACATAACTTTAGCTACATATACAAGAGCACTTTTTTGTGGCCAGCTGTAAATTTATTTTTGTTTTTTATTTTAGGTTGTGTTTTTTAACACCAGTGCTAGCTAGAACTTATTTGCATATTGGCTTAGTATTGGTCATTTTAAACAAAATGGCACTTGCTTGGGTTGAAAAACGAAGTCATTGTAATGAAGTTTGACTTTATATGCAAAGCCAACATTGCAGAACCAGAGAGGTGGGCTGTCTAATGGGTTCAGCATATTGTGGGGATGGCTCTGCCTGTTAAACAGGCATATAATCAGCTTAGCTGTTGCCTCCACTGCTAGCTTAAAAGTGCAACATGCAAACCCCACCATTCGACCTTTGTTCCTTTTGTATCGACTGCAACACAAATAGTAAATAACTAAGCAATATTCCCACATTGAACAGGATGTGAAAAAGAAGCTTTTCAAGTGACTTGACTAGCCTCCACTTTTCAAGCTCCAGCATTGAAAATAAGTAGCCTTGGTATTGTACTTCAGCTCATTGCCATCTGGGCCTTAGGCCACCTTTAAAACCAGCAGTAACCCTGCTTTAAAAAATGCAGCTCCCTCATTCATTTGAATACAACTGTGGCGCCAAGCTTATTCAGCAAACAAGTTGTACCTGGCTCTTTTCCTGCAATAAAACTCTTTCTAGTAGCAAACTGCACTGATTAGCTATATTTATGTAACTGACGCATTCCTTTTGGATTTATTTGTAACGTGAACTCTGTATTTATGCTGTTTACCTCATGATTGCTGTGATAAAAAATTTAAATAGATGCCACTATGATAACCCTCTGATAACTGAGTATTACAGATCATTGGGAAGTCAGCTTTTTGGCTGATAAGCCTTTTAACTCTCTCCATAAGAGTCCTTAAATCTGAATTTCTTCATTTCTAAAAGACACAGAAGAAACTTCAGTCATATGTGTTCATGTCGTCTGTTCTGTTTGTTCCATAGTGAGAAAGCTCTCGGTCTCATGAACGGGGCGTGAGCACACCGTCGTATTGTTGTTTACTCATGCTTCCATTGTGTTAGTGTGTGTGTGTTTCAGCCCCATGCGTGCATGCTGTTGGCTCGTCTTTGATTGTTCTATTCAATATTTGAAAAAGTGTCTGCTATATTATACAGAACAACTGCAGCAGGAAGCAATGCCATGCAGGATAACATCGGCCTCAATGTAGGGTTTGGTTACCCAGGGGATACCGAGCTAGTGACTAGTACACACGCACACACACACACACATTTGCACAACACCTACACCCACAATTGGGAGCCAATAAGGCTGGACAGCATTCTCTTCAGTAGGTCTTTCAAAAACCAATCAAGCAGACATCTTGGCTCTTGTCATTGTTGGCTGCTGCAGCACTGTCGCCTTTGTCACCGGATATAACTACAAGTAGCTCAAGACTCTGTAAATCTCAGGATGTAGGCTGTTGTGCCAAAGTTGTATACAGAGCGCAGGGAAGTCATTTTGCCTGAACACAAATATGCTGTGTAAAAGCATTTAAAACTGCCAGAGGTGGCAGTTAATACTCTTGGGTGTGTTTCTTTGAGTGCAATAAACATGTTATCTATGATACCTTAAAATGATAAGAAACACAGAGCTGGTAGGTCAGTGAGTTTATTGATGACTATTGAATGATATGATAGCGCAGAGCTGCTGCAGATGATATGAGCTTCCCATTCCACCACATCCCGAAGGTGGTGGAACAGCTCCCTTGATTTGAGTACAGTGAACTCATTGTCATGTTCAAGATGTTTTGAGCTTAGTGACACAGTGTGTTATCTTGCACACCATATCTTGTAAGCTGTTGCAGTCACTTAAATCACATTTCAACCCTGTGATGCTTAGTTTGAACTTAAATGATCTTGACCACGTCTGCATGCTCCAGTGTTATTGGCTGATTAGAGATGTGTCCCAAAACCTAGGCCACATCCTTCGGATGCCGCATTTGTTTACCGATTACTCACAGCCAGGTGACGAAGGCTGTACCAATTCGAAGGTTGCTCCAAACGCGGCCAACAAATACGTCCTTCATTTCCCCGAATTTGAAGGATGGGTCAGGTGTGTCCTTTGTGGCCCATCATATCCCAGAATTCATAGCGTGGCCCAGCCACTTCCAGTTTCCAACAATGGCAGCAGCTGCTTAGTTTTAATATTACTCTTATTAATCTTTCTGGGTCACAAAATAATGTTTTAACATATTTTCAAGCAAGAATGTGGCTGTGTAAACTTCAAATATCTGCTCGGTTTATCAAGACATCGCATATTTGCAAAAGTGCTCCAACATTTTTGGAGATGTTACCCACCAGATCGATAGCTAGCCGGGGTTCTAGGGTCACTAGAGCCGGCGAGAACAGCGGACTCCCAGCACATCGTTTTCAAACCCCCCGTGGTCTTTTGCTACTCAGATTAAATATGATATATAAGTCACTCAGCTTAAACATGTTGTTGTTTGGCTTTTTTCAGTGTTTCATTTGTTCCTGATTAAATCAGTTTGGCTGAGATAAAAGTTATTAGATTAGATTAGATTAGATTAGATTAGATTAGATTAGATTAGATTAGATTAGATTAGATTAGATTAGATTAGATAAAAATTTATTAATCCCTCTGGGTTTCCTCTGGGGTTTTCACACAGGTCAATAAACATCAAACAGAAAACTGATTAAACAGAAGTGTCAGACAGTCGAGAATTTACTCCAGTGTCCAGTTCTATTTTAGATAGCAAGGAGCAGACGGCCGAGTTTATTCAACTCCACCGAGACAGCTGGTGACGCAATTCTGAAGGTTAGACCGTCCAATTTCACAATCTTGCACTTCCGGCCTTCTCGGTCTTCGAAGGACCCGGCCCACGTAGACCGCAAAGGCCGGGTCGTCCGAAGGATGCAGCCTAGGTTTTGGGACATAGGTTAGATGTTTGCGTTAACCAACACTTAATAAAGTGACTGTTGCAATGTAATTAGAAGAGCTTTGTTTACCTAAATTCAGTTAACTGTTGGTATTACCTGGAGTTTGTCTATGAGTATAGATAGATAGATAGATAGATAGATAGATAGATAGATAGATAGATCAGCATATATTATTCTACATACTGCTATATATTATTATATTATTACTCTAAATGATGTACCCAGAGCTTCTTTAGAAATGATTGAAAATGCACTTTGCAAAACAAGGACTTCTGTGTCGTCGTCATTCTTTGCCTTTCTTTGACCTTTGACATTTTCAGATGAAATAATGATTACTTGTTGCCACGTCCTGGGGTGAAAATGAAGTAAATTAAGGCCAACGGGGTAAAGTCTGAATAGCTGATGTCACAGTTCACTGGTCTGTGTGTTAATGTGTCAGCGGGCATTTTGTTGTGTTTGGTAGTGAGAGCCATCGTCTTGCGTAACAAGTAAAAAAGTGTGTGTGTGTGTGTGTGTGTGTGTGTGTGTGTGTGTGTGTGTGTGTGTGTGTGTGTGTGTGTGTGTGTGTGTGTGTGTGAATAACAGTGGAGTTGCTAACAAGACATCAGTAGCACCTTCAGCCACAGTAGGATCTCAACCCTCAGGGCTGAAATCTCTCACACAAACACACACATTCCTTTTGCCTGGTGTACCAAACGCTATTCAGCCAGCGCACAATATGCACACACGCGCAAAGACATGCACACACACATGCATGAATACAATAACAAAGTGCTGAATGCACAGCAGTGACTGTATAAACACTTGGACATTAAAAGTCTCAGGGCACCAGCGTTTGCATGAACAATGGCACACAAACACACACACTTTTGTTTTCACACAAACACTCCCACATGTTCTCAGCCGCTCCCACACACACACACACACAGACACACACACACCCTCCTGGCTGGCCTGATCCCTTATGATTTTCTTTTTCTCCCAGTGCTCACAAACGCAAACTCTCACACACACTCGGCGCTCCCACAGTCGTTCACATCTGTTCGGATTTGTTTTCTGTCTGAAGCACAATCCCACTCTTCTTCACTCCCTTCTTTCCTCGCTGCTCATCTCCGTACTTTGTTTCCTCTGTAGCCGCAGCAGGCCAAAGGAAACTTTGCACAGCTTACACTCTCTCAGCTGTTCTTGTGTTGGGCATAAGCACATGTTTAAGGCACATACCCATAAATTTACCCCAGGCCTTTCAGCCTGACGGGTCTCTCGGCAACAAAAGTCACACGTCGGTTTTGACAGGTTTTGACAAGAGAGCAACAGTTTCATTCATTGTCTCTCTATTTTAAAATGGGTCCAGTAGAGTGTTTATAAAGGTCTGTGTTTTTTTTTTAATGTTTTAGCTCCTCTACCTTTAAGACCCGCCCACATTCAAGACAGCTTTCTTCTGATTGGCAGCCCCTCACAAACAGAGAAAAGAGAAACCCCAAACTGTCTGAGCTGTAATCCTGTCTCACCTACATTTCACTCGTGTAGTTTCCTGTGAGAAATTCTGCACTTTGGTGGTAATGTTATACTCCATTTCCACATTTTCAGAGAGAAGAACGTAGAGAGACAGCGTGATCACATTAATCTCTTAAAATGCTTTTTGTTCATCTCTCACACTTTCATTTCTAAATGTGCGATATGCTTGTTTCAATCAGCAGTGATTTATGATACTTTTAGCACCAGTTTAGACACTCAGGTGAGCTGCTATGTGATATGCGAGTAGAAAATAGTGTCCGACTTCTAAGACAGCAGGCAGTTAGGTCACTTTGCATTCAGACGATTAAAAAAAAAGAAGACAATTCTGTGCAATATTTTCTCAAATAGATAAATAAATAAATGCATGAATAAAAATAAAAGGTTTTGCTCGTCAATATCGAATACTGAAACACGAGAAGCAGGTGAGTCTGCTGATAAGACTTTTATGAGGCGTTTGCTGTGAGTTTAATATCCCCATGCTGCTCTTAAATTGTTGGAAGGACATGCATTGTGTCTTAGCCCCCCGGAAAAACCAATGGAGATATGTACACAAACACACACCCACACATGATCAGTGTCCCTTAACCTTCCAGATGTCTGAATGGTAGGTGTAGGGTGTCTGATTTGTATATGTGAGCGCGGGTTTGTGTGTGTGCGTGTGTGAATATGACTGCTGCTGCTGCTGCCGTCAAGCTCCTGGCGTTGACACAGTAAACTGATCCTATGGGGTCTGAAGGGAAATGTCTTCCCCACCACACACACACACACACACACACACACAGATGTATATACACTCACACACTCACACACACACACACAGAGTCCAGAGGGAGAGGAGAGCACTGGAGGAGCGACACTCACACGGAGATTGAGTTACAGATGAATTAGATCTGAGCTGTGGGAACCAGCACCTTCTCTTAGACACACACACACACACACACACACACGTGTTGTCACTTCTTGACACCATAGACGAGCTGGGACACACGCTGCGATTATACGGTATGAGTACACATTCTCACACACATGCTGTCCCACACACACACACCAACAGATGCTAATAAACAAACAGAGAGTCATGAACAGATGCAGGCGGACCCTCAGGAAGAATATGACATCAAAGAAAAACACTATGTCACTCGATAAATAGAACGCAAGTACGAACATGAAATGACAGCGTGTGTGTGTGTGTGTGTGTGTGTGTGTGTGTGTGTGTGTGTGTGTGTGTGGATTATCAGACAAAATCACAAACAGAGATACTCATCTGTAACTATAACGGATTAAAAACACAAACACACATTTCTCTCACCCGTGCACCAGAGAAAGGGAAGCCTGAGGCAGCAATGTTATATCAGGCAGAAACACAGCCTAACACAGTGTGTGTGTGTGTGTGTGTGTGTGTGTGTGTGTGTGTGTGTGTGTGTGTGTGTGTATAAATGATGCAGGCCTTGACTTGGAGATGGTGGCCCTAAATAAAGCTCCACTGAAAAGAAAAGGACAGAAGAGAGGCCACAACACCACAAGCCAGTAAACTCTCCACGTCTTAATTGCCCTTTCGTTTTCACATGGTAATTCCTTTCCTTACGTGTGTGTGTGTGTATTTATTTGTGCGCCCCTGCCAGGTTCACACAGCAAAGCCCGCCAGACCAACTGTGTGTGTGTGTGTGTCCTCCTGACATAAACACACACACTGTGCCGCCCCGAGCTCTATTGTGCACACAGCCGGATGGAAGGATGGATAGAGCATTTCCACCCACACATGCACACGTTTTAGTTCATCAACCAGTTTTTCCCACCACCACCACCACTGCTACCCATCAGCTCAGAAATTTGAACAATTATTGGAGTTCTGAGTTTTTTTCCCATTTCCTGAAAAAATATAATTAGATTTTTAACAGTCGACTTGATTTGCTGTGATTTACACGCTGTAACAAAGGTTTTTATTTATTTATTTTTTTGCTACTCTAAAACATGACGTTTTTTTAAAGCACATTTTACTTCCAGATTTTTCCTTTTTTTTCCAACAATTGTGGGATATTTTCACCTTCTAGATGCTGCCACATACTTCATTACTCTAAATAGGATTTTCAGGTATCTGTACTTTACTTAAGTATTTATTTTTCAGATGAATTTTTGTTTTTCCTCCCTACATTTTCACACACATATCTGTACTTTCTACTCCTTACATCTTCAAAACAGGCTTGTTTTAAACTTTAGGTTTAATGCGTCTGAACGAAGGCTTTATTTCACATCACTGCGCACCAAACAGAGGGAACAATAACACATAAAAACCAGGATTACTGCATACAAAGAGCTGAAAGAGGTAAAAACATATAATTTATGCATCAGTTATAGCGCTATACTTAGGGGTCAAAGTGGGCCAGAATGATGGGGGACGGCGTTTTTGGTGCAGTGTTCATCATGCTGAACCACCAAAACCAATCTTGGGGTTCTCCCACCTTCTGAATCCCACTGTACTCATAATAATATTATTTTAATATAATGTTAATATAGCTTAAGGTTCAATTACATTTGCACAAAAATAGCTGGTAGAAACGTCCCTTAGAGACCTTTTTTACTTTCCTACTCTGAGTACATTCCAGAGCATGCACTTTTTCACTTTTACTGACTGTCAGTATCTGTCCTTCTACTTAAGTAAAGAATGGCTCTAAGTTTGCCAGCTCTTCAGGACACTGTGGAAGAAAGTGATCAAAGAAATGTTTCATCCTTTTAAAAACAGCTAAATTATTTAATGTGATTGGTGCAAAATTCATAAAAACCTGCAACAGTTGGAAAATAAGCATTAAAATTTAAACCCTGTATCTCTAAAAACGGTACTCCAGTACTCTGACTGGAAAAGACTGGTTCCACAGAGGTTCAGATTCCACTTTTAGAACCTTGTTTCAAAGATCCAGAAGCACCGAATCCTTTGTTTTCTATAACGATCATAAATCCAAATCATATCGTTCATTTCCTTGATAAATGATCTAATCCTTCATTGCTTTTAAAGGTTAAGACGACCAGGACTGTCCTGCTGGGAACATTTTTGCACATGAGAACCTGATTCATCCAGAGCAGGGTCACAGCAGGTCACAGAGGAGATAATGGTGATCAGGGAATAATCTTCTCCAATAATGTCTTTCCCCCCTTTGACCTATGAGAGGACAGCAATGGCCTGATACATCATGAAGGTCAAAAACACACCCACATGCACCCACATGCACACACATGAACACGCATGCACATTTCATGCCCACACAATGTGTGGCAGTGGGGTTCCCCTGCAGCTTGGACCCTATGATTACCGGCCGTTCCACTTTATTTTCATGTCCAAGCTACCACGCATGGGCTACACACACACATTATAAACATCCCCTTTACTCACACACACACACACACTTCCACTACGCTGCCATCCATTCAGCCGCTGCCCTGTACACACAAGCTCCAGGAGCACCAGGGGAGAGAAAGGGGAGTGCAAACAAACTCTCCCCAGGTCCAGAGCTCCGGTTTCAGCCTTCCGTCCATCGTGGCTGGGAGGCCATGGGAACATGAAGCGCCAGGGGCCCTGTGTCAATAAGGAGCAGTGGTTCAACACAATGAGGGCCTGCCTGCAGACAACACTGCTGACAGATATACACACAAAAGAGCCTGTGAATGGGAAGGAGGCTTGTGCACACATTCACGCGCGTGAACACACACACACACACACACAGGATAAAGAATAGGGCAGTGTGTGGTTGCCCACAATGCCAGTGTTTGATGATTACTTCTTTGTGTGTACACATCGCACTCAAACAGCAAACAGCAGTCTTGATGCCCACGAGGAAATAAACACACTTATAATAAACGTTTGGCTCGGCATACACCGCAAAAAACGGCAACAATGCACTCTTTGCATTTTGTCCGTTTCAGCGCAAGCATCAAGTTTGTGGATTTTAGTGCTGATCGGGTCATTTTCATGTGGTCTAAAACATGCACACTGAATGACTGACATGTGCTAAAAACTTCATAAAATTTGAGGGATATTAAAATGAGAAATTTAAAAAGGAATGATGCATTAAAGCAGGGATGTCAAGATCATCGTACGTTGTGGACCACATGCAGCACACTTTGATTTTAAGTGGGCCGGATCATTTCACCAAACACTGAATCGCTGAGATTTTTTAATATATAAAAAAAAGAAAGGAAATATAAAAAGATAAAAAGAAGAAGTTCAACAATACAGCTCAATTTCTGTAAAAAGTGTAAAAGAACAGAAAATGTTCTGGTAGCTCATTGCCCAGACTGTCCTGTAATTATAAAAGTTTCTTTTAAAGTAGACCCACAATAATGAAAACAGATACTTCTATAGTAGATAGAGGAAATCAATGAACTTTTCTGTCATTGAGTTGTTTATTTATTGCTTAATTACTTTAGTGTTGTATGAATGGCAGTGGGGTGGGAGTCTTTATCAGTAGGAAAAGCTCTAAATCCTGTGAAAATACAGCTAAAAGTTCTAAATCTATACTCTCTTTACATTTTCCAAAGCCTTCCAGTGTGCCGGATTGGAGTCTGTGATCGATTCAGGCTCCCAGGCCTTATGTTTGGCACCTCTGCATTACAGACTCACTGCATCTCCTCACTCAGCAGCACAGCTACCGAGCTGTTCATGATCAGTATCACTGCGTAACTGGAACAGAAGGATGACTTTTGGCCAAGAAGGAAGAAATGCACAGAGAAGTGCTGCCACCTGGTGCCAGAGGGGGGAAAACTTAAACTTCATGCTAAACCGGGTCCTACCAGCAGGTGGCAGGACTTCAACTTCAAAGGTCAGAACATTGCAAGATAAAACCATCTGTGTGTCCAGCCTCTGATAAGAGTCCAGAGGACTTCTGGGCCGTGCTATCAGGCACTAAAATTAAATAACACATGTTTTACTGATGATGGATTCTTCCAGGTATCAGCTGACGCCACTGTTTCCTGTCTTTACAGAAGACATTATTATATTGGGAGGAAAATGTGACAGAAATAAGCACACAGTAAACTGCTGACCGAACATGACCTGAAGCTGTGCAGGGATCAGTAAATCTCAGAAAATATCATGTGTTCACCAGAAAGGAGTTACCCTGACTGCCGGCTGTCTGTCAGCTGTTGTTATCCCTTAACCACAGGTGTGTCACTCCTGCTCAACCTGCTGGTGTTCAACAGTTAGTGGAAACTCTTAGTTTCAACTGCTGAAGCATGCTATCTGAAACACTGACAAACCCGGCACAGCACAAGGAAAAACATAACATGTTTAAAACAAGTCCCGGGTGTATTTTCCTCCCGTGTATGATCCCTGTATGATCATAACAATACTAATATTACCACAGGTGGTGCACAGTGTCCATTAAACAGTTTCTATCAGCCGTGACAATGCGCTTGGTTTCATTTCCTCGCCTTGTGACTCTGTGTGGGTGTCATCGTGACACGTGTTCCTGGTGACACCTGCGGCTCTACCTGTCTCTGGATAGCTTTTGTTAACATGATGGCATCTCATCTGTGAAAAATACAGAGATAAACCTTGACGTGAAAGCTGGGTGTGGCTGACCCACGGCACCGGAGGTCATTGGCTCCTCCACTAAAGGCCACGGCCTGGTTCCATGTCGTTCTTGTTGTTTATTTATTTTTTATTCTTCTAATGCGTTTGTTATTTCCCAAATAAGTTATGTCATCATCTTATGTTTAAAAATACATTCACTGGCCACTTTGTTAGTTACATCTATTTAACTCCTCATGAACACAGATATTTAATCAGCCAATCAAATGACAGCAACTTAATGCATTTAAGCATGGAGCATGGAGCATCAATCTGGCGTGGTCACCATGCCAGATGGGCTGGTCTGAGTATTTTAGAAACTGCTGATCTGTGGGGACTTTCCCACACAATCATCTCTGAAGTTTACAGAGAATAGTCTGAAAAAGAGAAAATATCCAGCGAGCAGCATGTCTCTGGGTGAAAGTGTCCTGTTGAAGCCAGATTGCTTTGAGTTGATAGGAAGGCAACAGTAATCCAAATAAGCACTTATCACAACCAGAAAATCATCTCTGAATGCACAACATGAGAAACCTTGAAGAAGACGGGCTACAGCTGCAGAAGACCAACGGGTACCACTCCTGTCAGGTGAGAACGGAAAACTGAGGCTACAGTTTGACAACAGAAGACTTTAAAAACCTTCTCAGATGAGTCCTGATTTTTACTGAGACATGTGGATGGCAGGGTGAGAATTTGGAGTAAAAAAATGTTTCCAGCACATTGTTGAATCTGTGCCACAAAAACTAGAGCACTCACTATGTGTTAATAGACTTCTCTGCATTGAATCATATCTGTTATTAACCTCTGTCTCTCTTCCACAGCATGTCTTTTATCCTGTCTTCCTTCTCTCACCCCAACCGGTCGCAGCAGATGGCCGCTCCTCCCTGAGCCTGGTTCTGCCGGAGGTTTCTTCCTGTTAAAAGGGAGTTTTTCCTTCCCACTGTCGCCAAAGTGCTTGCTCATAGGGGGTCATATGATTGTTGGGTTTTTCTCTGTATCTATGAAGCGCCTTGAGGTGACTTTTGTTGTGATTTGGCGCTATATAAATAAAATTGAATTGAATTGAACTGTTGTACCTAATGAAGTAGTGAGTGCATGTTTGCTAGTGTAGCTGATACCGTTCATCTTGTGAGTCAGGCTGTGTGTGCACGATTATGCCACAGTGCGGTTCTGGAGAGCAGGATCTACCACAGAGGCTGTGCAGCTTGCTCTAGTACAGATTTTGTAAACACAATATTGTCACAACTGTACAAGATGATTAATTTAGAGGTAGTCATTAACATGAAAACTAAGCTTAAATTTGAGCATCAGTCTGAGAACTCCAATGTATCCCACTGCAAGACGGTCCATCACTTCATAAAAAAAAAAAAAGCAATCAGAAAGTGATTTGGTTGGTCATGTTTCTCTTTGTTGTTCAGTGCTCTGGGTTTTGAATAGACGGAGCTCGGTTTATTTCTCCGAATAGAAAAAGGATTTGGGAGGCCATCATTAGAAAACCGTAGGGGGCCGCTGCAGGAAAGAGAAGCGCACGAAGAGGTTAAAGCAATATCAAAGTTTTATTCTTAAAATGTAGTATAGAGAGGAACAGTAGTACAATTCAGACAGAAAAAAGGAGAATGTAGTTCCATCTTTGAAAACCCTTGATAAAAACGTAAAAAGAGTAACCTGAATCTGCTTTGTGTTCGGAGGGCACTGAGGCGGCGGCCCGAGTTTTGCATCACTGTTAAAGTTCGAGAGAAATTGAAAAATACAACCTTTTGCAACAGCGTAAAAAAATACAGCTGGGGAAAAAAAACCTCTGCTTTACATCTGTAGTGTTTTTGCTCTGGTTTTTTTTTTTTTCTTTTTTTTTTCTCGTGTTTTTTTGGTGTGTGTTTTTTTTTTTTTTTATGTCCATATAACAAATACAGCATAAAATCTAAAATGATACATCATAGTTTTGAGTTTCATTCATTACAGTAAAATCAGTAGGATGGTAAATAGTATCAAAAGAAGAAACAAGACAACAGGATGGTGTCATGAACAAGCACACGGCGTGAACAGAGCGCGCGACAGAAAGCGGAAGGTTAAAGTTCACGGAAATAAATCGCCACAGCAGGTTTGTAGCAGACTGTTAATGTTCCATTAAGTAAATCCACTAGTTAAATAATATATTCTTCATATATATATATATTTATCTCATATATTCTCAACATATATATATATATATATATAGATCCATAATATATACCATCCCACAGTGATTTGAAGGTAAAAGTGACACGAAGAGTATGAATATCTCTAAAATATATCATCTTCCACTGAGTGTGAAGGGAAGTTACACATCTTCTGTATCATCAGCACTTCAGTACTATACTGTATATTCGACTGCATACGAACAGATACTGCTGTTCCAAGGTTTTAACCCGCAAACAATCCGTGTTTCTTTAGAAAGTATGTGCTTAAAGAAATAATAACAAAAAAAAGGGAGAAAGCAAAAACATCTGTGGAAAGGAGAAAAATTAAAATATGTTTCTAGGGTAAAGTGAATGATTCTGTAGCATTAAAAACATTTTTAAAAAAATCTCAACAATTAACAGACACGAGCAAGGATTTTTTTTTCTTCTACACTAAGCAAGTATTCACCTGGCTTTTCTCATACATTATATTTCATCAATAATTACAAACAACAATTTTGGTTGGACAAATAGAAATTAACAGTCTTGATTGCATTTTGGAGTCAATATATATATAATATTAAATAACAAAAAAAACTAATAATAATAATAATAAAAAAAAAAGTCGCACATTGGAAGAAAACAGTTCCATTCAGACCCGCTTTTGGGGAGGGAAAAAAAAAAAAAAAAAACCCAAAACAAAACACAGAAACATAAAAAGAAAATTATTTAATGAACGCAAAAGTAAGTGCATGTCTATGAGGCGCCATAGAGCTTCACTTTTTGTGGAACAAAGTGTTTTCTACCTGGCAGACCTTAACAAAAAAAAAAAGACATCAAATTAAACGATGACATTTCTCTATCATATGAAAAAAATGGAGTTCTTTTACACTTAAAAACATCACACACGATGATTTCTACACGCCTCCCCGACCCCCCCCCCCCCCCCCCCTCACAACCAACGTTCAAGTGATTCAAAATATATAGATATATACTGTATTTACTTTATACCTCAGTACCAAATATAAACAAACGGGTATGGATGTCCACTTAGGTCCTCAAAATGTCAATTGCAAGTACTGCCGGTAGTTCTACAAAAACGTTGTACGTGTATGTGTGGATGTGTGTGTGTGCGTGCGTGTGCATTAAATAAAGTTTTTTTTTTAAAAATAAGCTTAAAAACAATGGCAAAGCATACCTGATAGTCGCTGTAGCACAACAGTGTTTCTATAGTTTAAGCTGATTACATATGCATAACTGAGTCAGTTTAAGCTTTATGATTATAAACATCATATATAGCCTGTAGGTCCAGTATTCTGCAACAAGCATTACAGCACCAAACGTTTCGTCATTTGGCAAAATTCAAGCTTTAAGTGAAATTCAAATGCTTTTGTATTATAATAATAATAATAATAATAATAAAGTGTTACTGTGACGCCGTGATTTGTGTAAAGCTAGCAATAACATTTCCCCTTGTACTTTCTTTTTGTTTTTTTAAATCATCTTCCCCCACCCTGCCCGCTTAACAACAAACCTAACATCGTCTTTCTCTCATTCATCTTTTTTGTCTCTTTTTTTGTTTAAATTCAGTAGTTTTTGTTTCCTGCTTAATCTTGGTGTGCGGTCTGTTTGGCACAATATCACAGCCCTCTTAAATTAATCATAAATATGGCTGTAATACATTAGAGTCGCAAAACAGATTTTTTGGTTCCAAGATTTTGTGCAGGGAAGGAAAAAAAACAAACATAAAACACAGAAAAGAATAATATTTAGCGCATCTAAGAAAGGAAAAAATCTACAGAGCAAGGTAAAATCTTCCTGTGGACAGTAATGCTCTTCTTCTGTGTACTTCTACAACGCACGCTCAGACGGAGCAGAGAGCGACGGCTTACTACGGCTCTGCTCGCAGACAAGGAAAGAAACAATAGAACAAAACAAATTATAGAATCTGATAAGACCATAAAGACCTCTCTTCATAAATTAAATAATTAACATTTCTTTGTTTAGATGATTGGCCTAACTCAACTCAAAAACTACTTCACCCTACCCGACTCCCGCCCGCCAGTTCCGAAAACAAAAAACAAAACAGGAAATAAAATACATCACCAAAGACCTGATTCATCACGTTATTCGTCATTAAATCGTTCTCTTGTGGGCGCTGGGCCCAGAGTTGGACACATTTGAGCAATAATAAAATCTGTACATCTTGGAGTTCCCGCAAAGCTTTTTTTCTTTAAAAAAAAAAAAAATCAAACTCTTTGTCATATACTCGCACAATTAAGTAACCTCAAGGTTTGATAGCACTTTGGAGTTGATTGTTTACCAGCTAGATTTCTGTATACATATATAATAAACATCAACTGTTATTCATTTTTGTTTCTCAAGCTTGTTAAAAATGTATTTATTTTTTTTAGTCCTCTTCCGGGGCAGCACCAGCGTTGCCCTCGCCCCAATTTGATTGGTCGTTCTCAGCAGGTTCCTCGCCCTCCACTTCTTCCCCTTCCTCCCCATCAAAGTCTTCGTCCCGAGGAAACTCGATGCCCTCCAGGCCCTCCTGAGTGGCCTGGTGCGAGTCGGCGCAGTCTGCACACACGCCGTAGCGCCGCGAGCCGTGGCGGATACCGACGCTTGCTGCAAGCATGAAGATCTTCTTGCATACCATGCACTTGTATTTTTTGTCCTTCTTGTGAACCTAGAAGGTAGACAGGGTCAATGACATGGAGTAATTCCAGTTAGTTGTTGTGTAAACGATGCGTTCACTGGTAAATCTAATGTGGACTTAAGCTACTTTTCTTTAGTTTTAGTTACAATGCAAGTATATTAAACATGAGCAAAGTTAACGTTCTCCTTGAGATCACCAAGGTTTCCCATAGGTCACAAGTGCAACATTTGCCTTCAAAGTAAAAGCTGTGGCTTACCACAAAAGTTTCAAAACTTTTACTTTGAAGGTGAATGGTCTCCGTTTCTGGTTTGCACTTTTCATGACTCTGTGTCTTTGATGGAGACTAGGCAACTGCAGGAATCTGCCAGTTTGCTGCTAGCTGGACTAAAGCTAGCGCAAGGAGGTTTTTGGTGCAGTGGCATACATCTCAAGCAACCACTTGCCAACTGGTTGAGGAAACATTTTTCTTGGCCAGGAGGGCACTGACCCATCTTTAGGCCTTTGGGACTGGTGCCTCAGTGGCTCATTACACTTGCCACATTGGTCATGTTGTTCAGTGACGCCACTACAGCTCTGCGCTGTTTACAAAATCCTCCACATCAGCGCTGGCAGAGGAGAAAAAAATGTCAAAACTGGAAGTAAAGACTTTACTGCAACATCTCCCTCTGTGTAACCTGCTACTCTGAGCTTCTGTACTGTGGATCATTAAAATGGTAGTAAAAACTGACACGATTGTAAACTTGTGTCTGGTCAGCACCGGCCACATCAAAAACACTGAGGTTGTGAAAATGAGGTGAGACGTGCAAGCCCGGTGCCTCTAAACTGAGTTTCGGCCACTAATGTTCAATCACTTTTGCTGCACGTGACGACACAACAATGAGGATAATGGGCACTTTGAATGGAGAAAAGCTAAAACAGCTGAGGATCTGCACCCAGGCCAAGTTAAAAAGACTGATTATTTCTGAATTATGAGTCATGCAAAGCTCTTCTATTGGAAGCTATGAATAAAATATGGAGCTGAACCATCCACGTTAAGAAAAGTAATATTCTGGTAATCTCGGAGCTGATGGGAGGCTTCGGACTAATCTAGGTTAGACATTTATATGTTTCCAGTTTCTATGCTACGCTAAGCAGAGGTAAGCAGTAGCTCAAAATCTACTGTGATTAATTGGATGTTAGCAGAATCAATATTCCCATCGGACTTGAAGCAAGAAAGCAAACAGAAGTACATCCTTCAATGTCAAAGTGTTCGTCTCAGCCAGTGGTTCTCAAACAGAACGCCAGATGAAGGAAAAACAGACCAACACGTTTGCTGATTGTGCCATACTAGCCTTTATTTTACCAGTATTGAACTTGGATCCTTTTTTTTGTTGTTAATGATTGATAAAACCGGGGTGTGGGGTTTGGGCATTTATTTTCCAGCTACTAGGAGTGGCTCACCAGAATAACTGCTTTTACCACTAGTGGAACACAGTAACATTTCCCCCTCTTTTTTCACTACATGGAACTGGGATAATCTTTCTCAACTGACTAAGGAGTAAAGTAATTATGCTCCATCTTTAACGGGACGATGCCAGGACAATGATTAACTTGGCCTCCTTATCTTTAGATGCAGGAAATGAGGGATGATCCCACAATTCCATTTGTTTCGCATCACTTTGTGTTTGACCCTACAGTCCTCCCACCATTACCAAGTAAGATATGCAGCTAAAACTTTCTACTTCTGCACTCACTCCCTTTGAGCAAAAGCTACCAGACACAAAACACAAGGTGGAGGTGCACTGATGTGAGGGGGCGGCCAAAACGCTGTGGCGTTTGCCAGAAATTGGAGGGCGCACGTCACGTGGTAGCGCGAGAGGATCCAGTGCATATGCAAACTCACCAGGGAATGTCTCTTTACATGCTCACGGCGGGTGAACAGCTTGCCGCAGATGTCGCAGCTGAAAGAGCGCACACCTGAGTGGATGATCAGATGCCTCTTGAGTGTGCGGCGGTGCTTGGCGATGTAGTTACAGTGGGGGCACTTGAGCTTATTGAGGGCTAGGTGTGAGGACTCGCCTGCGTAGAGAGAAAAAACAGAAAACATGCAGATGCACAGGAAGGTCAGCAGGAGACAACATTTTGCTTAAGGAAAAGAAAGTTGCTTTAAACCAATAATGGTGAGATGGAGCAAGACAATTATCGTAAAAGCTGCATTTCCACCGAATGATGACAGAGGGGTGTGCCAGCAACCAACATCCTGTTTATCAAATCACTGAGTTAAAATGCATTACAAACCACAAACTGTAATGCAGACATAATTTAGGCAAAGCTACGCACACTGCTAACTGTGGCAGATTCGCAATCCCTCTCCTTAGCTGCTGACTGGTCTGCAGGTTAACTTTACGACAGAGGTCACGCTATGTCGATGATCTATGTTAGGCATGAATGTAAAGCAGCACCATGGATCTATGGATCTACTGCTTGGCTCAAGTAGTTCAGTCGGGGGAGTGGGTGGTGGGGTTTATACAATTACCAGAGCACTGCAATTGAAACGAGGAGGCAAGTGTTAGCGGGCTACTAAATTAATGAGTCTCTTTATTAAATAATAAACGGTATGGTAAGGATAGCTACACGCTAATAACGCTCAATCCATAGACACTGATCTGCCTAATGATACAGAACACACGATTAGCAAGCTAAATAAATAAAGCCCGGCTATTTAATCACTCAAGGACAAAGTCTATGTATCAGCATGTTTATTTATTTCTTTATTATTTTTATTTCAGTGTGTAAATCAATAATGCAGATGTCCTTGCACCCTCATTTTCTTCATTAACCCTGTGGGTATGTTTACAAGCCAGCGAGGACAGCTGGGTTTGCAAATAAATAGACGATGTATTGATTTTGAAAAGGCTCCAAACGGGCTGTCTCCGCTGAGAGTGGGGTAATAGGGCTGATCCTTTTGTTTGAGCCAAGGAGCGCACAACAGAGGAGTCGTCAAGGCAGGTTGCTAAGGGGAGGAGAGGACGATGGTTGATGAGAAGCAGGTCACCTGTGTATTCACTCAGCCTGCGTGTGTTAAACACAGCACAGAAGCACCTCGGGGAAGTGCAACACGCTGTGAATTTAAGCTGCACAGATTTTGTGTAAATTCACAAACTGCCCTAAAAGTGTACATTTAAATAAATGCATTTTAAATGCAGGGATTTTTTTCTTTTAAGTGAAAGGTCACATTCAGTAAGGTTACATTAAAAAAAAACAATCCCTATCACACCTTTTCAGCTGATGCCACCTGACTAACCTGCCTCTAAATCATTAATCATCTATTTAAAAACAAACAAACAATCAAAGCAGAATCAAAACAGAAGATCCGTCTCAACTTTGGGAGCAATGGGAAAGAATCTAATTTAGAGTGTGCTGTGGATTCAAGTCAATAACACGCAGCTCCTATTATGGATTCTGGACACAGATCTAAACTCAGTTTAGAGTCAGACGAAGTTGAAGGGATGACATGTCGGCTTCAAAACGGCTTGACAATCTTTTTCAGTTTAAAGGGAACATTGATGAAAATGCAAAAAAGTAGTGTATACCCACTGACCAGCCCGCTGTATGAACTATATATACACACTATACACCCTGTCACTTATGACTGTAAGCAGTACTCTCCCCTCCTACATGTATGTGACGATGTCAAGTTATTTTGCATGTGTTCTGACACTAACCGTTCTGTCGACTATTCTGGTTCTCAAGAATATACTGAAATCAATTACAGCTTGTTGACTGTTCAGTACTGTTGAGTCGGAGCACTGGCCATTTTCGTATCCTTTATAAATAGACTGAAAGTAACACATAACCTTGTCTAAATTTGTCTTCCCATCTCACGCCTTGTTGAACACTACCTTTTTTTAAAAAAAAAAAAATTGTGCTCTCTGTGTCACTGTTATACATATAGCGTTTAAAAAAAAGAAGCTTGGTTTATGGCTTTAATTTAGCAGCTTTATAGATAATAACCCAAAGGACCAAATTAAACACCAAACGTTGTTGCTCATTTTTACAGAGAAAGAAGCTACATGAGACAGTCTTGTTTTCCATATGTCAGTCTAATTTGCTTAAACTTGCCCCAGGCTTTCCACGTACTGTGGAAACTAAAGTCCCGATTCGGTAGAGGAACTTTTACCCCTTGGAAAGTGCCTGGACATCAGCTGATTTGAAATTCCAGGAACTTTTGGTGGAAAAGCACCTCACAGAGATCACAGGTCAGCTGCACCTTCTAAAACCAGTTGAACAGGAGTTCCTAAATGAACCAGGTTGTTTGTCTTCTCACTTGTTAAAAGGAAACATGTTAAATAGACTTCCCACACTCATTTGAAATAATGGGCATTGCACAAGAGTCACTAAATTTGCCTAAGCTGGTAATTTAGCAGTAGTCTAGAGTGTGGCATCTTACCATTCTCCCAGGACTCCCCTTGTTGTAAGTCTTGCATGATGCTATACTGGATCTGATTGGCCAGCTCTGGGAAAGGGGGAAGGGACAAGAGAAGGGAAAAAGACAGATGAGAGGTGGTTGAGAGCCTGGAGGGTGGGGTGGGGAGTGGGGGCGACGCACACCTCGCAATGTCTTGTGTACACAACTAACCACCCCCACATGAAACAATGGAAGTTTCAGTGAACAACATAGGCAAACACAAAGACACAGGCCCCTACTGTATGTAAAGCAGTGTGTTTTCCACCAACAAGTGCAACAAGTTAAGGAGGCTCCAGCAGGAAGGGGGTTAACTGGAGGATGACAGAGTCGAGCCCTCACACGGCTCATCTTACACTCAGCTTTTGTAAGCGCTAGTGTGAGCACCTGTGTGTGTACGTGCACGTCCGGTTCGTAAAGCATCAGCGCTTAGAGCCCATTAAAGACACACCCCTTTGTGTGTGTGTGTGTGTGTGTGTGTGTGTGTGTGTGTGTGTGTGTGTGTGTGTGTGTGTGTGTGTGTGTGTGTGTGTGTGTGTCTCCATTCTCCCTGGGTCAATATTTGGAATAGTGAGGACAGCCCCAGTGCATTAGAGTGGATTAGGGAGAGAAGGGACTGCCCCTGGCGGCTTTGCACCTCGCAGGGATTGGGGGTAGGGTGAGCAGTGGTGGGTTGTTTCTATGCGTGGGTGTGTATGGGTGTGCTACAACAGAGACCAGTGTGCATGCAAATACATTTCACCTGCTCTTTGTGCCTTTGCAGCACCCACCCTTTAAACAATCCAACAGTCTTGTTTGGCCAAAGAATTTACTGGCCATGAGTAATGGCTGTGGGCTTGGTGTAGGAAGAACAGGCAGCATCAGCAGAGTAACATAACCTTGAAACACTCTTCACTTTCAATTGCTCTTATCCTATTCAACACCAACCTTCCTTCAAACATCAGCCGTCTTTACAACTGAACCACTGCCAAAAATTAATTGCTGCTTTTCTGAGCTTTCACAGCTCATAATTAAATATTTGAATAGTTTGGGACGTTACCTTGAATGCTAAAAAACTGACATATTTCATCAGTCAGCCCAATTTAAAGGCCAGACTAATTATGAAAAACCGGGAAATAATTAACAGTTGTTTGCAGCAACGAATAATCTAAAGCACAACAAGAAGAAGACGGATAAAAAGTTACAGTTTTTATTATCCCTTTCAAAAACTGTAACAAAAAAAGGCCTCCATTTGTGCTAAAATGTTTCCATCCTTGGAGCGCGACTACACAGATCAAACTGAAGCAAAATGAAAGCCAAGAGCGTGACATCACTGTGGGAAACTGGGACAGCTAGTATTGCTCGATGACTATTCACTCAAAGAGAAATATGCAAGGCAGCTAGTGCGAGAGAGCTGTGTAGTTTAAGCCAGAAGAAGAGTTTTTGTGGTGTGTACTTGTACCAATGACGGAAATGGATCATTCTAGTATTTTCTATCCAAGTATATGTAGATTTAGAAGATCATGTGACACACAAATCAAGACTGAATTACAACAATTGAGCACTGTATGCAGTACATGGCTAATCAAGGCTAGACTGTGGGAAATGCCGTCACCAACCGACCGCTCTGACAAGAAACTTTTTGTCCATAAATGGCGCTGGATAATCAAGGTGAAAAATTGTTGTCTGATTGAAAGATCCGTACCATTACAGTGTATCTAAACCAATGCAGAATATCTACCATTGTGGCTGCTGCCTGTGTCTAAAATAACTCACTAGAACCACAGTTTGCAAAATGCTGGCTCCAGCAATCTGATGAATTTTTCAGCACATTAGTAATAAATTAAAAAAAAAAAAAAAAAAAAGACTTGAGGAAGCCAAATCTACTTAAATAGAATGAGGACAAAGGTTAGTTATCCTTTGCAGAGTGGAGAAGTACACTCAGGGTTTTTTTTTTAGCATCGTCACCTCCCCAGAGACAGAGGAAAACTCACCAGCTTTGTACCATTTATTAACCACTTTTAAAAATTACACAGTAGTACAAGCTATTTTTTGGCCCATTAAACAGTCAGAAATAACAGGGATATGAAGGTTTCTGTCAAATAAGGTGTAACACACACTTGTCTTTATGGCTCCCAGAGGTCAGTCTACAGTCGTTTTACCATTAGTACCTACCAATGTTGGGTAAGTTACTTTAAATTAGTAACTCAGTTACATTTCTAGTTACTTCTATCAAAAGTAACTCAGTTACTTCAAGTTACTCATTACTTTCAAAGTAACTAGTTACTAGAGAAAGTAACTTTGGTTTTACTCAGAATTCTCTTGTTAATGTGTTGCTTCCGTAACTGGATACCCAGCCAGACTGACAGTCTTCTAGTTTCTAGCTTGCTTACTTGCCACAAGTGCACTGTGCCACCTACCAATAGAAAGGAAAAGATAATGTGCATATTTCCACGAGAGAAATCCCATGCCTGGACCGCCTTTGACCGCCGCCATGATTCTAGCCTACGTCACAGCGTCATGTGTGCTTTTTACATCCAACATGAAAACTGCAGTTGTGGTGCTTTCAATTGTACTCAGAACTCGGAAATTCTGCCTTCTGAATAGGAAGATGTAGGTAACACCAGACTGCAGATGAGCTGCATACAGGGCTGGACTGGGACAAAAAAATCGGCCCGGGCGTTATGACTAGAGACCGGCCCGCCATTATAGGAAACATCATAAAGCCTTTGAATGAAAACAAATGCTGTTGTGACAGTGATGTACACCGTTTTGATGGTATATATGCATCAATCTATCAATCGTTTGTTGTAAGATTCAGATAATTATTTTTTAAAAGCTAGACATTTTAAATGAGAATAAGAAAAAAAAAGTACTTCTTTGTGCCCCCCTTTTCCCTGTTAATGCCCTACATGGCCCCCCTGGCAAAACTTTGCTAGACCCGCCCCTGCACAGTTACCAGCTGTCAGCTATGTTAAAAAAAAAAAAGATCCTGGTGTTATTTGTCTCTTAGAAACAGTTCATAACTTCCCTTCAACTCATTCATGTCACCTAAAAGGTAAACCTGTTTCTCCATCACCTGTTCAGCTCTGATGATTCAGTAAGGACATCTCCTGGTTTCATCTTCATGTTTCCCTCTCACCACATATCCAAACCGATATCATGACCAGCAGCGTTTATGGCTGTGGTTCCAGCAAACATCAGCTGATACTAGAAAGTGATATTAAATAAATTCTAACAACAGCTGATCAAGCTTAAACGTGCTGCTGTTGTTTAGCGCAACATCCAGTGGATTCCTCTTTCTGGTGCAAAGTGAGCGATAAACAAACGAGAGAGAAAAGCCAATCAGCTGATCATTGATCAGTTTCATGATTGAAGTAGCAACAGAAGAGGGAGGGGGAGAGAATGAGAGAAGAAGAGATAGCTTTGTGTCTTTTTCATTGTAGCTGAATTACGGGACAAACTGTTCCTTTTCACCTCAATATGAAAAGCGTAATATTTTCTCTGAATATGAGATGATTCTGTTTTTTACGGGATGGTTGGCAACTTTAATAATTAACCTTATGAATAAAATAAAGTTCAACATCAGAAACATCATAGCGCCCACCCAGCTGTATAGAAACTCCGTCATGCTAGCTAGTACGCCGTACGAAAAAGTCAGCATAACGAAAATAAACTCCACCTAAACTTGGTTTATATCTGACCCGGATAGACTGCAGGTCATAACTTCTTACCTGAAGTTCAGTTCACCTGACACCAGCGGCCGCCTCGGGCCACCTCGCCCTTTCCCTCATCCACCTGCTGCCCTCCACCACTTGCTAATGTTACTGAATCTGTGGAAGCTCCGCGATAGCCACCACACGAAGTAACGAATAACGACCCTATCTAAATCCCAGTAACGATTAACGCGTTCCTGATTTTGGCATAATAATTAGTTACCGTGCTCGTTACCACAATAATAACCTAGTTACTGTAAAGCGTTACTTAATAATGCGTTAGTCCCTACACTGGTACCTACTCAGATCAGCTTGATGCTACTCGAGGCAGTACGACTCATTTTTCACCACAATTAAGTACCACCTAATGTGCGTGGGGTCGTTATAGCAATGCGGCTGAACATCCTGTGACGTCATTTGTATGTGACACAAACACCACAACAAAGGTGGACGTTGAGATGACATATTTAGACTTGTTCAAAACAGCTGATGAGATCAGGATTCTTTGCCAAAACTTTTGTAGTTTCAACCTCAGCTCTAATCTTCAGAAGAAGAAAAAACCCTCAGCAACTTAACTTAGTCTGCACTCTGTAGCACTACTCCAAAATGGGAACTAACACTAATACACACACAAAACAAAAAAACCCCGCTTAGAATGCACTCCACTGACAATGGGAACCGGAGAAATGCCACAAACGGTACAATTTAACCTCAAATGAATGCTGTATCACATGTTTAGCGCACAAGCGGGCTACATTTCTTATGACCTAAAAAAGGGGACGCGCCCTCCTCTCCAACATCAAACAGCAGCAGCATAATGTGCTGCACATTTTAGCCTTAAATTCTCTGGACACCACCACTTGCAGATATTTCACAAAAGGTGGGCCATTAGTTACAGACGTTCAAGGTTCCTGACTGTAGTAGTTAAAGGATTTAAGCGTCTGGATGAGGAGGTGGTTACATTTGGGTGAGCCGATCATTATTTACATTGAAAACGCAGCACATACTGCTCGACTAAAAATCTGGTAGTTGAGGTAAATGTACTGTTGGACAGAAAATATAATTTAGGGGTAAACAGCTGCCTTAAAACCTTTTTCTTGTGATTGATATCTTACACAAAGTCATAAACATCTCTTTATTTGGAAAAAAGCTGTATATACCGAACAGAGACACGGAGCGCACATGTTAAAAACTAACAGCTTTAAGTGAACTCTCTCTAGGCCAACACCCAGCATCGCTACACGTACATTTTAAAAGAGGCCTTGGAGGCACTAAGAGCATTCAAGTGCATTTAGGGAGGTCTGCGGGAAGAAATGCTTCCCCTGCTTTCTTCATTATCTCGCATCAGGGAGGGCTTCTGTCTCTCTCACACCACACGTACATAAAATGTAGTTCTCTACTTCTTGTACACACAGTCTTCACATCCTCTTCCCCCTGTCCATACCACTCCACTTAATATGTGATATCATTATGGTTAGATGGAGAGCCATGCTTAATGGCAACAAGAGATGGAGAAGGCTGGATCTAAGAAGAGATTACTAAGAGTGCTACAACACATGCGGACTGGATAGGGTGGATGAAGGAACAGATAGTTTAAGACTGAGAGTACAAATGTAACCAGTGTTGAACAGAAGAGAAAAAGACTGAAAGGACAGAAGATTTCAAGAAATGGAATACATGAAAGTCTCTTACAGAAACAAAAACAACCTCAGCGTTAGAAGGACAGACCTGGCAACATTAACATATCTAGATCTCTCATCTCTTAACTTTTATGAGCCCAATGGTCTGGAATATTTGGTGAAGACCGAGTCCAGGATTGGCTTAATTATTGACTATTCATGGCAGGTTAGATGCTTGAAAAGCACAGATTGGACTGCTTTGGGTTCAATCTGTGCTTTTATTGGGTTAGCAAGTAGGAAAAGTTTGTTACTTGATGATAAAGCCAACTGAATGTTGCTTTTGAACCACTCATGTTTCAGGGCTCTACTCAGTAATCTTCACTATATTTTTTAAAACCTTTTTGCCCGACAAATGTGCAGCTACAGACTCCTTTCAAGGTTGGAATTACTTCTAAAGCACAGTGCGTTATTCTGCATTTGCACAAAAAAAAAATGGTTCGTTTACATTATTCACTTTAAATACAAGGTTTTAATGTGTCATGTGACTACCAGGAGTGCAAGGATGCTTTACAGCGGAGGACAAGAGCTCGGTCTGAGGCTCGCTGTGTGTTGTAGGAGTTTCTGACAGAAGGAGTTTGTCAGGCATGATGGGGGGGATGGGTAAAGGAAGAATATAAACACCTATACAGAAATTTCTTATGCTAATTACTACTTAGCATTAGCTATAAAGGACAATCCACATATTCTCACATCTCATAGCAAGACTGTTGTAAAGTTGAAAAGGCGTGTTAAATGTGTGTCTTACCAGCATTTTCGGAGAGCGAGGAGAAGTCCTCTCTGGGGTAGGAGGCTGAAGGCTGGATGAACATCCCCTCATCAAATCCCTCTTCAGGCTCTGGTGGGAAATTGTAGACAAACCGCCGTGTTGTGGCTTGTTTTTTCCTCCGTCCACTTCCAGCTGCAGCATCCGGTGCCTCTCGCTTTATTGCTGCGGGTGATGCGGCCGTGCCGCCTGTGGCTGGCTCGTTCCAGACGAAGACCCGCGTCTGGCCACTCGTCGCCCGCATTTCATTGGTCTCTGCTGAATCAGATGAGTTGTCGTGGTGGGTCCAGCTACCAGAGGCTCCGGGGGTTACGAGGGCACAGCCCTCACCCCCGACCACTGTCACCTCTATATCACTCGTCTCCTCTTTTACGCGGCCATTTTCGTCATCTTCTTCCATTGCGTCCTTCCCTTGATTGCTGCTGGCCTTGATTGATAGCTTTGACAGGATGCTTGTCGCCCAGAAGTTACTTGGCTTACGGTCTAGCCCCCTTTGTCCCTCTTTGGCCACCATCTGCCTCTTGTTGTAGTCCACCACCACGGAATCGGGAGCTTCTTGCTTGATGCTGATGTTCAGAGCATCCTTTATAAAAGCCCTACAAGAATGTACAACCTCTGTCATCTGGAGGTAACTAGCAACTGACATCACCTCAATGGCATTTTGGCTTGTGAGCAGCAGATTCCCAGAGTAGAGAAAGTCGAGAATGACCGAGAAGCCCTGCACAGCAGCAACATCTAGGTGTGTGACCGTGGTCTGGTCCTGGGTCTCGCTCTTGGTCAGACAGTAGAGGGTTTTGAAGTAGCGGCTGCCTGCGACCAGGATATTTTTGTGCGCGCGGAACACCTGGCCCGAGACGACAATGTTGACGTCACAGAGGATGCCACTTTTGCGTTGCTTGTCCAGCTCTTGTAGAAGCTGGTAACAGTAGGAGTTCTCATTGGGCTTGTTGCGGTAGTCTTCCTCTGTGCAGTTAGTGGAGGGGCTGGTGTTGTCCGAGGGCCTCAGTGTCTCCTTTTAGGCAAGAAGGAAGAAGACAAAAAAAAGTATTGTAAAAAAAACTGTGTGTGCCCACACAAGTAATTTGCAAGAGCAAGCATAAATGCAATCGTACACAAATGTTTTCCCTTCCTGTAAGTCCTGTCTTTACAAAAAACAAATACACCCACTGGGTTCCCAACGACACTGTTGCACCTGTCCTGGGGGTGAAACAGGTTTGACAGGCTGCTGTTAACGGGGAGGTGGGAGTGACGGAAGGCAAGGTCCAGTACTTTAAGGCTAGGTAACACACTAATGTCAATGTGTTTTCTAAACCAAATTCCACAGCTGCAAATGTAAACATAAAATACAACCACATATTAATAAACACGAGAAATGACTGGATTCAACCACCACAAACAAAAGTAACACATCTTATTCTATGTACCAATAGAATGCCTGCAAAAACCTGAACATGATGCCATATTTGAGCACGATGGCATGTTTGTTCAGCTAAAGCAAGCGTTACAAAAACTTAACACGTTTCTGAGGTAAGCATTAGTGACCAATCAGGCACAGATCAAGTCAAATATCTGACTGATTCAACTCCTGCCAGATGTTGTGTTCCAAGTAAGCGGCAAACTCAAGGACTGAATGAAAGTGCAAATAGAGAATACAGTTCCCTAGACTGGCTCAGTGAGAGAGACACACGTTAAATGCCTGTATTAAAATGTTGACATGTATGGAATGAATTTTCTTTTTAATAACTTGAATAATTGCATATTGATAAGGCTTAAAACCATGGTTATAGTCGCCATGACTCCCAGGTGTTAACACTACACCTCCTGAAGTTTCCCTCCTTAGGGTACGTCCACACTAGCCCTGATAGATTTGAAAACGCTCCGCGTCCACACCAGCATTTTCAGTCGTTTTCAGAGTTGTGCGTCCACATTGAAACGGCCCAAAACGCTTACGTTCCAGTCCTGCGCATGCGCAAAAGCCAGTGAGATTTAAAGAATTTGAAGAAAAGCTATCTGGAGCAATCAAAACAACCGCTGTATAACGCACTCCGCTATCTTTGTTTATTTGGTCACATGACTGCATCACATGACTAAAATGCGAGAAAGTCTGCGTTTTCGTGTGTCCACACTGCGACGAGACAGCTGCGTTTTGAAATGTATGCGTTTTCAAAACGCTGCGTTTTTCCTTGAGGAAAGCGCCGTCTTAGTGTGGACAAGAGGTCAAAACGGAGAGAAAACTGGAGGTAACCTCAGTCTTTGCTCCTTTTGGAGATTCTCAATGCAGTCATTTCAAGAATTAGCATGACTTACTTAACAAGTCTGTGTCTCAGTTTTGGTAAGCAAGATTCTGCCCTTCTGTTGTAGGATATGTGTCTCTGCAATGTACCTACACAATCTTTGAAATCAGCTTGCTAACTGTAGCATTAGCTGATAACTTATCTGTCCACCCTTTCACCTAAACACGGTCACTCCCGGCCTCAGAAAAAAAAAAGATGGCGATGGCTATAAAAGAAAAAAAGTAGAGCCTTCAAAATGCAGAATCTACAAACTGATGGGTGAGATCACTGCTGCTACATTCGTCTTTTAGATACAGACCGTGGTTTCAAACAGGGAAGAAAACAAACACATAACATTAACACTACACACAGAATGAAACAAATGGACTTTCAGTGACCCCTATATACACTCGCATGGATAAGAATAATTCTGGAATAAGACCTCTATCCATTTGTATGTCCTGATAACACAGTTTGAGGCACCATTAAGAAGTTAGCCATAACTGTGCTAGGAGCATTTTTGAAAATGCAATCTGCAATGACACTGCATTGGTCTGTTTTATTTTCTTTCCTCCCCCTTCATTAAAACATGTTTTCTTTCCATTTATATTCTTTAGTTAGCTTCTACTACAGATTCGCAGGATTCAACGTTTTGCACATATTCCGTTTCTAAACAGCTAAATTCTGTCACTTGATGAACAGGAAATAGGCCATAAATAGACCAGGAGGCCTGAGAAGTATCCAAAACAAGCATGGGAGGGGTACAGACAAAGGCATCAAACCCCACTCACCTGGAAAGAGTTGAAGGGCAAAGAGCCAGACTAACAGAGCAGGAGAAAGAGGTGTGTATAGAGATGTGCATGCATATGCTTAATGCAAACATCACATAACACACAGTCTGGGGTGAAGTGAATGCATATATACTCACAGACAAAATTCAATGCCCCCCCCCATATATATATATATATATATATATATATACACACACACATACATATATATACAAAATCATAAACCCAGAACATGTATGTCAGTTTTTCCACATGATGTACACAAGCAGGGCATACATCTCTGGCTCATTTTAGAATTGCAGAGCAGATGTCCTAATCCAGAATAATTCACATTGCTCAAGCCCTGCATTTTTGCCCCCACCCATCACCATCTCGCCGGCGCGCGTGCACATCCACACACAAACACACACGCTGCCTACACGTACAGCTGGGGTTTCAGCTCGAGTAATTCAGATTAAATCCATTTCTCTGAGGTCCCCACCCAGCCCCCACCCACCACCCCTACTCGCTCCACACTGCAGCTCTTGTCCAGGGCAGCCTGGTCACAGTATAGGGGGGCTTATCATTCTCTGCCACAGCTGGAGGGAGAGAAATGGGATGGAATAAAATGAAAGGCAGAATGAGGGAGAGATAGGAGGGGTTGACTTTGCAGACCACATAAATAAATGGAGGATGCACAGATAGAGCACATTAGGAGACAAGAAAGCTGCACTGCACAATCCTGGTGGGAAAAAAAAAATCAAAAACGTAGAAACAGAGCTGACAGAAATATATGAAAAGAAGCTGAGAATTCACTGATAACACACACTCCAAGAAAATGAATAAAAGGCAGAGCTTGAGAGAGCAGTGAGAGAAAGGGCGGAGGAGAAAATGTCGAGCAGAGGGGGACAGAAAGTGAGCGTGATAGAGAAGGAGTTGGGTCACCCCATTTTAGCCTTCACAATAGCTCGTGTTCTCCCCGAGGCTTATTGTCCACTCACTGTGGGCCTTTGTGAAAAGGCTCGGCACTCACTCTCTTATTACACAGCAGCTCCCACTTGCAAGCATAGAAAGGAGCCATGGTGCATGTGGGTGAGGCTAAGAGGATGAGGAGAGAGGGAGAGAAATTATTCCATGATATACACATCAAAGCCTGTGGAGGGGCACGGTTATCATGTTGAGTACTATGGGGTGGGGGGGTGGGGTGGTTAATATAGCGTTGTGGTGACAGGCAGGAGAGCGATCGCAACAAGGGGAGTCGGATATGCTTTCAACTTGGGTTGTCAACACTCATGCTTGTTTGTTTTTGCCCAGAGTTTTCAATTTTCCACCTAACAGCATGAAATAAAATAAGCTTAATGACAACTTCAGGGCTCAACAGACTCAAAAAATAAATAAATAAAAACAAATACATCTCAAATACCACAAATAAACCAACACCCACAAACTTGCAGACTGCTTATCATTTGCAGCAACTAACCATCCCGCTCCCAAACACCCTGACTCCTCTCAGCTTTTATCCGGGCTAAGTTGCTCCATACTGGCTTCATGAGCAGCATCATTCTTTCTCCAGATGTGCCATGTGTGAGATGGGAGCTTAAGAGAACCAGCAGATCAACCCTGCACAGCAGATGCTGGAGACAAAACCAGCTTGAGCCAAAAGAGAATGTGGGGACAATATCAGCCTCCCCCAGTCATGACGTGGCTGGGTTTTTATTTGAGCCAGAGATGCCAGGGGTGGAAGAATAAAAGGCAGAAAGAGAGCACAGCATCCAAGTGGGTGCTTTGATCTAGGTCAAACATGAATGCTTCAAAATCTTACAGTGAAAAGCCAATAACTGCTGATTTACAGGTGGATTAAACAAACCAAGATGGTCATAAACCCGAGCCTTGATGCTCTGACTGCTTGTAGAAAAGAATACTTCAACAAACTCAACCACAAACCCAAACAAACCACAACGCCCCCAAGGCCAGCAGATCCATGGCAAACACTCAGACACACCTCCAACAGATCATGTCATACAACAAGGTCCCCTTGAAACATAATAACCCATTGGAGCCAGTTTGTTTACCTTTTATGCACACATGTTTGCCTCCGTCCCCTCACTTATACCCCACTACCCTCCATCTATCCAGTCCCATGACCAGCCCAACCCTGAGGCCATCTCCACCAGTCTTTCACTAACTCCCTCCATCTAGTGTATCCTTCACTCAGCCCCCCCCTTTCCTCACCCAACCCGTCTGTCCCCAGATGCTAGAACAATACTGCAGTGTGCATTTGGCCCAAGGTGTGGGAGGGCTGAACTAAGCGAGTCCCTGCCTCCCAACAATGCTAAAGAGCCGGGGGTGTCACTGACAGACTCAACGAGAAGAATTCTCCCTCCGGCTCCTCCCCACCCATTCCCCTGACCTGCGTCCCCCAATAAACACCCCCCTCCCCCGTATCCACCCCGGTCTATCTGCTAGGCACCAGGCTGGCAATAGGCTGGACCCCTTACCCCTTGTGGGAACACTCAATCACAATGAATATGGTGTTTGTCTAGGGCTGCTCGACTTAACAAGAATTAAAATCTGAATTTTTCAAGCCAATATTAATCTCATCATTTATCAGAGACTTTGGGAAAAAAGCATTTCCTTCAGCTTTAATTGCAATTCAACAGAAATTAAACAAATAATGAAAAGAGAAAGAAATACGACCCGAACTAAACGTGTCCCAGCCTGCAGGAAGGGAAAGTGGGCTTTTAGGGAGCAACAAAACTAAAAGAAAGTGGGTGGGGTTGAAACACAAGAACAAGAGAGACACTGTCAAATAATCATTTTATCTCCACTCTTTATCTTATTTCAATAATGGTTAGAAGCCAAAATTATAACTGAAATTAAAGTTTGATTAATGATGCGGCCCTATGTTTGTCTCTACTAAAATGACAGGATGAAAATTACATGTAAAAAGAAGCCTAAACATATCTTAATTTCCCTTTTGGAGGATTAAGTGTAGTGATATTATCTTACACCCTCATTTAGACCAACACAGTAGTGTTTGTTTGGCCATCAAATCAAATGGGTCAACATACATCATCTGACCTGACTACAGCCGTATCCTGAGCTGGTTCGGGCATATATTGCTGGTCTCTGGTGAACAGGCGAGATGGGGATTAAATTTGTCATTTATACTCAACAACAACAAAAACAAGGAAGTAAATGAGTGGTAAGAGAGAATGGCTGTCAAAAACTTGTTGTTATATGACAATTACACATCTCTCTGTGTCATCATGTTAAGAGGAATACCAGCCACATAGTCTCTGCACACGACCATGACAAGGAACTTTCTCTATCACTCTGTAACATCTAGAGTGGGTTTAACACACCCTCAGCCGCCCTCCTTTAAATACGTATTAAAAGAAGTGTATGGGCTGCCCATTTTTCACCATAAAAAATAAAACTTTTCTGAGAATTTAATTTAATTAAAATGGTCGTACATATGTGACTTCATATCTAATCTCAGAAAACCTCGTCTCCTTTTGCCTCTGTTTACCCTTTTTTTCCCCCTCTAGTGAGCACGGGGAACAATCTGACCATAAGACAGCATCTAGAGAATTAAGGACAACGGCCCCCTTCTCCAAGGATACCCACATTTAACACAGCTGCCCTGGTGTGCTACAGATAATTGAATTAGGTTTAACAAATGCAGCAGAGGCCTGACTAACATCAGGAATGGGTGAATAGAACAAGACGTTGCCTCATAACACTGTAGTTCCCCTTTAATGTACTGCTTCATAATGCTGTCTTGCTTACACCGCTGCCTATTATTTCAGCAGTACTGTGTTTGCTGTTTTGTTTACTTTAAAAAGGCAGTCCAAGTTGAGGAAGCATAAAAACAAAAGATAAATACTTCAGAAAAAAAAAGGAAAGAAGGCTTTAAGCTTTAATTCAATTTTTATCTACTCAGCTATAACCATTTATGAGGAAATGGCCTGAAAAACCTCTCAAGACAGCGTCTGGGGTCCTTGTTGCTAGGGAAAAGCCTCACCAAGCCCCTAATCCACTCCTAGTGCTCTCCTTACCAATTAGAGATGTGTACAAGTTAGTGGATCACTTTAAGTCATTCTGATTAGTGATTGCGTGTACAAAGGAAGGAACTAAATGTAGTAGTACAATCCTCTTCACACACAAATCACAGACGAATAGCACCCCGCTCTTAATTCTCGTGACAGCCCAAGCCATTCTCTGAATATGAGGTAGGATGTGGCAATTTAAAAAGGAACTGAGTCCCCCCCAGTGTACGACTAATGGGAAAAATGTCCTTTGACACCGAACTGTACAGACAAATCTGCCCTCCCTGTTTTTATGAGGTCACTAAAAGAGTATTGTAGAAGTGTTGCTTAAACTGCAATAAAAAATGACGAAGCAATAAAAACATGTCATGGACATTAATAAAGGCTGTTCACATGTAATAAGACGTAAGTGTTTTGAATTTTTTTTTTTTTTAAAAAAAGGCATTCGAGAAACTGATACGGATACCCAATTATACCTACATCGAGCTTTAGCTAACTACACACTCTTTACATGCCTATTAAATAAAGTGGAGTCATTTCCTGTAAGTATGACCCGTGGTTTCAGTCGTCTGCAAACAGGATAAGCCTTTAATCATAAGATATGCCCCAAAGTTATAGCCAGAGCCCAATAATCCAGAAATATGGATGACAGGCTCAGGTGATGCTGTGTCATCCTATTACTGACATCTATTTTCACTCTTTCAAACCTTTTCAAACGCTGCCTCTGGGCAAGCAAGATGTCACGCTCAGGACAACCTGATTTACTCTCCCCTCCTTGTCCAGCACTGCAAGTGACACCATCTATGGATTTTGGGGGGTCATTCTCGCACAATGCCTCTAATTTAGCTCCCTAAAGGGAGGCGGAGGTGGAGGAGCAAGAAATGCGCCAGAGGTCACCCGGGACAGAGAGGCAGCAGAGCTGCATGAGAGGCGGGGGGTTGGGTAAGGGGTGCGGTTCCCCGAAGGCTGCCAGGGTCGAGCCCTTGCCATTGTGCGACCTCTAGCAAGCTAGCGATCAAGACTGCTGCTGGTGAAAGGACTAGCTGCGATGTACAGTGAACATCTAAAAGTGCTCCACAACACCTTCAGTGTCCGATATTTATCCCTTCATTTTCGGCAGTTATCGGTGATTAGCAGTTGTGACATGCAATTAGTCACTTGACAACAAACAGCCTCTAGAGCGATATTAGCTAGCAGGTGTCAAACTGGAGCAGGTCTTTAACTTGCCCGGTGAGTGGGCACACAACAGTAACTTGCATAGTACAGTATATTTTGAAGTGATTTTGTTTTTCCACTCTGTCACCCCTTAGCTTTGGTACAGGGGCTTTCCAATACGGCCACTGGTCACCTACCTCCGGCTAAACAGTAAAGCCGCGGGCGGCTGTGAAGCTAGGCTAGACATTAGCTGTGGTCGTTAGCGCACACCGATGCTAACTATTTAGCCGGGAGAAGGGATTGTGAAGCTTAGGTAAAAGCTCACTTTCCTCCCAGGCTGCGCTTTACAATTTAAAGTAACTTCTATTACGTGTGACAGAAAATTAAACAGGTAATGACATTAAGGTATGCCGACGGTATGACAGGTATTTCACGTTACGTAGTTAACTAAACGAAAGCGTCGTGGAGTTGGGCTAACGTTACCTGTTTGGTGGGATCGTTTCTCCCGTGCTCAGAAGACAGGTGATGTCTCAGCAGCAAGGCCCGCTTGTAGTTGCGACTGCCTTTGACGAGCTCGTCGCTGTTTTTAGTGGCAATGTTGTGACACCAGGAGCACGACATGAGTCCAGTCTCCTGGCAAAATTTGAGCCATGGAAATTCTTGCAACCACGAAGCGTGGAAAAGCGAGTGTTTCTGAAGCAGCGTCTGCGGTCTCATCTCTACCCCAGATTTCCTGGATCCCGTCTCGCCTCCCCTGGCAGTCTCCTGGCCGTCAGCGCTGTTGTTGTGACCGTTCCCCGCAACCCAGTTTTTCCCGTCCCCGGACCCGTCCTCCGTTTCCACCGAGTCGACACGATCGTCGCCCTCCCCAGCTGCCCGACTGCCCCCTTCCGGGTCCTCTTCTTCCTCCGCCTCGGGTTCCGTGCTATCGCTGACAGATCCAGCGCCCTCCACTCTCTTCTGCGATGGTCCTTTCGCCCCCAGATCCCTGTCCTCCTCTTGATCCGGCCTGTTCCCGTTAAAATGTCGATCTTGACAGGCCGGGGCCTCCCAGCTGTTACAGTTCCCCCCACCGATACCGCTGGAACCCGTTACCCCAGCTAATCCACCTCCTCGGAAAGCCAGCGACCTGCGGTTTCTCTCACCGGACATTTTTTTTTCTTAATATATGTTAGAATCTTCACTTTCTCAACAGTATCCCCCCTCCTCCGATTAAAATGCTGTGTTTATAACCGATGTGTTTTCCGAAATAGATGGACCGTCGTCGTTTCTGCGCTCCGCTCGGCCCTCCCGGTGAGAGTATGTAGGTTATGCGGAAATAAATAAAGGTTTTAAACGCATAATGAATTTCAGGGTTCTCGCTGCGTCCGCGCAGGCCCCGCAGAGGTCGAATGGCAACGACTTTCCTCCCCACAATGCACCTCGACCAGAGGGGGCGGGGGGGAGGGGACGTGTTGGTGGTAGTGGTGGTGGGGGGTGTCTTTTTAAAGGAAGATGACTGGGGGGGGGGGGGGGGGGTAGATCAGCATGGGGTCTTTTGTGCTTTAAAAAAAAGCACCCATTTTCCGCATGCTTTTCATCTGATGTCTGTTTGTTTTATTAGACCGCGAATGTCAAATCACATTCCTCACGGCGGGGTGTCCCAACATTCACGAATGTCTGCAGAAGGAAACTTGTCGGGTGTCTTTTTTATATTATCCATTTATTTACTTTTTATTATAGTGAATTATACATAAATAAATAAAGGTTGGTATTTGAATATAAAGAAGTGGGGCCAATAAATATACATAAAAGCATGTTAACCGAGATATTTATTCCAAACAAAATTGCTTACACTACACTAATATTAAGTCAAGATTCGACATTCAACACCACAATATTCCCCCTGAGCTTTATGTGGTGTGTGTAAGACTGTTGCCTTATATTTTGTATGTGCTCGAAGAACATTTGCATTTGTGTTTTTTCCAGATCTCCTTTGTTGAGTTTGCTGATGCATGTTGAACCCTAAAACAAAGGTGTTATTGATTAACTGAGATTTTGTATATATATTTTGAAACGCGCGTGTCTGAAATAAAGTCACGCAATGCGTTTGGACGCGAAGCGTCATTCTCTGGAGACTCCAGCCTTGTATTCTCGCGTATTTGCTCGTCTCCCACTCCTTGTGATCAAAACGAAATCCAGTAGGTGGCACTCTTTCATCTGAGCGTCTTTTCTCACCCTCAGTGTCACATTGCTTGGTGTATAGTTTCATTGCTTCCCAATTAAGAGCTTTGCACACACAGCGTGTGAACAAGAGTGGGAATTAACCCGGGTTTGGATGACAATAACGTGGAGGATTGTATATCCCACAGGAGTGGGTAAATCCCCAAGAAGAAGACAAGGAATGTTTTGTATGGCTACTGTGTGTGTGTTTATTCATCTAGCTCGTACAAGCTATCAGCTGGAAAATAAAAATATAATGGAACTAAAAGGAAAAATATCTGAAATTCCTTCGATTCTGTCATACTAAAATGCAGTGTGTCATCTCGCATCAAATGAACAGCAGGCCTTGCAGGTGGCAGTGAATTCTGTCTCAGCAGAGCAATGACTGGCTGTATCTTTAAAATTAGAAATAAATCTTGAGTTGACTTGATTGTAAATTGAGGTTAGTTTGAGCTTAAGAAAGATATGTTCAAAACAATATTTAGCCAAATATATATAACTCTAAAAAAGAAACAAAAAGAAGAAAAACAAAAAAGAAATAGAAACTAATAGCCATGATAAAAATTGATATTGATATATAATTTCATTCTTCCTGTATATGCTGGAGTTACATGATGTGGAGCAGCAGTATTTTCCTCACTATTAGTATTAAAAATAAAATGATAATGATTTAAAAGCCCGATTTAACTGGCTTTTCTTTAAACTTATTTAACTGTCGCCGCCTGAGACTGGCACCAGAAGCAACACGTTTGCATGTGTCATAGTCTTCTTCGTATTTTACCTGACACTGTATCTGTAAGAAAAATAAAACAACATATATATACATCTCTGATGGACAGAGTCTCCCACCCCATGCATGTAGATGTTGCTGAACTGCAGAGCTCCTTCAGTGACAGACTGCTGCATCCTCGATGCATGAAGGAGCATTTCCGCAGGTCCTTCCTCCCTGCAGCTGTCAGACTGTACAATCTGAACTGCTCCCAACAAACATATTTGTTTACATCAATGCTGTAACTGCAATAAGTTAGTTAATTAACCAATTCGCACTACAACCTGGTTTGCCTCTTACCTGTAATTATTTTTATTTAATTTAATAACTGTACAGTACTCTCTGTTTATAGTAACCATTGTCCTTAATGTAAATATGTAAGAAAAATTGTGTATGTTTCTGTTCCGTGTCCTGTGTACTGTTTGTTTGTATATTTGTCTTTTTGGCTGCTGTTACAACCAAATTTCCCCTTGTGGGACAATTAAAGGATTATTCTATTCTATTATTCTATTCTATTCTATATACGACTACACTATTGCAGATACATATACATTTTACATATACATATACATACTCTTGTTGTACAGTAAAAAACAAACAAACAAAACAGAAACACAAATAATGACGTGTCCTTGTTGCGCAGCTTTGCATTGTTGTTGGGCTAAAACTTGATCCACGTGCTTGCTTCTGTTTACACTGCTGCGTGCTGACGTCACCGCGAACCCCACCCGGCACGGCGGGCTGCCTGGCAACATGAGGCAGAGAACAGGAAGACCCACAGCAGGAAAGTGAACAACCTGCGGACCCTGAGTAGAAATCGACAAGAAACAACACTTTGGACAGACAATGGAGGATGCAGACAAAGGTAATTAAATCATCGACGTGTGCCAGTGTCGTAGTAGATGTTTTAAAACTATTTTTTCCTTAGAGAAAAGTTAGCGGACTAGCTAACTTTGTGCTGTGACTCGAGTTAGTTCGTTGAGAGCATATGCTACCTCTCGCCATACGAATAAAGTGAGTTATTTTGCGACGGACAACAGTTTGAAGAATTTGAAGAAGAAAATAACTTTTTTCAGCAGCACCACTGCAAGAGATTTCTAGAAAAATGACACGGAAGTGCGGTGTCACGCCACAATTTTCATTTTTTTTTACCAGCATGTAAACCACCCATTACTTATTAGGTGGAACCATAAACGCACATTTTCAGTTTTTGTGTGAGTTAAAAACTTTGACAGGCAGTGAAGAAAAGCAGTAAAACACTAGTCAACAACATATTTTGTAACTGACGGCTTAGCCTGTAAGAATGGGTTACACCTGTTTGACAGCGCACTGCTATAACTAGTTCAGACAAGTCACGCTGTGCTCTTATGCTCTTTCAAATGGTTTTTTACACTGGAAAAAAAGTTTTATTTTGAAATGTACGAACTCTTATTCTATGCCAAAGTGGTTGTGAGTTGTGGGTGGCTTGTATGTCCAACTTTTTGTGATTTTACTCATAAACAGCATAATCCATTCTTCTCTGATCTTTGTATTATTTTATTCTACTTCATTTGCACTAAAGTGCTTGTGGAAAGAAGCAAAGCATCTGAGTTTTATTTGTTAATTTAAAATGTCATGTTGGAATTTGCAGCACAAACAACCTTCACCCTCCTCTGGGTTCTCAAAAGTAATTTTCTGATGGTTGAAAGTTGTTTTGTGTTTTGTGTTTTTTTTTTTTTTTTTTCTTCTTCTTCCCTTTTTAATAACGCAGAGAGAGAAAGCCAGAACAAATGTTGCGTATGAACACCAGAATTATTGATGTAACTGGTTCCTGATTGATAATTTGTGCTTCTCCATATCAGAAGAAATGAGGTGTGTTTCTGCATCACTTTCTGTGTTGCTGCCAGTGGACACAATAGAAAAGAATGCTTTACTTGGCTTTAAATGCCACGCTTGTGAAGCCCATTCCTGAATTAGAGTTGCAGGTCCTGAACACATCCTTAAGTAAATGGTATCTTAGTAACTGTTTGATCTGGGTTCTCTTTGCTCATAAAGGTTTCTTGTGGTATGCTTTGGAGGGTTTTCCCTTCCCACATGACATGTTTTTTCACTGTGTGCGTGCAGCGGATGCACCAGTAGATATCTTGTCTTTTAGTGGTTTTATAAGTCATTGTATGTGACCTTAAAAAACACACTTTGAAAAAAGGTGAATGCCAGATTTCTTTTAAGGCTGTGCACACTTGCACTACAGGCTATTGTTCATCAAAATCGCAATAAAACAGGCCTGTACCACAAGTAATCGCAAGAAAGTGAAATTGCATAGTTATCAGATAAAGGGGAAACTCTTTGCCAATCTCTAACTTTACTGCAGCCTTGAGGTGGTGTCTGTTTACCTCTCTAGGCAGCAAAAGTAAATGATCTGCCTCTCGAGATGTAATTTTATCACCTTAAATATCATCATAGGAACTGCTGTGCTCTCTGAATTTATAGTCACACTGCTGTACAGGCAGCCAAGTTTGTTTCAAGGTCAGACTTTTGGTATGGTAGCTGTATTTTACTACCATCTGTACCTGCATCCTCCTCGTGGAAGTTGAGGACGCTCAGTGACAAGTATTTGTTTGCTCCAATACAATAACCTCCCTTTACGTTATTTATTTATTTTATTTATTTTAAGGGAGGGTTTCATAGGTTAGATGCTTCAATCCTTTGTCAGTAATTCAGGTAAAGCATTTGCAAATAACTTGGTGAACAGGTTTTTTGCAGGACCATGGTCGGAGAGTGCTCTGACTGGTGCCTCTCAAAGGAGTCTGCTCTCCCTTGATTGTGTGTCTCTGTGCAGATGACCTTTAGATAACAAACTTGTCTGTTTGTGTCCTCCCTTTTTCTTGCAGTATAATGTTATTTTTTCCATAGTGAATGTTTTTTTCCCACTTAAACTCAGGTTCAGTGAAATTTGTGGTTGACTCAGATGTGCCTTATGATCTTGTCAACCTTGATTTGCCTGAACCTAAATGCCTTCTCACTCAGTCATATTGTTCCAGGTCAATGTCAAGGACTGTAGAAAGTTTTTGTACTCCAGACTAACTTTTATTGTTGTTTTGAATGTTGCCTGTTTCATTGTCTGCATACAGGCTTGTGGCTTGAATCAGTTCAGAAAGGACGTGGTCAGGTTCACCAGCCCGTGTTGTTTTTCAGCTACCCGGTCTAATGAGATTGATCAGGAGCAGAAGCCAACATTTTTTGGCTTTATTAGATTTCTGTGATGCACAACTGTTTGCTTTCAGCTGTCAGAGGAAGTCTCTCACAAACAACATCCCCACCCCAGTAATGCAGATCCGGTCGTTTGAGCTGGAAATACATTCAGCACATCCAAATCATACTTTAAAAGCTGCAAACATTGCATGTGTTTATGTAAAGGTTTGCTATGATTTGTTCAGTCATGCCAACAAATGTCATATTGGGCTACAAGCTGTGTCAGTCTGGCCTGGACCTCCCATTTAGTGAAAACCAGATGTGTGTTTACCAAAACCATTAGTATTTGAAGTCTACTCAGAAATACACCTGTCAGGAGTCATGGCTGTTGTAGATCATTTTAAAAGGACTTTTTGAAGGGTTTGATGTATGTGAGAAGCTGTAGCCTTGAAAGCTGTAACTTTGAATGTTGGTGTCGCCAGGTTTGCACATTTCATTTCAAAGATTAAAGGGAACACCAGCTGTCTATTTGAAAACTTTGTATGTGGACCTGATAGTTGCCTGAAAGAAAACGTTGGGAAATATGGTATAAGATACTTTATGCTGGTCCAAAAAGTCTGAAGTTTGAAAGAATACTCAGGCAAACATGCTTTTAACCTAAATATATACATCACAATGCAATGCATTTAATATTTATCTGAATTGTTTGAAGTTTCAGCAGTAAAATGCAGTGATCAGGCTCTGTTAAACTGAACGAAAAAGAAACTCAAAGGTCATTAAATTCCACTACTTTCAGTACAGCTTTATGGAGAATTTTTCACCGACTTGTGAGATTTGGCCAAGCAGCACTCTCACCTGCCTGGTAGTTTATTTTCCAGTGAAAGACTGCAGACAGAAACTTTGATAAACTATTTAAAAGAAAGTTCAGTGGAGATATAAATTATTACTCCCAATTAACCAAAAGTTCTTTTTTATTTCAGGTTACTTCTGTCCCTGCTTTCATTATCTTTTAATTGGTACCTTACATGACTGTAGAAGGTTTGGCAGACCCTTTGTTCCTGTCCGATACCTGCTGTTTTCATCTAAACTCCATCACTTCAGTTATTTAAGGTTTTGTAACACAATCAGGGAAAAACTTAAACTTTTAGCGTTTATTGGTCATCTTAAGCCCGGCTAAGATGTATAATGACTGCAGAAAGTTTTGGTTTCATTATTTTTTTAATGTGCTGTACTACCGTGCTGCTCTATACACCATGTCCTGTATTTGTAGTGCAAATAGAGTAAGATGGTGAATCTGTTTTGGAAGTAGGCCACACAGCAACAGCTTTCCAATCTGTTGCCATACATTAGACCTTGTATTTGGAGAAACAACCCATTTTTAGTGTTTACCGTTGTTTGAAAGATGAGAGGATTGACACCCTTTTCCAGTTTGAATGGTTCATGTACAGTTGTGTTGTGGGTCGGTTAGCTGTTTCCAGTTGTTTCCAGTTGTGCGCTAACCATCTGTAAGCAGCTGCTTCACATTTAAGCAACAGATCGAGAGGAGATTTTTTTTTTTCCAGCCTGTCAGACTAACTTTAATCAGCTTTCATCTCCATGTTTGTCTTAAGTCGTGTAGCCAAGAGTCTAGATTGAATGCACATGTACAGTATCGGTGTCCATCTGAGGTGTGGCCACTTCCCATCATGCACATCTCATGCTTTGTGGGCCTAGTCAAAGTATCCACAGTTATCCATGTCTCATGATTCCTGTTTAGGCTAATCGTGTGACAGGCTCTGCTTTGAATAGTAAGGTAATTGATCGTGCACTGTTCTTCATTAGCCGCTCTAAAATGGCTGTTTGTTTGTGTTTACGGTCACAGTCGCGGCAGGGGTTGATTTGTGTTTCTGTTTGTCTTATAAATCAAATGGGATGCTTTAATGGCATGAACTTATTCTGTGAAAATGTCTTGACTTTCATCATTTTTAATAATATAGCTATACAAGCGTACTGGTTTGTGTGCACGTGTGTCTGTATGTGTTGTTTTAACAAGTATCACATGGATTAGGGGCTCCACTGATCAGGAGGGCTGCGGAGTTATGTTGAGTTCATCATGTTGGGAGGCCTGTCCAGTCTAGCTGAGAGAGATACTGTTTGCTAAGATATAAAAATGAGTGTGCTGGTTCGATCCGTTTCAGTACAGAAGGATTCTTGTAGAAAAGTATTTGTGCTTGCATCTTAACGAGGACCTCTTGTATTCATATTTACCTCTATATTTGTATTCTGAGACTTCCCAGTTTAAGAAAATATTTTTTTCTGCTAAACTGACCCCGTCATACAGGCTTTCAGCTCATATTCTGCCTGAAACAATCACTTTCGTCTGGCTTCCACAAAGTGAACCACAAAGTCTTTGTGAACACTACTTCCTCTTTTTGGGAGTATGCAAAGTCACAAAAACAAACCTACTGAGGGACGTAATTTCTTATTGTTTATGTTGTGGCTGACTTGTGGGGAATGTCATAAAATGCCAGTTGAGAGGGGAAAATATCTGTTGTCAGGAAATCCCAAAGTTACAGAAGCCAGAGAAATATTACCTGCAGCCGCCAAGTGAATGTGTAATGACTCTCAGCACTGGAGGCTGTTTGTATGCCGGAGTACTTGAAGAAGTGCCAGTAATACTAATCATTTAGACTGTTTTAAGAGAATGTGTTCGTACATTTACTGAGACGTTTATATTGGACTGTTGTTTGCACGTTGAGGCTTGATAGTTTGCCGTGAGCGACTGCAAACGCATTACTTCTGGGTTGACTTTGCTAAATAGAAAAGCTGTGTTGTGGAGCCTGTCTAGTGTAGCTGTAGTGTTATGCTAGTTAGCCTTATATGACCAACAACTTGTTTTACAGACTTGTCATGTGTACTGTAGGGTTTGCTGTTACATTGAAACTCATCATCTCCCTGTCACCATCATTGTAATACCTCTGCTGCCATGATGGGGTTTCTTTGATACTGAGTTACTCTTAGTCACCTGTTTTCCTCAAATGGAAAAAATGAACATGTTCATCACTTTGATGTACAGTTAAGTAGAAAAATAAGTACATCCCATTAAGATTATGTCTTTGAAACATTGCTTACTGTTGAAAATGAGATCAGACCAAAACTATGAGTGCTGTGTTTTTTTTTTATTTGTATTTTTTCTTTTTAAAGTGTGGGATGCTATCAGACCAAGAGCTTTAGAAAAAAAAATCTGGATTTGTTTTAGTCTGATGAGGATTTAAAAAGGATCTCCAAATTGTTTGAAAGTGGAAAATGTGTCACTACTGCTGGTGCAGATTTCAACCGTTTTCCTATCTGCCCAACCAAACAGCAGACCAACCAAAAAACATCACCACAGTGTCTGCAGGTAGCTCAAAGTGCGTTCATCTACAGTGAGAACGAGAGGGCAAACATTCACATGGGAGGCTTTCCCACAAACCAGCCTTTGATTCTAAGAAGGCAGAATTTGAGTTTCCTTGTGAACATGCAGGAAACAGATCAGGCCTGTGGATTAAAAGGCGCAGAAGAGCCTCGTATCTTACAGTAAGGTTGGTGGTGCAAAATGTTAATTGCTTTGCTGCCTCAGAAACTGAGCAACTTGATGAGTTCGGTCTAATATCAAAGACTTTTTTTTTTTTTCCAATATGAGTTTTCTTGCTGTGTTTAACCTTATCCACAGGTACTGATTTAAAGAGACTCAAATGTTGGGTTGTACAAAATATGTAGGAGGAAAAAATGTCAACTTTTTTTTTTTACTCCAGTTAATCGTGGAATTTGTCCCCTAGTGTTTCAATACTTTCAGGAGAGCACCGCTCCTTCTCTCTAAATGTAAGGCATTTCCTGGAGAGGATCAAGCAGACATGCACGTCTGGCTTTCTGCACAGAAGAATGGTGGCTGCACAGGCCTGAAGGGAGCTCGTGATTTATGTACATAGTTTTAAAATTCTCCCTGTGAATATTTCTGTACTAATGTGCTAATTTTCCCCGCAGCGATACCTTTGCAGAGTTTAAATCTTCACCACTTCAATTTTAATGCTGCTCGATACCGGTGCTGCAGCACATCTTTCCAATGTTATCGAGTAATTTTAGGGCAATTTTACATCCGTGGTTGAGTCTGCTGCGATTACTTATTATACATCAGGGAAGAAATAAAAAATCGTAAATCTACTGAAGCGTTTTGGGCTTTCCCCAAAGGAAAATCACCAGGGTAGTAATTGAAATATATTTGAATGCATTTCTTTAAAGAGGGGGTTGATATAACCCTTTCTGTTTTCCCTCTGATTGCCTGGGTAGCCCCTCCCCCTGCAAATTGCACATTTGCTTAAATATAAAATACATTTTTGATTATTAAATGTCCAGAGCTAACAGGAAAGTCTTCGTCTGACACGTCTGTTAACTAAAGGTAAATTACTAGGTGGGTAACTGAGCCGATAACCACCAGACCTCAGTTTCAAACCAGTAAAAACTCAGTATATGATCTTGCTTTGAGGCGGCTTCACTCTGCTTCACTAGCCGATGTTTGTTTTGTACCTCCTTCCACAATGCTCTCGAGCTCTTTCAGGGATTCTGTCCGTTCACCGTCATAAAACTTGTGCTGCTTTTCTTTTTCAACGCAACCTTGAAAGCTTCAGTGTCTAATATGTTGCCATCTACGCTGCTTTTTGCACATTTGATTGAAATGTGACAAGGATTACACTTATGTTTTCCTCTCTTTGTGCAGCCTAAATACCTGCTTTATGTCACGGCTCTGTGCCGTGTCGTAACGCAAAAGAAAAAGTCTGCTTTCAGGCGAGGAAAAACTCGATTAAAAGAGTTTGTTTTCATGTGATGAAGGTCTTGCATTACAGGAGCTTTCTAGTTCAGAGAATGCCATTGTGGCAAGCAGTTTGTGTGAGTACACAATCTAGCACTTGTTCCCTCTACCACTTCGCGTAGCCTCTGGCACCCTCTCTTCTCCTTTCTAGCTGACTAGCATTACCGCTGCTTCAAGCTGGACTGTCCACTCTGGATTAGAGCTTTGCTGTAATCTGGGACACTGCAGATTATGCTTTTCATCTAATGCGCCCCTACACAATCACATCACGTGACCGGCCCACACAAATGGGGTCGCTCTCATGTCCTCCTCGATTGACAGGCTGGGAAGCGAGGGAGGGCGGGAACAGCGGTGGAACCCGAGAGTATTGGAACAGGAGTACCGTGCGGTATCGCAACAGCAGCTAGGCACACAAAAATGACAGCGATGGCGCTCACGGTCTGCAGGATGGACTAAGAACTGACCTTTGGGATTATAGTGGAGAGGAAGTGGGAGGGTGTGTTTTTTGTGTGTCTGTGTGTGTGAGCCGGCTACAACAGCTGCTTGAGGGGACAGGTAACTTATTAACAGCAAGACAGGAACAAAGGGCTCACTACACCTTGGCCCAAAACAGAAACCGATATTTAGAAATTGGCATCACTGTAGTCACTCTCACCTTGTGACTACCTGAGGGCCGATACAAAACCTCCTTCCTTGTGCATGCACACACTCGGACACTCGAGTGTGTCTCCGCATGTCTAGTAAAGAAGGAAACGGACACAAGCAGCACGCGCCTGGGTCACATGCAAACAATCAGCAATAAGCACTCGGCTGGCTCTGCTTAGGTAGTGCTGGTAAAAAGGAGGTGGTAGTCGCTCCGGCCGGCGACACGCTGAAAGCTGTAAAGAATAAAGCATGGACCCTCTGGAGGAATACTGCTCTCCGTTTGACTTTGAACAAGGAGTCAACACCAGCTATCTCTACCTCTCCCCAGCCTTAAGCGACACACCGCCCAGCTCGCCAGCTGTCAAAACCAGAGGTAATCACAAGGAGAGAAGGGAGAGGCCGAGTGAAGGGTGTGTGTTTTTCGTGTGTGCCTGCTGGATAAAAAGACAAAACATGGGTTTGGTTCATTGAACAGGAAGAATTTGGGGTGGGGGCACAAACTGGAGGGGGAGGGAACAAATGATGATTGTTGGCGATGCGTATGACAGCATTCTCTCAATTTAGATGTTTCTAGATCTCAGTGTCGATTTCAGACCATCATAACTCTTTAAACTTCAGTCATAATTATGCTGCTGTACCACACGGCGCGCCGTGCCCTCACTGCTCTCCGTGTTTTCCTTCTTTTTCCCGGAAATGTAGAAAATAAGGATGCAATGACTGTAAAACTGTCCGTTTTTCTGTTTTGGGGAAAAAGAGAAGTATTCGCTGCAGTAGTTTAAAGTTATTCAGCTCTTTATCACGCTGTCTTTGAACATTTATCCAATTGAGTTAGATATAAATAGAAAAAGACAGAACAAGACGGACACAGAGTGAGGTACACAGGACACTTTGTACCATAAGTTATTGGGTGACATTTTTTGCAATGTCCAGTACAGACTGTCCATATCAAGTTGTGCTTTGATTTTGTCTCATTTTTACAATTAAGCCTTTCCAACGAGTTCTCACAGGCAGCAGTGTTCATCATCTGTTCCCCAACCATCATTCCTCCCATTATTACAGACTCATTCAGCTGCGGTAGGGACCTCCTGTTGTCATGGTACCTGGGTCTGTGAGCCAGGATTTCAAGTTTTGTGTGAATTCATTATTCTTTCCTTTGCGTCATGAAGATGATTAAGAGTTTTAGTTTTGTACGGTTTAGTCTTGAGTTTGGTTCTTTCTAGAGTCTCTGAGTCTGATATTAATTTCCTTTCATGTCTCGTCCCTGTGTTCTGTCCTCGGTGTCTCCTGTGGATGTCAGTCTTGTTGTCATGTCCCGTTGGTCATAGTCTGCGTCTCTATGTTCTGTCTTTAGCGTTTCCTTAGGTTCCCCTGCCTGTCTTATGTCTTCCTCTCCCTCTCTCCATGTCTTAGTCATGTCTCTGTGTTCTGTCTCCTGTACCTGTTTCCATGTTCTTTGTCTCCCCACTCTGCCACGTGCTTCCGTGTCCGTTTACCTCCTGTCCTACTGTCAAGCTTTCATGTCCTCGTCTGGGTCGCTATGTGTATGTCACTTCCTGTTTTATTTTGACGGTGCCTCGTCTCATGTGTGTTATGCTCAGTTTTGCTTCTCCTGTTCTGTTACTCAGATTTGTTCCAGCTGTGTTTCCACCTGTTGCCCTTCCCCTCGTTGTCCTGTGAATTAAATTCCTCATCTTCCTCTGTTCCTTGTCACGACATCATCAGCTCCCTAGCTGTGTGCGTGCTCCATGTGTCTTACTGTTCTCAGGTCCTCGTAGTTTCTGTTCATGCTGAGGTTTTTATGCCTCAAGTTCTTTAACGCTAGCACTGTTGAAAGTTGCAAATAACACAGAATGGGTTTAGTGCCTCGACGCAGCTGGATGCTTCTTTTAATACAAGCTCTAATTCTAAGTATTTCCTTAAGAGGAGAGTTTTGATTGTAGGTATCCGGATCGCTGACTGTCACATTTCCTGTCGTGTTCGCTTGCGTGTTTGTTTACATAATAAGGTGGCCAATATTTTAGGCACCACGATGTCAGAAAAAACCGCACGTATCAGTCAAGTTGCCGCTTTTATATTAAATGTCATCATTTTACCCTGCTGAGCATTTATGCTAAATTTCCTTCTAATTGGTTATGGTTGACAGTGTGCTCGGTGACCTTTAACCTTTGACTAACAGTATTAATTCACTCTTGAGTCCAATTAAACCTCTGTGCAAAATTGATGAAATTTCCATGAGGCGTTTGAGGTAGGTCGTATTTATGAGAATAAGTTTGACAGAGAGAGAGAGAGATGGAAAATCTTAAAGGATGTTCCTCGTCATGTTTGGAGCTGTTTGTGTGCAGACACACACACAAAAGTGTGCAAGGATTGAGTTTGATATAACTCAAATGAGACAATAGAGCCCATTAAGGTGAACAAATAGCTTCCTATGCACACTGTCATTCTTATCTTATTCTTTCGTAACATTCTGGTTGTGTAATACAACTTTATTGATTCCCATGTTTATTGGTGTGTCGTCTGGCCCTTTATGAAAGCTGCATTAGCGTGGTTACCGCTATTCGATGACTAGGCGACATCGCTGCTTTCCTTTTGGGTCGTTATCACAGGAAAAGAGGGACAATCAAAAAGCTCGTGGTCTTTATTTAAGTGCACGTCTTCGTCGTTGCTACAGTACTGACAGACACACAGTTGGGTGCTCATAGGGCAGGATTGTTAAGAGGAAATGAGCTCAAACCATAGAGGTTGGGCAGGGATGTGGGTGAGTATGCAGTTTGATGTCGCAAGCCAAACTTCTGCCTACACTCGCATATAAACTTCTCTATTTGTTTCTCTCTCTGACTCTCCCTTTGTTTCTTTTTTTCCTCTCATGCTCTTAGCACCTACTGATGGAAACACACCTACAAGACATTTACAGAGGTGCCCAGAATTTTACATAACCCGATGTGCTTGAAGAAAATGAGTTCCTGAGCAGCATATTGTAGGTTATCAAAACATTATGTGTACTAAAATTTAAAAAAAGGGTGGTGTATTATTTTTTTCTTTATCTGGCTGAAGCACAGCCGTTATAACAGGAAGTGTCTATTGCAAAATTGTGATGTTGTAGTACGCAGGTTTGTCTGCATATATGGTGTCAGTGCTGTATCACTAGTAGGAAGAAGAGGGGGGTAAATTCAAAAGAGAGTGGAAAAGAGCTTAAGGGCAGATGAAGTGAAACACCCCACAGGAACAGAGGGGGTGATTTCAGGACTGAGATCTAAATGAGAATTTCCTCTGTGCTTCTTTTTGCCTGATTACCATAATGCCCATCTCCGTTTCCTCGTCGAAACGATTTGCCTCGGATTTTCACTTCTCTCGCCAAAGCGTGTTTTGACATATAAATATTTGCACTTGTGAGGTGTCCAATCCGCTCGCCTTGTCCCCTGGCGTTAATTAAATGTAAAAGGAGAAGCAATTAATGGCACGGCTCCCTCAGCTCGTGATAATAATGTGTGTTTTGAAGGCAGAGGAACGTTATTTCATTAACGGCTCTCCAGACGGCGTGAGGCAATCCCGCTGTCTTTGTGGGAGTGTGCACTGCTAGATTTATGTGATTTTTTTTTTTTTTTTTTCCTTCTCTTTTTTCTGTCTCCATCTCACGTTTTCACAGTGGTCTGCATCGAAAGAGAGAAAGGGAGTCCTCAGTATTTGGAATGAAGTGGGAGGAGGAGGCTGGAGATGAAGATGTATTTCAAGTACCATTCCTTTTGGCGAGATTGCGCGTTTCACCGCAGCCTCCGTGTGGAAACAAAATGTATCACCAGCTAAAATTATGTTGTGCGTTTTGCTGTTTATGCCAAATCCTGACCCCAGCTGGCTGACAGCTCAGTCACTGAGAGGAACATTTCCTATATTCAGGCAGTGAACAGGTCAAACTAAAACAATTGGCTGCTGGCTGCTTACGTGACCACCTTCAAATGCACTTTTTCTTTTTAAATCCTAAATAATAATAAGCAGCTGCAAATACACAGAAGCTGCACCTGATGTCTTCATTTCACTCTTGCACTATTACATATATTTCACTGTTATTACATAATTATTACAACCCCAGTCTGCTGAGAAAATTGCACATGGCCAAATTCTCTTACTCGTTAGGTTGAGCCAACGCTTTAATGAAACTTACACTCTTCTCTGTTTTGTGTGATGGTTCTGCCTCCACGCTGAGGTAACAACACTGTATGTTTATGAAGTTCACTCCAGCAGTTCCTTTTTCTTGTATTCTTCCCCTCACACTGAGTTATTCAGCTCTGGGGTTTCCCCTTTTTCCTTTTTTTTCTTCATACTCTCCTATTTTGGGTTTTGTGTCTATACTTTAACTTCCTTGAAATAATTTGACTAGATACCAAAAAAAAATAATGACCTCAGGGAGAGATTTTTGTTTCCCCTATTCCAGCTCACTTCTGGCCCAGAACATCCTTATTGGGTGTCGTACTTTTGTTTCACAGATCCCAACAACTCCTCCTCTCACACTGTCTGAGCCGAGGATGTCTCTATCTAGAAAGTCCTTTGTATTATTGATGCGCTCTTGTTCCTGCTGAGCACAGCTCTGTCAGAGTCATCAACATCCAAGACAAGCTTGTACTCTATATGCCGTGTGTGTGTGAGGGAGATGGTATAGCTGGTCTGTGCAGGAAGAATTGTGGAAAGCTTCACTCCTTAATCTCTGTCACATGTTAAATCACCAGACATGTCTGTGCATCTTTAAAAAGAGATCACTTTATTAAATTTTGCACTTCTTGCTGAGTAAAAAACATTGTTTTCTTTTCTTTCTTTCTTTCTTTCTTTTCTTTTTTTTACCTCCCAGGTTCCCAGGGCCATCCGGACTCTGTCCCAGAGGTTGGAGAGGATGCAGTGACGTCTGTTGGCGCTGCGTCCTCAACAACACCCGACTTGACAGAGGAAGAGCGTCAGGAGCTGCAGGAGGAGCTGGCTAAGGTCAGGAGGGGTCAAAGATTTAATAGAAGAGATGTTGGTCTGAGTGAGATAAACATTCACGCTCCCAGTTTGGGATAATCAGTTAACCTGACATGATGGACTGTGGGAGGAAGCCAGAGTACCCAGAGAGAGCCCACGCATGGGGGAACATGCCATGCTCTTTAACCACTGAGAAGCTAAGTTCAGGCCTTTTCACTTAAAAAACGGTTCACAGCTATTTAAAACAGCTGAATGTTGTTGCTCCAGGACCAGACCTGGTGGCGCGTGTACTAACGGCTCGGTCCTCTCTGCAGCTGCCTGGGTTCGATTCAGCCTCAGGGCCTTTGCTGCTGCCTGTCACCCGCCCTCTCTGGCTCCATGCTGTCCTGTCCGCCTCTAACAGATAAAGGCTAAAAGGCTCAAAAAATAATTTTTTTTAACGACTTATTTGGAGAACAGTCATTCTGTTCAGTTGATTTAAAGTATTTTGATGAAACGGCTCATTTGTCGAGGAATGTATTTACTGCAGATTTAATGAGATAATTTGTATTTGTAACAGCAGAACGGTGGTGTTTGTGGGGACTGGCTCCAAATAAATTGGAAATGTCGTTACGGTCATGCGGTTAAACAATGGTGGAGTTTTATGACCTGGAAAAAATGTGTTTTGAATTTGGGTCTTTTTATAATGGCAAATACTGGATGAGCCAGACTTTACATGTTGGGGTACAGATTTATATGTAGAATCAAATATGACGTCTGTGTGAGCGCGCGCACGTGTGTGTGTGTGTGTAGGTCGAAGATGAGATCCAGACTCTGTCCCAGGTGCTGGCATCCAAAGACAAGCAGCTGACTGAAATTAAGAGGAAGCTGGGCATCACTCCTCTTAATGAGCTGAAACAGAACATCACCAAAACTTGGCAGGAGGTCACTGCCTCCACTGCGTAAGTACTGAGCTGCGCGCTTTTCACGATGCCTTCATGTCAGCCGACTGAAAGCGTTTGCTAAAGACTTTTTGTAGTATTTTTGTCCTTTTCCCGTCCTGATCGAGAGCTTTCTTATGCATCAACCCTGCACGTTTTCTCTAATTGCTCTGAAAATACGGATAACTGTCAGCGCTGTGGAGAAAACGCTCTTTTTGCGCTGAACGAGGAGAAAGCTGTCAGTGCTCCTGACAGGCTGCCCGTGACCTGTTTGAAATTGTTCGGTGGGATTCACATTGAAGGAAATGAGCAGCATTCTGATGCTCTCCGGCTTTTCTTTAAAATGAAAAAGACACTGAAGTTTACTTCTGACCTTGACGTGTCTCTTCAGGCTTTGATCCTTCAGTCTCTTTTCATCACACTCATATCCTTTTTTTTTTTTTTTTTTTTTTGGCCGCCCATCACTCCTCTTTCTCTCTCTCTCTGTTTCAGCTATAGGAGGACTTCTGAAACTCTGTCTCAGGCGAGTCTGAAGGCTACAGCAGCTTTCACAAATATGGGCTCAGCCATCACCCGGAAGCTCGAGGATGTCAGGTGAGTCAGACGGGGAGATGTCAGCGAATCATATTTTGTAATCCTTTGAAAAGCCACAGTAAAAATGGTTCCGCTGTGCTGCACCTGTCCATCATATCACATGTGATAGAAATGTGTTCCTGTAGCGGTTAGAAGGCCTGAGCTCCTCTTTTCCTTCTGTCCTTCCTCAGCGTTTTAGAGACCACACTCCTGTCTTTCTTTACTAACCACTAACAAAACTCATTTTAACAAGATTCAGAGTCAGGACATGTTTTTAAGGTGACAACTTTAAAACTGGGGACAGTGTGAGACAGCTCGCCTGCTTCCGTTCATAACGCACCCGCAGGCCCACATGAAACACATCTTTGTTTAAAGCATAAGCAGTGGCTTCCATATCTCCTGTATATCCATATTCTGCCTTTGTTTGTGTTAAACAAATGAGAAACGTGCGATAATCAGCATGGAAACAGCAGAAGTGGGAGTAACTTACAGCATTGCTTGGCTTTTGCAGGTCACACTATACGTCTAATAAAGTTAGGTAAGACTGCTCACTTATTTAAGGCCAGTTAAAGGAGAAATAAATCTTATTTTTTCTTTTCATACCATCTTTGTGAAATGTGTTTGAATGTGGGACTGCAGGGGTCGTTCTTCTGATCGATTTCAATTTGCATGAATGACTTGGACATTTTCCTGCATGTTGTTGTTTTTTTTTTTTTTTTTTTTTTTTTTTTTTTTAAATCAAATTCTGCAGAATGAACTGTAATCAGGGGTGTTTTTATGCACTAATGTGTTTTATTTAAATCTAATTAGCCTGTTGCACCACTTTGACCAGCTTCTTATTAAAGGGCATATGTCCTGGTGGGTTAGGTGTCAAACTGTGCGTTCAGAGCACCAAACGCAGCACTTCCTGTGAATTATTCCTGATTAAACCCGACTTAAAAAAAAAAAAATCAACAGCAGATTGTTGCATTTGAGATGTATCTCTTGTTGATCCTCCTTCTCGTGTCTTAGTGTGTCTCCCCTCCCCTGTCATCCTTCTCTCTGGATTACTGAGCCGCAAACAAGATCATTAGTCCTCTCAAAGCTGCAGTGTGCTGAGAAGAGCAGCCTTAAAGCCTCGGGGCTGGTTGCCATGGGGGGGTGAGGGCTACTGAGGGCCTGACAGGGGTCAGAAGGGTGTGTGTGTGTGTGTGTGCATGTGTTGTCCTTTTGTGTGTGCGTGCGTTTGATGACATGATACTCACCCATAACTCACAGGATTAACACGTACCCGCTGTGTTAATACACAATCAATCTTAATTGGATAAAGTGGGATTTATAGGATTTATGCACTCGGTAGAATAAATGAGGGTTTGTGCTGTATGTTGTGCTCTCTCGCTCTGTGCACGCCCTGCTGCCGCTGTGCTAAGATGACCACTAACACTTCCTTCTTTTCTCCTCAATAACGCTGTCGGATAGCGTAAAGTCATTGCAGCACTCAGCTAGCATGCCCGTCATGAGGTAAGAGAACCCGAACCAGTTTGTGTGAATGTTGGAGGCTGCTCAGTGTCTGTGGGCGGCAGTAGACAGACAGAAGAGCATGTTTCCTGTTAAATAAAATAAGACCTGACAGCGTACCCTAATAATACCGAGAGACCGCTGGTGAAAGCCACTTTATCTGCTATCAGTGAAGCTGCAGCTTTAATAATCTCCCTCCGCCAGGCCGCTGCTGTTTCGTCAGGCTCAGAGGTTTAACAGAAATCTAAAAAAAAAGAAGAAGAAAATATGAAGATGCAGGGAAACGCCCACCTGCACAAACTGCTCGCCTGGTTTTTGTTTTTCTGCACTTGGAAAGAAAGTTCTGCCCTAAATATGGCTCTACTGTCACAAAACCTGGACGCACACACGTAACCAGGTTTTGAAAGAACTTTATATTTACAGACCAAATAAGAAATAATCAAAAATTTCTCCCGGTGAATCCGAAAGTTCAGCTCGAGAGCGCACGCACACGAGAGGCTTTTCGGAAGACTGTCCTCTCGCCCTCTTCGCTCTGTATTCCCTTTGTGTGTTTGCATGAAAAACAAGCCCTCTTAGCACTTTCTCAGCTGAACAGAGAAGAATGGGGTCACTTTAGAAAATCCCGCATTGTGTGTATCGAGTATCAGATAACATGACCTTTAAAGGCGGTGCTTGCAGTGGGTGTCCTGCTCTATTTTCCTTTTGAAAGGAAGACGTGTCTGCATCTCGTCTGGGTGTGATTATGTGTGATAACTTCAGTCATTTTTTTTTTCTTCTCTCCTCTCTGTCTTCTGTCTTTTTCCTTTCATAGAAACGCACCAACCTTCAGGTCGTTTGAGGAGAAAGTAGAGACTCTGAAGGTAACGGCTGGATAAAGGACCTTGATGCCGTCTGCAGACGTGCCTGTGTGGATGTAGAATGGCTAGGAGTCAGAAACGCACCATTATTCTGTGCACAAACTGTATTCCACTGCATTTTGGCGTCACGCCGCAGTAATGAGGTCGCGTTCAGTTCGTCTTCTTTTCAGTGTCCGTGAAAAGAGGACTTCGGCTCTTAAATAACTTTTTAATCAAGATTTAAAGTGGGCCTTTGTGGCTTCTGAGAGCACACGGTGTCCTTGGTTTCTTAGTTAGATCCAGCTGTCGCTCCACATGTCTGGTTTAAATAATAAAAATTAGATAGTGGATGTCAAAATGCTCAATTCGAGGCCTTAAAAAACAGTGGGTGATGTCAGATGCCCTCCCTGAATCAGTCCTGCCACTTATCCAGGCTTGGGACCAGCACTAGGGGTACAGGAGCTTTATGAACCCTCCTTTAGCAATAAAGGCTTTCAGTGTCCTTCATATCCTTAGTAGTGGAAGCTATGACATTATTTGACTCATTCAGGTCACAAAAATGTTGTGCAATAAGTTCCCAGAGTTATTTAAGGGTCATGTAACACTCTCACTGTTTTCAGCCTGGTTGCGTGTGACTGAATGTCGATGTATCTCCTACCGCATGGCAGGAGTTCGATGAGACGGTGTGCAGGGTGGGTTGGGTATCTGGTGACGTTAGTGGTCCTGTTTATGTAGCGGGCCTAGAAGATGTCACTGACTGCAGGTAGCTGGATCCCAATGATCTTATCATCCCAATTAGTGACCCACTGTGCACTGGTCTAAGTTAGTGGTGAGAAAAACACATTTCTGTGCTCTGGATGAGTCAGAAAATATCACATCTTCCACTACAAAGGATATGAAGCACAGCTTCTGTGCACACTCACATAAAATGATCCCCCTGAGTGCCCCCTACGGAAATCTGAGAGGTTGTCAGATGGTGATCATAAAATGATGGTTAAAAATATGCAGGGATTATAAAAATATAGCAGTAAAATGCAACATATTGCATTAAATGTGATGAGTTTAATGCTGCAGAAAATCTTTGATCTTGGGATTTAGCGTGCAGTTGAGTTAATTATCTTAAAGCTGAGCGCGCTCTCAGTGCTGCTTTTTTAAAGGTGATGGCTTCACTTAAATATTCCTTTATTTAAACATTAAATGTTGCCACAGCCTAATAAACGAGGCCTGATCAAAGTCAGCGGATCAAAGTGAGATTCATTTCACTGGTTGTACAGATGCTGGTGTGTGCTCTCTGTTCTAGTAGCTGTAATTCCAGCAGAGTAAAACCAACGTTGTTTTCTTTCCTCCTGCCTCAGACCAAGATGACCCCATCACCATCCACCAGTGAGACCGGCATCCAGGACGGCGGTGATTCTCCAACCGCCGAGGCTTCGCTCAATCAGCCAGACAACTCGCCCTCCCAGGAGGAGCCGATGCACTGAGAGGGCCTAACCACTCTTGAGCCCTCCCCAGCCCCTCCTCGCTCTCTCTGTCGACCCTCTAACCCCCCGGGCCATCTACACTCTCCCCCTAAACGCTGCGTGCCAGTTTCCCTTTATTGGAAACCAGTGACTCCCTCCCCCCCACACTCCCAGCCTTCCTTGTGATCTAATTGTCTGATCTTTTCTCATGACACGTGCTCTCACTTGTTAACCACCGCGGAAAGTGAAAGCATGGGATGGGTGCAGGCATGTGGTCTTTTGCTGTGTATCTTCGAGTCTCTTCAGGCTCACTGTGGGAGAAATCCTCCCTGCTGTGCCACTTTTCCTCTTCCCCTTCATCTTCTCCCTCTCGCACTCCTCATGCCTCTGCCTAACCTGCCAAACATGCTCCAATTTATTATTTTTTTCTGTAGAAATGTAACAATTTTTGTGGGTTTTTTTATTTTTTTTATTTTCTGGCAAGTAGAAAATTGCACAAAAAGTTTTCACTCGTTTATGAAGGATTTACACATTGGTATGTGAACCAGGCAGTTGTAGGCTCCTAGCTTCTGCATGGCCCTGTGCTATGTGTTAGTTGTTGTTATTATTAGAAGCACTCATTTGCTCTGCTTCCATTTTGGGGTCTTTTTAAGTTTACCTTGTTTTGGGCTTTTTTTTTTTTTTTCCTTTAATTTTTCTTACAGCGCGATTGCAAAGTAATTTAACACTGCGTTCAAAGAACAAAATGTAAAAATGTATGCCTTTCAGTGTCATAGGGGTGTGACACCTGGTGCGAGTGCTGTGGGTTAAATTAGTCAGTTTTTCACAAGTGCAAACACCGACTCGAAAATAGGAATTTCAGAGCACAGGATGGGGGTGAAACACACACACATACGAAAAAAATCCCCCCCCCCCCCCCCCCTCCTTTCTTTGTCTTTGTGATGATGTTGTCAGAGAACGATCCACGCTCAGATAGTTACAGGAAAACTGCCAAGATCAGCGGAACAGAGATAGAGCAAACACAGCGTCAAGGTTCAGCCTTGACCTGAGGTGAAAGAGGGAAAAAAAAGAGCCAGAGTCAATATTTAAACACTTCATTGTTCCTGCGTGGGAGGTAACACCTAAACCTCCCCGCGCTGTCCGTGATAAAACGCCTAGCAAGAGGATACTTCACTGATATGAAATCATATTGTAACAGAGAAGGTTTCCCTCCCTATTTTGAATATGCGCACTAAGCTTAACAGGCTTTTTCCTGCTTTTTGGGGGGAAGTTGCATGAATAATTGAAATTCTGATTCTGGTGGTAGAGTTTTGGCAGACTGCACAGGTACATACAGTATTGGGTAAAACAAATAAAGGCTGCTTTCAGAGATCAATCACCATTTCTGAGTGTTGAAGGTAAACTTAGTGGTGCATCTTCAGTGACCACTGTTTTCAGTTCGCTATTGATCCTGCACATCCTAGAAACTATTGAACTACTGAACAATGAATGAATCGAGTTGCGTGCTACCCACGGGTGACGATGGAGGCTCAATGAACCTCGAAGGGCGAACAGAGCCAGTGTGGAGTCAGCCAGGGCTTCCTCTGAGACGTGAGCGTAACTAAACTACTGATTTGTAACCCTTCCCCTCTTCTGGATGCACGACCGACCTTGTGCAAGTCTTCTCCTGCTGGTGGTCCAATCGTGCGTGTGATTCAGCTCGCCCTTCGCCATTAACGTCGCCATGCAGACCAAGGGTCGGGAACACTCCTTTCCACCAAATTTGTTGCAGCCTTTTATCTGAGGCGTTTTTATTTGGAGTCATTTATTCAACACACACACACTTTTGTTCATGAATGGAACCATGGAGACAAGAAATGCACTCTAATTAAAAGACTTTTGAAGTAACCTGACTCGGTGCTCATTGACTTTACGTGGGAGGAGTGGGGAGTCACTCAGGCAACGTTGCTTACCCTACTGTGTTTATTCATTAGTTTCTATGACGTCATTTTACATTAAATACACAAATATTATAAAGGTGCAATACCTCAACTGAACACAAGAGGGCAGCCAAGATCAGAAGCTCTGCTTGTGGCGCGTTTACATCTCAGTCCGACCCAGACAGCCTGGAGCCTGCTGCTGAACTGACTCACAGTCATTACTGATGCCTGTCACGGTGAGGGGAGATGTAGGAGAAGTGAGGAAGTCAGAGGAGACGACAGGCCTAAAATGTTTGTAACCGGCTTCTAAATATATAAGCAGCAGTTTCAGTGACACTGGAGTTGGAAAAAGTTGAAAATACTGATCTGATCAGCGTTTAAATCAGACCTGAAGTCTGGGCTAAAGCAGCGGTAAAATGAGAAGTATAAATTTAGAGTTGACTGCAATAATATGACTAACAAAGCAGTTGGTATTCATATTTAATTGTTATTCCTACCACAGTACTGTGCAAAAGTCTCGAGTCACCCCTCATTTCTTTATATTTTGCTTCCAAGGAGCCAGACTTTCTTGTAAAGTGGTCTCGAGCAATAGTTCTCCAGGCTTTCAAAGGTTTTCTTTACACATTGGCTGTTTGTTTTTCACTCATTTTCAATCCAGTCCTCATGCCTGACCGTTTTCAGAGAAATATTTGTTTAAGCTACGTAAAACTGACCCAAGTCCACATAAAATATGGATGAAGTAATACAGACAACTTTGTAAAGAAGTTTAAATTGTATCTTTACACATTTTGTCACCAGCAGCTGGCTACAAAGACTTATTTGCTCCAATTTCTTTAGTGGAGTCGCAGTTTCACTGCCATAAAACAGTATTTTTGAGCCATTAACTGAGAACTTATGTATCTCAGCACAGTGTGCACATTGGCCCCTAAAAAATTTGAGGAAACTGGACAAGTGGAGGACAAAAGAAGTATTGGTAGGCCCGAACTATCTACAGCAGCTGAACAGTATCTGACAGTCATGTCCTTAAGAAATGGGGAAGTGAAGGGAATCTTCTTCTGATCCACTATGTAATACTGGCATCAGATCAGCAAAATCTTCATTTGTCAGCATGAGAATGATCCCAAACTCATGGCCAATACAGTAATAGCATAATTAGACAGAAAACCACATAATGACCATATCTGTCATGGATTGGCCTCCCCAGAGCTCGGCTCTCTACATTACTGAAGCAGTGTGGGATCAGACAACGGAACAAAAGGGAGCCAACATCCGAAGGTGCTTCAAGAAGCCTGGAAAACTATTCTTGAAGACTACTTAAAGAAATCACAAGAAACTCTTTTATCCAAGTTATGTTGAAGAATAAAGGATGTCATACCAAATATTGAGCTTGTTAGAAATGTACTAACTCTAAAATTGATCTGTAGAATTGACCTACATTATTTCCAATAAACAATCTTAAGGAACACTTTGTGTTATCAGAAAGCATGTGGTTAAACTGCACTCACACAGAAGCGCCACATTCAGGAGAAACGACACACCGACAGCAGCTAACAAACAGCTGCCAAAAAATCTTTATTCAGTTATAACCAGACGCCTGCAGAAACTTGAAGTCACACAGATCGCTCTGGAGAAGGTCTAAACTCTACACCGAGTCAAACAACAACAGCACCAGAACGCACTTTGTCAGTAAACACAATTTTACAACAAGAACGATGGCGTTTTCTACACACACAGATCAGTTAAGAAAAAACAAAATGGTACAGGAGATTTAACAGTCAGTGTGCACCGATTCTTCTCAACCGGAGAAAAATCATATATATATATATGTTTGTATATATATATATATATATATGTATATCGATAGAAGTTGTTTGATAATATCGTGGAAAAGAATGCCATTATAATAATAACATCACTGGTGCAATAGAGTACACATTTTGTGATAGATCTTTACTGCAAGTGTTTTGTGTCGTGTGCTGTGTTCACAAAGGATCCCGTGTAGACTCAGTGTGTGACACTGACAGCTGTTGTTGTCGTGCGAGTTATGAAGAAGCAGGCCAGTTTAAATGTGCAGAAAGAGAACATTCAGTCGAAACATGGCTTAGTGTGTGTAAGGTCCAGCAGGCAGAAGAAAAAAACAAACCTCCGGGAATCCCAAATGACAATTTGGGCCGTTTTGGATTTTTCTTGTTAAGAGTTGAACGAGAAGATCGATACGCTGCTATTTAGGGAGGCATTAATGACACGTCCCACAGGGGACCCTGTAGTATGTCTCATTATGTGGACTCCATGATCCCGTTTCCCACCTGTGTGTAGCACAAAATGGGACTTACTGTGCCGTGGGGTTTTGTGGGAGCTAGTCAAAGCAATGTGTGTCCAGCACTGGCGAAAGTTTTTCAACTGAAAGAAAATAAAAAACAAACAAAAAAACCCTCTTAGTTAAATAGTTTAGAGCAGGGATGTCAAACTCATTTTCCATTGTGGGCCACATACAGCTGAGCATCTTTCTGTCAGTGTGAAGAAGTTTAACCACACATTTAAAGAGCAGATCAGTTTTTCCACACGATAAAGTTTTTCTACTGTAGTAAGTGAAATAAAATCAACTCAAACTTTAAGAAATTATAACTAAATAATAAAGTGGGCAGCTCATCGCTCACAGTATGATAGTATGGGGAAGGAAAAAGCTGTAAAACGTATGAAAACACAGTTAAAAGTCAAAAACAAAAATTGCCTTTTTCAGAGCCATCCAGATTGGGGTTTTTGCCGGCCAATTCTAGCCCCCATGCCTTATGTTTGACACCCCTGGTTTAGAGGATGTGGGTAGGTCAGTCTTGCAGACACCAAAGCCCGCTCGTCTGTAAGCCAACTTGTTGCGGCACGTTGTTCTATAATTTGATAATAAACAAGCAGCTGGTATCGATCTTCTCTTCAAAATTCACGATAATGTGAATAAGCATATTCCTACCCTGCAAAGAGAGAAGTGGGGGGGATCAGACACGTGATCGGCCCCACGGACATCTGAGACCTTCTGTTGTGGCGCCAACATGCAGAACCGATTCCACCTTCATGAAAACCAGAGCCTGCGGTTGCACAAATCTCTTTGTCTCGGGTAAAACTGACCCATGTGTGTCTCCTTCTCCCCCCCTCCAGCACCCTCACAGTAAAAGGCAAGCTACCGATTCCACGGACAGCAGCGATTCTTATCATCGAAGGTCACACATGGGGAGCCCTGCGTGCGTGCCCCGTTTCTCATCGTCCTCGTCAATTATTCAAAGACTCGGACGCACGCGGACGCACAAACAGCAGCAGCTCCCCCCGCCCCCTCCCTCACGCGCTCCACCGATAACACCGAACATCGTCTGCGCTCTTGACTCAGAGAGGCCTCCGCGTCCTGTAAACGCGGAGTTACAGCTCATACTGGTTGCCTGATGGAAGGTGATGCTCCGCAGATGCCAGTGTGTGTGGTAATGAATCACGCAGGCGGCCGTTGGGCTGGTGTGAGCAGAAGTGTGTGTAGGGCGGTGAAAATTCATGAGGTACGACAGCTTGAACACTGAAATGTGCATTTATGGTTGCAGGAATGGCTTGACCAGGCTTTGTAGGGAGTAGAGGTGTACAAACACACATACGCACACAAAAAAAGCTTTTGTGGTCACTTGCACAACACAAACACAACAGGAGGAGGTATAAATGCTACATTGAGCAGATGGGACATACCTCGGGCGGTCGTTGGAAACACAGTCCATCATCTCTCTCTCTCTCTCTCTCTCTCTCTCTCACACACACACACACACACAGATGCCGATAACTCCTTAGCGGATCTGTGTTTTTGGACCAGCGGCCCGGTGAGACACGAGCAAGCTCTTCGCATCGTCACATGATGAGATCTGAAGCCACGGGGACATACGCTGAGCAGCAGGGCCACATATCGCACCCATGATCTCACTCAGTGGGCTTTCACACCTCTTTCACTCATATTGTGTTTGCTTGCTTGCGTGTGTGGAGATGAGAGAGGTCTGTGTTGTGTTACATCACTGTTTAATGCGTGCAGTGACAGAAGCCCAAAGAAAAAAGGCGACAAATGTGTTGTCGCTGATGTACGGTTGCATATTATCCCAACAGACCCTGCTTGATACATGATGCCGACTGATATAAATGATGCAGTTGCTTGAGCGATGGATGAAAACGAGAGAGCATCGCCAGTTTGGAAACGGTTCGTACCGCCCCCAAACGGTCTGAGCTAAATCCCTACATCGGCCGCGTACCGCCCATCCCCGTCTTTAGACTCCCCCCCCGCGCGAGACGCCAGCTTCGTGAGAACATAACACTGCTACTCCTGATGGCACAGGAGGAAGGAGGCCTGTGAGACTGATACTGGAGCTCATCGTGAAGTTTTAAGCGGCTTCCTAGGACTCATTTTCAGCACATATAGAAGGAGGAAGAGACTTTGGGAGACTAGTGTTTCTCTCAGAGCTGATGGTGTTTGAGATGTCAGAGGGGGTGTTACAGGCTCATAATGTTGACTGGAGGAGATACCAGAGGAAATCCTTTTGTCTGGTTTAAGGTGGCACTTGCAAAGATTAACTGATTTCTATCTGAAAACTATCTTAATCAGTCATCACAGCCTGCATCCAAATGCCAAAGGGATAGCTCATCAAGAAAGTCTTTGTTTGTTTTCTTGATGAGAGTCGAGAAAACCTCTGAAGCTTGTGGAGAAGTTAGCCTGTCAGCTTAGCTTAACCTCCAGACTGGGAAAAACAGAAGGAGCTCGGTACACTCTGCCACAGCAGCGCCTCTGACGGCTCAGTCACACTAGAGCAAACACAGGACACGGCAACCTCCATGTGAATAGGTTTAAAAAAAAAAAAAAACCTATTCCGAATTTGGAAACCTTTTCCAAATTCATCGGATGATTGCAAGAAGGTGAGGTAACCAATATCACTTTTGATCGCAAGGTGAAACAATTAGTCTGACTCCAATCATTCGTGGGCAGATTGGCAGGTTTGCACATAACTGCCATGTAAAGTCTTGATTATACTCCACAGCAGACAAAGCAAACTGCAGACCCGAGGATTGAGCAGTGAATCTGACATCTGCTTGACGTCTGTCACTTTGGCATGGTGTGTAGATGGTGATTCGTCGTGTTAACTCTGATCGGTCACAAAACTCAAGCAGGCACTCGGATGAACAGCTGATGATTAAATTTACCTCACAGGGACTCGAGCAAAGTCCCTGCTTAATTCAGAAACGCAGACAGATTCCTAGCACGCTGCAACCAACCTGAGCCAGTCCATCAATGACGCTTCTCTTTGCATTCGGGGTCTCGACTCAACTGGTTGCCATTGGGTGTATTCCTACTTACAGGTTACTCAGCGCCTTTGTCATTTTGCAGTTAAATCGTTGTTCTGTCTTCATGTTTTAAATCTGTGAGGTTCGGACTGGACTTACAGATTGTGATATTTGCGGCTTCATCAGTGAATCGCTGCATCAACACAGATTGGATGTAACTTGGCGAACTTGGCCGTGTTCAATCCCAGATGGTTTCCGTCTTATTGCTATTTTATCACAATCTTCATGAACCAAAGTCACGTTGAAGACATGGTCTTCGTCATTGATGCAACCTTTTTGAAGCTGCAATAATATTGGTCACCCTCGGTCTCCACCCACTGTTTTCTCTAGTGTGACTGTTTTGCAGTGACTGAATTGATCTATAAATGGCATCCACCTGTTTAATGGTGCGGTGGAGCATTTCTTCACCCAGACTTGTTACTTTCTGCGGTGCTGGTGGGAGAGCTCGTAGCATCATAATTGATTTTCTTTTCAGTTTGGTTACAGTTAGGCAACAAAACTGATTCTGGTTTGGGTTGAAATACAAAACTTAGAACTAAGAAACAGTCTGGGCCACAATCCTGCTGACGCTGGCAAATTATTGCTTTTTATGCTTTGGTTTTTGTGCAGCTGAAACAAACAAATGGGTCATTTAATTTAAGATTCAAATACGCTGGAGGTGGATTTTGTTGCACACCAACTCAGCCTCCTCCGTTTCTCCCAGTCTCTGTGTCACAGAGAGAAGCCGAGAGCCAAAAAGTGGACACTAGTGTGCCGCTCCTGCAGTTGTGGCATCTGCCAGCTGCTGCTGGGACTGCTCCATAGGACATGTACTGGACATGCAAACATTTCAACCACAAGGACACAAAGTGTCTGCAGCGTTGAGCGCCGCGTCATTGGACACCTCCGGATATCGGCGTTGCTGACATTAGCTTCATATACTTTCACTTCCTAGCTTCAACAGAGCAAAGATTTCTCAAAACGCCTTCGCTGCTTTAAGTTTCTCGACGCCTGGCAGCTGCATCAAAAGCAGAACCGACCCCGTCCAAGAAATGACACCCTAAGCACCTCGGCGTAGAAGAAACGCTCCCAGCTGCGGTTGCCGGTGGTAACAGATGAGGAAGTGTTTGAGATTTTACAGCCCAACTGTGGCACCTAATGCACTGAACAGACTCTGGAGCAGGAAAATGTGTTGCATCTAGTTTACAGTCTGGAAACACATATCAAACATTTACATTTAGAGGCTTCAAAAGGATAGAAAAACGCAACATACCGTGGCGACCACGTCAGGGCGGAGAGCAGCCGCCGCCAAACAAAGTCCCCCTTGCAAAGTTTCTTAAACATCTTAAAATCGGGGAAATGTTGTTTTAAATAATCACCGTGTTTAAGGGAACTCGCGGTTAGACCTCTCAAATCATTTTGTACTGTGTGTGGTCTAAACAGTTGATTCAATCAAGCACCACATGATTCAGGCCTCCTGTGACTGATGTCCACACATGGAAAACATCGGCCTTTTCAAAGCTTTGGGTGTCTTTTCAATCCAGCTTCCCAAGGGCGGTGCATGCAGGAGGAGGGACGACAAAGAATTCGTCCTCAGCATCCAACCAGCTGAGGAATCGGGTACTTTTAAAGAGATTTGCAAACAAAAGCAGAGGATTTTATTTGTAAGCTAAACTGTGACACAGCGTGCAGTCACAGTTTAAACCGAGGACTGCACCGGCTGCTCTCGAGTCCCCGTCCTGGACGCCACAGCACAAGTAGAGCACATTTATATAAAGTCATGTTTTCCCATAATTTCCTTATTTGCATGCACATGCAGTATTAAAAATACAGTTAGACCAGAGCAGTGTATATATATATATTTATATATAGATATAGATATATATATATAATGTTTGAAAAAGGAGTGTAAAAATCCAGTGCGACAGTCATTGAGTTCTTGAGGTCTACATGATTGTAATCAAAATAAAACAGCCAGTGAGGTGATCCAGTTTGGAGAGAGGGCCGAGCTCTCTGTTGCATATTCGAGTTCAAACTGAGGAAGCTGCAGCACAAATACCCTGAAAACAAAGACTGAACGCCGTCTCGACTGTTTAGCGAATTAACATTCCGAATGATTAAAATTCCAATGATAGAATTCCGGCTGACGGAAAGTGAGTTTCTTCTCTCTACCTGATCGCCTCACCTTCACGCCGAACGCGAGCGATGCCCGTTGAGGTTTTCCCGTGGAAGCTGCTTAGCAGCTCAGCGCTAAAAATGGATCATCTCACCGACTGTTTCACATGCCGTTTGCTGAAAACGAGGCTTCCTTGATTTCCCAAACATATCGAGATTGCACCACGACAGCGATTCTTCTTCATGTCAACATATATTTATCTACAAGCCCTTACACAAAGGGGAGAGAGGGTTCATGTTTGGGAAAGCAAAGAGAAGGGGGAAAAAACTAAACAAAAAACACATTGGAAACACAGCATCATCATCATTATCATCATCAGGTTTGGATCAAAAAAATAAGTTTACAGCAAAGAGTAGAAAAGTCACTCGCAGATATCTTGCAACATCTTTCTTTCTGGAGCTGAGACGGGGCTAAAGAGGCCTCTGAACACGACTCACAGGAGAAGTCAGACTAGCCAGCACCAGAAACATTCCTCCAGAGTTTCTCAGAGCACAACGCTGCGACGGCTTGAGGTCCGATCTAGAAACTCCACGCTCATCAAGGCACATTCAACACTCCTCCAAAAGGTAACCACCAGAAATGAGAGGTGGTGGTCGAGAAGGGGGAGCAGCTCTTGGAAACACACACTCAGGACTTCTGAGCGTTTCCCAAAGCCATTTCACCCATCCTTCCACCCTCCTCCTCCTCCTTATTCACATTCCTGAATGAATGAAGGACGGACTCGAGAAGAGGGCCCCTACCCTTTTAAATCGACAACAACAACAACGCTGCCCCCTGTTGCTGCACTGGCAGCTGGAAAGAGGCAAAGACACCCCCCCCCAAAAAATCCTGCCAGTTAGCACAGAAGCCATAAAAACCAGCCCAGAGAGTTGGAAAGCTCTGACACTGCAAACACACTTGTTCCCCAGTCTCAGCAGAGCGCCACCTGCTGTTAGCCTTGCAGAACACTGGAGGGTCTGTGAGGCAAACTGCAGGGCGCAGGGGCAGATAACAGCACCGTGGACTCACGCACATTATCGCCCACTAGACGTGGGTGGGTGGCACGTCTGCAGACACAGCTGAGGTGGGGGCCGGGGAGGGGGGGCACCTGACCAAAGGCACAGCCCGTCACTTTAAATTAAAAAAAAGTAGGAATTTTGATCGTATTATAGTTAGAGATATCACACAAATGTACTGATACACACCGATACTGTAGCTTAGATATACTGTACTGTAGCATATATTGACCTCATAGGTGGATGATACAGGGTATATTAAGTGTCAGCCTCTTGTCACAAAAACAAGCGTCGTCACGTATGAAATATTGATCTGGTTAAGGATCAGCTTACACAAACGAGGGGTCCTCATAAAACTGTCAACACGTGAACTGCTGTTAAAGCTGCCGCCATTCAGGAGCAGTGACAGCCCAAAGTGCAACACGCACGCACGCACACACACACACACACAGAGGGTCCCCCATAGCTCATGAGAGTTGATGTTTATATCGTCCGTAAGTAGAATAATGCTGTCTTGTTTTACTCGGCTCATAAATCACAGCTCAGCCCTTTAATAGGCAGCAGCGAAGTAAACACGACAGAGAACAAAAGCCAGACCAGCCGCTGCCGCTCCGTGTGACAAGAAAACAAAAAACAAAGCAAAAAAAGTCCTCATAAGTATTCATATGGCTCCCTCTCGAGCAACAAGCCCGCCTATCGTGGGCCTTTGATGCCACCGTTTTAATTAAGCTGTGTGAACACGTGTTTATAATGATAGCCCATTTCTGAACTCGTGTTTACGCCTCCACCCCCCAAAATCCCATCAGGTTTCGGGGCTGAGAGATCAGATTAATATGAATGAACAAGTTAGATGATCTGATCGGTGCGATGCTGCCATATGGTGTGCTGCACATCATTAACCTGTCAATTTGGGGGTAAAATGATGAACATCGTGATTTTTTTTTTTCCCCTGCTATTTTCATCTAAATGGGAGTAAATTATAAATTATGCATCTCTGCAAACATCTCCATTTGATAGTTAAATAACAAGATGCTGCAGCCATATGTCTGCACGTTTTGTCAAATTTCATCATGCTCGGTGTACGGTAAGAAAAAACTGCCCGTTTACTCACTCCATCCAGAGCCTTTGAAGGTCTTCATCAGCACTGAAGGCAAATTTAAAAGGGGACCTATGTATTGTGCTACTTTCCTATAATGAGCCTTTTATTCTCTGGTTCGGCTAGAGTAGCTTTGCATGGACTCACAGTTTGAAATAATCCTTATTTATATGACGGGCTACAGTACAAGCCTGATGAGTTCAGCCCCTTTCATTTTTAGCCAGCTTTCCACCGATTGGCTGCCCCTCACAAGCAGCAGTTTTGAACTGCGGGTCTTCTGAAGCAGATGTTTCTGGTTGGCTGGGATCACATTTATTAGTCTGATTATTTTAATATGAGTATAACTGCAACAGTATATGTGACAAAAATAAGAAAAGAACACAACAACCCATTTTAAGCTACTTTACAACCCATAAGTATGTAACTTAGTTCCCACAGTCCTAATTTTACCAGCTGTGGTGATTATTAATGAACCAATTATTAGACTTATGAAACGAGCCCTCCTGCACGGTGAATATTTGATTCTTTTGAGTACGTTTTGAAGCTCAGACTCGAGCAGACTGAGACTGCACAGCTGAAATAAAATGAGAGAATCATATTCAGCTCAAAGATCTGCAGTTCAATGAAAACCGAACCTGCTGATGAAGCCTGAAAGCTCAAGGACCAGTGAGTACATGGACTGTGATTCGATTTTCATCAGCTGTTATTCTGAAGCTCTTTGTTGTTACAGAAAATAACTTCCAAGCTTGAACATAAGAGCTCAGATTCAATGTGAAATAGAAAAAAAGCCGATTTAATATTCTGCCAGTGTTTTCCATCTATTCACAGGGCTGAGCCGCAGACGCGAGGAAACAGTCATCAATAGAGGTCACCGAAATAAAAGCATAAAAAAAAACAACCGTGTATTTTTGTTTGTTTGTTTTTTGGGTGGGTTTTTTATTTTATTTTCATGTTCTACAGCAAAACAATGTTTACAAAATGGCGTTAATGGAGAAACAGCACTGCGTTGAGTGTTTAGCACCTCTGTTTCTCCCTCCACCGAGGGCACCAGGACGTACAGCATGCAAAGACAAACCCTGGCAGAGTGTCTCTGAAAGCACCGTCACGACGAGGCCATCTTTGGGCCATCGAGATGTTCTCAGATCGGGCCACGGTCCACAAAACAAATCCCATCGAGCTTCCCCACGATCCAAGAGGACATGGACGGGTTTCAGAAATATGGCAGCAAATATATCTTTGAGGTAATTTTTTTGGATCACCTCTAAGAGAGGGAGTGAGATGAGCTTATTTTGGCCAAATCTTATTGTCAACCGTGAGATCGGCTCGACAACGCAGAGAGAGGAAAAACTAGCTGCCTGGAAATGCTGCCACTGTAATTATCCAGTGCTCTGAATGAACTGAAGGGACTCGTTTCTGGACAGGACCCTGACTGAATCTGATTGGCTGCCAAATATATATAAATATATTTTAAACATCAGTGGAGGAAAACGATCCAGATGCTGAGACGGAGAAGCCCCATTCAGCCTCAACTAAAACATCCTTAAACCCCAGTGCGGGCAAATCAGGAGTGGACGAGACAGAGAAACGCCACGGGCCGTTAGACGCTTCAGGGGAGTGCAGGAGCACCGAGCTTCAGCAGCAGCCTCCCCCCCCCCCACACACACGCGCTTTGCCCGGGGCTCCTTCAGAGTTCACACACAAGAGCCAGCGAGCGCAAACACACTGAGGTGTCAATCAAACTAATTGCAGGCGGGCCTGCGTGACACGGGCGGGGAACGATGGGGGTGGTGGAGTGGCAGAATTGGAAATATGATAAAGGTTTTAATCAACTGCAGTTTTTGACCCAGCGCCGGCAGTGGAGAGCGTTAAGGTGAAGGAGCTCCAGGCGGGAACGTGAGGGTCACACGCACTCAAAAGAGCCTAATGAGCTTAGTTTATGAAGCCGATGACAACACAGAGTCTCCCTCAGCAGAACATGAAAACAAAAATTATAAACACTTCATATACATATATATATATATATGGATGTGTATATTCATATGTATGAAAATTAAAAAAACTAATTAGTTTCATTTTTTCAGCTTTGAATGCAACTGTTTCTTTCCAGACAATAGATTTGACTTAAACAGTAACATGTTCACAAAACCTCACTGTAACAAGCACAATGGCCTTTCAAAGAGTGACTTGAAGGCTGCGCCTACAGCACGGCTCGTTCATAAGGTGGCATTTGTGATGACAGAGGTCGGCGGTCATTAAAACAAAAAAGGAGCGTAAAAGGAAAACAAATATATACAGAATACAGGAACAAACTAGAAACAGCTGATCAAACGTAAGAGAGCGCCACGACTTTCAGGCGCTTAAACTGGACGAGCGTGTGTGAGTTTATCAGCTGGTGTTGGTTTTTAGAAACTCTGATGAAGCCTGTTTGTGCACGGGTGTGCGTGTGAGAGAGTGTGTTTGACAGAAACCCTCCCAAAAAAGGTCGAGGCTTTCAGGACGATCTTAGAAAGCAGATGGAAAGAGTTGGTCTGCGTTTGTAAACGCTCGGGCCTCGTGATTCTACTTCCTGGCTCTGAGGCGGAAGAAAGGAGGCTTTTCAACCTCCTTTCACCTCAGTAGCCAATCACACAGACTCTTGTGAGCCAAAGCTTTGCGTTCCGAGTGAATTAAGTTAAACGCCAAAGGAGTGACTTAATTAGGTGCCGCTTTGCTCTCCCAAAAATGAAAACAAAAGCTTGCTGCAGAGAATTTAAGGGGGAGCAGCCTCAGGCGGGCGGACAAATATTATTACTCTTTCTGTAACGTCCAGTCAGGAGATGACGCGGAAACACTTCCAGCTTTTAAGAGGGACCACAAAGGAACTGTGTTACACAAAAAGTATCTCACTTTGGGTTTTCAACCCGCCCTTCTTTTGGATATCAGGTCATCAGGAGGCGCCTTTGTGGCGGATGTAAACAAACTTAATTTGTTGGAGTAAAAGTTGGTGCAGGAGGACGATTGCTTTGAACGTTTAATGGCGTCGCATGCTGCTGACTTCCAGTGCTATGAGGAGGGTCTTTAACACACATTGTAGTAGCAGGTAGGTAAACAGTCTTAGTTTCACCAAAAAAAAGAAAAAGAAATAAATGACACCGACTACACTAAACATGGCACCTTAACCAAAAAAAACCCAAAACAAAACGTGAAGGACAGGATAAAGTTTTTGGAGTTTTTGGTTGCAAAGTTGTCATGAAAGATAGAAGCTGTTGAGATAGTGCTGCATACACTTTAAGCTGCTGGTTTGTTTTGCTCTCTTCAGAATCACATCCCTGGTAAAGCAAAGAAACAACGAATACAAGTCGACGTGATCTGCTTTTGATTGTGTGAGAAGAAACCGTGTTTGTGTGTAGATCACTCGTATGGTCCATCTGCTTTCCCTGACTGGAAGTTGGATCTTCTGCTTTATTTGTTCTTTTTTTTTTTTGCATTGGTCATTCATCTCGTGTGTGTTTGTGTACGTGTGTGTGTCTCTTCCTCCTCCTTTCCGACCGTCCACCACCTCTTCCCGGCTATGCCACGCATGCATTCCCTCGGGGCTGTCCGGGAGGCGTGAGGAACCGGGGTAAAAGATCACCTCAAAGTCCAGAATTGGATACAAAGGGACGAACAAGTCGAAGGAAGAACAAAAACTGCGAGCTTTACCTCCACGTGCTTTTTCATAGCTTTCTTCAAACGGACTTCAGAGAGTTCCCTTCTTCTTTTGGATATAAAAGTGTTTTTTACTCTAATCTTTTGAGAAAACACACACTTAAAAAAAAAATAAATCATTTGGCCTTTTTCTCGACCCCCTTCTTTGACAAGACTTTCATTTAAAAACCAGAGCTGTACAAAACATAGAAAGATGCAACACTGAACCCAACATAGAAAAAAGAAAACAAAAAAAACTGCAGAAATCTTTTTTTTTCTTTACACTGTTTAGCTGCACCGAGGTTTTCCCAAAAACTGGGAAAGAAGGGAATGGCGAGCCCACGCTGGGAATCCCGGACGGCGATGTGAAAGGTGACTCTGCCGTCCTGCGGTTGCTTCCACAGCTGGAATGGTTCAGTGGAGCTGATGAGGTTGGGTGGGGTGTGGGACGGAGCCGGAGAACGAGGGCGGGGCCATAGCTTGACAGACAGTTGCGATGTTGATCTGAAGAAAACCGAATGCATGCAGGATGACGCCCCCCCCTTTCCCCCTTGTTTTCCTCAGCTGGAAAACTGCATGGCTTGTTTGTGTGGCGAGCTGCAGGGGACGATCAGTCAGTGAATCTCTGGCAGGCCTTCTTCCAGCGGCACGCGGTGCACCACATGTCGCGGTTCTCCATCCCGTACACCTTACGGCACTTCTTCCCCTCGCCACGCACCTTCCGACTGGAGGAGAGATGAAGACCAACAACACATGAAGCTGTTATATATTAACGACATAACAAACAACAGCACAACGCTTATAACACTGGGCGTTATTATTCCTGGACTTCTTGCCCAGATGCCCACTGCAACAAACTGATTAGCTCCCTTTAAGGCCAGCCTCCCTGGAAGAAAGCTTTTTTCTCACTGGTTGCCCCTCAAAGCCGCAGGAGGGTGGAGCTACTTAGGGACATCATCTAAGATGTCATAACCGAGCTAAAAGAGCAATCGCGAGTTTTCAGCTCATAGAGATTACTCATGTTTACACTGACCTCACTATTTGAAACTTTGTCCGCTATGAAAGCATACATTTGAAAACCAAAACCAGAAAACCAGGAAGACTACAACATGTTAGAGATTAACATGAACACAAATCTATCTGACATGTTTCACATGTTTGCAGATGAAGTTGCTGTCTCAGCTTGTGTGTATCTTCTTCCTGACAACAGCGTATAGTTCCTCTGTGGGGTTCAGGTCAATGGCCAATCAGGTACAGCAATAACACGGTCAGCAAAATATTTGGCAGTTTTGGTCCCAAGTCCTCCCCACAGTACTCCAATCCTCCACTACAGCTGTCTGCAAACAGCCAGCCTTTACAGCAGTGACCTTCTGCGGCTCATCTCCCTGTGTGGGCTGTAGATGATCGTAGATGATCGTCATCTGGAGGACCGTAAAGCATGTAGTCTTCCCCATGATTGTGGCTGTGTTCGCTGCACTAGACTGACAGGCACACACTATTTAAACCGTGTTTATAGCAGTTTACTCAAACTCGAAATGAAATATTCTAATAACGTGAGATATGGTTTTTTTTAGCTGTAGGCCACAATTATCAAAGTTAAAACAGAAATGCTGAAGCGTTATGGTTTCTATGTAATGAGTTTAAAATAGATTAAATTTTCACTTTCTTAAATAACTGATGGAACATATTCAACTTTTCACATTCTAATTTTTTGAGGTGCGTCCATATGTTGGAAGAAATTTCCTTTTTGCTAAGGAAAAACATGACATCTGTCTCCTCCCAGTCCCTCCATTGTGCTAAGCTAACTGGTTCTTTTTAATTACGCCACTGACTGCAGAGATAGATAAACATAAATCTGAGCCTTATTCCATTTTTCAGGTTGCAGCAAACAAGCTGAAAGAGAAAGATTTAATTCGACCTTTAACTGAAGCTATAACCAGTCATACGGTGAGACTGTGAGAGTTCAGTACCTGAGGGCAGCGGTGGCTCTGGGAGGGGACGAAAGCACTGCAATGGTCTGGGAACGTTGGTCACCGAATCCTTGGCTTTTACTGGGAGACACCTGGAGAACGAGAGCAGATCATGAATATGAGAAAGACGAGCTGCGTGAAAGCAAAGGCTGAGCCAGGCTCTCTCACCGTGGTCCCGGTGAAAGTGACGGGTGGCGACTGCCAAGAGATGCTGAAACTGGAGCTGTTGGTGGGAGTGAAGCTAGTGGACGCCGAGCCGGCCGAGTTGTTGCTGCTGCTGGACGGGATGGACACTGGAGCCGTGGCCTGAAGGCAGAGGTCAAAGGTCAAAATATTAAAGTTAAAAATATCACTATTTTTAACTTTTATTTAAATTCAGCATATTGGAATACTTTTATTTCTTTTAGTATTTGTTAATTGATGCAAAGCTTCTTTGTATTGGGATGTCAGACAGTGGTTAGTGAAATCCTCAAGCTGAACATTTTTTTCTGCTTTGAAACTCGATTTAATGATCAAGCGCCCAAAAAGCATACCTTGCTTTAATCTCTTTTTTTGCTTCCAATTAAAGCCATAATTTATAAAATTATCATTTTGTGCTCAAGACCATAAACTAATCAGAAACGTGTTAATGATGTCACAACCAACAGAGCTGAGGGTCTTTTCCCCATAGACTTAATATCAACTGGAACCAGGGGAGTCTCCCCCTGCTGGCCATTAGAAAGAAAGCAGGTGAATGACTTCCCTTTTTTTACCCAGAAACTACACCTGTCTTTTACATACAAGCTATGTGTATACTGCAGGCTACTGATTGGCTGGAGATGGGACTTTTCCATCTTTTCTGACACTGAGTTTACCCAGAGGAGGTTTCTTTTTTTTTGGTCAGATATCTCTTTCTATTACATTTTTTTGATTAAAAAAAACCTCTTGATTTTGTTATTTTCTAGGTGAGGTACATTTTAATGGTCGGATATATATACTTTATTCAAAGAATAAAGGCAGATTATTGGCCTTTATCAGAAACATAACTACTCATGTCAGACCTAAAGTGTGCAGCTCTGCATTAATATTAGATGCACAGATATTAATGGAAAGCTAATGGCGGTTATTCTTCAAACAATAATCTGAAAACCGAGGCTAAAATAGATAAATTGTGTCATTTTTCAACCTTTAATTAATTATTCAAACCTGCTGCTTGTGTGTTGATAGACCGCAACTGTTAGCACAGCTGCTATAGGGATGGAGGGACCACAAGTCGCTGCGAGATCTTTAGTGTGTTTACGAACACTGTGACACATCGTCAGCGTAACAAGGACCTCGATAGTAATGTGTGAGAAACTGAGGGACGTATACAGAGCACATCAGTCTTCATCACCTGGTAGGCATGGTCCGTGTGGATGAGGTAGAGAGCGCTGGGTGCAGAGCGGCTGAGCGGCGTGGTGCCGCCGGCGTGGGGCTCCTTGGTGTCAGAGGACTGAGTCGGTTTATGGGAGTCTGGCAGCTGGCTGACCGAGGGGAGAGGAGACGGGGGAGGAGGCGGGGGAGACAAGACAGAGGGCGAAGCTGGGGACAGGCTGCTCAGCCCGTCGGCCACCGAGTCCGTGTTCAGCTTAATCTCCGTGTAGTAGAAGTCCTCCTCACCGTCGCTGAGGTCTGAGTCACAGTTACGACTGAGAGACGAGCGCAGGGGCAGGACAGACAGAAATACATCATGAATGTAAATCTCCACCTAAAGGTCAGGTTAGCCATCTATCCAGCATCACTGGGACATATTACTCTGCTGATAACCCGTAAGTCATTAACCAGAGGCAGGATATGAGCAGCAGAGCAGTTTTTGAGGCTTTGAGTGGACTTTATCTCAGGTGTGTATGCACACCGTCTGTGTCTTACCCCAGGTGGATGGTGCGGATGTGTCTCTGAATGCCAGCGGCAGTACTCAGCACCTTGCCACAGTTCTTCCACAGGCACTTGAACATCACCTTCATGGAGTTCTGCAGGAGACACACAGCACATCAGTGTTTCGCTGGCGCTCTGATGCCAACTTCAAAGAGTCACACGCAACAACTGCAGGGTACATAACAAGAAATCATACACATGAAAGCTTCTTTTCTCTGAAGGATGTGTTTTTAATATCTGCCATTAACACAGAAAAAGTTTATCTGCACCACAGACATGTTCAGATAAAGGTTACAGAAAAATATTTTTTTTAGGTTATAGAAAAACTCTCTTTTTCATTAACGAGCAGGTGTACCTAATCAAGTGGACAATGTACAGTATAAACTCACTGATAACAGTCTTAAACCAACAGTTGGTTTAAGACTGCACAGAAATGAAAATTCGCTCAGGTAGCAAAGTAGGTACAAAAAAATATATCCACTGGTTATTATATATATACTATTATTTCCATTTAAAAAGTGTAAAATTTAAATTGCAACTTGCTCTTTCTTTTGCACATCACATGCCATTTTATTTTAAACGAACAAACACATACATAGAAATCACATGTAGGGGCTGTTTTTGGAGTAAAATAACCATAATTTACAAAATTAAAGCGATATATGGAGATAAATATAATTTCTCAGATTAAACATGCTGCTGCACTGCCTCGCTAACTGTTCAACGTCATACCTGTCCTAGATTAAAATGCGGATATGCCATGTTTATGTTGGGAATTTAAAGGATTTAAAGGACTTTAAAAATGCAATCTCCTTCAGAGTGATCATTTTATGATACCATATTTAAAGTCTTTGCGTTACACTATAAAGTGTCACTTTGAAATGATGTAGATTAAAACCAGGGGGGAAAACAAAATAGACACACAGCTTTAATGCAGCATCTATCTCTGGTGTTACCGTGAACACAATGGCGGTGATGCTCCAGTGTCTCTGATCTGCCTAATGTAATTAAACCTCCGGCGTCCTACAGAGGCCGTGTATTGTTTTCATGGAGTAAAAGAGCCCCATGAACTTCCTCCCTGCCCTCCTGCACTCTCGCTCCGAGCTATTATAAACTGTTTTATAGCCACGTCTGTCAAGCTATTGTTACGCAGGCTGATTTAACTTTGACAACATGTTTTATTTCTAATTTTCTCTCTCTTTCAGAAACACACTCTCTCACACACACACACACACACACACACACACAACAATCACGTGCCCCCCTTCCCCGATTGCATTGTTTTGTCTTTGCGTAACAAAAGCCGATTTTGTGTGTTGGCGAGCGTGTGCGCCCCTTTAAAGCAACATTTCACAGTTAATTAAATGGGGAGCCTCAAACGGTGCGGGGCTGCCAGGAGAAAAACAAGAGCACGCGAGTAGCATGTAGATAAGTTCACGAGGAAGCCTGGCATCTGCACGTATAGATTGTGTGAGTGCGACTTGTTAAGCCAACATTATAGGAGCTTTCGGAGACGCTGTTCATGCCTCCGTCTGCGCTCTCGTCCTTTTTCATGTAATTCCTGTTAGTCACTCTTTAATTTTTCATCCACAACCTTCATCTCTCTTCCCGTTTCTCCCTCTCTTTCTCCTCCCTCCACGCCCTTCTTTGTGATCTTCCCAATTATCCGAGTACACTGCGCCAACGTGGAGCTCACTAAAGAGTCTATCGATTTTTTTCCCCCCTTGTCTTTTCTTTTTTTTTTTAGAGGGCCGGCAGAATCTTTTCTGTTTGCCGTTGAGGGTATTGAAATCATTACTGTGTTTTTGAGAGGAGCTACACGCGAAGGCTGAGGAAGTAATTATTAAGGACAAATGTCTGGGGAGGACACACTCAAGCAGCGAGAACGGAAGAGAGAGGGGAGAAAACAGAGGCGAGAGCAGGGGAGAGGAAAGAATGAAAGGAGGGGTAGATGGATGATACCGTCGGCACACTGGCACACAGGAGCGCCGATAAGCAGAGGAGAGCCCCGAAATGAAGGCAGAGAGAGAGAGAGAGAGAGAGACGCAATATACGTCGGACAAAATAACGAGTGACAGCGTGGTGTAGATGTGATGAGCTGTCAGTGGCGCGTAGTGATGAGACGAGGTGAAATGATTAGTGTGAAAGAAAGTCTGTGTGTGGCGAGGACGCGTGACACGAAACTCAAGATCGGAGCAAAAAAGGCTTTGTGTCCTTTCCTGTCCAATTTCCCTCTCCGCCTATCAGTCAGAAACTAAATTACATCGGTAACCTCACAGGTTAATATTACAGAAGAGAAATCAACCAGCTCATGTACACGTGGCGGGATCTCAAAGACAAGTTCACGACCTTTATTCTTACCTCCAGATATGCCTGCTATCAGGATCAGTGCGACTGTTTCCTTCAAAAAAAGCTTTGAATGCACCACACGGTAATAAAAGTGAAGCCACAAGTGGGACAAAAGCACCTGGAAACATACCATCATATCTCCTTCCCTTAACCCCGTGATGATTAACTACTAACAGTGCTGATGTTTAACAATAAAAAACTGCTACCATGTTAATATGGGTGTATCAGAAATAATCCAGTGCTGATAACTCCCTGAATGACAGTCATTCTTATTTCTCTTGATGCTGCATTGATGGCAGATGTTTATCATGTAACTTGGCTGCTGATTATTATCCATGAAGCGTAACTGCTTTTGTACAGTTAAAGTTCTTCAACAGTATTTTGAGTCTAAAAACACACACTAACAAAAATTAAATTTAACCACTGAGTTTGGCTCAAATCTTTATTGGCTTCGTCTCTTTTCTACTAAATTTACAGAACCATCGAGATGATATTAGCATAAATTCAACTGACTCGAAAAATCGTGTTGGGAAAGTGGTTTTCATCATTTTGAAGGGGCATTTGATGCTTGTCCTTGTTTTCTGTGTATATGATTTTCCCCGTACAGCAGTGATACTCGCTTTAAAGATTTCAAATAACGAGGCCAACGCATGTACAAGTAATCCCTCACAGGGAGTCGGCTCAGGCTGCTGTTTCATGTGTTTTTTGTCCTACTCTTGTCTCTGTCATTGAGTAAGGATATAGCTAATATGATCACCTCAGTGTCCTCACCCTCCTCTACCCTCTCTTTAAAAGAAATGTGCCTTAAAAAGACATCTGTGTCAGGCAGGGGAAGCGCATCAAGATCACAGGGCGAGAGGCAGGGTACACCCTGGACAGGTCGCCAGTCTGTCACAGGGCTAACACAGAGAGACAGACGACCATTCACACTCACATTCACATAATCTAGATAATCTAGAATCACCAATTAACCAAACCCCACTAAACTCATGTCTTTGGACTGAAGCCAGAGTATCCGGAGAACCCACACAGGATTTTTACCCAGCTAAATGGTATTCACCTTGCGCTTGCGAGGGATGGGCTCATCAAAGAGCAGGCTGCTCCCGTCCTGCTCATCCAGAATGGGGTCTTCAGGTCCTGCGGGGCCAGGCCCCACCCCTCCCAGGCTGGGTACACGGAAGGGCTTGAAGCTGTCTGCAGAGAGCGGTGGGGATGGTGTGGAAGGGTTGGACTGATCGCTCGGAGCAGACCAGCTCCAGTAGCCCCCCGAGGAGCTGTTGCTCGATGGGGTGAAGGGTCCGGCCGAGCCGTTGTCTTTCCACGATCCACTCAGACCCTCTGAAGACACAGAGGAACAGGAGATGGAGAATTTATCTAACAGAAGCTCAAACTTCTTTAGTTATATCTGTAAATGCTACAAACACAACAAAGGATGAGATCAAGACATCCAATTAGGTTCAGACAGCTATATTTGCACTTCACAAAAAAAGAGCCTCCCAGAAGCAGTCTTCACTATGACACAAGAAAATAAAGGTTACTCTCCTGTTGTGTGATTCCACCGAGACACTTCCAAGGTCTTCTTTTTTTTTAACATCAAAGAAGAGTTTCTTTTGAATATCAGCCACAAAAGGCATTTCACTTAGTGAAGCAGGGGAAAACTTTGCAGAGAGTGTACATGTGTGTGTGTGAGAGACAGAGACCCAGTTTGGTTTAGTGAAGCTGCTTCCTGGCAGGGTGCCTCTCTCTTCTCTCTTCACTCGTTTCTTCGGCAGAACATTTAACATAAAAGAGGATGTGGCTCACCGGCAGCACAGGCTCTGAGTGATCAGAACAACAAGACTATTGGTTCATTTGAGAGATATCAGCAATGCTCTGTGTTCCGTGCACGTAACTACATTTAGATAAAAAGTGTACAGTTAGCATTTAAAGCCCAGTGTGTTCATCTGTGCATGACGTACGGCAGTGACACCACGTGCACGGTGGTTGGCTGCGCGTCTGCTCGGCTGAAACGACAGCAGGCTGGTTACAAAGACCGCTTAACTGGTTTCACGAGATTGCAGTTATGGGGCATTTTGGACTTCCGCCACTTTGCCGAGTGGCAGAGATCCAGACTCATTGTGCTTTTCTTTGGATTTCCACAGCTCATTGATGAGATGATCCTACAGCACAGCAGGTGGCAGTAATTTATCAACCTTAAGCTTCCACATGCATTCACAAGATAACAGCTGTGAGGGAATGAAACTCAACACACAAATTATTGGCTCAGCGACTTGTTTTAGTTCGCTTTTCATAAAACTTCTGCTATGTTATTAGAAAAATAGCCAAGTGACGCATAAAAAGGAAATATTTATTTACGGCTGTTTATTTAGTACTAATGATGCTTACCACTGACTCTCACAGGTGGGCTCCTCACCAGCGGGCTGGTAGAGAGGCTCGTCAGCACCATAGCGGCCGTCACTTTGTCCATATCCACTTCCTCCTCCGACCGCCTGTGGAAACAGAAACAAAAGAAAACTTTACTGAGCTGCTTCCAATCAGTTAAAGAGAAAGACCTTATAACTCTCTCACAAATAAGTCCAGACTATTACACTTTTTTCTTTTTAAAACGGATAACAATAAACACACTACAGGCACATTACCATTTACACGAAGCTCGAGAGCTCAACATGTGTTTGTCTTCTTCGCTGCTCGGCCCGGTGTTTTTAGAGGGAAAGCAGATGTTGAGGTTTCCATGTTGCTGCGATGACTGCAGCAAAAACTGCTAATTACATTCAAGTTGGTTTTTTTTGTTTGACTGATGCAATCACCCAGACACCATTAAGAAAAATAAACAGCTAACAGAATAAAATACAAATAGAAACTAGGAAACTGATTTACTGCACAGGATGTTGCAGGCTGCAGAGATGACACACTTCACCCCTGTTGTTAAAAAACAACAATAACAACAACACCCAGTATCATTACTGATGCATGCAAAAAAATAATAATAAAGAAATAGTGTTGCAGTATTCTGCTTTGTGCACGATCCTACTGATAAAAAAATAAAACAACAGGGCAGGATGGAAAAATGAGAGAGCGGGGACATGTAATAACATTCACCGCCTCGTCTAATGGACAGAACAAAGCACCGCTGTCACACCCACCGCTGAATACCACAGTCAAAGGCTAGATGTCGTTCTCAGTGTTTATTTTTGGAAGAGTTTTGAGGCGCACACGCTCGGTTTCAAGTTGACTCAGTTTAAGAAGCCAATAAACACAGCTGACATTGAAACTTAAGGTTACTAAATGCATCCGTTTTCTGTGTAGATACAGAGAGGAAAGAAAATGTGAGTCTAGCTTTATCTGCCAAAAGTTTTCCAGAGTGGAACCGGCCTGCAGAGAAGAACAAGGTGCGGTTTTGCTGCTTTGGCAGCAGGAATAGGTGAAAGACATTTTAGGTCAGTGTTTGGATAATTGACACCTCTCCTAAAATGTTTATACACGGAGAAAGACGACTGGTTATTTGCTAAAAGAAGAGTGCAGCTGTTTAATGACTGCCCGCTGATGAGCCACTGACAGGGTCACGTCCATGCAGCGGTGAAAACACTCAAACACATAAAGATGATCTCTACCGGGAATGCTTGCTGGAAGGTAATAAGTAAATTTGCGGTCTCAGGTGAAACGGTAACTAAATGTTAATTAAAAGCGGGTTTCATTGCCCAGAACAGCGTTCTTGCTGACTCAGAGTGGGCCTCTGGGAAGCAACAAGAGAGGAAGTGTGATCAGTCATCGATCAGCAATGTGTCAGCCACACTGGCCTAGAGACCAGTCAGGGTATGGAAACGTGTATGTCCTGACAGGTTGGTGAGTGTTTGCTGGAGGCTGCTCCCTGTTGCCAGGTGAAAGTGGTCACAGTGAGGGTGCAGCGCCAAAAAGTTCCTTGTGATCTCTTTGGTCCCTAGCAGATTGACACGGTCGCCAAGGGTTTGCATTGAAGACACCAAGTGATCGGCAAAGACTCGTCATTTACTCTCTGAGCTTTAGTAAAAAAGTGTGAAATGAACTGAAAACGGAGAACGTTCACCTTAAAACTTTTAAAGCTATGCCTCAGCAAAAGATGCAGCTTTTACTTTGAAGGTGAGCGTTCGCAGTTTCTGGTTTGTGTCACACCTTTTCAAAGTTCACTGAAGCTCAGTGAGTAGTTTGCAAGCATTTGCAGTCTTTCTTGCACACCATCTACTCCTGACTGAAGCGATTGTGGGGAGGATTTCGTTCCAGCGTGATATTCCTTCTTATGACCAATTTCATGCTTGCAGCAACTTCACCAGCGACAGGTGGTCTCTAGGACGGCGTGACTAGAACTTTAGCAATCTACTTCACAGTGACTGTCAGCAACCTCCTGCCTCCGGTCAGGGAATGCTTTCCATAGTGACCAGTGCTTGCCAGGCAAATCTCTAAGGGAGTGTGTGTTACCTTTTCTGACCAAAATATGTGCATTATATGTGCATCAGACCTTTTGTAAATGACGATTATTATTATAATGCTGCCAGAAAATCATGGATGTGCTGTGACTGCAGATGAAGTGAAGTTTTTATTTTTGGCCGCCAGAGCCGAGCGAGAGCCTGTTAGCAGCTACAAGTTCAAAAAGCTAACAGAGCTAAAGGGGATTTCCAGAGCTTTTTCTAAGAAAAGAGACTTTCAAGGGACTTTTGCAATCAAGTCATTTCCCTAAAATGGATCCAGCACTGGGTCGAATGGACACAATTTTGATAAAAAACCTTTACTAATCAGATCTGAGTAGCAGTTTTCACAAACATAAAACACGTGAAGCTTTGTTTAAAAGACATTTCGTGACTTTTCATTGGACAAAGAAGAAAAGAAGTTAAATATAAATGCAACGACAGGTTCACGTTGTAGAGAGGCTCTTTAATGCCAGCATCTTCTTGTCGGTAGTTTCGCTGTGAATAAACGACACTTTAAAATTTATGTGAAAGTAATTAAAAGCGTATTTACTTCACAGGGGAAAAGAAAAGAGCGATGTGAGCAGAGAACAGGAGCGCGCTAACAAAGGAAGAGCCTCAGCCTCCATTAGCTGATATCTAATTTATTACCCTTTCGGCTGTTGAATATGATGTCATTACAGCCTCCACATAAATCAAGAAAAGGAGCTGCACGCACAAATGCCACTTTTACCCCTGACCCCACCCCATCTCCCCCAACCAGCCACCCAACATCACCATTAAAAAAAAAACACTTCCTGGTCACCTTGGGAGGCCATCATGTAACTGTAGATATTATATCCACGGTAACAACGACAGACAGTAATTGCTGGGCGCTTTGTCAATCTTGAAATATGAAAGAGTAAATCCCAGGAAAACACATTAGGAAGACATAATTAAGATGTGATGTATGAGATGACGAGGACGAAGCTGAGAGAGCGGGAAAAGGGAATTTCCCAAATCGCATTTGTCATTAGTGGCCTTATCAAACTTAGTTTCCATCCAAGTGCTTATTATGGCTGTAATTAAACACACGGGGAGAGCATGCATGCACGCATGTGTGTGTGTGTTAGAGAGGGGCCCGTTAAAACACATGATACATGTGACACAGGAGACAGGGTGGGATGGTTAATGGATCGGTAAGTGAATTCTGAGAAATGAACTTCATACCCTGGCATGTTTGTGTGCGTCTCTGTGCGCTTTAATATTCTTACTTCACTTTATTTGTAATAAAACATCTTCCCATATCCGATCCCTGGAGCTTCCTAAAGGGAACATTATCTTGGATGTATAGCTTCATCAACAGAAAACTAGAGAGGAGGTAAAGGGCTTGTTTACTAATGCAGATTACATGAAATGGATCTATGTAATTTTATCTTGCTGCCGGCTATTCATAAATGGAAAATGAGTTTACACTATAGATGCTGTTAATGCTGCTAAACCTTTAGAGACTGATAAGGGTTTTTTTTTTTTTTTTTTTTTTTTAAATGACCTAAACAAAGGCCGCGGACGCTTTAACCGATACTTCTGTTCAAGCAGCGTTACCAAATCGAATTACCTCTCTTCACTTTACAGCTGCCCCCGAGCTCTTTTACTCTAAAAATGCAAATATGTCACTGTTCATGGACAACCCTCCCACGAGATGATTTCACATTTCCATACACTCACCTGGCACTTCACTAAGTACACCTGTTCAACACACAAACCAATCAGCCAATCACATGGCAGCAACTCAACATATTGATGCCAAGAGGATCTGCTGAAGTTCAACCAGAGCATCAGGATGAGGAGGAAAAGTGATTTTAGTGACTTTGGCTGGTATTTATTTTAGAAACTAAATAAGAGTGTACATCACTGTCCACTGACAACAGACCCATGAGATTATAAAGACACTTACAGTATCATACTTTATTTTAAAGGCAGCAGAGTAATTATAAACCTGCATGCTGCTTCTTCTTTTTTTTTTTACCCCTTCCTGCCCTCAGCTCTAAATTTAAATGCATGCGGTAGAAAATAAATTTTCATTAAAAATAGAAAGACAGCACAAAAGATAACACAACTGTGGCTGTGTATAATTTTTTATAAACATAAATAAATAAGCTGCTGTCATTTTCTAAATTAAAAAATCTAATTATTTTGGTCTGTATGTTTTTAGGATTGTTTTTTTTTTTTTTTGTTCCACCATCCACAAAAAAATAATAACAATGTTTTTAAAAATGTAAAATATCAAACAGACTGTGTGCAATCACATATTGGAAAATCTGTAAGGACAATCCAATAAAGCAAGTGAAATATGCATCTTTCTGCGCTCTCACTGGAGCTTTATGAGAAAAAGTAAAGTCTGCAAGCTTCTTGAACCAATAAGGTGCGACGCCAAACCAACAGGAGGGTCAGGCAGGTCTCAAAATACACACAGTCCACAATCTGAAGACTCGCTTTAGTTTTTGTTGTGTTTTGATCCAGCTTACACACCTAACAGCTTGGTTAGGTTAAGAAAAATTTCATATTCTTTCAACACCGAACAAGTCAGCGAGAGCGACTCTGACAGAAAGGCTTGAGGGCAGAATTTTCCCATATGTGCCCACTCCCACACACACCTAAGGCAAGGTTTTATCCTATCTTTTTTCTTTTAATTATTCACTTTATATTATTAGACAAGCTTAGACTGGTTAATGGGCTGAAGAGAACATAAAGCAAAAACAGAAAAGAAGTTGATTCGGGCTATTTGCCGTCTCACAAAGACCTGCAGATCACTGCCCGACTGCAGGGAAAATCATGAACATATGTTGGAAATGACAGATTAGAAACTAAAGAAGTTAAAATTAGAAGTAGGGACGGTGTTAACCCTCTGTGGGAATGGAGGCACAAATAAAACAACAGCTCCCTCTTCAGGGGACTGTGATGAGCTTGGATGAAGATGTGGCGGTTTGCCAATATGTGTGTGTGTGTGTGTGTGTGTGTGTGTGTGTGTGTGTGTGTGTGTGTGTGTGTGTGTGTGTGTGTGTGCGTGCAACAAGTGGTGAAACTTGTACTTCCACAGCCAGATGTGCCTACTCTTTTGAAGGCAGTGAATACAACAAAACAAAGGGCCTCCATGAGAACAAATGAGACAGGAAGCGGGGTCACGTTCTTCTTCTTTTTTTAATGTGTAAAGTCAGGTCGCCACCATCGAGGGGGGACGTGGAGGGTTTGGTTTCAAACAAAACACCGGGCAGGAGGAGAAAGGGGGGGAGACAATAACAGGGGGGTCATGTTACCGTGGCCACCGTGGGTTGGCAGGTAGATGGAAGACAAAGAAATGGAGGCCTGGTCTTTGTTTTTCATCACATTTTTTAAATTTTAAATGAAAGAAAATACGTGGAAGGTGGAAAAAATATAAACGTCTTACGAACGGGTTAAGTTTGCTGTTTTATCTCAGTATTTAAGGTAAACGCAGCCATGTGAGTCTTTCCCTTTATTCCACTGGATAGTTACAGGGAGTTCATACGCCAAATATACCAAATAAAAGCTCAAACGCTCCTTATTACTCGTTATCCCAGAATTTGACCACGCACACTTAATTCAACAATCCTCCTTTTTACAGTTAATGAGAAAAAAACCTCTGGTCAGAGTGAATAACAAGATCCCGTCAGAGACACAGACTCTTTAAAATCTCTAATCTTTGTTTTCTCTTTCTCCACACTCCCTTTTTCTTTTCCTCCCAAATGCCTTCAAACTAACTGGGCCAAGGTCAGTCTGTGCACACACACACACACACACACACACACACACACACACACACACACACACACACACACACACACACACACACACACACACACACACACACACACATGTACACAAACATGCACAAATGCCTGGTAGCTTTACTTTATATATCACCCCAAAACTATCAGTCATTTTTAATGAAGGCAGCTGAAAGGTGTGGTGGGTTACAGGAATTCCCCTGAAACACAGGCCAGTGCTGCCAAGCACACTCGCCGCCCCCCCCGACTCCTACACTCTTCCGTCTCCTCGCCTTCCCTTCGCCCCTGCTGGACTCTCTCTCTCACTTTTCACTCCTGCACTTTGAGCTTCTCTGACTTTCTTTTGCCGTGGATCACAGCGGGAGCGAAGTTAAAAGTGTGTGTGTTTTGTGCACGCGTTCGCTTTGGCTCCTCTTCTTTGATGCCACGTGGCGTGCGGTGGTCTGCTCCTTTATAACAAGCACTGGACT